>NW_028227262.1:29377500-29977500 GCF_978045245.1 Mus caroli | reverse complement strand
TTGTTTTTGGTCATTGTGATAGCTAGTTATGGTTGTCAACTTGGCTATATCTGGAATCAATTAAAACCAAAGTAACTGGACATGCCTATGAAGGATTTTCTTGATTGGATTGCCTGAGGTGGGAAGATCTCCCTAAATCTGGGCCACACCTTCTGGGGGCAGCGTACAGCAAAGGACAGGGAAAAGGAAGCTTTTACATTGTGCCTATTTGTACTCTCTACTCTCTCTCATTGGAAAGTTTGTCTATCTGTGGCATTCCTTTGCTGGTGATAGAGCCTACTTCTTTGGGATTCCAATGTAGCATTCTTGTTTATCCCTCTCAGACTTTCCTGGGAATTCAGTATGAGAATGGGACTGCTGAGACACTCAGTCTCTTGGGCTGAGCAACTACAGAATCTAAGATCCCTAGTGTTGGACTATAAGGCACTCTAATAAATCCTGTATATGTAATTCTATCACTTCTGTCCTGTTAGACAACCTGACTAATACAACATAGTGTTTATCACAGCAATAGGCTCTGAGGACAAACATTTTACCAGGTTTGTGTACTATTGCTGTTACAGACCTGAACATGCTGCTTTGGGAGGGTTGTAGAAGGGCTTTGAAATTTTGGGCTGGAAAAACCATTGGGTGGTCATAGCTTTACTAGGCTGCTATAGGAGCTTGGATTACAGACAGGAATGCTGAAAGAGGTGCAGACAATGGAGGCCTGGCTTGACTACCAGAGATGTTTGAGGGATATTTTGATTGAGGGATGTGTCGTCTGGATGGATGGAGCTGAAGAATCAGCCGTGATTAACAAGAGACCAACACCATTAAAGTGCAACCTTCATTTTGGTGGGGCAGTCAGTGCTGGTTATCTGGAGCTGAGACATTAGAAGTGATTAAGAAGAGACCAGCATCACTGAGGTGAATCTTCTAAGAGTATTTTCTCAGGGTCAGCACACAGAAGCTGTGGTCCAAAGAGGCTGGCACTACTTCTCAGGCTGGCAGATAGAGGTGGACCTGGTTTTAAAGGCATAAAGGGGTCATGGAAAGTATCTAAGGCTTGGCCCTGGGTTGATGGGTTAGAGTCCTTAAAGAGTGATCTGGAGAGTCCATTGGTGAAAGTGTAGCTTCAGTTGCAGTGGAGACCCCAGTTTTGGAGATAGCAGTGCCATGGATTGACTACCAAGGACCAGCCTGAGACTGTGAGATGGGCTAGGGAAGCGAAGCTGTCCAGGCCTCTGGGAACTCAGAGGATCCCCAGTGAGGCCCAGATGTCAGGCACTGAGCTCCTTATGCTCATTAATTTTGATTTTGCTTTTAATTGAGTGTGATTGTGCCTTGGTTCTTCCCTTTTAGAATATGAATGCAACTTTGTGGTATAACCCACAGTTAAAATATGGAACTTTTAAAGAAACATTGTATTTTTAAAGAGACTTTGAACTTTGTTGAAAAATTTGAAAGACCATGGGACTTTTAAAGTTAAACTATGTTTTACAACATGATATTAATATTAACGTGACATCCTGGGGACAAACAAGAAGGGAAACTTTACGGTTTAATAGTGATATGTTTGTGTGTCAAATTAACAAGGGGCCAATAGTCTCAGGTATTTTGTCAACTTGACACAAACCAGAGCTAACTGGGAAGAGGCATCTCGACTGAGACAATGTCTCCATCAGACTTTTGTAGGCAAGTGTATGGGATATTCTTTTGATTAATGATTGATGTGGAAGGGCACAGCCCACTGGAGGTGCTCCTACCCCTGAACAGGTAGTCCTCAGTTGCATAAGAGAGCAGGTTGAGCCAGCCATGGAGAGGAAGCTAGTAGGTAGTGCTCCTCCATGGTTTCTGCTTCAGTTCCTGCCTTAGGTTCCTACCCCAACTTTTCCTCATGATGGGCAAATAAAACTGAAATAAATTATTTCTTCAAGTTGCCTTTGGTCATGGTGCTCACCACAGCAACAGAAACCCAACTAAGACACATCTTTGTTAAACATTGCATGTTTTCTTTTATATGTTGGTTGTTAGCTCTCATGTCTTGTGTATTTATCCTGCAGTAGACGTGGAAATCTGGGAACTAGCAACGGACTAGTGGATGGGGAGCACACTTAGGAAGAGGAGGTCGATTAGAGGAGGATAGATGAAAGTAGAGGATTGAGATCCTGGGGACAGAAATGGTTAAGCAGGTATCAAAATGATGGGGCTGAGGAAACAAGGGGATGGGAAAGGGTTAAGCAAAATGAAGTGTGCATGGAGAAGTCACATGGGAGCTCTGACCTCACAACCAAAGCAAACATTGTAATAAAATGGGAGAGAAGAGCACATATGAAGGAATGGGGCCATGGAGGATACTGAGAGATGGGGCATGGTGGTTGAGAAAATCAGACACAGTGAGTGATTTAACCAAAATTAAGGATGTATGAAGAGGTCTTATGAATCCCATTAGTTCTATCAAAAGAGTTAAGAATTCTATCATGGAGGGGGAGGGGCTTCTGATACCTGACTTTTGTCGAGGAGCTAATAGCAACTGATGGCTTCTGAGAGTCATTTTTCAATGAAGGGTAGGGGGCTGGCCATTAGTAGAGTGCCAATGCCCCAGTAGATACCCTCTCCCCATGTACACATGAGTAACAGTAATGGGATTTATTATGGGAGTAAATTAAGAAGACAAGAAGTTGGGAGGAAGATGGGAGATGCTGATAGGGGGTGGTGGGTAGCAGGTAGGAGGACCCAAAGGAAAGGAGTGGGGATAGACAGGGCTGAGATACATTGTAGAAATGTATAAAAATTTCAAAAGAAAACAATTGGTAGCACATGAAGACATGAACTTTGCAGATGAGTGGATAATAAAAATGTGGGACATATACACAGTGGAGTTTTTTTTTTCAGTCATAAAGAAATGTTAATGAACTTTACAGGAAAATGAATGGAACTGAAGAACACTCCATTATGCAAGGTGACCCAGGCACACAAGGACAATAATTGCAAGTTCTCTCATTTGCACCCTGGCTTTTAATTAAGTGTGTGTATTTAGGTGGGAGCAAATGTGGCTAATCTCCAGGAAGCAGGAGAGGAGACAACAAGATGGGAAGACAGAGGAAGAAGAAGCAAGAAGCTGGGGAGGGGGGGCAGGCAGCAGAGCACATGAGATAGGAAAATGGAAGAGGGAATACGGGGGCAAAAAGACACAACAGGGATGGGGTGAGCACGATGGGAGAAGCAAGGAGACAGGAGATAATCAATCAGAAGGAAGTATGCAAATTCCACAAGTAGAAAACCCACTATGCTGTGAGCAACTATAATAATAAATGAGTAAGTAATTAAACAACAACAAAAACATGGTATTTGGAATACCTAAGCTGTGAGCACTCATATTTGGCTCCAAAATAAATCACCTCTTAGTCTCCTTCAGGGAAAATTTGTGGGTTGGTCTCTCTCTCTCTCTCTCTCTCTCTCTCTCTCTCTCTCTCCTTGACAAAGGAGTAGAAGACCAAATAATATGTTAGTTAACTCAAAAATAACTCCTCTTTGCCTTAGTCCTACCTATGTGAACGTTACCTAAGTGGAAGAGTACTGTGTATGCTCTGTGGCATGTGTCTGCTCACCCAGGTTAAGGAAAAAATGAAGGGAATACAATTGCCCAGAAGCCTACTCCTTGGGGTCAGCTCCTTAACCACACTGTAGATGCCTCCTGGGAACCATCTGGGAGAACTACTGAATGCTATATAAACAAACTCTAGACCCTGGCAAGATAGGGCCAACAACTCCCTAGTGTCTTGGCCCTTTTCTGTGTATATCAAGTCAGTAAAATGCTTATGCCATCTTGATGCAAATTAGTGCTTCTGGGACGCCAGCCTCAGTGTTCATCTTGCCAAGAGTCAGGTACACAAAGACTGACTCGTCACCCAAGCTACTATGTATTTGTGGTGCGATACCCATTGAAATATTTTGCTTAAGAGTGACTCTAAGATAGTAGACAGTTATCTCTCCATCCTATAGCCCATCCCTCACCTCAGCTGCCACCAAGCAGAGGGATAGCTAATGTTTACTGCATTGATGGCTGCCCACCCAGGCCCTCTTAGTTCACCTTTAGCCCCTTGGCCCTGTTGATGGCCCTCAGGGGTCTAAGGACTCGCAGCACTCGTAAAATCTTCACAACGTTGATTGCGCTGGACCTGGGAGAGAAACAGGGCAGGTGGTAAGTTCCCATACCTGGGTTAGAGCACAGATGTTATCCAGATATCTTAGATTTAAAGAAAAATGCAGAATCTGTCTCAGGGACTGAGAACTTCTATCGCTTACTGCTAAAAATCAGGGGCCTCTTTGTGACCTTGGGGCAATCCTGACAGTAAAGACACAAAAGGGGAGGCGGGGATACAGCTCAGGTAGCCTGCATGCTTGAAGCCTTCGTTTGATCGCCAGAAATAGAGATGAGGCCCCAAACCCAAGTCATATAATATAATATAATATAATATAATATAATATAATATAATATAATATAATATAAACAGATATCTACAGTGTCAAAAAAGGACAGGGAAAATAAGCCAGATCCGAATTCAGTCCCCATTGCTCTCACCTACCAGCCGAACCACTGAGGACACAGTTCTTAATATTTGATGCCCTCATTTTTCATCTGGAAAATGGGGCAGTAATTCAGATTTTTTTCCTTGGTAAAGGAGGATTATGGAGATTCAAGAGGAGAGTCTGGCCACATACTGTGAGAGTGTTAAGTAAAATGGTGTATCTGCTCTCCTGCCCCAACATCACTGCACTACATACCAAGTGAACAATGGTGAAACTCCAGGCCTGGTGGTTGGAGCTGGCAGGTATGTGTAAGGAATTCTGGACTATTTTCAAGCACAACCCCCAGGGCATGGCCCACTACAGTATATACACTTTGCCATGGGTCAGGACACGCTCAGGCTTCCAAGAAACAGTGGTATCCCAAGAAGCATGGAATGCCAAGGTCAGAGCAGAATATCTGGGAGCCTCAGTCTATGGTTTCTTTCTGGCGGAGAGTGGTGGCAGGCACTCCTATAAGCCCTTCAGGAAGGCAGCTAGATGGTTTCTGTGGGTCCCATCCAAGCGGAACTCACTAACCACACTCATTGGTTGACAGGCCTCTGCAGTGTTCTCTGACCTGACGTGCTAATTAAAGTGTCTTCTCTAGCACTTGACAAGAGGACTCAAACTTGCCTGGGACCAAAAAAAAAGGGGTCTGACGGGCAAGCAAGTGCTGATTTTATTCTTTCTGGGTTAAGAGGGAGCTAGTACAAAAGACCAGTTTCTCTGCTTCATGGATCTTTATTTCCAAAGACACAAAGGGCATTCTTATCTATCACTGTTCCCAGAGCATCACCAGGAGGCAGGCAGTGTGGACTGAATCACAATGAAAGGAACTTAAGAGACAGATGGAGAAACAACAAAAATCAAACAACCAAGAGAAGGTTTTGGTTCAAAGTGACTCGGTGACTTGGGGTGGCACTGGGATGGGAATCTAGATGTCTAGCCTCCCAGAGAAATTTGGGGTAATATAGCCAATTATCAAAGAATAGGCCCTCTATTTCACCGTCCCCCATATCACTATGGAGGTTAACGGTGAACCAACCTGGGGAAGGAAGACCCAAGGTGCTAGGGGCTAGGGATACAAGCCTTTCTCTGTTTGGTATACATAACCTTGGACAAATCTTCCAATTTCCTGAACACCAAATTTTATAATACCATTTTATAATAGCATTTTCCTTGACTACCTTATAAGTGTGTGTGTGTGTGTGTACACCACCATGGAAGAATACATATGTGTAATACATATGATTAATAAGCACAGCTGTTAGAATAGGCAGAAACTCAGAGTCAAATTTCCTTCAAGCCTGAGCAAGGTTTGACATGTGACCTCAGAGGGAATCAGGCTAGAGAGTTTTAGAGCTCATGGCTTGTACTGGTCCATCAAAATCTCCAGGGATAGATTCTTTTTAACTCACCCAGCAGGTTCCTCTGTGCAGCTAAGGTTAAGAGTCAGTAAATCCCCAACCCCTCTTCGCCCTTTTCTTTCTATAACACAAGTGTGTGCAGTCCCCAGTTCTGTGTATGCATGTGTGCGTGTGTGCTTTGATTGAGGACAGAGGCAGGGGTATCATGGAAAGAGGCTGAGGTAGGCCAGGGTAGTCATAGCAATGACAGGTTTGGGCAGCTGTAGGGCAGCCTCAGGGATTAAGCACAGTGATCGAGACTCAGGCAGAGACAGGGAATCCAGATATTTGTCTCTTTATAATGGGGCCTGTACCTACTGTGACAAAAATTTAGACATTTAAACAAATTCTTGTGGATCAATATACCCTAAGTGTCAGATCATGGAAGAGACAGATGAAAGAAATTAAATAGGACCTGGTGGTGCAGGCCTATAAGCCTAGCTGTATGGGAGGCTAAAACAGGAAAACTAATTTCAAGGCCAGTTCTGGCAACTTAGTATGACCTATGCTAAATACAAGTAAAGAGAGCTGTGGCTGTTGTTTTATGGGAGACCACTTGCTTAGCAAGTCAGACCCTGTGTTCAATACCAAGTACCACAAGGAAAGGGGAGGAGGAGCAATGAGAGGAGGAAGGAGAGGAGGAGGAGGAAGAGGAAGAGGAAGAGGAGGAGGAGGAGGAGGGGAAGGAGAAGGAAGACTCAAACAAACATTATGGGCTATTTTAGGCCCTGCCCATTCCAATCATAGTCACAGAAAGAAGCCCCCCTCCCGACTTTGCTGACTCCATTGAGATCCATTCCCAGCTGCTTGGCCCATCTTGGGTAGAGGGACTCACTGGATGCCAAAGGAGATGAGGGACACGCTAACCACCAGCAGGTCCAGGATATTGAAGTAATTTCGGCAGAAAGAGCCCTTGTGCAGGAAAGCCCCGTAAGCAGTCATCTGCAGGGAGGCAGAGAACATGAATGAGTGACCTTCCCAAGCTTCCAAGACAACATTCAGACACCATGCTTCCTGCCTACAGCATCAGCATCCCCCTGGAAGAGCCCAAGCAGTGCACAGGGACAGCAGGACGGACTGAAGGAGACACACTGCCAAGAAACCCTGTAGCCATTCATTCAACCACCAAAGAACTTTCCCAGCTCTGGACAAGGGTCAGGTCCTTCAACCCAAAGCCCTTTCGGATTGGCACCGCCATGCTTCTGTAATGTTCCACTATGCTTCACACCCAGGCCAACATGGCTCCAGCCCTCGGGGCCCTTGGCTGCTTCTTCATAGGTTATGCTTCCACTATGTGCACACCTCCTAACTTCTTTTCCACATTTTACTCTTAGGGCCAGTGGAGGCAGCAGGCACCAAGGGAAGGATGAGACATGCCCAGACATCCTGATTGATCCAGGATTTAGTTGGCTTCTCCACTCTAGAAAATCTCTGTCTTCTGCACACTGGTTTAGCTTTCCTCAGTGAGCTCTACTAATAATCTACTGTAATTAGCCTCTCTCTCCACCCTGGTCTCGGTAGTGCTTAGGATCCCTGACAACTGCATAACTTCAGTGGTACAGTCTGGTTTCTAGACTGTATCTGGGGTCTTTTAAAGACTAGGAGCTATGTTCAGAAGGGCAAGGCACAGCGGTGTAAAATACGAGCTCCGAAGTCACATGACCTGGACTCAAATCCCAACTCTACTATATTTCAAGCACTTTATGTGAAAAAAAAACTTAACTTTTCTGTGGCTCGTTTTCCTCATCTGCACATTGAGACAATGGTGACACTTGTCCCAAGGGTCGTGAGCATCAATGGAGTAATCATATATAAAATACTTAGAACATGTTTCCGCACATGGCATGCTCAACAGATGCGTTCTCCTTTGCTATAGCTCAGGTTTGAAATCTAGATTCCTCCCGTACAAAGGAAGTTGTGTCCTTATCTATAAAGTATGAGTGATATTTCATGTTTTTGGGAGGACCAGACAGCAAAGCAAAGGGAAAAATTTTCTGAAAATGTTTAAAACAAGATCGTGTAAGGTTATTGTTACTGGATCTGGCTAACATCGCCTCCTGTGCTAACACTGCTTGTAAGGAACTGTGCATTCTATATATTTGCGCTTTGCTGGCTGATGTAAAGGTTCACGATACCCAGGATGAGCCTGTGTAAAGCTACAGGCCATGAAGCATCTGCCTAAGAATTAAATTTGGAATTGATGGTTGAGAGACCAAGAGAAGCTTCTTGGTCATCTGGAGTCCAGATTTTTGCTTGGGAATCAGAGCGTGTCCAGGGTGGGACACCCAAAGACTCATACAAAAGCCAACATGGGGAAATCGGCAAAAATAGCTCTCGTGACCTAATTCTTCCATTTATCTCCTGCAGCAGGAGATCACAGGGGACCAAGAAGCTGTGTTCTGCAGCAGTCTTTAGAAGTGGGGAGATTACATAAAAGGTTCTAGGGTGATATGGTTATAGATCTCTCCCAAAGGCTACAATCTGGGGGGCTCACTGTCCTATGTCTCTGTAAAGACCTGGACCCCAGTTCATCTTCAGCAGAAAGTTTTGGACAGGGAGAGAATGTGGCTCACAGCACAGTTTCTGTCTCCTGACTTTGGGTTTGCTTTGTCCAAGGCCCTAGGAGTAGACCAGCCCTTCAGAATGTGTGAGAATGATGGATGAAAGCAATGGACTTGTGCTCAGGCAAGAACAGAGTAAGAATGGTTCTGAGAAAGGGCAAAGAGATACTTGGAAGAGACAACATATTTTATTTTCAAGTCTATTTGGATTCATGGTGCCGGAAAACACCAGGTCCAGATACCTGAGCAAGTGGCCTTCTACCTTGTGCTACTGATGGTCACCCTCCTGGTCCCTGCTTCCTGAAAGCTTTAAGGCTTTTCTCAGGAAAAGCCTGAGACTATGCATCTATATATGGAGCTGGGAGGTATGCTAGGAGACACAAGCTTCCAAGTTCCAAGCTAGAGGGGAAGCTGTCTCTCACCATCCAATCCGAGACAGCCACATTTCCAAGGCGTACCTCTAGGGAGAAATCCTCTCCTCACTTTGGTCATTTCCATAGCTGGCCCTGAGTCTGCTTTCCTTCTATGGAACAATCCTTTCCATTACTTAGACTAGCTAGTGTGCTCCCACCCATCCTGTCCTTTTAAAGACAAATGGCCCCAGACCCAAATGAAGCTCTGGGCACCATCATAGTCAGTGCCTTGGCATGATACAGGGCACCCCCCAAGCTGGGCAGACAAACCCAAGTGTGGGAGGCATGGGAAGCAGAGGGGATGCAGGGAGGGGTGTTCAGAAGCACAGTGAGCATAAAAGAGACTGGAAGCAGAAGAAGGAAGAAGTGGGGGGAAGGGCTTGCCATGGCAATGCTTGAGAAGAGTTTCTGCTTGCATGGCAATCCTAAGGAGAAAGCACCATTGAAATCCTCAAGCGAAGCTCGGCTTGGGCTCCTGAGAACTGGGCCTCAGAGATTTCCGTGTCCTGGGAAAGAGCTCTCAGTACGTGCATGCAACCTTGAGTCTAGGGTACAACAGCAAAGCAGCTCATCTCAGAAGGGGACGCTGTTCCCCCACCTACAAAGACAAATCTGAGCCACGCAGCTGGCGAGCAAGGGAAGCTAAGGGTCAGCCAACAGAGCCTCTGAGGTCTAAGGACATCCTGGGAGGCATGCAGACCCTCCCAATTCAAGTCGTATCTGGATGAGGCAGAAATGTCAAGCCCACTGAAAGGCTGGGCATGATATGAGGGCTTCATCTGGGAAAGAAAGGTCTGTCGTTGGCACTGGTGCACAGAGCGGACATCAGCTTGTGTCTACACCAAGGATGAGCTAAAGAGAGGGCTGAGCTTCTGGGGAGAGGCCATCCCAGGCAAGTGTCCCGGGAAGATGCTCACAGACTATGACCCTTCTGGTCTGTGTAAAGGTGTAGAATCTCCACCTTGCCCAGAGAGAAGCCAACCTTACCCAAGGTCCTACAGCCCAGGTGCACCGCCAAAGCCATGCATTGATTTACGGGGCCTCTCATCAGAACTGCGGGTTACCAGGGGATTAGAGAAGCAGGTTACCAAAGGGTTAAAGACAATTTCTAGTTGTCAGCTATATGATCCAGCTGGGATGCTGGCTCTCAATCCTGCTTCAGGTCCACCATTACTGTTACACGGCCCCAATGTCTGCTTAGCTCTTGTGATTGCCTTGGTTGGGATGAAGGTGTTGATGATAAGGCTCTGAAGAGAGGGGCCAAAGTGACTCCTTCATGCTCCAGAGGTTTTGCCTTTCTAGAGCTTGTGTGGCATTTCCTCCATGCAGGAGGAGGGAGAGAGAATTTCAAGTAGGGCTTGGCCACCAACTGGTTATAAGTGGTACATGCGAACTGAGCACCGCTGACAGCCACCATGCTCAGCCAGTGATGGGGCAGCACCCATGGTGACACAGCCAGCGTGTGACTTTCCTAGGCCTTAAACTGCTGCTAAGTGAGCAGAAGGGAGCACTGTGACAGGGTAGGTTTCTCCTGGCATCAGAGCTGGGACGAAGTGGTATAGCATGAAGGGAAGCACAAGAATCAGAGAGTGAAGGAGACAGAAGAGTCAGCCAGACAGAGTGGAGACACAGAGAGACAGACACACGGCTCAGGGGAGCATTACCTTAAGGATAATTTCTAATGTAAAGATACTAGTGAAGACATAGTCTGCATTGCCTAGGATCTGAAAAATAAGCAGAATTGGATTAGTGGCTCTGGGAGTGCACCCAACACCAACAGGGGAGCATGTGTTAGCGACAAGACAGACAGCAGCCGGCAGAGAGCTGGGACTGGCAGAGAGAGGCAGGAAGAGAGAGGGGGTGGGGCTTTACCTTTAGAGCAATTTCAATGGTGAAAATGGTGGTAAAAACAATGTCAAAATAAAACAGAATCTGCAAAACAGAAACAAACAGGATGGGGAGGGCAAGGGGGGCGGGGCACAAGCAGGGCAGGGGGAGAGGTCAGTGGATGTTCACCAGAAAAGGAAAAGCACTTCAAAACAAGGTGTATCCCTGCCCCACCACATCACCAGAGCCTTTGCACAGGGAGACAGGTAGGAAAGACTTCTCCACATTAGCTCCCACTTGGGGCTAGCGCAGGGGGCTCTGGCTCCATGTGGTGTCTACAGGCAGGTGTGGGGAGCTTCCAGGTCAGGCCTCAGCAGGACATGGGTGTAATGTAAGCAGCAGCATCTACTGGGATGCAGCATGTACTGGGATGCTGCTTTCGTCAACCCCACTTACTTACAAACCCAGAGCAGACCATGGGATGCTGGCCAAAAGACCAGAGGATGGGTTTGGTTTTGCAGGGCCACCCAGATGCTCACATGGTGTGGCATTCTGTGCCAGAGGAGGACATTTACATTGCTGTCATAGCCTTTTGGGCCCTAGGAAGGAAGTCCTCCAGGTCAGCCCAGGCTGAGGACAAGTGGATTGATACTTGATTTCATCTTGGGAGTGGACCAGGGCTGAGGCCACTCCTGCTGACCTCAGCAAGAGAGCCTGGAACAGGCAGGATCCCAGAGCTGAGAGCTTTGTTTATGAACATGGCTTTGGAGCAGTGGCTCTTTTCCTCGTGCCTATGTGGCTGAGATTTAATAAAGCTTTGGGCTTTTGAGGCATAGTAGTTCTTATTTTAGTATTTAATATTGATCACCAGAACCTTGGGTACATAGCTCCAATCAGATTTCCGCTATCAAAGATGATCACAGTTTTCTTAGAATCTTAGAATGTCGGCTGTACCATTGGCACCTAATTGCCAACACTCCTTCTTGGTCAGAGGAAATGGGAATAGGGCATGAAACCAATGGCCTCATTGCTGACTTACAGGCAACTCGAGCTTCCTGGGGAACATCCACAGGCAACAAGATGCCTGACTACTGTCCATTATCAACTAGCATATCAGATGCATTTAGGTACATGCTCACTTGCTTAGTGAAAAATCCCAGGCTGGGTTTTCTACCAAAGTCCTAATCTCTTAAGGGAATTGTCACTGTATAAGAATTATGAGGTTCGCAACAGGCCTCCTAACTGAGCAAGGAAGGCAGCAGCAGAAGCCGTGGGCCTGCTCCACTCTCAGAAGGACAGGGTGCACAGAACAAAATGGAGTGCATACATGGTTCCTGAAGGAGGTGTGCTGGACGGGGTCCTCAGCAGCCAGAGAGATGCTGCTGAGCAGAATGAAGAAGAGGATGAGGTTGGTGAAGATCGTGTCATTGACAATACGGTGGCACTGCAGGCGGAACCTATGTGGGAAGGAGGGAGAGAAAGGCATGTCAGAAAAGATGGGTACCGCCCGGGCCTCTGGAGCCTGTCCCCTCAGTCCTAATACACAAGCAGGATGATTTCATTACTGCTTAGCCTATGGTGTTCAGGTGTAAACTGATGTATGAAAGGCAACCACTGGCCAAGTAGGAATACTTTATACACTCAAACCTGGTGAGGGGAGTAACTGTAGACCAACTGATTGACAATCCAGGACTCTGTTTCCATATAAGTTGTGGGGAGCTGGGAGCACTCAGGCTTCGGTACGTGAGATGCAGGCATGCACTACGTTTAGGACCAGGAAGAAAGAGAGCTCCTTTTCCTCCCACCATCCTTACACACCTGTTGTTTGGGCTGAAGATGAAAAATGCACTGGCTTCCGGCATGGGAACTGCCTTTTCCTTAAGGTGCAGCTCAGACAGTGGCCGGGGGCGTGGCCCCACAGGCATCTCTGGCTCCTCTTCATCCTCTTCCCCTATAAGGAAGAGAAAAGCTCCATTCTCAGCAACTCCACCACTCACTCCCACCTCTGCGCCCACTTTCAGACACATCCTACTGAGGATCAAGACATCATCTCTGGTACCTCTGAACTAACTATAGGACGCTAATCCAGGCAGATGCTCTGCCTCGCCTCGTAGGGCTATCCAAGGCCACCTCTGTTAGAGACAGACATTGCTGTAAGTATATAGTAGTAGGGGCTGTATGCAGGATGAGCAATGTGTTCGTGGCTGTTCAAACTGTTCTGGTTTTTAAAATCCGGAACAGTTTTAAAATGGTTTTATATGCTTGGTGATTCCCTAGTATTGAGGGAAAAAAAAACACCCAAAACCAGATGATTGGTTACTCTGTTTGGAAGGTGCTAGAGAATAGGCTGGGTAAGCCCAGACATTGCCTGTGGTATCCATCCATCTCAGCTGTAGGTGGGTAAAGAGGATGGCTTAGTTTACTTGTGGCATACCTTACGGACAACTCTATTTTTTGAGACACCCATTGATCAAATGAGAGAACTTACTATTGCCTTGCAGCTAAATTGACATGGCCACACACTGCCTTCTAAATATTTATTTTTATGCCTATAAACAAATGTTACTTTCAGCCATGATCAGAGAATCTTTAATTGCAATGGATGGTTGTAAATGCAGAGGCTCGTGGTCACTGTATGTGCTCAGCCCTAAATAGGACATTTATATTTAAGACTCAGGGAACATGACAAAAGAAGGCATGGAAGGAATCCGTGAGCCTGAAGTTAGAAATAGGAGGTTCCAAGTGCTACCTTCTGGGTATGACAGCCATTCCAAGCAGGATCCCCCAGCAGCTGAGGCTGCCTTTACATGGCCTGCATAAGACTGGGCCTATCATTAATCAGTCATGGATGGGGCGAGACTCATGGGCCCTACCTCTCCCTGCTGAACTACTGGCTTCACTGGCTTCGGGGTAGGGCAGTTATTGTCTTCAGTTGTATATCCATGGAAGCGCCCACCAGGCTGCAGCGGACACTCCTAATACCACAGTCATACAGGCAGCTCTGATTAAGCTCTACCTAGGCAGCTCTGACTAACCTAAAGTGAGTCACAGAACCAAGCAAAAAGACATGAATGTAGGGAAGGGGGTGTGTATGATGGGGGTGGGAGGAAGGCGGAAGAGGTGGGGGTGGGGTAAGAGTAACCAGAATGCACTATACTCCATATTCATGCATAAAATTGTCACGCAACAAATTTAATTAAAATTCACTTTAAAAACTTAACAAATTATACTTCAACACCGCCCCCCCCCAAACCCCACCCCGTACTTTCCCAGGATTGCTCAGAAAACAAGGCGGAGAGAGTAGAGCTCAGGCAATGACAAGAGGCCTTTCATCCTGAGGCTGTGCACTGGCATCAAGTGAAGGGATTCCTTTGCTCTTCTGGCCAGTGGTGTAGTTTTGGGAAACTGGAGTCAAACAGTTCCTATTTAGCTTGCCTCACAGCATCTATGGGAGAAGGCTCTATGTGTGCTTCTCGTTAAACGTTCTTGGAAATGCACAGCCTGAGAAAGGCAGCAGTAACACGGCTGCTCCAGAAATGCCCTTGGTCTAAATCATGGCCCTGTTTCTTTCTGAATACGGCTCTCGCCTTTGGCCCCCCCCCCCCTCTGCTCAGCCTCGCCTAGGATGGAATTATAGTAATAGTGTATGGATATTTCAGAGCACTGTCTGGCACGCAGCGGAGGCTGTGGAAGCATCTCTCACACTAGCAATCGCTACCCACAGGACAGATGCTGAGCGTATGAAGTCGGTGCCCTTCCTCATCAGTCTCATCTTTCCCCGATCGGAATCAAACTATCTCCTCAAGACCAGTCATCGCCTGGCAGTGACTTCAGTGAGGGGACTGAATTCTCCAAGCACTCCCAGAATTCCAGAGTACGATCTTAGAAACAGTGTCTTTGCAGATGCAATTAACTATGATAGACTCTGCCGGGCCATCCGTCTAACGCTAGTTGCTCCTACAAGAAGGCTTAAGGGCACACACACAAGTTAGAAGGCCATGTGAATAAAAACAGGGACAGAGATTAGCATGGTTGGTCTGGAAAACGAGCACTTCTGGCTACCACAGGAATTAGGAAGAGGCAAGCAAGGATTCGTCAGCAGAATGAGAATGGCTCTATTAAAACTGACGTCAGACTTTAAGTGAGAGAGAATGGATCTCTTTGATTTTAAGGCATCCAACGCGTGGTTATTTCTTAGGTTCCAGGAAGCTTAGGCCCTGGCTAATGCTCTCCATCTTTGAGCATCCCTTCATTGTCTTCTCTGCAGAGCTGACAAGGATGTCAGTGTAGAGACATGGATGTGAGAGAGGGGCTTGTAGGGGAAAGGGGAGGGGACTAACAGGTTGGGAGGGAACAGAAGAGGGTAAGGAGGCGAGAGTAACCAGAATGCATTATATATGGATGAAATTGTCAAGGAATAAATTTAATAAAAATATTCCTTATAAAATTAACAAATTATACTTCAAACTAAAAACAAAAAAACCCTAAAAGACAAAAAAACCCAACAAAACAATCCCCCCAAAACCACCCAACCAATCAACCCACCAACCAATTAACCAACTAACCAAAAAGACCCAAACACCACCCAGTATTCAGGAGGCAGAGGCAGGTGGATCTCTTTGTGAGTTTAGGGCCAGTCTGGTCTACAATGTAAGTTTCAGGTCATCCAGAATTATGCAGTGGGAACTTGTCTCACAAGCAAAAAGCAGAAAGCAATAAACAAAAATCTCATTCAAATTCTGGCCAACTAAAGAAAACAAACATCCAAAATCAAATAAACAAAACCCCACCGTATTTTCCCAGGAAACATGCTTCAGAGAATCGCCTTTATCCTAGTACCCTGAGTGCTCTGGCTTCAGGCAGTGACCTTCCCACCCATCCCCCTGTCCTGTCGCCCAAGTGCTGGGGCTACATGCATGTGTTACCATATCTGTTTATGTGGTCTGTGGGTAGAACCCAGGGCTTTGTGATTACAGACAAGCATTCTACCAGGTGAGCCACACCTCCAGCACAGGAGATCTTTGTTTTGATAATGATTAAACCTCCACACTTTTGCAAGCAACATAACCACAGACCCCCTTTGACCTATGTTGCCTTGCCAAATGCCCATATTATCCCTTCAAATGACCACTCTGTGAATGAGTCAACTTTTCATCCTTAGAGAGTCACTATCTCTGGTATTTCTTCAGTGACAGAAAGCTGACCATCAGAAAAATTAAAGGGGTGCCAAGGACCAAGAACAATGAAGGCAAATGTCAACACTCTGTCCAACTTAGAACAACACAGCTCAAAATTGCTCTCACAGACATCACCATTCCTCTGACATGCAGAAGTCTGTGATGGGGGTTTCAAGCTTGGCTGCAGCTGGAAATGTCTGTGAAAAGATTCCAGTCCAGATTGATCCCCCCCACCCCCAGAGTACATGGGGCTATAGCCTACAGGCCACACCAGCTTGGGATGGGCCCCTTTGGGGACCAAGAGTGGTGTGTTCTTTTGCTGTAATTGTATTTAAACTTTAAAAAACATACACAGGGGTAGAGAGACTTGTAGAGTGGCTCGCTCTGCCTGTCTGTCTGCCTGCCTGTCTGTCTGTCTGTCTGCTCTCATCATTTCCTACCATTTGCCTGATCCAGTTTCACTTATCCTTTCTGCTCTCTCTTTACGGGACTGCTGAAATGTTTTTAAAGCAACTTCTAAACACTTCAGACTCTAGGCATAAACACTGTAGTATTTTAGAAACAGAATCACCACATTATTATACTAACATGATTAACTAAAATCTACTTAAAATAATTTAGCTCCTAGTCCATATTCAATTTTCTCTCCATTATCTCAACAACTTCATTTTAAAAATAGACATTGTTTATTGGGGATCTAGCCGAGCTCTCTCCATTCCATTGGGTCATTGTCTCCAGCAAGTCTTTAACATTCTCTGCAGCCTTCCACACAAACCCTTGAGGGTTTTAAGGCATCAAACCCTGGGCACACTCTGCTCTTCATTATAGGTGAGCCACAGACACCGAATCCCACTTCCCCTGCGGGGAGAAGGGAATGTGGGTGGAGGAGCGAGAGAGCTTCCAGGGAGGAGGCCTACCTACCAACCTTTGGAGACCTAGTCGGAAGCCAGTGGAGGCAGAGCCACGGAAACATAACTTTGCTTAAAATAAATAAATAAATAAATATGGCTCTCCGCCACCTCCCTGGGTTACCAGACCAAGGCAGCCTGACCTGTTTGGAGAAGAAAGGTCACTCAAATTCACAGTCATTTATTTGCTGTGTGTTGACTTCAAGCCTGGAGTTTGTGACAGACTGGCAGCTTGAGGAAGCAAGCCTAAGGCTTATGCCAGGATGGGGTTTCCAGAAGCTGGGAATGTGTACTGTGGTGGGAGAGCCAGGACCTCCGACCTCAAAACCCTCCGGAAGGATGCAGCCTGTCAGTCACGCGTCAGACAGAGGCACAGCATGGAGTCAGTGAGAGTTCCTCTTGCAAGAGAGGCCTGAAAGCATTTTATGGAGCCACAAATGGGACATCTGTGATGGCAGCTGTCCTCATAGTGAGCAATGCCTCTTGGGTAATGACAAGATGGATTTTGGATTGACTATTATTAGGTGAGCATAATGCAGCAACATATGCTATACTAATAAAATACGCAAGTTGACAGTGATGGCAATACACACGGTGTAATGAAACCTTAAAACACAGTGGTGGTGCAGGAGCACGGCTTCGTAAACTGTGGGTCATGACCCCATGAGGGGTCATATAAATGAATGTGGGCGGTACAGAAACTTTGCCCATAGTGAATTGTTTATGGATGTGCAGTTGCCAGAATGGAATTCAAACGCAAAGGTGAGACATGAGATGAATTGGAGCCGCTCTGGTAGCACTTGCTCAAGTGTCACACAGCTTCCCTGCAGCCTAGGTTCTAACACCCAGCATGTGCTTCCGCTGTGTGCGCTACCACCCCACGGTACACCAGCAAGTCCTGCCTGAGACATTGCAAGTCAGACTTAAAACCACTGCTAATCGTAAGGAACATACAGAATCTTCTACGCTTCCCGAATCACAATGGTTTAGTTGTGGGAAACAGGCAAAATTTCACTAGCATCAGTCCTCTGGTGTAAGAATCTCATGTGTTAGAATGCTAGATTTTAAAAACTGCTGTTCGCGTTGCTGACTTAAGTGTCATTAAAAAATTGAAATGAATTTTGGTTTGGGATTAGGATGACATTTCTAACGATTTCCGTATCCGGCCCTAAGCATAGGCCTACTGTCTTACAATGAGTTTTATAGGAAATAGTATTAGCGCTGACAATTTGAAGGTGCTCTGTGTCCTGCGGCATCAAATTTCAGCCAAATTTGTTTCTTTATATAAAAATAAGTCTATCCATCTCATTAGTATGAAATTTTGCATTAGTTTTTAATATCTGGTAAAATTATATGTATATAGGAGAATTATTTTATGATGGTTCTTTATGAAATTTATTGCTAGTAGAAAATATTTCATTTGTATACTTATTTTATATATCTATATACTTGAAGTGGCATAAAATTTCCTTGGTTGTGGCTGAAAAAGATGCCTCAGAGGCTATGAGCATTATGTCCAAGAAGACCTAGGTTCAAGCCCCAACATACACATGGTGGCTCATAACCATTTCTAACTCCAGTTCCAGGGGGGATTCAATACCTTTTTTGGTCTTTGAGGGCACCACACATGCACACAGTGTACAGATATCCATATAGGCATAGCGTCAATACACATAAAGCAATTTTTTAAACAAAATGTTCTCTTTTGAGAGAAAAGAGAACACAAGTGGAAAACGTCATGACCCTCTTAGGGCAGAGGAAGGTTGAGAGGCAGATCTCGCTCACACTCACACTCACACTCACATGAACACAACTGGAAAACATCATGACCTTCTTAGGGTGGAGGGAGGTTGAGGGGCAGATCTCACTCACACTCACATGGAAGGAATAAGTTCTACTGCCCACGGTGGAGGGGGAAGAGACTGCAGCTCAAAGAAGCCTGGTATTTATTTTATGAAGAACCAGATAAGAGATGTTCAAAGTCTCCAAAAATAGGGCTATAGAAATGTTAATTACCTGATTTAATCAGTGTATATCATATGTGGATAAGTATATCTCTCTGCTCTCCAAAAAGATGTGCAATTATCACAGGCTAATAAATATTTTAAATATGTTTGAGCATGATGGAAATGTCAGCTACCCTAATTCCACATGGTACACACACTGAATTACCATTGACGGGGGAGCTAAACCCCCTCTTAAAGAAAACCAATAAAGCAGTAATTTAAAAAAAGAATAAAGTCAAAGTAATTATAATTTAAAAACCCTTCTTCAAATATGGTATTGTCTCTCCTAATATGATTGTGAGGAAACAGGAGGGACATTTCCCTGAGATGGCTGCAGATAAGACTGAAATCCAGATGTGAGATGCACAGTGGTGCAGGAGCGGGTAGATGAACGAGAGCCACTGTCCCCACTGCTTGGCCACTCCCCCATAGCCGAGTCTGTACCACAGCCTTTCCTGTCTCAGGGTCAGTAGCACAAAGGTACCTGCAGTGTCTGGGTTGGAGTGTGGACTCTTATCCTCGTTTTCACTGGGCTGGAGGTCATCCATGTTGATCTAGGCAACCAAGGGAGGAAGAAGAAAGAGTTCAGTTAGATGTGTGCCAGGGATCTTGGGCAGAGAGAGCCTTGGAATTACATCATTTCAGGGCTGAGCTAAAAAATAAGCATCTTTATCCCTGTACCTTGCAGTGACTCTCAGAACATTAGAAAAGGCTGAGGTTTCACCAGTGTGTTTTCTTTCCTTTCAATTCTGCCTGTCACCCTCTACTCCCCTCACCCATCCCTTCTTTCCCTTTCCTTCAGGTAAAGAACAGGAAGACCCTCCCTGTCTTAATGATGGTCCCCGAACCCTAAGGAAGCCCCTCACCTTGGTAGTGGGTGGGGATTCTCCATCTGCTGTAATGGACTTCAGTTCAATTTTCTCCTCTTTGCTTTCCTCCACGGCTGGCTTCTCCATCACCTCCTGTTTCTTTTCTGGGCTGGCAGTCCTGGCCGGTCAGCAGGAAAAAAACCCAGAAAGGGATGTTTACTGGAATGATAGTGGACAGTGTAGATAGGAGCTGCTTTGTGGTCTTCTAGGGGCAGCAAGATCACCCCTGGGCCTACATTCTATCTTTTCTCTAGGGCACATGCCACTTGCAGCTCCACTGTAAGCTGCACAGGGCTGGGGCACCCCTGGTTATCTGCACACATCTGACCTCATCCAGAGCCTTAGTTGTTCCCCCCTTAAATCAGAGGATTCTGGGTCTCACTTATGATTGGTTCCTAGAGGACCTCTGCTCAGTGTCCAGCAGAGGCACGGCATATGATTGTCCTTGCTAGATAATTATGGAATGGAATGTAGAACTTTATACTGCCTTCCTAAGACCCCAATGGTACACAAATAGTGAGAAAGCATTGTTTTTCTGAGCTGGAGTTGGGTCTCCTTCTGAGGTGGCTTTCCCCTCTCTTCTCTTTGTGTTCTTATGGGTTCTCTTCCCAAAGGATGGCTCCTCACTTCCTGGACTGGCAGGGGAAATGCACCGTCTTTGCCCAGACTACAGAGCCAGGACTAGGAGCTTTAGGAGAAGTCACGCTACTGTAGAAGCCTCACTCCAGCCCATTTTGGCCAGGATGGTCATCAGATGAGCACCAGCCCTTTCTCTCAAAACAGTGGGGATGGCATTCTCGGCTTAGAGGGTTACCTGGCCAGCTTCTTCCTCTCCTTCTCTTCTTCCTCCTCCTTTTGGGCTGAGGTCAGGCTCTCCGCATCAGCCAGGTTGTCCACCGCAATGGCCAAGAACACATTCAGTAGGATATCTGTTTGTGTCCACTCTTAAAGAAAACGACCCTTGGTTTTGGGAAGAATGACAGCCACCAGGGTTGGGGAGAGTATACACATGCAGAAGGAAGAGTTTCCCAGGACAGACAGACAGACAGACAGACAGACTTCTCTTCCCCAATCATCCTGCTTACTATTTGGAGTTTTCTAAGTGGTGGAGACAAGGCTGGCTTTGTGGATGGGAGCAGGGCAGGGCTGAAGCATCAGGCCTGCCTGGCTCTTCCATTGCTAGATTTCATTATTTGTTTTTACCACTGAAATAGCTGTCTCTGACCGACATCATAGGCAGTGCCATCTCTAGGATATTGCTCATAAGACCTACTCTCCATAACAGGGCACCAAAGAGATGGCTTAGAACCTCTGTCAGCTTTGAATGTGAACCTGTGTAGGCAAACACCCCTAGAGAGTCTGACTAGAGCTGGCCAGACTTGAGACTTTTTTACTTACGCAGTCATCTGCCTCTCTCCCCCACTCTGCCAAGCCCTGCCTTTCCACCCACAGAAACACTATGGGCCAGAGAACCACAAAGAGGGGGTAGATGGGAAAGTCTTGAGTTGTTAAACCCTATATCCAACCCAGGACATTCATAAATTCACATCACTTTCTACACAGAGCTAAAACTTCACAGAGGAGGGGTTCATCCTAGAAGATTACTGACGCTTGACCCAGGGACACAGGAGGGGTCTATTGTGCATTTTCCCAGGTAAAACATTGAGACGCTTTAAGCAGTACAGTACTTCCTGTCCTTCTGTTGCAAGCTCAGAGTCCCTTATCAGAATGCTTAGAGCAAGAAGTGTTCAGATTTCAATTTATTTTTCAAATTAAAAAAATATACATGATAGGATTTATATTGAGGACAGGGCCTAAAACACATGTTTTATATCTATATCTATACAATCTATATCTATAAAATCTATATCTATATCATCTATATCTATATCATCTATATCATATATATCTATATCATCTATCTATATCTATCTATCTATCTATCTATCTATCTATCTATCTCTTTTACACATACTTTGATATGTACTTTATAAAAAACCTCTAAAATTGTGTATATGAAATGTTCATATGTTTCCCCATCTAATGCAACCTATAGGCACTTAAAAGGGTCCAGATGTTGCATTGTTGGATAGGGATGCTCCAGCCTGTCTTACACTGCAGATACGCTGAGGAGGGAGGCCTTTGATGTGCCAGAGGTTCCCCAGCTAATAGAATGCCAATTTTGTCTGCAGGTGGCATAGTGCTCTTGATTTCTGAAGTACAGAAACTAAGGATTTCACTCAAATTTTGGACTAGAGTATTTCTATTTTATTACCTAGCTCTGGACTTCACTCTCACAGGCTCAAACAGTGGGAGAGAAGAAAATCCAAGAATGAGAGGCCCTGGGGTGCTGTCCCTGACTCAGATAGGGAAGGAGCTATCAGGTCCCCTCGGTAACTTGTGCAGCTCTGCCTATGACTTTAGGCCCAAGAACAGCTTCACAGGGAGGAAACTGATGACCACACGGGGTGGAGATCTGAGTAGCTTCAGAGGCTCCAGAATGAGCAGGGCACAGACCTCCAGGCATATTACATGCTAGACTTTGTAAATTTGGCTGCATAAACCTCTTTGCCTAGGGGCCACATTCACTTAGACTACAAGCAGAACACACTTCCTAGAGAGGGGTGACCCAGTTCAGAACTGTGTGGTGCACTGTCCCCTGGGTCCCAGACCCACACCATGGCTGAAGTGGTTCTAGGCCAGGCCATACTTCCTTCCAAGGGTGGGCTTGCCTAGCTAGCCTATGGATGGGCAGCTCCAGCATAGAGCCCCAGCCAGGGCCTTGGAGCACATGCACAGCACTGTGCTAAAGGCCAAGTGGGGGGCAGCAGGGTGGGGGCAGCATCAGCACCAAAGGATACAATTTCCACAGATGAAGAGGATGATGAAGTAAATACAGACTAACATCCCTGGAAAAGAGGGGCCGCCATAAGCCATGATCCCATCATACATCACCGAATTCCAGTCCTCCCCGGTCAGGATCTGAATGACACATTCCCACCAATAAGGGACACAGCGTTAGACCAACAGCAAACCCCCAAACTCCCCTGCCCTGCCCTGCTCTGCCCTGCCTGCCCTGCCCTGTCCCACTGTAATTAGCAGAAATGTCCCAAATCTCATTTCTTCCTTGTTCTGGCTCCCAATTATTCTTAGGAACTACAAACCTGGGAAAGTTAACCCCTGCCCACAGACAAAGTGCACGGCCAGTAGCAAATAAAAAGACTCTGTGGTCAACACAGTATGCTGCTCTTCACAAAGAGTATAAAAGATGGCTGTCATTGGTTCCCTGGGTGGCAGTATCAGGTGACTGTGATCCTGAGGACTCTGACAGGCCACACCTATGTCTATTAAACAGAATCTTTTGGCACCATCATTAAGATTTTAGCAATAGACACACATTATTCCCTCTGATCTAGAAATGAATCTACTTGTAAACCCTAATACATGCTATTCTAGCTCTGTCATATGCCAAAGCATTAGTGAAAGTATGGCTTCGGACCAGCCGTAACTCTTCCAGCAGCGAGGATGTGGCTAATGGGTGCCGTGGCCACACAAACGTTTGTAAACAGACCACTTAGGCTGTTTTATCATTAGTCTGTCCACCTGTACAGCTCCATGGAGGGCTGAGAGACAAGACATGACAGAAACACCCTCCAGGGCTGATCTAGGCTGGCGTCATGCCTAGTGAAAGGTGCTGCCCTCACCACCCCGCCTTTTCAAGGCTGCTTCTTGCCCACCTCTGACTTCACCACTGAGCAACCCTCCCAGTGCAAACGGCAGCAGAGCCCATACCTGAAACACAGTGAGGAGAGACTGCGGGAAGTTATCGAACGTGCTCCTACGGGTCTGCATCTCATCGAAGTTGAACTTCCCTCCAAAGAGCTGCATCCCCAGGAGGGAGAAGATGATGATGAAGAGGAAGAGGAGCAGCAGTAGGGAGGCGATGGAGCGCACTGAGTTCAGCAAGGATGCCACAAGGTTGCTCAAGGAATTCCAGTACCTGAGGACAGACAGGGAGGTCAGGTGTCTCACCCCTGCTGTCCTCCACCACCTCTCACCCGAGTGCCCTGCGAGTCTGGTACAAAGCTCCGGTCCCTGCTAGCTCCCATTTCTGGGCTTGGGTAGCGGTGTGAAGGGGACTCACAGTTAAGGTGTGGAATGGTAAGTTTAGTATCTGTAAGAGGCTACAACAATAAGTGGGAGGGCTCAGGGACCAGATGTTGCCACCCACTCTGCCAGCTGCTGATACCCTCGGACAAGTCATTAGCTCTCCCCCATTTCCTGCCTTCCTGCCCCAAAACAAAACAAAGCAAATGGAGATAACGGGAGCGTGAACATCATTAGGTAGCCTGGAGGATAATAATCCTCCCTTCCTCTCCTTAAAGCAGTGCTCAGTAGTCTGCTTGGCACACAGATAATTTAAGTTTATAATTACCGCGGACACTTCTGGTTTTTAACAGAGGAAACAAATTCCCCTCCTCAAAAAAATGCCAGTCTGAACAGATTCCAGCAGCAGGTATCTGGGTAGGTAGGAAGAATACTATTACTCAGACAGAGTAAAGAGAGTGGGCAGAGCTTAGTGACGGCACCGACTTCCCTGTCTCTATGGTTGGTTTTTCAAAAGTCATTCCTTTGGAGACTCTGACCCTGTTTCTAGGCCTAGATATGTTTAGTTTTAATAAGAACTCACAGGATTCTGATAACTTTGGATTACAACTAATCCATCACTTCATTGGGGACAGCTCCAGGCAAGAGTCCTCTAGGGAATCCTTTGGGTGTATAGTTTATTAGGTCAATGATCATAGGGAATAAGGACCTTTTCAAGGGCCCATCAGAGTTACATCTGCTGGTAGCTGAGTTCCCTCCCCATAACTCAGATTACCATGGCCATGGCCATGTTGCATCTTATCCGTGATAACTGCCACAAAGTAACTCTTGTTTTTTATTTTTTTTTCTTGCACAATTTGGGAGTAAACAACAGTGATAAAACCATTAGAATAACGTAGGGCTGTACACTCAATCCCTGGCTCTGAAGATGTAGCTGACTCTTTGGTATTGTCTTTATATGCCAGTTCCATTACGGTAAGGATGAAGTAACTTTTATCCTAACTCATAAACTCATCACTTTTTCTGAATCAAATTATAGGATCCAGTTGGCCTGGCTACCCCTCAGTCCATCCTCCTGCCAGCCAATCACCCCCCACCCCCCAAATTGAGCGGTATGTAACCATAATGGTTCCTTTACTTTCCTCGGTCTCACGGTACCTTGGAGTCAGTCCTTATACGCTAGGATTGGGTTGCTCTGAACACCCCTGATGTGTGATAGGCTCCCTGGAGTCCCTGTAGGCCAGAGTTAGTGTTGATCTGCTTCATGCAAGAAGTTAAGAAAGACTTGGGTCTGGAAGACCTTTCCTGATTACACTTGAAACAGCTTCTTCTCCAAAGGTTGGAGAGCAAAGGTTACTCAGATGTTTACCATAATATCCTAGTGTTTCCTCTCAGGTCCCACAGGGAGCATGAGGTGGCACTCCCTGACACTGGGGATTGGGTGATTCTCAGGTACTCAATGAGGTGTTTGCTAATAAACCGGTACTCAGAAACCATGAGGTGGCACTCCCTGACACTGGGGATTGGGTGATTCTCAGGTACTCAACGAGGTGTTTGCTAATAAACCGGTACTCAGAAACCAGCAACTGTAGAGCACCTTAAGTGTCCAGCTATACAGAGAGGTGTGTCTGCGCGTCGTAGGAGTTAGGCTCTCATGGAAAGTCAGAGTCTTACTCCTCATGAAGTACACAACATTGAGGGAGACGGCATACAGGGCTTGAACTGAGTTCTGCTCTCTCCGGGAGCCATGGGGATCTTCAGGGATGTCAGCCAAGGAGGTTCTGGACTCCACAGAATACTACAGAGACCAGGCCAAGAGGCAGAAGGTCAAGGCAGAACAGAGAACAGATGCTGACCCAGGGCCTCCGGAGGCCTGAAGCTCTAGGGAAGGTGGAGCCTGTGGTAGAGGATTGAAGCATGGGATAATGCAGAGCCAGATGAGAGCCAGATGGAGAGCAAGGGGTGGCCAAGGGCAAGCACTAGATAGAATGAAACCTTTTCTGACCCCCTCCTCCAGCCTGCGTCTCTGACCCTAGGAGCTATCATGGGAAGTCTGGGCTTCAGGTAGTGAGGAAGGGGCACCACACGATGAGTTGTGAGGCTTTCTGCCTATCCTCATTTCCATATCAGGAAATCAGAACAGCAGGGTCAACCTGCACATGCCTTATCTCACAGTAGCAAACCCCAGGGTTCTGTCTTCAAAGCAAATCTTGACTTTGGCCACCTTCCACTGCCTCCATCACCAGGGCCTATCCACTAGGCTCTCTCCCTGGGGTTTCTGGGATGGTTTCCTACCTACTCGCTCTACTTTAACTCAGGCTCCCCATAGCAATTCCCACACCAGAGCAGCCAAGAGTCCTCTTACAGTGGGAGCCACATCCAGCCCCTATGGTGGCTCCTGGCTGGTGGAAAAGCCTGAACCCTCATGACCTCTGGCCTGGCTCCTAGTCTCTTCCCTCCTCTTTCTTCAGCCATATGGGCCTTGCTGCACCTCCCGTTCCCAGATGCTCTGCCGAGCAGGTCCTGGTTTCCACCAATGGCCAACCCAGTTCTCTCTCTGAAGAGGGTATGGGCTGGGCTGCTTCCTTTATGTCCTTGTCTCTGATCTCAGGGCAAGCTTCCCTGACCTCTACTTTAGCCCCTTGATCTAAATTACCCCTTAGTATTTATTGTTATTGTGTGGTTGTGGTGTGTGTGTACACTACAGTATACATATGGAGGTCCGAGGACAACATTTTGGATCATCCTGCCCTACCTCTGCATGGGTTCTGAGATTGAACTCTCATCATCAGGTTTACACAGCAAGTACTTGATGGACAGAGGCTCACCTAGTTTCAAAAGAGATATCACCACCATACAAATATCTATTTCTTTGCTTAGAGTTTCTCTTCCCTTACCAGAACTGAGGTCAATGGGGAAGGCTCAGGGAGTCACATATGCCATTTGGTTCCCTTATTCTCTTAACTATGCTTGGCCCACAGGAGGTGATCAATGGGTATTTTGTCGAATGAATGAATTTTCCTATAGATGTAACACATTTGTACTTACTTGAGGGACAGGCAGTGAGCCTCACAGGCATGTGCTTGTCTGTGTGTACATGTGAGATGGGAGCAGGGTAAGGGCAGAAGGATATGAAGCTGGGAGGGGGAGGGGCTGGGAAGTGGATCTAGGAGGAGTTAGGGGGAGGAGTGGGAGGTAATTGCTATCCAAATGCATTTGATTATGTAAGAAATTCTCAAAGAATTAATAAAATATTACATTAAAATAACATTAAAATGTGATTTAAAAAAAGAATATCAGTGTGGGTCTGAAGTGAGGGATCTGGCTATGTGAGGCCAGCAGACCACAGCTGACAGTGGGGCACAGGGTGAGGGTGGTACTCCATGGACAATATGGTGAGCTCTGTAGGTATTTAGTCAGCAGCTTAGCAATACAGGGTGATTGGCCTTGCCCTGCAAACTCTCCCGATCTGTGTCTCAAGGCTATTACTACAGTCCCCTCCCAAGAACCACTGTCCCTTTCAGGGAAGCTAGCTGGTGGCAAGTCAGAAAGTTTAATGAAATATCAGCCGATATCCTAACTGATCAAAACCAGGCACTAAAGACTCACACACCAACAGAGAGAGCTTTGGTGAAGAGATCCTTAGGTTTCCGCTGCAGACCTCATAGAAAACCTGGGATACCTAAGCATCTATGGTCAGAACAATGGCCCAGACAGTATCCACACACAGCACAGCTGGGATGGTCAGGCTCTGCCCCATCACTGGGCACCATCTGTGTATCTCCTGCTGTACTACCCTCTCCAGCGTGTGTTTCTGTTCCTAACCCCCGGGCTCACTGTTTGCTCTTCAACTGTGGTATGCTTGAGGGAGTCTGACCTGGTCGAGTTCCCTTCTACCTAAACCCTCCCCTCTTTTCTCCTTTCTACCTTGCTTGCTTCTTCAGGCTTTTTTTTTTTTTTTTCCACTCACCGACCTTCTGTTACCTTTTCCCTGGGCCTCCTGAGTTGGATCAAACCCTCAGTTCAGGGACACTTTGTCACCCTCTCATTTCCCTCTGTACATATGTTTTGGGATTTGGGACTCTGCAGCATTCTCTTTCCTCTTCTATAATGATCTGAGACTTCCAGAACCTTTCAGTTCAGAAATCTCTTGCTTCAAAGATCTCAGGACAGCTCTGGTCCCTCACTGTGGTGTCCAACAGCTCTTGAGCTTGCTATAAATAAACAACACTGGAAACAACAGGACTGGCTGCTGAGGTTGATTTACAGTGATCCACCCTACTCCCCTGTTCCAGAGGGGGTCACCACTACAGCTACCTCTCCAGAACACTCTAATGCTGAGACGTGGACACATTCCCTTGGTCTTGGTGGCAAGTTGCCTATCGCTAGGAGAGTGTTTATAATCGGAATTTCACACAGTAAGTTTGTGTATGAGTGTGCCTTGTGATAGGAAGAACAGAAGGAGAAGGGATGAGAATCTAATAAGGCCATGTGGGGGCCAGAATGCACACAGTGAGTAAGTGCTACTGCTCTCCTTCCTCTCCCTGGACTTGTCATTGGGACCCCAGCTGTGGGTGTCCTTGGATCAAAACTACAGTGGTCGTGAGCCTGGTCCTGGATGATGAGGCAGATTCTGGAAGTACTTGTATGACAGGAGTATAAAGTGGTATATGGTCTGTCTGAAGGAGCTGTAAAGAATTCTAGACTGTCTTGGTCAGGGGATAGGACAGTTTGGGCTGAAGGCACAATCCCTCCTAGTAGTGTCCTTTGTCCTCTTCATCTTATACGGAGTCAAGATGCCAAGACCACATCGTCTTGACTTTGAGGTGGCTTTAAGATGCTTCTTTGAGCAGACTTGCTCAGCATTACCTAACTGGCCCCTAAAATAATGAACTTTTCAGGGGTTGAGAGGAGGCATATTCAAATAATTTTTAGGCATCTACTTAAGCTCCTCTAGTTGACAGTTAACACCCCAGGGAGTAACTTCCTTCCTGCAAAAGAAAGCACGTGGCTCTTGGGTCTGAGCATCTTCTCCATAGATTCTTGCCCGGGAACTTTACAAATACCATATCCTGTTTATTGACAGTCTTGAAGGAGGTGAGAGGCTCCATGAGCTGCTGAGCAGAGGGCTTTAGAAGGTAGTAAAGGAAGTTGGGAGGTCTAGGATGGGGGCCAGACTCTGGGCAAGGACCTGGAGATCTTTACAGCATGGAAGAGTCACAAGTGGTACTCACATAGGGCTTCGGGTATGTTAGTGGTTCTTGACTTTCCTAATGCTGTAACCCTTTAGTATAGTTCTTCATGTTGTAGTATCCCCAAACCATGCAATTCTTTTCATTGCTAATTTTATTACTCAATGGTAATTTTACTACTGCTACAAATGAATTGTAATTTAAGCACTTTTTGGAGATAGAGGTTTGCCAATGGGGTCATGACCCACAAGTTGAGAACCACTGTCATATTTGGTCATGATTTAGGGGTGAATGTGTCTTCCTAAGTCAGTCTAATGGCACATTTGAGAATGTGGGAGGCAGCTGCAGAGGAGGAGCAGGAGACTACAAGGTTATTTGGTTTATAACAAATTCAATAGAAACAGTAGCAATAATAGATGCTAATATGCACTAAGGTACTCTGCTTGTTATATATAAAAGCCCCATGCTAACCCTTGGAGCAACTCAGCCTCATAATTGCCTAAGAGAGGATGAGAAGACGATCCATTTTACAGATAAGATAACTGAGATAAAGAGAGTTAAGTCATTTGCCCAAGGTAGCACTGCTTAGGCATCACGTTGGTGGAAGCAAAAGGCAGGCCCATCTCTCAGAACATCATCTGGACCACTGTGAGTTACAGAGCTGATGGGCGAGGCTGTCTTACTGTCTGAATCCTGAGATAGACCTAAAAGATCGTTTTCCTGGGGTCTCTTGTTATATGGTTGCTGGCTCTATTTGCTTTTCCTGTATCTGATAAACACTATTTTTAGTTTTCAAGTTTTCATTGCCTCTTAAGCAATTTTGACACATTCCATGTTTGAGATCTGGGTTTTGTCTTTTCAGCTTCATTTTGAAAAGGAATCACTGCTAGATATTGTTATAACATCTTGGCGTGATTGTCTATTGATTCTCTTTCAACTGTTTTGTGTATTCTAATTGTGAAAATACTGACAATAAACAACATTTTAAAATTTAGCTTGACCTGAGGGCATCCCACAGCCCCTGTGCAAGAAGAACTAACAGTATTTCCAGGCCTCAAAAAGTCCCTAAGCAGAATAATCCCATTGTCTAACAGGTTACTTCTTCAAGTCTCAAGCCACCTGGACATGTATACATTCCAATGTACAAAGGTGAACAGTGGAAAGGTAATGAAAGACAGGCTATTTGCGCAGAGTACCAACTGCCGGAGAGGCACCTGGTTCCTGTGAACCTGTCTCCATCCAAACTTAGACTGGAAATGTGTGGAGTATGGGCGGGGTGTGGCCATGGTGATCCTCCAGCTGAGCATGGAGATCGAATACCTGTGATGGAGCACCTGTGTGTGGTCCTTCCATTAAGCAAGTATATTTCTATTTCTCAAGTCTCTTGGGGAATATCCAACAATGTTTCACTCCTGTGACACATGGAAGATGTTCTGTTGTTGTTTTCTGTTTTTTAACAGTGCAGTATGAGCAGAGGTCATGGTTCAGTGTGAGCAGTGGCCATGGCTCAGTGTGAGCAGAGGCTATGGTTCAGTGAGCAGTGGCCATGGCTCAGTGTGAGCAGTGGCTATGGCTCAGTTCTAGCAGAGGCCATGGTTCTTGAGCCGTTAGAATCCCTAGGGCGCTCACTAAGAGCTCTGCCTCTCAAAATGGCCAGAGTCCCTGGTACACACTTGAAGTCTCCTGACCTCACTGTCCTCTCCTAACAACAGTGATAGCACACACTGAACTGAAAACCAAGACCTCTGGTTGCCAGCACTGAACTTATATGCAAGTGCATCTCACTGGAGTCTCAATGGCACTGTGCATTCAGATGGCTGTCCAGAGAATTGGGAAGATAGTGACAGCTAGGATGCTTCCTAGGGCCTGGTGACTCATGCAGAGGAACACACTTGTCCTTGACCTGAAGGGACCAGTCTCCATCCTTGTTTCCTAACACAATCCAAGTGACAGGTTTAATGTTCCTATTTCCAAAGGCTGCCTGGAATGAAGACTCCTGAGGGATCTGGGACTTCTATCTGGAGAAGGGCAGGAAGACTCCCTCCTGCGAGCCCTAAGAATCTTTCTGTAAATTGACCACAACATATATTACACTGACAACCAGATAGGTGTCTCAAAGGCTTTTATAAAATGATGCTCCTGGGGTCGGGAAGCCCTCAGATATTTTCCCAGTCAATCTCATCCTTTTATTAAAAGCGATGATCGCAACAAGAAAGAATAGGATTCTGTCTTGCAGTGTTGTGGAGGGAGCTGGAGGTTATTACATGGCACCAGGCCTAGAAGAATGTGGAGCCTAAAACACTGACCTCAAAGACACAGAGAACAGGACAGTGAGTTCCCAGCCAGGATGGAGAAGAGTAAGTGAGAGACCTCAATTCTCTCTTTCTGCCATGTGGGTCTCTGGGATTGAACTCAGGTCATCAGAATTGGGGGCTAGCACCTTTGCCCACTGAGCCATCTCAGAAGCCCATTTTTTCCTAATTTCTAAATTGTGTTAAAGCACATACAAAATTACCATCTCACGTTTAAGCTTACAGTTCAAGGGTATTAAATATATTAGTAGGGTGTAGTATCTATTTCCATGTTTCTTTACATCCTATAAAACTAAAATCCTGATCTTTAATCAGTAGCTAGTAACCTCCTTCTTCCCTCCCCTCCCCTCTCAAGCCACTGTCGTGACTCTGCCCCAGTGATCCCAATGCTATGACCAAGAACTTCAAATAAGTATAATCAAAGAGCATTTTGTTTGTTTGTTTTTTGTTATTTTACTCAGCCTTAAGTTCCTAAAGTCCATCCATGTGGCACCACCTATAAAAACTTCCGTTCTAAAGCTTAGTGATATTCTGTTGGATGTAGACACCACCTTTAATTCCATCCATTTATTTGGGGGCACTTCTGCTTTCTGCTCTTGTAAATAATGCCATTATAAATGTGAGTGCACAAAAATCACTCTGTAGGGCTGTGCATAAATACCCATAAGCCAAGTTCCTGGGTCACTCAGTACTCCCCTTGGTTAATTGACAAACAATAGTTGTTTTTCACAGCCTCTAGACCATTCACCGCACATTTCTAGCACAAGGCGGTCATCTTGACTATTAACTTGGGGAAATTTAGTATCACCTAGGGTGCAAACCTCTGGGCATCTCTCTGAGGCTTTGTGCAGGGTGGTTTAAATGAGCGGGAAGACCGAACTGGAATGTGGGCAGCACCATTTACACACTAGAGTGACACAGAGAATATGAAGGAGGAAGTGAGCAGACAGCAGTGCATCTCTCTGTTTCCTGCTGGCGCACTGTGCCGAGCCACCTGACACTCTGGGTACCACATCTTCCTACCTGGATGGACTCTGAGCCAGACAAAGCCTTCCTTTGTTAAGCTTCTTCTGTCAGATGTTTGTTCACAGGACTGAGAACATTAGCTAATACACACCGAGAGTGCCAGAGTCCCAGTTTGCCACGTCCTCCTGGGTCCTTGCTATTTTGTTGCCCTATTTGGTTTTGAATAGTGTCTCTAACAATGGGGCTGCCTACAATTTGGGGGAGCAATAAAGCTGAAAATGAACCATTTTCTTCTTGTCTAGGATTGATAATAGCACAGTGTTCAAAAGAAATCTCATGGCCCTACACTTGAGTCAACACCAATGCTGGTCAAGCCAAGGATAGTAGGAGACCGAATCCCAGTGCTTTCCTAAAGCCACTGGGCTAGCTACCTATGAACTATCTACTAATCCAGCAGAATAAATGCAACCAAGTTGAGGGGCAGCAGCCCACAGCCAAAGGCATTTCTGAGTGTCACACCTCCGAAATGAACCCCAGCTCCACTTGCTGTATATAGTCAGAGGCTAGACCATTCCAGAGATTGCAGGTCTTCCCTCATCCAGCCTCATCCTCTCTGGCCTTCCACAAGACTTCTCCTAAGTCTCACTCCCAAAGGGAAAAGAGGAGCCACATACCTGGTGATCTTGAAGATCCTGAGCAACCGCACACATCTCAGCACAGAGATGCCCAGGGGAGACATGATCTTCGTCTCCACCAGGATGGTCTCCAGGATGCCCCCACACACAATGAAACAGTCAAAGCGGTTGAAGAGGGACACAAAATAGGCCTGCAGACCCAGGCTGTACATCTTCAGGAGCATTTCTGCAGTGAAAAGGGCCAGGAGGGCTTTATTGGCTGTGTCTAACAGGTGTAGCAGAGGGATGGGTTCCAAGCCAGGAATAAAGAAGATAGAAGAGGAAGGAGAGAGAGAGAAAAAAAAACAGTCACTGTCATAGCTGGAGAAAAAGACCCATCTTCTTCTCCCTCCTTCCCTTCTTCTCATATACCCCTCCCCCTTCTTCCCCTGGGACCCCTCCCAGCTACTTCTGGAGGAACAATTAGGTCCAATTTTCATCATCAGAAGCATATGCTGAGCATCTACTACACATCAGATGTTTAGCATATTTCACCCTCCTTAGTCCCTGTAGGAATTTGAGAGGCTTGCACTTTAAAAAAATATTTTTTTAACTAAACCCAAGCCTTTAGAGATGAGATAGGAGACTCAGAGTGGTCAGTGACCCCTCCAAGCCAATAGCCAAAGCTTGGACCAGGCTATCTGCGCTGTGTCTTGTTATCACAAGACTGCCTCCTCCCAGGATCCCCATAACTGGAGCTATATCTGTCTTAGTCCCAGATGAGATGCTTAGACATGGGTTGTGTGTATTTTCAGAGGGGTCCAGGCAGGACAAGGGCCTTAGGTGCCCCATGGGGTTACTGTCCCTTGTCCAGCCTCTGTTTCATCCTTGCCTTTATCTTCTTATGGCCTGGGTTGAGCTACCTAAGGCTATAGAAAGGCCAGAGGAATTGAAAATTACTTCTGGGAAGTTGGCTGCTGAGGGTCTGAAATAACCAGGTAAGCATCCATCAGCTCCTGTCCTGCTATTGGGACTCAATGATGACTGTGATGGTGAGAGGCACATCACGTGCTCGAAGGGACACATCTGTTTATAAGAAGGGCCTGAATTTTAATATGGGGCTTGCAAGCTTCCAGGCCCTTGGACTTTCCAGCAAGGCACCAGCCAAGAAGCACCAGTTGGCTGCTTTCCTGCCAACCTCCCAGCAGCTGTTCGTCCATCCCCAGGACCCACAGCGCAGTTAGCAAGAGTGAATAGGACAAAGCCAGGGGCTGCTCACCTTGCACTTCTGTGAGCCAGTGAGGCTGGTTGTAATGTTCGGAGGCAATAGTGAGGGTGTTGAGGAACACCAGGAAGATCACGAGCCAGTAGAAGACGTTGGACTTAACGGCTGCACGGCATTTTCTTCTGCAGAATCGATTCCACCTGCGCCAGTAGCGGCTGGAAAAGGCCAGGGAGGGGAAGACAGGTCGGCTGGGAGATCAGAACTTCTGCTAGCCCAAAGCATACCAGGTGACATCTCCCCTGTCACTGGCTTGGCCTTACTACACAACTTGGTAGTGGAGTGATCAGGTCTCTCTCTACCAAGCTAACTATGGCCCCACTGTTTAGTTATCTATGTGGCCTTGGGTATATCCATCCTCCAGCTCTAAGCCTCAGTTAGAAACAGAGCAGGGCTAATTTCACAGGATTGTTGTGAACATATGACACACAAGCCATTGGCATGCCCTTGAAGTTGCCCAACAAGTGAGATGGCTTTTATTTTCTCAGCTGGGAATATAATTCAGGGGTCAAGCCAGGCACGTATAAGCCTCGGCCTTCATCTCTAGCACTGAAAGAAAAAGGAGTTTCCAACTATTTTGAATGTATTTTAAATGCATTATCAGAAACAGTGTGGCAAGTATTGGGAGGAATTAGTCACTGTTCTAGCACAGCGACATAACTAGTAAATGGTTACTATGAATAAAGACATCTGTGGGCCTTGTAGGTATTTTAGGAACATCTCAGGGCTTCTCCAAAAGTCTTTAAGTATCTCTGCTAAGCATTGTTGCCTGATATGGAGGAGGAAACTAGAGGCCACTGAACCTGCCCAGTATCCTAGAGAGGCAGAGACAGGGTGATGCTCTCCCTAGCCCAACCCTCCCATTGGATCCTTATGGTCACAGCAAGCTGAAGAGGAGGTTGATTTGCATCAGAGATTCTTGACATTCATGGGGTAGCAGGATCTTACGTCCAGATTTTCTGTTTAGAACATGGGCTACACTCCCCCTCCCCCACCCCACACATTACACAGAACTCCTTAAGCTCAGTTGAAGTCACATAGCGTTCTTCAGCACTTTTGGTCAAGGACTCTGTTAATGGCTTTCAAGTGTGGCTATGCATAGAACTTCCCTGCTGGCCACCTCTACCCTGGTACCTCACCTCATTGATAGATCAATCTGATTTACAACTGATTAACTGGGTGCTTCTGGCTACATTCAAATACCCAAAAGACAGCACTGGAACTTTCTAAAGTCCCCAGCTTGTTCTAATATGCAATTATCGTTGAGAACCATTGAGCTGGATGATTCAAAGAAACACCCCCATTTTATGACTCTAGGAGAGTAGGGCTTCACTGTTTGTCCCCACACATCACACTGCTCTTCTGGGGACTCAGAGGATGACGTATTTAACAGCTGCCTGGAACACAGTGGAGGAGTGTGGAGAGTCAGGCCACAGACCGCCAGGCCAAGACCCACCCACCACAGGAAGAATCCCACAATCAGATTTGATTTCAGAAAACCAGACATCAGTAGAGGCATACTAACGGTGAGCTTCTAGATCAGGGAGGAACAAAGAAGACAGCTCCAGCTGTCTGGGTTAGGGATAATGTAAGAAAACTTTATCAGCGGTACAAAGGACATCAAGGACACAGTAGATGTCGAAGCAAAGACAATAGAAGACTGGGATTCAAGACAGAGAGAGGTACAAAATGGGTGGGGCACCAACATGGCTGTCTTCTGGTCTGGGAATGGGGCACTCTCGGTCAACCAAAAGCCAGAGAGAGGTGTTCTGGGAAGGGGGAACAGCTGTAAGAAGGGCAGGGTATTTAGCTTAGAATATGGCTCAGGGTGGTGGCTGAGCATGTATGCAGAAAGATCACCAGGCACGCAGAGTCCCTGCTCGGGTGGGAAAGCAGGCAGGAGCAACTGCAGCAGAACCTTGGTGAGACAATCGCAGGTCTCTGAACTTTAGCTGGGATCATTTCTACTTGTTCCTTTCTAGTCTCGGTCTCTAAGCAAGCAGGTAAGCCCCACCTGCAGCATCAGACCCCTGCAACCTCATTCTGCAGTCCATAAGTGAACGGAACACTGATAGACCGTGATTGGCGCTGAGAAAAGGAACAGATTGAAAGTATCATAGCATGATTCAAAGTGAATAATAAGGAATTCTCAAAATCCTCCGAGATGTGTGTGTGTGTGTGTGTGTGTGCGTGTGTGTGTTGTCGTGGGCCAGGATATAAACATCAGCCTTCTATTTTAGGGCAATAAAATTGAACCACTCTGACTAAGTCTATGTCATGAGTCCAGATCTGCAGTCTTCTGGCCAGAGACAATCACAGAAGCAGTCACTCACTTCTCTGTAGAGTTTCACTGGAGGTACAATAGTTAAAAACAACAACAACAACAATGGCCTTCAGGGTCACATAGTTCCATGTGCAAGCATGCCAGGTGTGAGCCATAGGACAGGCTGTATATGTTAAATATTCAGTTCCCAAACTCAGCTCTCTGCTCCTTAAGGGAGACCTTTTTATATCATCAGCCCCATGCCAAGGGCAGATTGTATTTTGTGGTCCCAGGAGACAGAACCCTATATGAATGGTTCTCTCCACTTACCACATTGCCTTTTGGGATAGCTTGGCTTCACCTATGTCTCTAACATTATCATTCGAGTTTCCTCCCTGTTGTTCCATGGAAAAATCCTGTTATCAAGACTTGACTGAATTCTATAGTGAGAATGGAAGAGCCAGGGGAAATCTAGGAACTTGAATTCTTCCCTGAGAATACCAGGGGGACTTGGGTTTAGGACAGATAGATTAATCTGGCCTGATACGTTGTCCACTGGAAGCCCCAGATTTGCTGGGGACACTTAGCTTAGCTGATGCTTTGTAGAGAATTCACTATGCACAGCAGAGATATCATGCAGTCAGACATTAGTCTGCAAGTGCACTTCAGGTGCTTGAAGCATCTAGCCATGCCCCATGCAAGTGTGAGGATACAGGAACATGTGGAGGGACATGAGGCTAGAACAGAATCCCAGGTAGCCATAATGAGAGGTGATCTCTTGTGTTTGCCAGAACTTGAGACTGCATAGTCCCGTGTGATATCTGGTCTGGGAATGGGGCACTCTCGGTCAACCAAAAGCCAGAGAGAGGTGTTCTGGGAAGGGGGAACAGCTGTAAGAAGGGCAGGGTACTTAGCTTAGAATATGGGGGAACAGCTGTAAGAAGGGCAGGGTACTTAGCTTAGAATATGGCTCAGGGTGGTGGCTGAGCATGTATGCAGAAAGATCACCAGAAAGCAGGCAGGAGCAACTGCAGCAGAACCTTGGTGAGACAATCGCAGGTCTCTGAACTTTAGCTGGGATCATTTCTACTTGTTCCTTTCTAGTCTCGGTCTCTAAGCAAGCAGGTAAGCCCCACCTGCAGCATCAGACCCCTGCAACCTCATTCTGCAGTCCATAAGTGAACCTCTACTTCTACTTCTTCCTATGGTTATGAGTATCAGTATTATAGAAGAATAAAAAAAAACATGTAATTTGCGAAGATATGTTTTAAAATAGACACAATACATACTGTGGAAACCACTGATAATTGCTATGCAGACTACAAGGCAGTCCAGGTTGCTTTTTTTTTTTTTTTTTGGTTCAGAGACAGGGTTTCTCTGTGTAGCCCTGGCTGTCCTGGAACTCACTTTGTAGACCAGGCTGGCCTCGAACTCAGAAATCCACCTGCCTCTGCCTCCCAAGTGCTGGGATTAAAGGCGTGCGCCACCACCGCCTGGCCTCCAGGTTGCTTTTAACTACACAGGTAGAAAGTGACTTGGACTTAGTTTAATGCTGACAATCTGACCAAAGCCATTTCTCTCACATTTAGAAGTTGTGGACATGGGTTGTTGTGAAGTCTGGCCCATCACTTCACACCCATCTAGAACTGCTCTCTGTTGGCTCTGTTAAATGTTGCTGCTCCTGCAGAGCCATTCTGGAGAGTCACATGGATTTGGGTCGTGGCGGGGATGGGAGTAATTACTATCCAGGGAAAGTATTTAAGGATAATTGTACATCTCCTACTCTTCAAATATAGTTTTGCTTGACAGCTGGTTCCCTGGCAACACTTCCTACTATATAATAAATGTAATAGTTTATTAGAATGTGTAAATTTATTTGTATGTTTACATATGCAAGGAGGATATAGAAATTACATGATAAAACAGGGAGGAGAAATTTGCCTACTATCCATGTTCTCTTTGCATTTGCTGGAAGTCATTTACTCTAGAAATACAGAAATGGAGGAGGGGGAGGGGGAAGGGGAGGAGGAGGGAAGTGAAAGTACGACTGTACTTAATTGTCTGTACCATTGTTCTCTGCTCCCTCAGTTCATTTTATCTTCATCTCCCACTCCTAGCACGGGGCTTAGCAAAACAGAATACCCTCCCAACTCTAAAGGCTTCCATCTTCCTAGCTCCTGCCCATCTTCAGGGCTCAAACCAAACCCCAGCTTCTCTGCAGTGGACTTTCTACTCTAGCCCTGGCATCCCTACAGAGCCTGTCTACATTACACATGTAGTTTATGCAGTCAAAAAACACTTAGTTAATATCTGTTATGGACAAGGTCTATGGTTCAGGTTGTTAATATATCAACAGTTAATAGACATAGTCCTTGTCAGCACAAGGCCCAGCCAGGGCACAGGGAAGAAGGTGCAAATGCTACGTGCTGGGGACTCTGCAATAGTGTCCCTATATCACATCTTAGGCAGCCATGGAGGCAGCCAGAGGGCTTCCATTGCCTGGTAGTATCAGTGAACCTTTAATGTTAATGGCTCCCAACTCTTCAATGAGATGATAAGATATGCAAGAGGCAGGGCCCATGTCTTTGTTACAGACCCACAGTATTGGGCACAGGTTGTGTGAGCCACAGTGCTACGGCCCAGGTCTAACTCCCTAAAAAAGGCAAGGTTTGGAACCCTCCAGCCTCAGGAAGGAGGGTGGGAGCAGAAAAGGCCAGTGTTCCTCAACTGTTTTCCTTAGCATGCCAACACTGATAGGCCAAGCTGTGAAGACAGTGGACAGGGCAGGCTAGCTGGTAGCTGGGATTAAGTTTCTATCTTCAACAGAACTGGGAACAAGTGGCAGAGAAAAAATATCACCAAATTAATTTTTTTATGAGTATGTGGCCTGAGAATGGGCCTTTAGAGATTGGGGCATGCTTAGGTTTTGTTTGCTCCCAGTTGTTTATGGCAGAGTAGAAATGCATGCTGTGAAGTGGGAGGCAGATCTTCCGAAAGACTGGGTTCGGCAGTCCCCACACTTTGGAACCCCGAAAGGTTTGCTCCAAATTCTGCATCATTTGCTCAGAAAAACTCCAGCAGGTCTCTGGATCAATGCTGCAGAGTGAGCCTTGAATGTGGCCAGTTCTTTATTTTCTTTTACATGAAAGTTTGAATTATCAAAATACCCAAGGATCATCTAATTTTTCTCATATCCCTCCCCACTCCGACCCCAGCAAGCTATGTTCAACCATTCTTTCAAAATTAACTATGACTTTGGATCATCCAGTCTTGTACCTAAAATAGGCCAATTTGAAGCTCAAATTCTATTACTGTCATTATTAAGTTGTTTCCCCAACTGAGCGAACTATTTAGGAAATGTTGATAATTCTCCTGGCATTTTCAATCCATTACCAGCCTTAGCTATTTTATAATCAGTTACCATCAGTACACTGAACGATCGAGGTTAGCCAGCTGCTTGTGCTATTACTCAGAACTTCTGGGGTCCCCTTGTCTGAGGGCAGCTGCTAGCAACATGTGGCCAATCCAAATTATGACATACAGTAAAGATAATGTATATCTAAGTTGCAAAGTTGTAGGCAAAAAGAACGCAAGCTATCTCACTAAAACGTGTTACATTAAGTCATGTTAAAATTACAGTGTTTTCACTACACTGTTTTAAATGAAAAGGTTTCATTTCCTGCCGTTCTTTTGTACTTCCTTGACAACGGCCATTAGAATAATTTCCAAACATGCACAGAAGCAGGTTCAATTCACCAGCCAGGACCTGATCTTCAGGAACGCTAAGGCTATTCCCGAGCTGACTCTGTGCTTCTCTAAGCCCAGAGTCTACAGCCTAGGCTTGCCTACAGGTATCTTTAATGAGTGTGTCAACCAACTAAAAAGAAGCCATTTGCAAATGCAAGGTCATTTCTGTGCGTCTCTAGATTCAGAAGTGCAAGAGAGAGAGAGGCATCCTTTTCACCAAAGTAAGCAATTAGAGCCCTGTGGCTGGCAGACAGAGTGGACAATGCCCCAAGGATCAAAAGATTATAATCTTCAAGGACATACCTGACACCATAGATTTACCCATTCAAAAAAAAAGGTTTTAGAGTTTCCTGATAACTCTGGAGTGGCCACCAATATGGGGTCGTCCTGAGTCTCCAGATTGTGTTTTTCCATTCATTTATCTACGATTACTTCATTTGCATGTGGCAAGAATAGAATTTGGGAAATATTTTTACTGCTATTTTTAATCTCTTTACTATTACTATGTGGGGGCTGTGGAACTGTTCAGAGTAATACATACCTGTCAAATATGACATTTTGTTTGAGTGTCTATCAAATCTATTGTCTTTCCAAGGCCGGATGATCCATCCATCCACCCATCCATCCACCCATCTATCCATCTATATTATTAAATCCTTATTATGCACTAGCTACTTCTCCACATGCAGAGATGAGGGAAAATCTAGAGAAGATTCTTTTGTTTCAAGATCTCTCTTTCACACAATAAAAGCCAGTACTGGGAGATCTGACCCTGGATTTTTCCACTAAGGAGGCTTTGCTTTGAAAGAATAATAGGGGGAAGGAAGCCTGCACTTTCTAGTCTCAGTAGAACATGGGAGAAAAGATGTGTATCAAATTGGAGTAGTGTCAAATACTGGAGTCCTCACTTAGTCTTAATGCTTGGATGTTGAGTGTCATGAGGTCAGAAGGACTTGCTTAGAAATACCTGGATGTCATAGGGTAGGGGCCAAGGGAGTTGGGGCTTGTGGAAAGGTCCTGCCAGGAATGTCAGTAATTCAGTTATCACTCTCTGGCTAGTTTACAGAGAGCTGGATACAGTTAAGGAAAGGATATGCCCTGGGGCTCCTGTTTCCCAGAGCTCATTTAGGGACTATGAGAGACAAGAACATTGTCAAGTGTGAGGAAATGGGTGGATCACAGAGCTTGGGGGTTAAAGAACAGAAGTGGAGATTTCAAAGGCTGGAGGAGTGTGGGGCTGGACATATGACAGTAGTATATGTCTAAACCAGATAGACCTGCCATTTGTCATACTAGCCCATGTATCAGAGATGGCAAGAGTCAAGAGCATTTTGAGAACTCCAGGACCTTGCTCACTAAACCCTGAGTTTGTGGCCCTCCTTCCCATGAGTATCCAGATCCATCTTAGACAAGAGCTGCAGGAGATGGAACTCTGAGTGATTGCACACATGACCTTCAGGAACGGCTTAAAAATATTTTGGTAAACACCTCGCTGAACTAGTTTAGTATTCCTTACACTCCCACTACATATGAGATGAGGCTGGGGAGGCAAGACTACATTAAGGAAAATAAATGGCCAATACTTTTGGGGGTGTCTAAGATTTGTAGAATTAAATTTGCATTCCCATCCTACATATACAACTGGGCAAGTGCTCAGGGGCTCGAGGACTCAACTGTGGGGTAGCTAGGTATGCACTGAGCAGATGCTAGTGTGCAGACCAAGTTCAACCAGGCTGCAGATGTTTGAGCCAATAGCTAGAGTATGCTAAATGCTAGGACAAGGGCATGAGAAAGCATGTGGGAATGGAGGATGAGAGGACTGCCATTTAGTCTCCCTGGAGTGTGCTGAGGGTGTCAGAGATGCTGTAACCTTTAGCTGCCTGACAAGTCTGACTTTTCCAGGTAGACATAGATGGTGATTTAGGTGGCAGAAAAGCTCCACACAAAAAAAGTTTTACTGTGCAAGAGAGGAGAGAACATTTGGGAACTTGCAAGGAGCTGTGAGCCGTGGGAAGAAAGTGTCTGTGCAGAAATACAGAAGCTAAAGCCAAAGGCAGGTCACAGGGTGAAGGATTCTGGAAGCTTCTGACACCATCTCAAGGCACCGGCAGAATCTACATTCTGTCTGTAATCCTCAAAGTTGTGAAGTATGCCAAGTTATAACAAACGTTCTCACATTTATTTTAACTGCCTTTATCCTATACAGGAGTTAGATACAGCTGTCCTAACCTACCCAAGAGAAGTCAAGTCTCAACCCTTGAGTTAGTTCCCTTGACCAAACCATGAATCCCCATACAAAAGGAAGCAGTTATATCCCCAAGAGGACCCAAGCTAGTAGCAGTTACCTTGGTCATCCACAGTAGCTGGGGGGTAAGCTGGAGGGGCAGAAGGGAAGAGGAGCGGCTTGCATCTCACTCACCTGAATTTGGATTTGGAGATCCGGTGGCTGAAAGAGCAAAAGGAAATATTAGCAAAGACAATGAACTCATTTTCTTTCACACAAAGAGCGGTTAGCTATCCCAGGGGAATGTGGTGTGCACTAGGACTACAAGTGGGCACTGTAGTCCCACTTTTGTTGGGTAAATTATATTGCTGCATGGAGAACACTCTGTCCACTTGGATGTGGCCGCCCCAGATGACATGTACACATCTAGTATCTTTAAGCGTGAGTGATTCTCACTAGGGAGGGGGAGCACAGAGTCCAAGAGGATCAGCATCTACCACAAACTTCATAAAGAGCTAAGCACAATAGCCCTTGAGAAAAGCCATGGCAGATGGTCAGCCTTTCCTGTAGACCGGGGGGGGGGGGGCGGGATCCGGGCACGGAAAGGCCATCGCTTCCCTGGCTCAGAGCCGCTCCTCAGTTTAGGACAAATCGCTTCAGGTTCTAAAGGGACATGATGCATGCCGAAGTTGGGTGCAGCCCTGGGGGTCTATGGCATCTGTGGGCAGAAGCACAGGAAGGGTGTCCTGCTGACAGCTGACTTGAAGGATTGTTGCATGGCAGCACCTTTAGGACAGTTTTGAAGCTGACTGTTCAGTTCATCTAGGACAGATTCCAGGAAAGCTACACAGGGCTAGGAAGGGGGAAGAGGTCAAGAGAGAGGCTTGTTAATGAGAAGTACGGAAAAGGTAGGGAAGGAGGCAGAGAGGAAAGAGGGAAGAGAAAGGAGGGGAGAGGAGAATATGAGCAATTATGACAAAATATTTTGAGAAGGAACCCAAACATTTGAAGGTACATGCCCACTTAATTTTGAAGCTAAGAGAAAGGTAAATACAGGCAGAATAGCATGTTGAGAGAGGCTGCTCAAATGGCCACGAACAAGACTGCCAATATGCCAACAAGGATGGGGAAAGTCTAAGAAAACCGCTCTCCTAGATGATGCACTACCAGCAGCTAAGAGAGGGCAAATCTATCTTCTCCAGGGATAAGGTCCCTGACAGGTTACCGGACACCAGGTGGTTGGCTGGCCCTAAACACATTACACATGAGCAACACTAGATGGACTCAGTGGGTTACGTACTTACAAATATATATCAATAATAATTAAAGGCCAAGAGGTCATGAAATTGTGAGGAGTAGGGGGATATGGAAGGTATTGAGAGGGGAGAGGGAGAAGTGGGAATTGTGTAAATACAGGACTCATATGAAATTCTCAAAACAAAGTAAGTTTAAGTAAAAAAAAAAAAAGGTCACAAAGAACGGAATGCAAATGAGAAATTACAATGATCAGAGACCCTTGTAGGATGTTGGAAGGTGACTGCTTGAAGCCATGTTGTCCCAGTCAGGCAAAAAGCAAGCCACATTACGGAACAAGAAAACATCAACCCTTCTCGTTATTTTTTTTTTTAATTAAAAAAACAAAACCTGAAGATGTGACAGGTGGCAAAGCCATCGTGCATGAGATAATTATATCTCCGGGGCACTGAGAAGCTGAGCCAAGTGCCTTTATTGCTCTGAACTGTTAACTAACAACCTTTTTCCACCCCCAAGACTGCCTGCTAGGCTGCAGGGTTTAATCACAAGTTAACTGACTATGTGGGAGGGGGACCTAGAGCCCAGGGCAGCATCTTTTATCTAGAGTCACTGTTTAATGGGGGAAGAAATGTTTGCTAGCTGCTAAACGGAGACAGGCAGACAGGTTACTTACTCTCTGTGGAAGAATATGCTGAGCTCAGGGATCCTTAAGGAAGCCTGGTTGGCTCCAGGCTTTCTTGCAGTCAGTCTCATGGTTGCCTAGACTCTTTCCCTGCTGCCGGTCTCACCTTTACTCTAGGTCCCATCAAGTCATGAGCAAAAGTGGGATCTTAGACACCCTCCCCCCTCTCCCCCCACCAAAGAACTTGGAAATTCTCTCAAGGAAATAGATTTTTGATGTGGGATAAGGGAAGATCAGAGCTAACCAAATAGTCTTTCTTGTGCACATGGGGCCACTGCTTGGTGTCTTGCACACTCTGGGTCAAAGGAAATGGCTCATGAGCCTCTGGCCTACTTGGCTCCAAGTCTTGATGTCTCACCCTGTATGCTTCTTGTTGCTAACAGGAGCCTGTGAACATGACTTTAGGTTTTCTGTATCCAAAGACATTCATCTGTCTTTAATATAAGCATCCTCCCTTAGCCCAGCAGAGGCGCTCAGCACCTGCACATAACAGAGGAGCGCTGTCACTTAAGTGGGTCCCAGAAGAGCTGGCCTTAGAGCTTCCTGTAAGATTACAGGCTTTGATTCCTCAGCACTCCTTGTATGCAGGAGCAGTTAGCTACAGGACTTACATCATGAAATAGAAGGATACTGCTCACAGCCCCCTATCTCCTGGCAGTAGAGATAGACTCTGTTTGCATCACTCTTTCTACTGTGGAGAAACGACCCAGAGACCACCGAGCACCTTAGCATGTCTGCTTCCTACTGACGTTTGACATCAGTGCAGACCGCAGAGTCCTGAAAACGGCAGAATCCTCCAGCGTATCCAAACTCAACGGGCATTAGAAGCTTGCTTGAAAGTCTCTTGTTTTTTTGTGTTTTTTCTGTCACTCAGAGTCACGTGGAATGCCGTCCCTACTTCACATCTCAGGTGGATTTGTTATAAGCAAGGAAGTGGAGGAGGTTAGTAACTAGCCAGAACATTGGAGCTCCAGAATAAGGCTCTGGGCAGGGACTGGAGTCTCCTTATTCCCAGGCACTCACTTGGACATCTTAGGACCCACCTGGAAAACCAAGAATTTCCTTCCTGACTTTGATATTCAAAAATTAAAGACAATGGCCAATCCATCCTTTCCCTTAGTCATTTGCTTTGCATTTATCATTATTTGGCAGATATCTGAACCTCTTGGGAGCTGTTTATACTCCCAGCTTTTCCTTCGTTTGAGTAATACTACCGGCTGTGGGAAAGGGGTAGTTTCCTGAATTGTTCCTATTTTGTCTTTCACACAGTCAGACAGATAGCTGACCCAGCTTCCCTAACCCACAGCTTGGTCACAACCCTGGATGTACAAGACTCCAACTATTGGGTACTAAATCTAGCTTCTCTCCATTTCTAGCCTGAACCTCCTTCTTGGAACCCAGGCTTGGCCCATATTGGATCCTCTCACTTACCTTGCCTCTTCTAAGCCCCCAGACACATGAAAAGCTTGATTTCTAGCGCTCAGCTTGATCCTCCATGATGTCCAGGTGGACCTTGACATAAGGCAGATTGCCCCCTTGGCTTTAAACAGGGTCACCGTGGGTAACCTCCCCACCCAGATTCACATAATTGATTTTTAGTGCTTTTTGGTTATAAAAAAAGTATCAAAAATATGTTTTAAAGGTGCCAAGTCCACATCGACAGTGTCAGTCTCCAGAATGTCCAGGGCTGCACAGCCAGTGATCCCATCTGCATCTTCCAGGCTAGCCATCACATTTCTGCAATATCTGCCCCCACTCTGCCAGAGATGATGGACCTTACAGTGATTCCTATGACCGACCAGTGTGCTCCTGACTTCACACTCTTTACAGAACCATAGGCCCACAGAGCTGGAAGGAACCCTTCATGTCACGTGGGTCTCTGGTACATGGTTTCTCAAGCTGTAGAACACTTTATTCATTTATGATCTCACACAGAGCTGAATATGGCAGAGATGGCAGTGGTGCTCTCTAAAGTAGCCTTGGAAGGTGGCGTCCAGCCTTGGCTTCTGCTGGAACCAATGGTCTGTCCTGTCTCTTTCTTGGGAGATGAGAGCTTGGCTGAGGTCACACATCTGGGCAGAGGTTCTGATGTCAGCAACTTTTCATTTTCTGAGGCAGAGGAACTCCACTTCCTGTGCTCAATTCCTCTGCAGCTTCTTTAGCCTCTTGGTTTTTGCTGGCTTCTCAGTGCTCTGAAGACCACCCTGATGGCAGTAAAGGCCCTCCCTTTGTTGCTATGGCAACCCTCCTTTACCTATCCGCTTCCCCTTCCCTTTCCATGGCCTTCGTGCTTTGGTGGATTCCCTGCATTGGCACATTTCCAACCTTTCCTTGCTGAGCCTGGCTTCCAGAGTCAGAATATCCACAAATCCCTTAAAGCAGAGAGCTCCAAGGTACACTGACAACCAGCCCACTCTTTCCATCTCCACACTGCAACTCAACCATAGGCACCATCATCCCATCCCTGAGCAGCCACAGGCTGCTTCATTACGGCATCACCCTCTTTTCTATTGTCCCTAATGTCAAAGAGATCTTTCATGAGTTCAAGACTGACCAAGCCAACCTCTTCACACACCAGTCTTTTTTTTTTCTTTCTTTTTTTCTTTTTGGTTTTTGGAGACAGGGTTTCTCTGTGCAGTCCTGGCTGTCCTGGAACTCATGCTGTAGACCAGGCTGGCCTCCATCAGAGACCAGCTTGCCTCTGCCTCCCAATGATTAAAGGTGTGTACCACCACTGCCCGGCACACCTCTGCCTTAAAACCATTCAGTAACTTATGCTCAGTAACAAAGACCAAGCTCATTGTAGAGATAGCAGCAGCCCTTGCCCTGCCAGCCGAACCACTCACCGTCCCTCACATTCATGCTGCCCCTGGCTTTTAGTATTTATACTCAGTTTTAGTTTTTGGCTTAAATTTCAATCCTTCAAATAACTTTCCTAACCTGCTCCTCCTCCTCCTCCTTCAAAGATTTATTTATTTTATTTTTATGACTTCAGACACACCAGAAGAGAGCCTCGGGTCTCATAACAGATGTCTGTGAGCCACCATGTGTTTGCTGGGAATTGAACTCAGGACCTCTGGAAGAGCAGTCAGTGCTCTTAACCACTGAGCCATCTCTCCAGCCCACATTATAGGGCCTCTTCCACACTAGATGATTAGCTCCAGGGAGTCAGTGTTACTTTATTGGATGACTACCATCTCTACCATCCAACATAGGCTGTGTGCTGCCATGAAGGTTCTCAGAGAGAGAATGTTCTTGACATCTCCCTCCTACATCTCCCAGCATAATGGTCTGCTTCTTCCTAGTCTGGGTATCATATTCCCCAAGGTTTCATCCTGGCCTCCTTTCTGGCCCCATCTTTCTGAGCAAACTCTGTCCTATGACCTTATCGATGGGCTCAAATGCCAGTTTCCACCTCCACTCAGAGCTCCCCCCGCCACCTGCTCTCCATCTTGCACCTGTATATTCTCTAGGCTGGACCCCTCTTCAGCTTTGTTTCAGCCTTGTTATCAGTTTTCTCTTATCAAGGCTTGGTGAGTCATTCCTTTACCTCCTTCCCTGTACCGCGCTGCAGGACACTGCAGCTCTTTTTGCTACACTCTCCTACCACCCGGGCAACCTCTACTCCAGCCTTCTCCTTACACGCAGGTCCTCATCCTGACCTCAAGACTCTTAACTCAGAGCTTATAGAGCAAGAATCTCTCTCTCTCTCTCTCTCTCTCTCTCTCTCTCTCTCTCTCTCTCTCTCTCTCTCTGCCCGCAGCCTGCTTCTCTTCTCGAGCCAGTTGACTGACGGGAAGAGTGGCAGTTTTAGCCATTGCTGTCTTGTTGGGAGATGGGCAAAGACTGCAGTTGATGAAGTGTGTGTTACAATTCTGGCGCAGCAATTGTATCTTTGCTATGCAGCGAAGATGTGCATCAACTTGGCTCTGCACAGGAATAAGAGCAGCCATTCCTGGAATATTCTCAAAGCCAGGACAACACATCCTCCTAGGAGGTGACAGATAGACTAGCAGATGCCAGTTTCCCTCCACAGGGGATAATCATGGTTGCTTTCCAACAGCATCATGTACTCCTAAAATGCACTTAAGCAAGTTCCCAGCGCCAGCTCCCCAGTCCCTCCTGGTTTATACTTTGGGCCATGTCCCAAAGCACTGTAACAACCTTGATGATCTTTCCTCTGAACTCTCCATCCCTAAAGTCTAGCAAACAGGAAGCCCTAGAACTTATTGACTAGAAGGGTCACATATGCCTGCCCTCATCATTGCTATCTGGGGCCATTTCTAGAAACCCAAGTGTTTATTTTGTACAATTCCAAAAGGGAGAAGTAGAAGAAGAAGAAAGCAGGGAGCGCGCTGTTACAAATGTAATTAGCGCCATATTTTAACAGCACTTGGACAATAATTGCTTCTTGATAATGCCGAGAGATCTGCAGTGCAGACTCCCTGGTGCCACTGCCAGAGTGAGTGATGTCACAGCCCCATGTACTGTGTACCCTGGAACCTGGCTGTGGTGCAGCTCTCTCTGCTCTCCAGCCTTGCTCATCTCCCTCTTGGCTCGCTCACAGGCACACTCAGATTGGCCTGCAGTTACGGTAGTGAGAAGGTTGGGTCCACGCAGCTGCGAGCATCAGTGAGTCATGATGCAGGGGAAGGCATATCATGGAAATGCTACTCACGGAGCATTTGGAGACATGTTTTATTTGGGCTAATCCTTCTCAGAGCTTTCTGTTTGAAATTCCTTTCAGTGGCCAAGACACCGTTACAGTTGTCATGCCCAGGGCCATCGAAAAAAAGCAGTCATTGCCTTCCAGAGTGAAGCTTAAACCCCCCAGGCTCTGCTCTCTGAGACAGGACTAATCAAATCAGTTTTGCAAGTTTTAGTAATGAATCAGTTTTCCTCCTTTGTTTAGGTCATTGACACGGATGACTTGATTCTGAGTTCCAAACTGTGACAATCCATGTGTGAACTGCTCCCACGGATACCAGCTCCTGTTCCCTCATATCCGGCTAAGTCCCAGGTCAAAGCCAACTCTTAGAAACCAGGGATTCACACTGTAAAAACTACACCAGTGGTTCTCAAGCTGTGGTCCCTACCCCTTAGGGGTCTCATATCAGATGCCCTGTATATCAGATATTTACATTGCTTTTCATGACCGTAGTAAAATTATAGTTACGATGAGATAATTTTATGGTTGGGGATCACCACAACACAAGGGACTGTATGAAAAGGTTGCAGCATTAGGAAGGTTGAGAACTACTGACCTAGTCTGAGGGCATTGCAGGCCGTTCACTGCACTTGCTCCCACTCATTAGAAGGGCAGGCTGAACCTCATAGGAGCAACAGGATCATCACCTGGCTGGTCATCACCTGGCTGGTCATCACCTGGCTGGTCATCACCTGGCTGATCATCACCTGGCTGGTCATCACCTGGCTGATCATCACCTGGCTGATCATCACCTGGCTGGTCATCACCTGGCTGGTCATCACCTGGCTGGTCATCACCTGGCTGATCATCACCTGGCTGGTCATCACCTGGCTGATCATCACCTGGCTGGTCATCACCTGGCTGGTCATCACCTGGCTGATCATCACCTGGCTGGTCATCACCTGGCTGGTCATCACCTGGCTGGTCATCACCTGGCTGGTCATCACCTGGCTGGTCATCACCTGGCTGGTCATCACCTGGCTGATCATCACCTGGTTGGTCATCACCTGGCTGGTCATCAACTGGTTGGTCATCACCTGGCTGGTCATCACCTGGCTGATCATCACCTGGCTGGTCATCAACTGGCTGGTCATCACCTGGCTGGTCATCACCTGGCTGGTCATCACCTGGCTGGTCATCACCTGGCTGATCATCACCTGGCTGGTCATCACCTGGCTGGTCATCACCTGGCTGGTCATCACCTGGCTGGTCATCACCTGGCTGGTCATCACCTGGCTGGTCATCACCTGGCTGGTCATCACCTGGCTGATCATCACCTGGCTGGTCATCAACTGGCTGATCATCACCTGGCTGGTCATCAACTGGCTGGTCATCAACTGGTTGGTCATTACCTGGCTGGTCATCACCTGGCTGGTCATCAACTGGTTGGTCATTACCTGGCTGGTCATCACCTGGCTGGTCATCACCTGGCTGGTCATCACCTGGCTGGTCATCAACTGGTTGGTCATCACCTGGCTGGTCATCACCTGGCTGGTCATCACCTGGTTTCTTAGCTGATGATTTTCTTTGAGGCCATATTTGTCAGAATGCAAAGGGTGGCCATGTAATGCCAGGGACCCTGACCTACTTACTGGCTTGCATGAAAAGAAAGGTGTGTGTGGGATAAAACCCACATCAGAGCACCCTACCTTCTGTGCTTCACTGGTGAGGTGAAAGGGCCTCAGCATGTGATACTTGTGGCCCTCACAGAAGTGCTGAAGACGGGATTGAATTTGAAAAGCCCACTACCACGTATGAAGCCATTACATAACCCCAGGCCTCTTTTCTCTCCACATAGAGCACAGATTGTCAACCCATGTTCTGATTCTGCACACTGCAGTGCAGAGCCATCCCACTCAACACCAGAAGCAGCTTCCCAGGTCGTGCCCCAAGAACTCATGCCCCAGGAAGAACTCAGCGCTAAGTTTGCCACGGGTACTCACGCAAGCCTGGCTCCACAGTTTTCTCCCTCGATGTCACCTCCAGCCACGTTTTCAGTGTTGACAGACTCAGTCTCACTTGTGGGCATGCTCACTGTGAGGGAAGAGGAGGCATGAAGAGTAGGGACAGAAAGAGAAGAGAAGAACATTAGTGCATGACAAACCATCCTAGCCCAGGGCCAGTTGGGCACCATCTGCTGGTCTGTCTGTGGGAGCTGGGCCCTGGCACTGTCCTCAACAGGCTGGAGAAGTCAGTTGCCAAGACACTGCATGTGAGTGGGATGCAGGAGGGACTCTGGTGAGCAGGCCTTTCCCTTACGAGACATACCTGGGTAAGACTGACGGTCACATCCTTCCTCTGCCCTCAACTTCAACAGAAAGGCCGTGGGGGTTCCCTTTGCATCTATCTCACTGACCACAGCGAGAGAAGCTCCCATAGCAACAGAAAGGCCGTGGGGTTCCCTTTGCATCTATCTCACTGACCACAGCGAGAGAAGCTCTCATAGCAAGACTTCATCTCCTTTCTTTCCCCTACTAGCTCTAACCCAAGGCTGGAGTCTAGATTGTTTGCAAAAAGGGCTCTTTTGCTACTCAGATTTTTTGTTGGACCTGAGGACAATTTTATTTCCTGCAGTGCACAGTGTCATAAAGCAATGACACTTAGGCCATACCTGAAGTGATGGGCTTGAGGTCACTAGCCACCACCAAACTCATGGGTTGGACCTCATACAATATGGCAGACACTAAGAATGGCAGTGTCTAGTTGCAGGACACACACACAGACACACACAGATACACACACACCACACAAAACACACAGACACACACACACACCCCACATTTAAATATGGCTCAAAGAGAACCTGCAGGATAGCATCTCTCTTCTCAAAAGTCCCAACACTCCCATTTAAACAGAGAGACAGGAGCCAATCTAAGCTTGATTCTCCAGGAGCCAATCTGTCCAAGCAACACCCAATGCTTTATATCAAGGCAGCAGCAGGCTAGACTTTCAGAAGGGAGTCTTGTAGCTTAGACTCAGCATGGTGGCTTAGAGTAGATCATTTCTATTAGTAGTGTTTATTCTATGAAATTAAAGTTCACCTCAAAAAAATTCTTCAGAACTACTGTCATCCTTTTCAGGTAAAATAAATCCCTTATATTTTTACCTTTAAAAAATATATGGGTCTTGATATACTCCAAGCTGGCCTCAAACTTGCAGTCCTCCTGCCTCAGCCTCCTGAGGGCTGTAATTAGTGCTGTGTACCACAACTCCCAGGGTCTTTTACCAATACCTCTTTAGAGCAACCTGAACCAGCACTCCTTCCAGAATAGACCTCCATCTGGTAAAATTTCACTAGCGCCAGCAGTCACAGCATTTATAACTAGTGGGAGTGTGGCAGTAGTGGTGAGTCCCCACGGACAACCACAGTCCAGGGGAGGCCTTTCCCTGCTTCTATGGAGATGCTGATAGATGTGGATTTTCCCAAGTTTCTAACACAAGTCAGGGGGCTAAGAAGAGACTAATTTCAAGAACATAGAAGATACAGAGGACACTCATGACTTACTGTGCTTTGGCCGTCACACAGAACACTTTGCTTTGGCTTAGGATTCTTCCTCAAATATATTGAGAAAAAAGAATCCCAGACATCATCCCATGGATATTAGGGGCTGGATGAGACTACAGAAGTCATGGAGCTCTAACATGTCCCTTTAGTTCACAGGAAAGGAAAGCAAGGTTTAGAGAATAGTTATGATGGTCTAGGTCACATGGTATGCCTAGAAAGGATGAGTGATAGGGCACTGTCCCTGTCCCATGCTCACCTTGATTGTTGCACTGTTGACAAAATGTCTTCTCTACATCTAGGGTAAGTCAATGACCGGGAAACTGAGTGAGCCAGGCCCTGGGCACACCACTGAGTGGCATAGTATAGCCCAAGAATGGTGTTTGGTTTTACAGCATTGACATCCACACCATAGCTTAAGGGCTGAGGGTGGGACTAGTCACTTGAGGTGGCTTAGCATGGGGAACTGGGGATGGGAGCCCTCAGAGTTTTCCAAGGGTTGTGAACAATCCATATTTAGTAAGAAGCTGTGAAAGTGGGGGACACTCCATCCCTCTGTACATTTATCTCTAGCCACCTCGGACTCGGGCCCTTTTAACACTCCAAATCTCATTCTTGGAAGGGCTGGGCCTTGTGTAGAAAGCTGCCTGACTTTGTGGGACTTGGCTCTTAGAGAATGCCTTGCATGGGGGTGGAGTTGGGTGGAAGTGGCGGTGCTAGGCTAGAGGAGATCACACTTAGGAAGAAGTGGCCAGGGCTTTAACAGTAAGCACATCTTCTAAAGTCCAGGCACTTCCAGGATTGGTACTAATTTTGCATTTACAGTGACTTTAATTTTGGCTGCCACACTCCAAAGGAATGACTCCATCTTCTATCGGGGAACAGTTCCTGTTGGCTGTCATGCTCGCTGTTCTTTCCAGTGAATGGGATGAGGGTCAGTGGTCTTCCCATCACGAAAACACACATTCAGATTTCTCTCTCTCTCTCTCTCTCTCACGAAAACACACATTCAGATCTCTCTCTCTCTCTCTCTCTCTCTCTCTCTCTCTCTCACACACACACACACACACACACATACACACACACTCCAGACATCAAGAGAAATATTCTCCCATGCAATCTGTATGGACTGACACACATTTACACACAGAGAGCACAGGAGACATTACCATGGGTTTCTGTAGAGTGACTAAACCAAGCAAACTTCCCTTTCTTCTGATCATGCAAGCCCGCTGGAGCGCCTCCTTTCACAGACACGATGGCCAATGTCAAGATCAGGGACAAGACATCAACAGAGAACATGCAGTCAGCACGGGCCAAAGAAACAGCCCTGTCCTTACACAGAACACGTTTATCTCCAAAAATTAACTAAAACAATGAAAAGCATAAACCAAGACATGTAAGAAAACATAACAAAATCTGGTCAAATCCCTTCAGTCACATGAATTAACAACGTAAAACAAAGGATGGACCCTGACTAAAGCAGATGGCGTCCTCTCACAGGAGGCTTCTACTGGCACATCTAAGTGGAGACCTGGGAAGGAGGCTTCCCAGAAGGCTGTTCATTGCTCCTGTGTCTCCCCTCTCTCTCTCTCTCTCTCTCTCTCTCTCTCTCTCTCTCTCCCTCTCTCTCTCTCTCTCTCTCTGTGTGTGTGTGTGTGTGTGGTGTCCCTTCTATAGATTTAAGTAAGTAGTTGCTAAGATCAAGCTACTGCCTCCCATTGGCTAGCTTGCTCAGTTTCTCCCTTACAAAGACCCTCATTGCCAGCTGCAGTGGGCTCCAGAGCATCCCTCCCTGGATGGACTTATCCCTGGATGAAGTCACTTGACTATAGATCTACTTGCCCCTGTGTCTGGTTCTGTCATTGTGCCTCATTCAGTAAGGGGCTACCCCTTCAGCTCAGTCTTGGTTACATCTAAGGCATGCGCATACGCATCTGTATTACTTCTGGTCTCACAAACCTTTTGTTTTCTCTTGTATGCAAATAGGCATGCAATTCATATACAGCGTACTTTCCACTCTGTTTTCTTTTGAAGAGGAGAAACTTGATTCAGGTATAGAATAACTAAGCTGTTGTTGGATCTACTTTTCTTCAGAGTTACGTTTTTTGTGAACAGAAAGCCTTGGGCTCCTCTCAAGCCTGGGCTTGGCTGAGAAAGAAGGGTCTGAGGGAAGGAGTGAAGGGTGTCCTATTGCATGGGTGTAGGACAGTCTGAACTACACCATGGCCTGAAGTCCTGAGGGCCAATGCTTTAGCTAATTCCCCAGAAAGGATGTTTCTCTTGTTAACACTCATATAGAATGCCTCTGTGTCCAGTGCCAGCTGTTGGGAATAAGAGATGGGCATGTACTGACGGCAGCTTATTAGTGGGAAGCAGCAGAGGAGAAGGGGCCACACAGTTCCCAGAGCAAGAAAATATGTGCTCTGATGAGGAACCGGAAGTGGCCCAGTGTGCCCTAGGGAAAGCTGTGAAGGGGCATCCCTCATCCCAGTCTCAGGCAACTCAGGTTATATTCTTGTGGATGGTGGGGATTCAGAAGTTTGGCTCCTCTTAGAAAGAGGCTGAACTTGTGGCCAACCCATGGGGAGTTCCATGTCTCTAGTGTGTGCATTCTTAAAACAGCAAGTCTCCAATCACTGTAGGCGCTTCTCTTTCATCTAAAAAATCCTGCGTGAATCAAACACTAGAAGTGAGTTGGCTCCTGTTTCTCTTCTAGAGAGGTACATACTAGAGCAAGAGGAAGAGCAAGAGGAAGAGTGAGGGCAAGGTCGAGGTCAAGGGCGAGGGCAAAGGCAGGGCAAGGGCAAGAGCTAGAGCAAGAGCTAGAGCAAGCTTTCTGTGGAGGTGTGAAATGGAAACAGAAAGGTTGCCTATTGCCATGCCCCCAAACACTCCTACAGTTGGCATGAGCATGCGAGAAGGAGTCTGTTCTGTGACTCAAAGCTCAAAGATCTGTTAAACAGCAGTATCACCCAGCATTTGGCTTGACACAAGACTGTCACATCTTGTTCAATTTTGGAAACAACTCTACGATCCCTTTAAAAGTCACAAGAACTCAATAAACATATGGGTGTTCAGATACAACCAAATGTGACCAGAGCTGGGTGCTCATGGTGGGGACGGGCACAGCCTGATCAGTTCCCTGTATGGCCTGTACGATCTCCATTCAGTCTGCTCCATGGGTCAAGTCACACTGCTAAAGGTTCCTCGCTGAAATGAACATCTCTCCCCAGAGAGGAACATTTATGATAGTGTATTCCACAAGTATTTGGGAGGACGAAACAGCTGAAAGCAAAGCCTAGGCTTCTGTCAGTCAAGGATCCAAGGAGTGCTTCAGCTGCTGTGGTAAGGAAGAGGACTTGTGAGGAGCTCAGGGCTTGAATCTCAAATGTGAGACACTTACCCCACGGGTGATCTGGAAAGCTTGACCAGCTATGGCTACTTTGCTAAGATGGATGGCTGGAAGACTGACAAGAACTCAGGGGTCAGAGGACACCTCCCACTCCAATGGCATTGTCTGTGCCTCTCCAGACAAGGTGAGGATAGAGCCTTAGTAAACACAGTGTGTGTGTGTGTGTGTGTGTGTGTGTGTGTGTGTGTGTGCATGCCCATCACCACACCCAGATTTTGGTACAGGTTCTGGGGATCAAGCTCAGTCCTCCATGCTCACGTGGCAAACATTGCCTGAGTCCTATCTCCCTAGCCCATCATGATGTAGCTTTGAAGGAAGATGCTGAAGAAACAGCTTAGAGATGAAGCTCATTTTCTGAATTTACTGCTAACAGCAACTCTTCACCAAATGTGGATTTTTGAGAGGAAAATTCTAAAACAAAACAAAAATTATGGATTTCTTCAGAAACAATCCACAGTTGTCCTTGTAAGCAATGGGTGGCATGGCTCTTTTGTTAGTTAGAGCAGCAATGGCTAAAAATGAGTTCTATAGACTCTACTCTTTCCCCTTTATTTAACACATGGGGTTCTACGGTGCTGCCAGAGTGTCTGTACTTCAGAACTTAAAGAATCCTTCTTCAGCCTCCCAGCTAGCTAGGAGCCACAAGGCCCACTTAGGCAATATCTTGTCCACAGCTCATTTTGTCCTTGAATTAACAGTTTTAACCCTCTGTTCCTCTAAGCATCCACTCTCAGTAGCCACTCTGGCTTGAGTGGCACTTGGTAGCCTGCTTCTGGGTCTCTGGTGAGGAGTTACTGTCTCTCCTCAGCTTGCTTGGAGCTCTACAACTGAGTAGATGCTGTGGAAGCGGTAATACATTATAATAATCTCCACATGCAATTTCTCCATGAGATGATGTGGAGACACACAATAAGATGACCTCATGGAAGGTATAGTAGATCTAAGCTGCTGTGCAGACTGGTGTTTCCTGGCATGTTTGGGTTCACAAACCCTCGGAAATCTTATCCACTGAACTCTGGAACTCCACCCTGAGACAGCATGTGGTGTCTGTCTTTGATGTATGATGGCACAGGCCATTAGGTAGACTTTCTGCAGCTATGTATGGTCAATAGGGAGGCTTACAGCTCATGACCTTCCCTACAGGAAGCCAACTCCTCATAAAACTACAGCTTGCCTCTCGACAGATCCTCATGCCACAAATCCCCAAGTGGCAGAGCTGAACCAGACTGGGCTAGTGAATCAAAACTCATGTTTCCCTTAAAAGGAAATTAGACCTTGTTCAGCCATCACAACATCAACATAATGTAATATGTGTATCAAAAGATGGACAAATGAATCCACATGAGTAACAGCGAAATTACTCAGAAGGGCTTTGACAAAGGTTTGAGGGTCAAAAGCAGCTTGTGTGTTGGTAAAGAAACATGTCGCTATGGTTCCTCAGCAAAGGAAATGGAGACCTTTTGGGGAGTTCCTTCCTTTTCTTTCTTCTTTCCCTTGGGAGGAATACAGGGGAAAACAGTCCCATATAAGATACCTAGGCTGGCCCTGTCTCCTCACCCCTTAAGGAGCACCAGAGGATGTGACATGAATCTGGGGAGAAAGATGAAGTGTACTGAGTTCTGAAACCCCTGGGGCTCCAAACAGCTCTGACTTTGTCCCAGGGGTTGGGGCTCTCTAAGGTTCTCATATGACATCAGCACAGATGCCCAGCTTCTCATGAGGCTTGAAAAGAAAAATACTGTCTTCATTTTGCAATGTAGCCATTAGGCCGTTATCCAAACTCAGAGAATTCATATGCTGCCTGCCGCCCTTCACCTTCCCTGTTGGGAAAGGGTTACCACACCAATATAGGCAGTACTAGCAGTGGCTGACAGTGTTTGGACATCACCCTGAATTTCCCCTTGAGGCAGAGTGCTGGCAGGAGTCCTGGGGTGACTCCTGGCATTCAGCCTGCTGGGCTGCAATGGCTCAGGTCCATCTACTCCTAGATGGAGCCTTGCCATTGACTTGGTCAGATGCCCATTTTATTATATTTTTACATTAAAAATGGTATAGATGGCACTTATTTCCTCAAAGTACTGATGGCAGTCTGGCTAGCAAACAAAGGAATTCCTGGTGCCCTGCCTTCCAGAATCAACTCCCTTTGACTTGGCTGTCTCATCTGTTACGGACTGAGTTATGTCCCCTAGAAATCCACATGCTGGTGTTTAAAACCCTCTTAACTAGAGTGGGCTGTTTTAGGAGACAGGGTCTTTAAACATGTAATTTAATTAAGATGAGGCCACAAGGGCCAGCTCCTAATCTAACAGACTTGCATCCTAATAAAACGAAGGCATTTGGACACACACAGAAGGGAGATCATGGGAAGGTACAAGGTGAAGACAATGTCCTATAAGCCAAAGAGAGAGGTCTACAATGGACATTCTCCCTCACAGCCTCTGCAGAGCCAACCTGTCCTACACCTTGACCTCAGAGTCTAGCCTCTAGAAATCAGGAAACAATCCATTTCTATCACCAAAACCAGTAGTGCTCTATTAGGCAGCCGAGGCTACGATGTTTCCATCCTTCCTGAAGAATTTTCAAGCAAGCCGAGCTTGCCTCATCACTGCCCACTGTCTCTCAGCTGCACTTGACATCTTTCCAATATAGCATCCATCCCTTGTCCTGTGAGGGTCTGATCCCTTTACCACATACCCTGCAGGTCCACAGCCAAGTTCAGCCTACCACTTATTTCTGTGAATAAAGTTTGACTGGGTCCCAGCACTGGCCATCTCCTGATGGTGTTTATTGGTCACTTTGCTTTAGAGAGTAGAGCTGAAGACCTGTAATGGACTCTGTGGCATCTGCAAAGCCAGGGACACTATTGGCTGGAACATCACTGGCAATGGCAATCCCCTATCCACTTATTCAGTCTTGGAAGCCCGTTCTACCCTCTAGTGGCCTCCAGAACCATCTACTGCTTGGAATCCTCCCTTTTCATCTCCTAGAGCACTTGCATTGCTTCTTTTTTTATTTTTTTATTTATTTATTTTTTTTTTTTTTTGGTTTTTTGTTTTGTTTTGTTTTTTTTCTAGACAGGGTTTCTCTATGTAGCTCTGGCTGTCCTGGAACTCACTCTGTAGACCAGGCTGGCCTCGAACTCAGAAATCCGCCTGCCTCTGCCTCCCAAGTGCTGGGATTAAAGGCATGCGCCACCATTGCCTGGCTTTTTTTTTTTTTTTTTTTTTTAGAAGTTTTGTTGTTGCTGTTTTGTTTTTTTCTTTTCTTTTTTTTTTTTTTAAGATTTATTTATTTATTATATGTAAGTACACTGTAGCTGTCTTCAGACACACCAGAGGGTGTCAGATCTCATTACGGGTGGTTGTGAGCCACCATGTGGTTGCTGGGATTTGAACTTTGGACCTTTGGAAGAGCAGTCGGGTGCTCTTACCTACTGAGCCATCTCACCAGCCCTTGCATTGCTTCTAATACCAAGTAAAAATTCAGATGCCAGGTTTTGTCCCGCCCTCTAGCAACCTGCACGGCTTTAGGTAAGTTATCCAACTTTTCTGAACTCACATTCCCTCCTCCACACAGAGACTGTGCTAGTATTTACTCAAAGCTCTTTTGGTATGGGTTCACTAAAATAATATTTGCAAAAAGAACCTTGTAAAATGGTAACTGACATAAACACTCCCTAGTAATACCAGCCAGCTTTAAACTGTTTTTCCTAAAGTTTGCTACTTCTGAAGTATTAGATTTGTCTTCTCGAGGAAGCCCAAACTTTCTCTAGTCTAGGGATTCTTGGAATTCACCCTGGAATTCTCCGAACTCAGTTTGAGTCTATGGAACTGTAGAAGCAATGGTTTGGACTGCCAAGCTCCAGGTTACTCTTCTGTGCTGCCTGTATGTCCCTCATGCTGTGGACCCCAGTAGGCTGACCTTTGCAAACCACATCAAAGGGTTTTCTTCTGAGGCTGCCCAGTGGGGAAGCACAAGCAAGAATCTATGGGTAGGTCAGAGGAGATGGGGCTCAAGTCTCATCTGCTACTTCTGGCTATAGAAGGCACACTGGTTGCCTCTTGATCCCAAAGGCCATGGGTCTAGCCACATAGCCCTCTCTACACAGTTTCTCTATCCTTTGTATCTGCAGGCCTATAGAAACAGCTTTCCTATGATACTTTAGGGTGCTGCTCAGATGTCCTGAAGCCCCTGCCCAACTTTCTACACTAACTCCATCTTTATCAAAATCTTCTGAAACCACCTGTCTAAAAACACTCTCTGGGAGGACCTAACAGATGTGCTCCTGGGGCACCGTGGAAGGACATTACTCGCCGGTGACAATCCAGTGGAAGATATGTGTCTGAAAGGAAGGATGGTACAGTACATGGCAGGGGATGGATGGGCCATGAGTGCAGGGCTCAGACAAGGCTCAGACAGCCTGCTCACACCCACACTGGGAAGGCTGAAAGATAACTGGTGGCTCCCTACGGTGTAGCACTACACAGCCCAGTCTGGAAGACAGTGGATGTCCTGGCTGTGGATGCTACTGCACTGATTCTTGGGAGAGGTGGTAGTGTTTCCCATGTCTCTTCTCTTGCAGAAGAATAGATACTCGTGTTCATCATTTTTCTATGACTGACAAATCTAACACTCAGTTAGAGACCTCTTGCTGTGCAGGCTTAGGCCCAACAGGAAATCCAGAATCTGCCACCCCCAGTGCCACAAGTCTGGGACAGTGAGAAGCAAAGGGGTACCAGGTGATAGCTGTCTGCCCGAGTAGGAAGATCACAGGAAAAGGTAGTGCCACTTCTCAGTCACTTTCTGTCCACCCAGCCCAGCTTAGCTTCTGCCTCATACACAACTAATACCAGGCTGATCTACAGCCAACGAGGTAAATATAAAAAAAGATGAAATATTAAGGATCCAAACAAAGAGGCCTTGCTTATTAAAAAAGTGCAATACAGATGTGGTGTGCCATCATCATAATCATTACTGCTGCTGCTAACTGGGAGGTGGTATGAATGGCTGCCCTGGATCTATAGTCATAACCCTAAGAAAAGCCAAGGTTGCTGTGATCCCAGCAGGTTATAAGCATCCAGACCTGCAAGCAGAAAATTCCTTTCCACCTCGATGGCACTGGGGCTGCGGGGGAGGGCAGGGGTGTGTGTGTGAGTGAGAAGAACAGGGAGAGGCACGGGGAGGGAGTTCAGCTGCACCAGACAAGCTACGGAAGGTGGGTGCACATTTATCTCTCTTTTCCCACAGTGTCTGCCTTCACTAGGAGGGGCAGGTCCAAGTACGGCTCATTGCAGTCCAAAGGGATGTGGCCCAGATCCTCTGTACACAGGAAGAATGGTCCCTTTGTAGACCTCCTATGTACAGTCAGTTATTTTTAATCATAAAGTTCTTCTTCGGTCAGAGGGGTTAGTTTTCTACTTATCCCAGCTTAGTAGAATGTGTCACCCATCTGGCATGATATGAACGAAAAGAAAAAAGATGTGTGCCCTGATCTCTTTCTAGCTCGGCCCAGGGGTACCTCATGGTATGGCATATGTCTGTTTTAGGCTTTGTCCCAGCAGTGTGGTGGCTTCTGTCTTAATCCTAACAGTTCAGCCTTTGAGTATTTGCTGGGTGCTAGCCTCTCTCTCATGTTTCACATTATGAACTGAGAAAGCCATGAGTAAGGTATCACAGCGGCCCATTTTGTAGATGAGGAAACCGAGGCTTGGGATTCAATCACTTATTCAAAGTAAGTGGCTAAGTAGGACTGAGGAATTTGAAGCCAGGTAGTCCCTGTGCCTAGACTCCTCCAAGCCACTGTGTATACTTGAACTGTGTCTTATGACCAGGAAAAGGGTAAGGGTGCCACAGCTGGCCCAGTCACTGAAGAAGAAGAAGCCCCTTATGTGATGACCCTGTCACAGCCTCCATGCTGGCAGCTAGGAGCCAAGGGGGAAGCCAGGAAGTCAGGAGCACTGTGAACTTGGGAAACAGAGGTCTGAACCTGAGACCAAAATTCTTCAGGCCAAACCACCACAAGACAGAGTCCTGGTCACGGTGGGTGAGACTTAGAAAGGCCCCTTAAGGAAGGGAGGGGAGGGTCAGTCCTGTGGACTGTGGGCCTGCAGAGGTTAGTGAGCTGTGTAAGAGCACCAGGGGCCCCTTGGGCAAATTCAGTCAGCTCTGTTGCTCTTGCCTCTTGCATTGTGGGAGTGATCACTCTGATGACAAGCAGCTGAAAACCAGGACGGTTGGGAATGGTCAGGCACAGAGAGACGGACTGGACAAAGGTGGGCATCTCAGCTGGAATAGGAAGCCACAGCAGCCTCACTGAAGAGTGGGACTGTCACAGCCTTGTGCTTCTGAGGGCCACGGGGGGAACTGACCAACGGAGGAAATGCAGGAGATACTTCCAAAAGCACAACCATTAGCGGAAGCGTCCAGGAGGCAGAAAGAAAGCAACGCAGTTACAGTAAATACTTGGCCATGCAAAGATGATAATGACCGGGGCTATCAACAGTGTTGCGCCCACCATGCCTCAGACCAGCATAAGGAAGTCACACAGCTACAGACCCCAGCTGAGGCTAGGAAGAAGCACCCTAGGCTCCTTAGTAGCCAGCACTTTCCCCTTTGCCTGACACCTAGACAGGAAGGGGACAGTGATTCTCTACAAAATTAGCACTGTCTCCTCCCTAGGTCAGCCACACATCCATTCTGGGACAGGGGACTTCAAGGGATGGAGAGCACCAGAGTGGCCATCAAGAGGGTTGGAAAGCCCAAATATGTACAGAAAAATTGAGTTGACCTGCGTATTACTTTACAGAGCAGGAACCTGGGGCTCAAGAGAGGGGAGTGAGGGGCTGTCGGAGGACACTGAGCTGATTCGTGTTGAAGTCAAGACCAGAAACCAGGGCTCCCGACCTGCTCTCGGGGACTTGTCATGGGCCTCTTGCTCTGTCTCATCTGGCAGGAAGAATGGACGTTAGGGTCCAGGGATGCACACCTCGGGAAGAGCTGGTGTCTGCCTGCTGTTAGGCTATAATCCCTTCTAAAGCAAATAATCGGAACCTGAGCTTTCCTCCTGAAAATGGTGAGATCATCCCACCACTCTGGGAGAGTTTGTTGAGGATTAAAGATAGGGCAATTGAGATGAGTTTAATTAATCATGGCTGTCAGTCATAATACTAAACAACAACAACAACAGTGAACACTGGACACTCTACTGGGCAATGCAAAAACCAAGTGGATGACGTAAAGAATCCTTGTGTCTCACAGCAGCAGGAATGTGAGTTCTTAGTTATGATGGCAGATGTCTCAGAGTAATCCCTAAGAATGACTGCAGCTGCCTGGTCCTTTGGGGGTTTTTCAAATGCATCCATCCCTGCTGTCTTCTTAGCAGAAAATATTCGTGTGCTAACTTACCCAGGGCATGGTCTCACCCTGGGAACGCTTAAGGCCTCGTGAAAAGAATGCCAAAAGTCTCAGACCTTGGCTAACGTGAAGATTTACACATAACAGGAAAAAGAAGGCTGTTGTACTCCATTGGGCCTCCTGAATATGTTTTCTTTTGAAACAAGGTCTGTCTATAGCTTCAAATCCTCAATCCCCCTGTCTCAGTCTCTCATGTGTACCACTACACCATGCTTGGTTGGTTGGTTGGTTGGTTTACCTTAAGCTGAGCCATGGCTGTACTGGAGATGGTGTTCTGCTCTTTTAGCCTGATCTCTCTTATGTCAAAAAAGCTATTTGTGACCACCATCTGGGCCTCACCGTGGGCCATCTGGCTTTGCCAGCCAATCAGTGAGGTCAAGCTGACATCTTGGAAGACGTCTACCACAGATTTCTGTGTTTTAACTAGAAAGAGATTTAGATTCTATGAACCAGGAACAAGGCAATGTGCGGCTTCAGCTCCACTTTGGCTTTAAGTAGATTACAGTCTAAGTGCATTTTTCAATATGCAACAATTGGGTTAGAGCGGTGACAAATGTCCTTCCAAACGATTGCCAGAGCAATATGCCATTTCCATTAGGGGTGAAGTTTCCTGGCCAGATTAAGACATGGAAAATAATTTTTGGTTATCAACAATTCCCTCCAGTCTTACTGATCAGATTAAATTTAGCTACGGAAAAGAGGAATTTACAAATTAGATGCTGTTCTCCGTTTATTACCACAATGGTTGCTTTCCACTCCATCCAGGAGGTATAGTGGAGATCTCACCCTCACTCCATCCATCAATCTCCTTTGCGAGCCAGTGAATGGACTGAGCATTTATGCTAAGGAGCACCCTTTGAATGAAGCTAGATCAGCCTTTCTAGCCTTAAACGCCTTTAGCGTTCTGCACCCAAAGAAGCCTCAGGCCATTTATCCCCACTAGCCTCTTACTCATTTGCGGACTGCCGTCCTTGGCTGGCTGGCTGGTGGTGCTCCTGAGACAGAGGGAAAAGGGAGAGCTACCGAGAAAGAATGGCGGGAGAGGAGGTTTAAAGTGAAATGTCAGACCAGGCTTTCCATGCAGAGAAGTCAGGCTGCACATTGGGTTTTTGGAAGAAGAGTGGCTTTGGGGGCTACAAACTGTCATGTGGGAGGCTCCATGTAATCCCAGAAGCCTAGCAATGGCACGATTCTAGACTTTCTTGATTGCCTTAGGGGTCTGATAGAGTAGAATGACCACTTCCCATCTGACCAAGACATCTAAGGCTAAAACTTATTATATACATCTCCTAAGAGCACTGGAGCAGATCACCAGAGCTAGAAGGTTTAGTTTGTTTGTAATGGCCCATCTTCCCTCCCCCACCCCCTGACCCCCATTGGACAACTTAGGGAGTACGGGAGAGGCAAGTTGCAGATTAATTATTGAGTGGGGCCTGAGGGGACAAGTTTCTGGTTCCCTCAGCCTCTCTAGTCTTATTCTAACACAGTGTTGGTGCCTACAATTCTAAAAATCCTGTTAGAAGATGAAGATGGAGATATCAACTGTCAAAGCTCTCTTCAGGGACGGGGTCGGGTCTGAGAGTACCTCCCCAGGATAGGGGTTACTCCTGCATTGCTGTATTCTCAGCTCCTTGTCGATGGAAGAGGACTTCACAGAACTTGAATTGACAGGACTGTAGAAATCATAGATAAAAATGACTCTACACCTCTCACAGGCTCCACACAAAGTGCTGCAGTTGCAATAAAGCTTGGGGTCTTCCTGGGGGGAAACACGGGCATTCTGCCTCATCGACAGCAGCTGAGCCTAACTTCCTATTACATGCAGAAGGGCAGAGTAAGCTGGGGCCCTGGCTGCAAGGATCCTCTGCCACTAACTGACTTACACATCTAGAACCTCTCCATCCTTTGCCTCTGCTGGACACAGAAGATTCCTACCATATCTGCAGCCAGTTGACCTCAGTGAACACTAATGAATACTGGGAGATGCTAATGAACACTCGGATGAGAAATGGGCCCTGGATTTCTTTTTGTCCTGTGTCTGGTGTTGTCATGCATGTGTGCATATGTGCATGTGTGTGTGTGTGTGTGCGTGCGCGCGCGCGTGAGTGTGATATATATATATATATATATATATATATATATATATATATATATATAGAGAGAGAGAGAGAGAGAGAGAGGGAGAGAGAGTAAGAGGACTGTTAACACAGTAGCGGGATATCACAGTTGCATCACATGACTCCTGTGAGTTGCCCGTGAGCTGAGTGGGACCTGCTGATGTGTACCATGAGCTGAGTGGGTCCTGAGATGTATACCGTGAGCTGAGTGGGACCTGCCGACGTGTACCCAGGGATGGAGGAGGGCCACAGAAGCTTTTCTTCTACCACCAGCCTGACAAAGCTGACATGTCTCCTCACTTCAAGACTAAGCAATGGAGGAAACAGAATCTCTCCTGAGATCTGAGCCTGATGTGTCCTTAGAGCAGGGCATCTACACCAATGGTAATGTGCTCTGTGCATCAGCAATAGTCTTTGATGGATACCTTGGAGAGGAGTGCTCACTGAAGCCTAGAGGAAGGTTAGAAGCAGCCAGTGGGATGGTGAGATCTCATTATTGCCCTAGAGGAACTTGGGGACCAAGAGAGCTGCCTCACATGGCTTTTGCATCCTTGGTCAAGGCTATCTATGAGCAGTTGCTGTGGCAAGGTCTAGTGCCACCACGGCTATGGGTGGGACACAGGGACTGGATCCACCTGGATGTTTCATGGACCTCTGTCGTGGTAGAGACATGAGATGACCCCTGATCATAAGCTAGATCCAGGGAAATGCTGACTATACTGATTTTTTTTCTAAAAAACATTTTAAGATCAAATAATTATAGACATGTCCTTGACACATATCTAATGTAAACCAATGATATTCAGATTATGCTTGCAAGCCACATGGGGCTCTTTGTGGGCAACCTGCAGCTCTTCTAGGCCCTCAAATTTCTGTACTTCAATAATGCATTATTCTGACTCCTGCAGGGCACACAGCAGGCATGTGGTTCCTGTTGGTTAATGATGATTGCAAAGTGACTCTACAGAGTCACATCATCAACTATCACTTGTACAAATATTTAATCTTCTCTATCTGTGTAGAAGCCCCATGTTGGGCTTTACCGTATGTCCATCTTTATCTGCTTGTCCAAATGAATACGGATCTTACAGTTAGTTTCAGAAGGCTGGGTCTGTACTTAAGTTGTCTTAATAACTGAGAAAGAAATTCCAATATGAGTAGATACTTAACAGATTATAGTTTTTGTTCTAAAGAGAAGATATTCCCATCGGTCTTTTTAAAAATTGTGTTTATTCGTAGGTAATGTGGGAGGGGGTGCATGTGACGCAGGAGGTGTGTGGAGGTCAGGGGACAACTCCGGGGAGTTGGTTTTTCCTTCCAAACCATTATGTGGGTTCCAGAGATAGAACCCTGACTGGCAGGCATGCACAGCAAGTGCCTTCACCTGCTGAGCCACATTCCCGGCTCCCCATCGTTTTATACCCAGTTTCCCTTCTAATGCCTTCTATCAAAATAGTGATTGAACCTGGAAAATGGACTGTGTCCTTAGAGCAGGGCATCCACACCAATGGTAATGTGCTCTGTGCATCAGCAATAGTCTTTGATGGATACCTTGGAGAGGAGTGCTCACTGAAGCCTAGAGGAAGGTTAGAAGCAGCCAGTGGGATGGTGAGATCTCATTGTTGCCTTAGAGGAACTTGGAGACCAAGAGAGCTGCCTCACATGCCTCTTACTTTTTTTTCCCTGTGTGATCTTAGGATGGCTTTTGAGTATCTGTCATGCATCCTTGGTCAAGGCTATCTGTGAGCAGTTGCTATGGCAAGGTCTAGTGCCAACGTGGCTACGGATGGGACACAGGGACTGGGATCCAGCTAGGGTGTTGTTTGGGCCGGAGGTGCACTGGATTGATCATGTGCATCTTGTTCTCCCTCCTCTATGGTATCATGAAGGTCCGAGTCCTTAGATCTCTGGCAGCTAAACCATGCCAGCTAAAGAGGATCATGCTGGAGGCCATCACAGAAAGACTAAGAACCCAAGAGCTGAAGAATGGGAAGGAAAAGCCCTCTGTTGGCTTTGGCCAACATCTCCTGCCAATGTTTCCAGTCCTCACCCTACTGGTCTTTCTGCAGCACTGTCAATCTTCCTCTGTTTTCCCTCTAGTCCTCTGGTCTCACACTGCAAATTGTTGTGGCTGGCTCTTTTCTTATCAATCAGTTTGCAAGCCTTTGTCTCAGTTGTTGGCTTTACCTTATCTCTAATCACTCTTTCCCTGGTGATTTCACTCAGACAGATGTGTTCCAGTGCCCCCTCTGTGCTGATGACCCCCTTTCCCCCCAAATTACAGCTTAGTGTCAAAGCTTTCTCTTGAACTTTGTGATTGCCAGGCACCTACTCAACACTTCTCTTTGCACGTTCCAAAGGCATTTTAAATCTCAAGATCTGAGTTGTATTTTATTTTATATATATCCTTGCCCTATGTGGTTGTTTTCCTTATGTCAGTAAATGGCAATTCCATTCTTATACTAACTTTGGATAGCTTCAGCGTTTCTCTCTCGTGTCCCATATTTTATCAGTCAGCAATGACGCCACCTTGAATTCTGACCTTATTTCTCCATCATTGCCATGATAAGACACCATCATCTCCTGGGAGTCCCCTCTTGGCTAGCTGCTGCCATGGTAGCCTCCATTCCATTTTTCATACAGTGGCCACAGACTCATCACTTCTCTTCTCAAACACTCCAGTGGCTGTTTGGCTTCCTTCCAGCTCAGATCCAGGATCTCATGTCAATAAATCACATGGTCTTCTCTCAGATTCCCTTGGCATCCTCTCTACCACTTCCTGCCTCACCTCTGTCCCTGAGAGCCACCTGCCCAGGCCTCCTTTCTATTCTTGGATGCAGCAGTCATGTTCCTTTCTTTTCCATCACCCTCCCATCTCCTGGAAGGATCCCTTCCCAAATAGCTGTGCGCTTCCTTTTTACCTTCACATCTGTCTTAGTCGGGGGAATTCAAGCAGGTCAGGAAGCAGGAGCTGATGCAGAGGCCATGGAGGGATGTTACTTACTGGCTTGCTTGAATTCCAGTCCTGACTTCCTTTAATGATGAACAGCAATGTGGAAATGTAAGCTGAATAAACTCTTTCCTCCACAATTTGCTTCTTGGTCAAATTTGTGCAGGAATAAAAACTCTGACTAAGACAAATTGGTACCAGGAGTGGGGTATTCCTATGACAACCTGATCATGTTTTGGGGAGGACTGTGGAAGGAATTTGGAAGTTTGGCTAGAAGAGCCACTGGGTGTTAAGAGATCTGTGGAATGTTCTGTAAGAGCTTGGAAGATAATATTGAGAACAGTGCAAATGATGAGGACTGGCTTGTGAAACTTCAGAGGGAAGGTTAAATACTCTTATCAGGGCCTTGCTGTTTTGATTATGAAGATTCTGTGGTTTTGTATAGCTGGGGCTGAAGAATCAGCTGTGATTAACAAGATACCGGAACTACTAAAGTGAAATCTTTGCATTACTGGGACTATTGATGCTGGTTAGCTGAAACTAAGAGATTAGCAGTGACTAAGAAGAAACCAGCAACATTGAGGAAATCTTCTGGGAAGTGTTTACTGAGAGCACAAAGAGGATGTATTCCAGAGATAGCCAAGGTTGTAACTTGTGCTGCAGCTGGACTTGGTAATGTGTAAGAGTCACCCAGGTGGTACTGGTTTTGAAGGCATGAAGGGGGTCATGAAGAGCAGCTGAGGCTCAGCACTGTGAGAGACCATTGAAAGCCATTGGTGAAGGTGCAGCCTCAGTTGCAATGGATGTGCCAGGACTGAAGGAAGGGGTCAGACAAAGGAGTTGAGGCTTGGCACCATGCAGAGAACCTATGAGAGCCTAGGTGAAGCCTAGTTACAGGGGAAGACAGCAGTGTTTTGGAGATGCCATTACCATGAGATGACCACCAAGAACAGCAGCAGAAGCAGTGGAATACAGACATCTTGGGCCTAGAAGACAAGGTGTGTGCTCCAAAGGGCAGAGCTGGAGAAGTGACTCAAGTCCTTGAAGGAACTCAGAAGATTGTGAGTGGATCAGACATTAAATATTTAGAGTTTGCTTTTGCTTTTGATTGTGACTATGTGCTGATATTTTTCCCTCTTGAAGGAAGAAAGTATTTTAGTGGAGCCCATAGTTAAGAGATTTTGAATTGTAAAAAGGCTTTGAATTTTAAAAAAGATTGGATATCTTAAAGGGATTGAAATTTTAATATGTAAGAATTTGTAAAGACTGTGGAACTTTTAAAGTTATTTAGATCTTGGGGGTAAATAAGAAAGTAAGAGTTGAGGCTTGATAGTGATGTGTTTGTGTGTCAAGTTGACAAGGGGTCAATTGTACTGGTTGGTTGACTTGGCACAAGCTGGAGTTATCACAGAGAAAGGAGCTTCAGGTGAAGAAATGCCTCCATGATATCCAGCTGTAAGGCATTCTCAATTAGTGATCAAGAGTGGAAGGGCCCATTGTGTGTGGTGTCATCCCTGGGCTGGTCGTCTTGGGTTCTATAAGAAAGCAAGCTGAACAAGCCAGGGGAGGCAAGCCAGTAAGTAACATCCCTCCATAGCCTCTGCATCAGCTCCTGCTTCCTGACTTGATTGAGTTCCAGTCCTGACTTCCTTGGTGATGAACAGCAATGTGAAAGTGTAAGCTGAACAAACCCTTTCCTCCCCAACTTGCTTCTTGGTCATGATGTTTGTGATACAAATCCTGACTAAGCAACATCTTTATTTAGTTACTACATTCTCAGTAGAGCATGCATGGCCACCTCTTCCACCACCACCTCTCAATGTTTACCACTCTGATATTTAATCTATTCTCCCCCCCTTCATTACAATAGAAATTCTACAAAGGCATGGAGTTTTAACAATTTTGTTCATTGTTATTTCAGCAGTGCCAAGAAAGGTTCTTGGGAGAATAGACCTTCCATTTATGGTTGGCTGGATGGCTGGTAAGAATAAGTGCAGTCTGGTGATTTAGGATTAACTGTTTATACAGTGTTTACTTAATTTTCTCTATTCTTTTAAGGGAAGATCTTCCAACTAAATGCTTTCTCCCTGACATCTTCCAACCTCTACTTCTTCTCCCTCTCAGTGGCTTTGTGTCTCCTCTTAGGAAAGCTGACTGATGGATCCACTTAGGTTTGTTCAGCTACTGCTGAATGATGTATCACTAAAGTTGTCCCCACAGTGCAGCCAGCATTGCCTCCAAGTGACTCACACTAGTGGTTCATGATCTCTACTGAAAAGGATGCTGGCTGGGACATCAGCTCAGTTGGTAAAGAGCTTGTGCAGCAAGCACTTGTAATCCCAGTGATGAGGAAGTGGAGGTAGGCAGATCCTTACAGCTCTCTGGCTAACCAGCCCGATCAAGCAACCCCAGGTCCCAGTGAAAGACCCTGTTTAAAAGACAAGGTAGATAGGTCCTTAGGGACGATATCCAAGATTGACCCCGCCCGTCCTCCATATGCATGTAAAAGTGTGTGCGTGCATCCATACACTTTTTCATTCACATGCACACATACACAGTTTCTTTTACACACACACACACACACACACACACACATACACAAACACACACACACACACACACACACACACACACACACACACACACACCTCTTTGTTTCTGCCCTGAAAAAAACTGGAAAAATTCCACAGTATAGTCTTTAGACCTTTCAAAAGCTAGAGATACACTAATCAAACACAAGTCTTCCTCCTCTTGCATGTGTTTCAAAGGCCAAATGAAGAAGTAAATCCTAAAGAGAATATAGTTGCCAAGCCACAGGATTACCTTTCCGGCAAGTAAATTATATATAAATAGTAAACTGTATATAAACCTAGAGCCCAGCTCATCTCATCATCCATCCAGACAGTGGACTAGAGGTCTACTCTCTGTAAGGCCTTCCTTGAGGTCAATAATGAATCACTTTACTCCAGGCTTATTGGGAATCTGTGAGTTCACTCCACCTTTGTCCTTGAGTTCCGTATTTCCTCTTTTCACATGGAAACTCTTTACTTTTCCTTTCTGGCTCCTTTGGATCTTTGTTATTTGGCCCCTCCCCGGTTCAGTCCCTCCAACATTTCCATTTACATAGGATCTAGAATCCTATGACAGTCTTCCTACGACGGGGCTGACCAGGGACAAGAAGCAATCTCCAAATGTTCCCCCAGACATAATGAAGCAGTGCAGGGGAGATGGAAGTCTCTGGAATCTAACGCTCAAGGTTTCGGCTTCAGCAAACCTTGGCCATGAGGGGGTACTGAACGATCCTGTTAGTGCAATCTGCCCCAACAGCAAGGTACACACCCTGCTGGGAGCTTTCCTTGGAATCCACTCCTATAATGGGTGAGATGGAGAAGTAGCCTGCATTCCCCAGAAGCTCTCAATTTAACAGGGAACAACATAGCCATGCATCCCTGCGAATGGCAACTGGCTGTGAAGCAAGTAGTGCCTATTGCCCATTTCTACGTGACATACCAATAAAATGTTTATCACGATTAATCCTGAGCCAGGACGTCAAACCCTCTATAAGCTCCTCTGTGACTCACAGGCCAACTACCTTCTTTAGTACTCCACCCCATCCCACAAACTAATCAACTATCATGCAGTTCCATTAACAATACAATGGAGGCTGCCATGTGTCTTCCTAGAAAACCCCTCAGTGCTATCATAGTTCATTGTAATAATCTATCAACGGTCCCAGCTTCCAGCTTGCAAAACTACTTAGTGGAGCATGAAGGCTTCCTTGGGTTATTAAATTTTGTTGTTACCAGTCCCTTGCTGTCTATGTGTTTTAATTTTTTTCTTTGTACCTTGATCAGCGTTATCAGGAAGGGAGCAGTTGATAGATTTATTGCACCAGTCTTTGGAGCAAGAGAGCAGAGTCTGCTAGGACCTTTGGCTGTCTTCTTCCTCCACCCGATCTTCTTCTCCTGGCAGACTCTCTTCCCAAGTTCCTCCCTACTCAGAGGCAGATTCTGTCTTGTTACCTGACCCACATGGCTCCGTGTGCGAGGTGCCCAATATTCAAGATTTGTTTTCAAAGCATGCTGCTTGAAAGGACAGAAAAGCAACTACTCAAACAAGCAAACTGCAAGACAGATGCCGAGCACAGACTAGGAAGAGTATTGAAGATCAGGGTCATAGGAAAGAGGAGCAGCAGTTAGAGGTAATCCAAAGGTTCTGAGACTCCCATGCATCACCGTCTCTGGTCAACTCGTCCTCGGGCTCCTAAGTCAGTGGGGTTAGGCCAGAGCCCAAGAGTTTGAGTTTCTACCAAGTTGGAGCTACTACCACTGGTCCAGGGATCCCACTTTGAAAAACTACTGGGACAATCAGAATGAAGTTTGACTTTCCATGACTTGTTATCTTAAAACGTTTACAGTCACCTGCTATTCCCATTTGTAGCCTGGCTGTATGCTTTCTGGCCATCTGCCTTCTGAAAACCCAGAGGAAGGGATATGGCTCTATGTCTATAATCTATAATAAATGGATCCAGTGGCATTCGTCTGCATTTCCTCTGACATTCCCAGAAGCACTGTCTTAGACGATAAGTCAAGTCACCTACTCAGTGAGAAATGTTGACTCTCTTGCCCTAGAAAATTTGAGGGGTGGGGGGAACCTGGAAGACCCCTGCCAGTGTGGAAAGAATCCTACTCAGGTACACATCCTTCCTAGAGGCTGACTAGTGTAAACTGATCCCAAGGAACAGGGACAGGATGCTTGGCCACACCTTAAGAGCCCATAGGAGAGGCATACTTCACTCGCCTCAGCACAAACACAACTGTGTTTTCAGAGCAAAGTTTCTAATTGGGGTATGAGTCTTTCTATAGCAGTGGCAATGATTTCCCATCTGACTAGTTCCTATGAACAGCAACTGATAGCCACCATGGAGAAGGATGCTCCTCTTGGGAACATTAACCAGAAGAAAGGTTGGTGTGAAACACTGTCGCCTGGCTCTCTGGTCTTCCCGTCCCAGACCCTAGCCAAAGGGAAGATGGCTGCTCACTGTTTCGAGGCTTGTCTTCATCCATGCCCTCGTCCTCGTTCTCAGGGTCAATGTCTTCTGCCTGGGTGATCCAGTCCAGGTAGCCTTTGAGATCTTCTTCTAGCTGCTGTTTCTCTCGAAGCTTCTGGAAATCTCCTCGGGCTTTGGCTTTCTCCCTCTCTTTGGAAAACTCCCTGGTGTGAGAGGAAAGGGAGGGGGCAGGGTGGCACAGAAGGGTTAGCCGGGAGGGAGGATGGAGAGAAGGGAAGACAAGGCAGGGATTAATGCTTTGCGTAGAAATCGCTCTCCAGATCAAGCCCTTTCTACAGACTGCTATCTCTACCCCCCAGTTCTGTGTTCACTTCCAGAAGAAGGGGGAGCCCTAAGAGCCTACGCTGGACACAGGCCAGGAAACTCTAAGGGAGTGAAGGCTGTTCATTTACTTTCTGGGTCATAACAGGCTTTGTCTGTGAGTAACAGCTGTTCTTCAAGGATAGAGAACCCCTTCTAGACACTCACTCTAATGGTTCTCTACAACAGCCAGCAAACGTGTGGCACCCAGGATTAGGTGACACCTTTTAAAAGAAGTGACAACTTATCTTCAAATGACACTGATGATTCAGACCCAGTGATGATAGAGCCCACTTAACTTATACTGGGTCTCAGAACCAATAAGTAATGCCTTCTTTTCCCAACTCTGGCTTCAGCGAAGTCTCCTTGATAGTATGGTAACAGCTATGTTTGGAATATTTACACCATGAAAACCAGCCAATGTGACTGATTGACCAGGGCATTTCCCCACCAACGGAGGATGGTGAATATTTACCTCCCATTGTCTAGGGGCCCAGGAGGTTTGAGCCCCTCAATCTCAGTTCTCAGGGCTACAGTTCCTTCTACTGTTCTTAGCATGCCTGGAGGGAGTTCAACCACATGGATTCCCCATAAGGATTCCAAACACAAGAAAATGCCCTGGGGCCTGCCTTTTGCCTGCCTACCCAGGGTAGAAAAATATGTAGAGACGACGATAATGTCAAAGCTAATGTGGCAGTTTAAGGAAATAATCAGCAGACATTGCGGTTTTTCAAGGACTTGCTAGAAGAAGGAAACAGAGGAAGTTCCCTTCTCTGCCCTGGCAGAAACCAGCCCCTTCTTCCCGTGGGTGGAAAGAGATTTTGACTTGTTTTGTTTTGTTTTGTTTGTTTGATCTATCTATCAAAAATGGGGTCCTTGGTAGGGTGGGGTGGGGTAGATGGGTGGGGTGTACATGTGAATTCTCTGGTGTCTTGGCTCCTGTGTTTCTTCTCAGTTAGAACCTGATTCAGGACAACAGGCTATGGAAACCGACTCAACAGAGCTTCATGCACAAGTGCAGTACCATAGAGGAAAGGAACCTTTGCAGGGTTGGAAGGTTCATTTGAGCCCAGTGTCCTATGTGGGAGGCTCTGTTACCAGATACCACCTGCCTAGTAGTTGCATTTTGCCTATGGAGTTTGGCAGAGCTCAGGATTTAGCACTGTGGTGAAATGGGGCTGAGACCTGGGAGGAGCCCAGGGAATGTTTTAATTTCGAGAACCGGGGGCTCTCAAGTTAATGAGTCTTCTTCAACTATCTCCTTAACGGTGCTTTGGTTTGGATTGAATTTTCTTCTCAAATCTGATTGAATCCAATTATAATCGGATTGAACTTGCTATTTTGTGGGCTTGCTGCCAGCCAGTGGGTACTTTTATTTCCTTTCCAGGAAGTTGGCTACTAGGGAAGAGGCCCTGGATTGACAGATCACAGTGAAGGTAGGAACTGGCTTGGCTTTTCTTATCTGCTTTCGTTACCGGGGTGGACATGGGAAGATGCCAGCCCCCGTTTGCCTTGCCTCCTTACCTTCCATATGGTGAAGCCTCCCCCACTGTGACCTTACACTCTAGAGACAGTAGATTCACAGTGCACCTTTCTACCTATGCAAATAAAATCCATAAAATGTACCTGGAGGAACGTCTCGTCTCCTGCAAGCTTTCTGCCTACACCCACACGCTTTCTTGCCCCTTTCCTCTGGAGTGGGTTTGAGTGAGTTTCAAAGGCATAAAGTTGCTAAGTCCTTTAGCTCTTCTGGATAATTTCTCAGAGTTCAAGCTCTGGTTATAAGACACCCACCATCCTTCTTACAGAGCTGGAAGAACAGGCTGGACTGGGCTGCCGTTAGGCGGGGAAGCTGACTGTTCATGTTTGCAGACGCATGGGAAACCTCAACTGGAATAAAGGGGAAGGGACACCTCCAGGCTTCTATGGGACTTTCCTGCTTCTGCTCCTGTAGAGGAAGGACATGCTGTGGGGGAAGGGCTGAAGATATGGCCTGGGCAGCAAGGTAACATGGTGCTTTGATAGTACCATGGGCAGGGACGAAGTCACATGGGCTGCACGGAACCTCAGGCTGCACGTGTTGGTGAGACACTGAGTGACAGCCCCTGGTTCCCTTTCCTCTGCATGCCTGCCACGTGCCTGTCCTTGAGACTGAGCTAATGAAGACATGCAACCCCAGCCTGATTGGCTATGCCCAGCCCAGGGGCCAGAGCCAGCAAGACAGCCAGTCACTACTATGGGATTTGTCACAAGGTAGGAGTGCATCTGTTGCTAGCAAAATGGCCAAGATAAAATATGGGAGGAGGGGTAGTCGTCGGTGCTTACCATGTAAGGCAGGCAATAGGATATGGGTTGGACTAATCATGCTGACCATGGGATATTAGGCCCTTTGAAAATCAATAGTGAAGAGACAAATAAGAACTCTGCTATTACTGGGTTTGCTAAAATTTGTTTGAAACCCCCAAATCAATATTCATGGCACTCTCATGTATGAATATGCATGTAATGGCAAAATAAAAACATGTTCCATGCTTCCTGCTAAGGTCAGACAAGGTGAGAGGCTCTCCTTAAGTCAGTTCTCATAACTTAGCAAATGTCTTTATTTAGGGTCAGTCTATTTACTGGCATTTTGTTGTTGTTGTATTTTGGGGCTTACGGAGAAAATGTGTGTCAGATGGGGATCACACCGGCATGAGTTACAGTGCTGGTAGCTGCGAGTCTCAAATGGGTGACAGTTACTAAATAACTTGTGCGCAGAAACACACATAGGGCTATAGGGCTATGTTTTAACTGGTTGCCAAATGCGACTAGATACTTACTAGGAGGAGTCCTAACTCTGTACTTTGTATCGTTGATCAGCATTCACCGGTGCACTGTCCAGTGTGACTTGACAGAGTGCAACCAGTGAAGGATGAGGACCAACTCTGTAGTCACCTCTTCTGCTCCCACCATGGCATGTAGGGGAGTCCTCAGTCTGGACCTTCTATTTTAACATCATAGTCCAGGTATACTTCCAGGCTGACTCTCCCACCCATCAGAGACTCTGCTTTTACAGGCAAGAGACATGCCTGCCTCCTGATGTGAAAAATGATGCCCAGCTAAGAGATTCTAGGTACAGGCACATCCAAAGGCCCAGATTTCAGAGTCCATACTTCTACTCCCTCACCCATAGACTCAAATGTAATTTCAAAAGTCTCACAGTTACTGTTTGGCTTCTAATGGGCTGGAGACTGGGATTTCTGGAGGAGAAAGTAAATCCAATCCAATTGTTACCTACCCTGCTGCCAGACCTGTGCCTTGCATAGGGTAGATATAGGATCACTACATAACAAGGAAGATTTGTGAAAAGAGTCCAAGAGCTGTGTGTCCTTCACACAGTCTGTTCTAGGTGGCCTTGTCGGAACAAAGGCCTTCTGGATATGTGAGGGTTGCAGATAAAGGAACCCTCAGGTAACCAAAATATGGAAGTTTGTGCATTTACAATAGAAACTCTACGGGATGCCATCCCTGCTCTGCTCAGAACACAGTGGGCACACTTTAGCCTCGCCTTGCTGACAAAAGGACATAGTTTGTGAGGATGAATTACTTCATTGAGCTGTAATTTTTAATTGATGGATGTCAGGTTCACACCCCAACCCTTAAGTCACAGAATACTTCCCAGCTGCAGTTGAAATGCCTCTGCTCTCTGGGCCCATTGAGCTCTGCCAAGTTTCCAATTCTCCCACTGAACAACGAGTGCTCCTGGGCCAGCCAGGCAGCATTTCCCAGCCCTTTCCATTCCCTGGCTGTGTCTAGAAGCTTGCAGACTGCTCTGCAACACCTCTCCTTCTTGTAGTGTCTGATCTCCCCTACCCATTTCCTCCTGCAACTGTGGAGTGACAAGAAGAGGCTGTGGATGGATGATGTTCTGGCTCAGCCCTCCATCCTTTAAACTTTTCTATTAGAACGGATGCAGCTTCCTCATTTAAACCTCAGTCTTTTCGTCTGTGAAATGGAAACATGAGTAGCTTCTAGCTCATGAAGCTGTCATGAACACTGAATCAACTAACATGAGATATGCAGAGCACAGGCCCTGACACAGTATGGGGAGACTGTGCCGTCCTTGGGATAGTGCTTGGGGAGACTGTGCCATCCTTGGGATAGTGCTTTCATGGGCTCCAAGGCTTCCTGGTTATTCTGAAAGGTTGGTCTAACTCACGTCTAGCTGATGAATGAGTGGGATTTCCCCCCCCCTGGATATTTGAGGTTAACAATTACACTTCTGTCCTTATTAATCAAGATGCCAATTTTAAACCATCACCAGTGTGGCTTAAACTCACTGGAGCTTGTTTCCTGGTTTGTCACTGCACAGGTTAGAGGCAATGCATTCAGAGTCACTGGCCCTTGACAAAAGCCAGAAGGGGTGGACCACTGCTTACAGACATCTGGCTGGCTGGGCAAAGGGCCCATCAATGTTTCTGGAACGCCCCGGAGCTTGTTGCAACTTTGAGGATGCTCGGGTGCTAGCAGGCCCCAGAACAGACCAAATGAACCACAGGTTCAGAGGCTAAAGAGTGTTTATATTCCTGTCCCATGTCAATCAAATGTTCTGAAGACCAGTTAGCATCAAAACATTGGATTATGCACATCTATGTAACTATTTGATCTAAATGAGACCAAGGTGTCATTTCAAAATGATCTCTGGCCGGCATCAGCAGCTGCTCCTTTAACATCTCTGACTCGACACCAGCGGGTTGGCCACACTTGTGGGAGACAGGGAGAGCGATGGCTCTAGGATGAAAATGGAGCCCGCAGAGTCTGGTTCACATTTTCCATACTGTATTCCTACATGCTAAGATTTGGTCCCTAGCATCTGAGGGAAGAAAATGGAATTTAAGTTCCATACATATATTGGTTTAGAGCTCCGGGCTACACTACAACCAGACTTATTCAATGCAGAGCTAGCAGCCAGTGATAAGAAAACAGGATCCAAACTAAGACTTCAGGCCCAAGTCTGCTGACTGCCAGAAAAGTGACACGTCTTGGCTCAAGTTACTCATCTTTAAAAGTCAAAGTAGTCACTGCAGTCAGCACTGCTACTGAGCGCTGACTGTATACTAGTCCTGTGCCTAATACTGAGCACTGACTGTATACTAGTCCTGTGCCTAATACTCCACTTGGACATTCCCGTTCATTCTACAGTGACAGCCACCTATGAGCTGATGTTATCTTTATTTTTTTGACGTGGAAAACAAAGATTTAAAAATATGAGGTTGCCAGATATTGTGCACCCAGCAAACACAGCTAGGATAGCCAAATTTCTGTCTTGAAAGGGGATAATGAGTTTGATTCTTTTCCAATGCTGTCAGTGAGATTCATGTATAAACAACAGGCCATTTTCTTGTGTTGGAAGATAAGAACAACCCACCACCACCCTCAACCTCCAGGCAGCTAACCAGGAGCTTATATACGACTCCATCTCCTGCTCTCCTGTGGTCTCACCTTGGCAAAAGGCAAGATGCCTTTCTGGGCCATGGGAGGGATAAGATAGGAGTTTTTTTTTTTCCTTTGCTCTATTGCAGACTGAACCCCACGCCCTGACCATGGAAGGAGACAGAACACTTCCCAGTCTGCACCGAAAGGCGCCTCTTCCCTTCCTCTTGAACTGCCCCCAGCAGTAAATCCCTAGGTGCCCGGAAAAACAGTTGTCCCATCCAAGCAGAGCAGAAACAGCTCCCCCACCTCCCTCTAGATCAGAGTCAGTAGGCAAGTCCCCTAGAGAGGGCCACAGGGTCACCAGGAGCATTTAAGTGTCAGGTCTTGGCATGGCTGGCATGAGCTAGTGAAAAATGGGTAGCCGAGGAGACACTCTAGGTCTCTGTGGTGAGAAGGTAGCCATGCTTAGGGTCTCGATACCACAGCCATGAGTCATTCTTTTACTGCAAATTGCATCGGAGCAAGGGCTAAAACCAGGTAGGTTTGTGTTTGTGGCCACCTAGGTAAATCTGAAGGAAAATGAATTACACCTCCTCTCTAACCTCATGCTAACCTGTGGCCTTAAATAGTTCTGTGTCCTTCACATGCAGAAAGGCAAAGATCAACAATCGACTGTTTGACCTTGAAATGAGAGTTACACTTGTAGTCTATATTTCTTTGTACATAAATGTATGTGCATACACACACATACAGACACAGTCATGGAGTTTTGACTGTCTTTGGCTTTTATAGTGCTGGGACAGAACACAGAGAGTGTCCATGGGAGCCAGATACCTTACCACTGAGCCATCCTGCCACATCAACTTGTATTTTAAACCAAACTCTTCCTTTTCTGGCCTGTTGACTCGATGAAAGTGTTTTAAAGCTTTCACTTGCCTGCGGATGATAGCTGCCTCATAGGCTCAGGCCTGTGTTTATTCCCAAGGACACTGTGAGTGTTGTGTGTGCACAGGAACCTTCTTTCAGAGTCCTGCTGTGAAGTTATCCCCACTCAAGACTCTTTCTGCACTGCTGCTCCTCAGGCTGAGTGGGTATGGCCCAAAGGGAAGCAGCCTGAGTCCCTGGGGACTGGGAAGGTCTTGGTGTGTGTGGTGGCATATTGGTTGAACTCATCATGCGTCTCTGATGAGTTACCTCCATCCGACCCTCCTCACAGTCAGGCCAAAGACCTTCACTTCAAGGCTCCTGAGTGACCCTTGATCCCAGGTTCATCAGAGCCAGAAACAGAAGAGTGCCAGGAATAGCAGAGAGAATAAAATACAAATTAATGGAAAAATCAAGACCATTTCCTTGGTCCTGCTTACCCGCTAAGAACACCGAGAACCAAGTTAAGTACAAAAAATGACCCTATGATGATTAGTGTTACAAAATAGATCCAGGGCCAGTCCCTTCCTACGGCATCATTGACCTGGAAGAATGGAATGATAGTTAGTCAGGCACACACAGCAACCGAGCACGGCCAAGCGCCAGCCACCGGCTCCCCAGCGCCGAGCTGAGCAGCGCGGGACCCGGGATCCTCAAGGTGCAACTCAGAGGCTAAAGCGCCTGTGCAGCCAATGGTCAGAATCTGGTCTTGTATGGAGATGTTTTTTCCCCGTTTTCCTGGGCCTGTTAGGGTCCTGCCTCTGAGGATTCTGCATTGAACCTGGGACCTTGCTCGGCTGCGTTGTAAAGAGGACACAGAAGTGGTCAGCTTACCCGCTCAAAACACCGAGAACCAGATTTAGAACGAAAAAGGATCCAAAGATGACCAGACTGACAAAATACACCCAGGGCAACTCATAGCCCATAGCGTCTTGCATCTGGAAAGATGAAGGAGAGTTAGGACAGAGCAAGCAAAGTGGAGGGTAAGACAGACAGACAGACAGACAGACAGACAGGGAGTGTGAACAGATCCACAGGAAGCATAAGGGCTGAACTGGGCTTTTGTTAAGGCGACCAGGAACTGCCACTGTCTTTGGCTTCACCCCTATTCAAAATCCATTCCTCCAATCTTGACCTGAGCAGCAGAGTCTAGGGAGGGAGAGGGGGATCTTGCCTGACCCTGTCTCCTGTTCCATTTTCTGGAAAAGAAAATAGTTTCCCAGTGCTTTTCCTACACACTTGTCTAGGAAGGTGAGTCACCTTACAAAACATTTTTTTCCCCAATCCTTGAGTGGCCTTTGCCCATTTGGGCTTTTGTGGCCATTAAATCTTAAGATGTACCCTGAGCTGGTCTGACCTTGGGCTGTGAAAAGGTCCAGCTTTACTGACAGAGCTGGATACTGAGGCTTACATCACAAGAGAACATGATCTTTCTTCCTCAAGTCTGGGCAATAGAGGGCTTGACCTCGGTGCCTCACAAGCAAATGGGCCAGGAAAGGCAGTACTCTCCTGGCTTATGTGTCAGAGAAGGGGCTGACACATAAGGTCACTGACACCACAGCTTAGATGGAAGAGGTACTTAGCCTGTGACAACTGGACTGATGAGACACTCTATGGCAAGTCACAGGCCCCTGAAGGAACTGGAGGCCATGAGAGCCACGACTGCCCCTCTGGGCTCAGGGGAGTTTGCTATGAACATCTCTTCAGAACCCCCTGTCCACTGACTCCCAGCCTCTTCCTTATGTCCCCTGAAGTGGCCGACAGACATTCCTTACACTTCAAGCAGGAAGGGGTGTGAAGTCACGGGACAGCATTTCCTACTAAAGAGGAAGTTCATTCTGACTCGGCTCCTCAAATCAACGTCTTCTAACGTTTTCCAAGCACTGAACACACTTCACTTCTGGTTAATAAGAAATGAGCCCCAAGGTTGTCTTGGGTGAACTTAGTTCATAAAATTCTAGATTCTGAAGGAACCGGCTTCCTGACCAACTTTCATCAGACATTCTCAAAGTGTGGCTTCAACCACCAGCACCATCAGGCGCTTGTTTAGAAATGGCACACTTCGGCCCCCAGTGGAGGAGCTAGAGAAAGTGACCAAGGAGCTGAAGGGGTCTGAAACCCTATAGGTGGAACAACAATATGAACTAACCAGTACCCTCAAAGCTCGTGTCTCTAGCTGCATATGTAGCAGAATGGCCATCATTGGAAAGAGAGGCCCCTAGGTCTTGCAAACTTTATATGCCCCAGTACAAGGGAACTCCAGGGCCAAGAAGTGGGAGTGGATGGTTAGGGGAGCAGGGCCAGAGGAGGGTATAGGGAACTTTCGGGATAGCATTTGAAATGTAAATAAAGAAAATATATAAATAAATAAATAAATAAATAAATAAATAAATAGAAATGGCGCACTTCATCTTATCCCAGAGCTCTGGCCTTTTCAACCCACATCTGCAACCACCACAGGCTGATTGGATGTGGAAACCATGGCAGAGCTCGTGGACCCTGGTTAGTATCATTATCTTCATGATACCAATTGTATCTGGAAGGGCAGGATTGTGTGTCTTCGGTACATTGGGCCCTAAGATGGCCAATGCTGGGACAATTGGCGACAACCAATGAAAGTAGATCCCTGGGTCTTGTCTCCGAGCCTGGAAGTTAAGTGTAGTTTTTACATTTGCATGATGACTGTTGTCATGGACACCCCAAGACATTTTCCCGAGGAATAATAAACTTGACAACTGCTGCCTCGATGTGCTTTCTACCTTTGTTCCTCAATTGAGTTATAGATGTGTTGTTCTCTGTGTGATCGGACTAAAGATAGAGAAGCACTCAGAGACCTGTGCTCAGAATGGCTTGATGTTTTAGTTAGAGATCTTGTATCAGAATTGAGTGTGTTGCCGCCCCATTGGTTTGAACTGAGCTGGTAAGGGAGAGTTCCCTACACATGTCCACACTGCAGGGCAATTCAACTTCACCCCTGTTGACTGTTCCCATTCCTATGTGCCTTGCTCTAGTTTTCCATAGCATTTATCACTTCCTGACTGGGTAGGTTCCTTGTGGGTCACAATGGGTATCTGCTGTCTTATAGGCTGTAGTGTGGCTTCATGAGCACAGGTGGCTTTGGTTTGTTTGCGTCACTGGTGAATTCCATGTGCCAGGAGCAGTGCCTTGCATTTGATAGGCACTCAGGAAATGTCTGAGTTGCATTGATGAATTTAAGACTTGGCTCTGTACTATAAATAGAAAGCTTTTGCTAGCTGAGAACATTATGTATGTATGTATGTATGTATGTATGTATGTATGTATGTATGCAAATGATAAAACAGGGTAGGAGATGCAATTGTAGGAGGGTGTAAGAAGTGGGGAGCAGGAAATAGATAAGACTGCTGGATGAGGCTGCAGAAGCAAGGGCCATATCAGATAGGGCTGTGTGGACTGGACACTCGAGTCACTGACAGCAGAAGGCGCTATGGAGCAGGAAGAAGGTCCAGGGTCCAAAGACCCTGTGGTAGCAGTAGCTAAACCCCAACCCCTCAGGGACTTGGCCATTGATTGAACCATGTACACAGCTATAAAGTCTTCCTGGCCATGGAGCAGGAGTGTAGGGAAGAGTAGAATATCCAGCCAAGCAGCAGTGGCTAGCAGAGGCGGGGCATCCAGCCTTCATGTGGATTCTGTTCCCAAGGCCCTTCCTGGACCAGGAGGAATCTGCTAAGCCCAAAGTGTGAGGGAAAACAGACCGGTGGAACTAGAACTAGTTGTTCAGTTTGTCTCTAGGCCAGAGAGAGGAAAGCAAAACAATCGACACAAGCAAGAAAGATGAAATAGGACTAGAGAGAGAGGCAAGGAAGCCATGTACCCAGCCATGTGGCTTTGCCATGCCAGGGCCTGCACATGCCACTGTGACATGGGGAGGGGCCTTCTGCCTGCTCACATTGCATCCGTATTTATGCACCACATGCTTGATGAGGGATGTATAAGATATGGGTGTTGTGTTGGACTTGAGATTGCAGTAAAGCAACCCCAGCTAGGTGCCAGGCAAGGGAGGGAGTCTTGGGGAAACTGGGCCTTAAGCAATGAGCATCTTTCTGGCTTTTCCTCTTCAGTTATTGTTAGCATAGGTCAGAAGCAGCAGCATGCTCTTTTGTTTCCCTGTAAGTCAGTGATTCTCAACCTGTGGGTTGTAGCCCTTTTGGGGGTTGAACAACCTTTTCACAGGGGTTGCCTAGAATCATGGGAAAACACAGATATGTACATTATGATTCATGACAGCAACAAAGTTACAGTTGTGAAGTAGCAACAAAATAATTTTATGGTTGGGGGTCACCACAATATGGGGAACTGTATTAAAGGGTCTCATGGCATCATGACGGTTGAGAAGTGCTGCTCTCAGCCCTGCTGTCATATTTAGGGAGAACGTGGAGAATGGTCAAAGCTGGTGAGAATGATACACTCTTACCAGAAAATAGGCAGACAGGCACACAAGCCTGGGCACCATCCAGCAGTGTGCCACCCCCTAGAGCCCATACTCAGCTTCCGGATTACTAAACTATTCTAATAACTTTTCTGACTTGGGCGACATCAACCCCAAGGGACAGAAGATAATCTGGTCTGTTATGAGCAGTGTGCCTTAACTTGTCCCATGGGACAGGTGGGGACAGAGGTTCCAGCGGGTGCTGGCATGTTCTCTGCAGCTGGGGTCTCAGAGCAGAGCTGCCTCCAGAGCCTGGGCAGACAGTGAGTCAGAGGCAGGGCTGGTGACCTCCTCTAGCTTCCTTAGAATGGATTCCTTCCTCCCCCCAAATAGTACTGAAGGCCACACAAGCCCTCTTGCCTTAGAGGGTCCCTTGGGTTCCCGATTAGCCTATGGGTTCTTTCCTCTGGTGCACATAAGACAAGATCCCTTAGTTTCATCAAGGACTTCAGTGCCTAGAACTAGAGATCTGAAGACTGTGGGGTCCACAGAAACTAGGACCAGAAAGAGGAAACTCAAGGTTTCCACACCCAATCCCATATTTCTGCTTTGGTCTCCTCCTTGACTATGGGATATTTATTTTAGGAGTTCAAGACAGGTGAGGGGTTGGTAACAGATTGCTGTCAAGGACATTTCTTGGGGGGTCTCAATCCATCATGCCTAAGCAGACAGCCATCTGAAGGAGATCCTTCAGTCTAAAAAGAAAGCACCCTTTGCTCTTCCCTCTTGTTCCAGGCCACCTACTTTCAGGGTGGAGACTGGGTGAAGAGTACACATGGTGGCTTAGCTCTTAAGCAAGGTGATGCTGAAGTAATGTGATCATTATCTCCACCCTGGGGACTAGAGTTACACTGAAGAAAAGAATAAAAAAAACCCCATCAAACAGGGATCCAGCTTGCTGTCACCCTTTTCTGGTGATGCAAACACAGAAGGTCTCCTCAAGCCACTGATAGAGGTGTTTGAATCTGTAACAGCAGGAGCTCTATAGCTTCCCTAAAGAGGGCAGGAGGTATCCTGGTTCCTCATGTTCAAAGTCAGCAGCATTCAGGACCCCAGACCTGAAACTATGCTGGGACTTCCTTCTCTGAAGCAGACACAGAGCCTCCCTATCTAACCGAGACTGGACAAAGGAAGATACCAAAGACACATCTGAAACTAGCATCTAACTGGGTGTAAGGGCCCCTGCCTTATACTTTCAAATCCACCAGAATCTCTTCCTTGAAGGGAGCGGAAATCAATTCCCCCCCCCCCCATGAACATCTCAAGGCCTCTTTGATCCAAGCTGATTTCCATGAGTTTTCACATCACGTGTACCTCTCCTTCTCACCACAGGCTCTAAGGATCTAGAGACTAGATGTTTTCCACAAGTACCAAGAGAGGCCATTACTCATCAAGGGCTATTGACACTTGATGACCTATGTTGCCTGGAACATAAATGTCCACCCCAGGGGTCATAGAGTAAGAAGCAAGTTGAATCCTGCCCTAGCTGTGTGCACCTACTCATTCTTTGCTGAAAGTTCCCCAGGCAGCTGAAACAGTATGAGATTCATTTAGGTAGGAGAAATCAACTGATCCCAACAGCCAGGCAAGCTAGCAAACAAAACTGTACATTCAAATGACTTCTGTAAGCAGATGGGCTGGACTCCTGACCTCGTGGGGAGGATATGGACAGAGAGAGTGATATCCTGGTCTGATCACCATGTTGGGAACAGCTGACTCACAGTGGGAAGTGCTGCTAGCAGGAATATGGTCCTCGTTGGTGCAGAACACTGTATCCCATCAGCACAGTGAGCAAGAATGCTGGGGAACCCCACTCCTTTCTTGGGGTTGTTAAGAAACTAAAACACAGTTCATTCCAACATCCAAAGCTGCTAATGAATGCTTTCCTAAGATATGAGCATCTGTTCTCTGGTTACCTGTCCAGCCTTGAGACCAAAAATTCCCAGGTCTCCCAGGGTTGTCTATTTCCTATACAACCATGTAATTCTATCAGGGAGCCATACTCCTTTGTAAATACTGAATGCCTTATATTCTGAACTCCTGGAAGGCAGGACTTATTCTTCTCTGTTCCCTACTCCATGCCATCTCTGCTTCTCAGAACAAAAGAAATGCTCAATAAATAGATGTTAAATTGAATTATTGGACTGCAAGAATTCATCTAACATGAGTAAAATCAAAGAAGTGAGCAAATATATGTGTGTGTGTGGGTGGATGTATGTATGCATGGATAGATGTATGTATGGATGTATGGATGTATGGATGTATGAATGGATGAGTAAGCAAGAAGATGAAAGCTCTGAGAGATGCTCATTCTCTTCATTACTGTGTTTGTAACCCTCCAGCATGTTGTTTAGGTAGCAGATTCTCTGTGTTAGGCAGCTATTTGGTTCAAAGGTTTAAAAAAAAACAACCTCACATCTGAAAAAAAGATAAGAAAATCAATGGGGATGTTGTTTGACCCTAGATTCTTCCTTCTCTTGCTTGGTGGTGATGATGGTGCTATTGCTGTTACTTCTTCTTCTTAAGGCTATGGTTTCTTCTTCTTCTCTTCTTCTTCTTCTTCTTCTTCTTCTTCTTCTTCTTCTTCTTCTTCTTCTTCTTCTTCTTCTTCTTCTTCTTCTTCTTCTTCTTCTCCTTCTCCTTCTCCTTCTCCTTCTCCTTCTCCTTCTTCTCCTTCTCCTTCTCCTTCTCCTTCTCCTTCTCCTTCTCCTTCTCCTTCTCCTTCTCCTTCTCCTTCTCCTTCTCCTTCTCCTTCTTTCTTCTTCTTCTTCTTCTCCTTCTTCTTCCCATTTCTTTCCTCTCCTCCTCCTTGCTTTTGTTTGTTTGTCTTACTTTTTACACTTGGACATTCTGGGAGTACATAGAGAGGCTTTGGTTTAAAGAGTTATTTCCTAAGAAAACTAAACAGAAGCCTGAGTTTTACTTTAGTTTCTTTTCTCTAGAAACTTCTATAATGCCGTTTAGATGTTTAAGATGAAACTAGTTCTGGGGGTTCCACCCAGGCTACACAGAGCAGTCTCCACTGCTCCTCTCTGGGTCCTCTAGACTTGAAATTTGCACTTGAAGAGAGCTGCATCCTTCTGAGAGGAAGGCCCATATTCCCTGGAAACTAGATTCACACTGGTTCAAACCCAGCAGAATCCTAGTAGCACTGTGGTGATTCTGCTGGTCCTATTAGGGTGTCAAACTCAAACTTGCATCCCAACAGCTTGGAGAACTTCTGTGAACACTAAGTTCACTAAGTTCCTAGCCAGGGACTGGTAAAGGCATCTCTGAGGAATTTTATACCTTTGGTGCTAAAACATTTGAGATCTGAATCCCTGGGCTTAGTGATATAAGCCTAGAGTTGAAGAGGAGGATTGCCTAAGGGAAATAAAGGAGTGAGAAAGAGAATAGAAAATAAAATGGCCATAGAAAGGTCAAAGTAATTAGAGGAATTGTCTGGCAGCAGGAGCACTGAGCTAGGAGGTGCCTCCATTATGAATAACCAGTAGGAAGCACAGTGTCAATGTGTGTGTGTGTGTGTGTGTGTGTGTACACGTGCATGTGAGTGTGTGTATATATGTTGCATGTGCACACAACACATACTCACAAGCACACACAACTCGTATATGCTCTTACACAATCTGTTTGTTTCCGAAAGATGCTGGGGATGTCAAAGCGAGGCCCATCCCCAGACCCTAGAGCTCCTTCACCTCTGACAATTTTTCTGTCCCCAGCCTGAGCTCCATCACACCCCCTGGGAAAGAAGGTACAACACAGCTGCTGGAAATTGGTAGTTACTGTTGTGTGACTCTGTACAGTCCCCACTCTGGCTGTCACTATGATAGCATCTTAGGGTCACATCTGGCTGGGGTGATATCAATGACTTGTAGTGACGAAGAGGGAGGGAATGATAAAGGAAGATCAGAAAAGTACACCAAGGCTGTCAGCAAAGCAAATTATACGTATTCCCCTATGCCTGCACCTGCCCTCAGTGTGATGCTCCAGCTGGCTTTTCCACGGCGACTGAAGACAGGGGCTAAGTTTCACAGGAGGAGACTCTGGAGCCCAGTACCACACAGTCACATGGTCTATGGTCCATAGGTGGAAACTGCCTATTTGCAGAGACCTTTCTGTCCATGGCACATCAGGGCAGAAAGTAATAGGTCCTTCAGGCAGAGTAGAAGGACTAGTAAGGGCCTCCTAGGAAGTTGACCTGCTCTACTAAATAGAAGACTTTGCCTAACTAGAAAAAATTCAACTTCAATCTCAATGTCTTTCAAATCACACACTACCAGCCTCTTATCAAGATCAAGCCTGAAAATGTTTCTCAATGCTTCCTCTTAGTTTGAGGTGGACATGGATGACAACCAGGGTTGCCTGGTGACGGCATGTGAACACACTAACCCTGACATGGCACAGGCTTCAGTGTTACTCAGCCCAGAATCTCATCTATTCTACAGACAGAACTGGATCGTCCGCGTTACCAAATCCTTAGCACCTCAAGCGCCCAGGCTCACGAGGACACTCGGCAAATGTTAGCTGGGATCCAGATAGAGGCAAGCTGAGAGTGTTCAATTAGAGAAAGGTACCAACATCCCAGCAACACTGGACTCTGCCATGCTAACAGTGGTGGCAAGGCTGGGAAGAGAAAGGCTTTGGATTTATGGGAGATGGCCCATGGAAACGGTGGGAAGCTGCATCTCTGTGCAGTGACAAAGCTGCCTCAGATTCTGGGAGAAGGGACCGCTTCTCTTGGCCTTGCTCCTCTTTCTGGCAACCGTGCTCGGGACTTCTCTTGCTTCTTTCTCACTCTTCTGGCTCTGGTTTGCAGACAGGAGTACACAGTCTCTTAAATGTTTTCACCAGGGCTCTATGATTTGACGATTTGAGAAACTTTGGAACGATGATATTTTCAAGACTGGTATCATGCTTTATTCGCCCAAATTCTGAAGAGCAACACTGGATTCCCGCAAGTCATTTCTTAGGCAGAAGCGGAAAACACCAACCACAAAGATGGTATTTTCCGTGGGATTTTACAAATAATGGGCTTGACTCTGCCAGAAGGAAGACAGCTAGATTATGGTATGCATCTTTACCTGCACTTCAAGGGCTCAAAGGTGGCAAAGCAGTGGTGGCTAGTTAGAGCTAATGAGGGGCATTCTAAATATGCATTGTACAATAAGCAGAGCCTTTGGCTGACAGTGAGAGAGACGTTGATGGAGTGGTCTAATAGGTTGAGACAAAAGTGAGAGTTAAATGTAAGAGTTTGCCACAAGGTTACACATTTCAATACAAAAGCCGTTTTCTTTATGGCATCTCTTTTTAGATTAGCCCTGGCTTTCCTCTGCATATTCTGCCTTCACTCCTTTTTAGGTAATTTTAGGTAAGAGGCAGGAGAAGGTTAAGAGCAGAAAGAAGTAGAGAGCAGGAAGAGGAGTTCACTGGAACACTTATGCTGGGGCTAGCCCAGCTCATCTGCACAGTGTCAGCTGCACACCAGTGAACCACACTGTGGCGAGCCAGCTAAAGATGCCCGTCACCAAAGTGAGGGAAACCTTGCAAGTGGACAAGTTATGCCTTGTTTCTCAGGAAAACCCTGGAACAAATCAAAGGCATTCATCCATCCCCCCTCAGCCTATGTGGGCACGTGTGACCCCAATGTCATGGGAAGGAAGGTGAGGGGTCAATAGAAGCCTCTGGCCCTCCATGCACCCGCCCGCTGAGTGCCCCATCTGCGTACCCAGTACAGCACGTCTGTCCAGCCCTCCATGGTGATACACTGGAACACCGTCAGCATGGCGAAGGCGAAGTTGTCGAAGTTGGTGATGCCGTGCTTGGGCCCATCCCACCCAGGTTTGCACACGGTCCCGTTCTGACACTGTCGCCCATGGCCTGTCTCCAAAGCACAAGGGGAAGGGTCCTCTTCTGCTGGAACATCTCCACCACCAAGGAAACAGGAGACGGAAGGAGGGAAGGAGGGGTAACGATGGGCAGAGAATGAAGATAAAACGTTAGAGAGAAAAATAACAGGATAAGGTCGATGAGCACCCACAGCAGCAATCGCACACATTTCGGTTAGTGCCCTCCCGTGGAGCTTAAAATCATGTGAGGCCAGACATTCGTTTCAGGGGCACAATGACATAGGTCAGTATTTTCAACCAAATGTTGTGAGCACTGCATTTTAACCACAATTGATTTCACAGACACTAAGGTATTATCTGCTTGGGCATAGCACGGCAGCATGTCCAAGTGGCCAATCAGAAAGGGATAATCATGCATCCGTCTCAAGTGTAAATTGTTCTGGAAAACAGAAGACAAATGTAAGGAACCCAGAGTTTGGGAGACCGAGGGTTTTTATCTGGCAGCTATAGAGAATCACGGCAAAAACAAACAGAAGATCCGAGTTTGAACAAACAATTGCTTTTGACAACAGCAAAAATGTAACTCCAGAGAGAATCTGCCTGTGGTTCTTCATTTAGAGATAATAAGATGCCCAGAATCTTCTCTTCTTTTACAAGGATCCAAAACATCACAGGGTGGTTATTTTGCCCATGGGACACAGGCTCTTTATGGAAGATGACTGGTGAGATGGCTGCTGGCGTCTATGGCTTCTAATTGGAACTGTTTACTCTCAAGAAAAAAAAAGAGGGGCATGGAAATGTTAACCCTTGACTGTGAGAGGCTTCTCAGGGGAAAGGAGGGGAGGGCTGCGGTTCAAAGCATGTGCCAGTATCTTCCTGGGACAGCAGTGACACCTATCACTTCCTCTATGTCACCCCCAACTTCCCCCACGTACTTGCTTGCAGTCCATTCTTGCTTCTGTCCCCAACTCGGAAAGAGCTGATTTGTTTTCCGTCTTCATAGCTTGCCGTTTCTTTAAGTTTCCAGTAAATAACGTCAAGAGGCCTTTGTGCGCCCATTCCTTCTTCATCCTTCCTTAAGCCCCGTGCTTCTGGGTTCAAGCACACTGCTGCACTTCAGGCTGCTCTGCTCCTCTGTGCTACTGAGCAGTGTGTTTATCCTTTCTCCAGATGACAGACATCTGGAACTCTCCCAGCCTTAGGACTGCTCAGAATGAAGCTGCTTCCTGGCTTATTTTCTGCCCAGTACTATATGCAGTGACCAAGGGAACAGCTCTAGGTCACTGAACTCTCAGCTGTCTGAGGGGACCAAGTATCCATACCATTTTCTTAGCCACAGTCTGGCTTCTAGAGGCTACGTATTAAGGTAGCTGAACTGGGCTACCCCTAGTTGCAACTTTTTATGACTTTTAAAATTGTCAAATTTTTAGAGATGTGGATTTAATGCTGTTGAAAGAAGAGAAATGAAAGTTATTTTCAAACCTAAATAATACGTTAAAAATAGCAAAGCAAAGCACCTAAAAAGCGAGAGTTGAGAAACGAAGAAAAAAAAACAGGAACCAAATAGATCATTAATTCCATTCTTACTCTGGAACCAGCTTTCAGAGTTGGGAGGGTGGACAAAGGAGATGATGAACAGATAAAGGGAAGCTTGCATTTCTATACATTCTATAATTCTATTTATCTGTAGCACAATGATGTCAGTTATCTATTTACAATGTGTCTCCTGGGCTGACAGTCTGTCCTGCATCACCGGTTCCTAAAACAGTGGAGATAGGGGAAGGTGGGTGGTGCTGCCAAAGCCAGCTCTGACTGCTCACGGGGAGGACATACTTGGAGAATTTATAGATAGCTATCTATTAGCAGGAAGTGACACCGAGGGGCACTGATCTCATGGATAAAGGGAGGAAGGGACTGAGCTTCGGGAAGATCATCCACAGGCTCAAAGGCTGCTATGCTATTTTAAATCCTCCCTGAACAATAATAAAAAAAAAATCACAGAACAATTAAGAAGCTGCGATGATCCAGTAAAAATAGGTCTCTATAAAAAGGAACCCTTGAAAAAGGTGAACCTACAGATCACTGGGTCCTAGTGACATGCACCCCAGGGCAAGGGAAATAAACATAGCCATAAAGATGTCCTGGCTTTCTTCCAAAGAGTCAGAGGTCCTAGGGAGAGAGATAGGAGTGTGAGGATGGAGGAATAAAGCCACGTAGGCTGTACATTTCGGAACAGAATTGGAGAAGGTGGTCGGTGTGGAAAGAGCAAATGAAGTCTTCGGTAACATAAAGGAGATGCTAGGAATGGACCCAACTTCAGCAACACACAGAACCCCAGGAGGGGCTTGCAGCGGGATTCCAAACCACCAAGACAACAGCAATTACATTTTTAGATCTCAACTTGAAGGCAAAATAGAATGGTAGTGATTTCATTGCTAGGTTTAGCCAACAAATTCCGTGCCAGTCTCAGGGGTAATTACTGTGCCGGGGAGAGCTACCGAGCGCCCTGGCTCCAGATCCACCGGACAGATGGAACACCCAGAAACAAAAGGTATCGACATATGGCAATGTATCTGCTGCGCAACCAGGAGGGGTGCCTTGCAGTTGCTGGAGAGACTGGGAGAAAACAGCCTCTTCTAAGACAGTCATCACTGGACACTGGACACAGAAAGGACAGCCTAAAGGCAGAACAATAGCACTGAGGCAGGCCAAAGCTTCCTTGCAGGGATCTTACAAGAAACATGGATTAGAAAATTTAGAAGAATATAAAATTCAGTCTGTGAAATAAGATCGGAGTTTAAAAGGAAGACTAACATCATAACAAAGACTCACTGAACGTTTTGTAAAATCTACTACCTATGGCAGAAAATAGGTTAATGTCTAAACTCTAGGCAAAAACAACAAGCTTTCTACAAAACCCCGAAACCAGCTGATGCTGGGTCTGAAGGGTGAGTGGACTGCTTCCTGGCCATGGGTATGAAAGAGACCAGATCCCTGAGGGCTCGTCCTCTTCCTCAGTGGGGATACTCACCTGTGGGAACCAAATGCTATTCTTTTGGGAGAATCTAGAAGACTTTGGGCTGGGGGCAGACAGTGGGAAGGGAAAGGAAGATGGGAACTTCAACTGCTTTGTTCTAGATTAAGGCTGCTGCAGCCAGGAATCTTTGGCCCCTTTCCCAGTAGTGACTCTGGCTTCAACTGGAGCCTCATGGTACTTTTCTGAGGGATGTTACTCTCATTGCCCAATATCTTGGCTTATTTTGTTTCCACCCAGGAGACTAACTGGTCTTGAAAGTTACAGGATGGAGATGAAACACACCCTAAAGATGATGTCATGAGCTCTGTGGAAGGGTGCATGAGATAGCTCAGGTAATTTTTCTGGCCCTGTTTACTATCAAGGCCAGGATGACCTTAAGATGACCCCTCTAGAAGTTGAAGCCAACTTGGCTCTTCTTCCTAAGGGCACGAAAGAAGGTCTCTGGTGCTGGGGATGGCTTTTCACAGGGCCTCTCTATGTAACCTAGGAAGAGGTCGCCATCTTGTTTTGTCTACTATATTCATCATTTTCTTGCATTTGGCGGCGCTGAGGCCTGGAAACAAACCCTGTGGTGGTAACAATTATTTAAGGCTGCATTTTGCTCACAGCCTTGCAAGACCCTCACCAGAAGGAGAAGAGGTATGCCTGTCATCTTCCCTTTAAGATGACAGAGGTGACTAAAAGATTTTAAGCAGCTATCCATGGCTTGTGGCACATCAGTATTTGATGGCATGGCACAGTCGCTGTCTTTGTTTCTATGACAGAATTCCTTCCCATTTCATTGGTGAGTATCGCCCCATTGGTCACTGCCAAACTGGTGAGGACTCATGGAGACTCTGTCCCTCTGCAACAGTATGAAGAGTCTGGGTCCAGTGGGCCACCAATTATGTAACATAACTGCATAAGTTGCTACAGTCAGTTCTGAGGCCATCCCAACCCAGCTGCACCATTAACATAAGTTACCGGTTCAGGGTTAGCTACAGACCAGTTATGTAAGTTACTGGTTTGGTGTTAGCTACAGATCAATTGAGAAGAAAAGAATTTGAATTAAAGGAAGTCATTATGGGTCATTATGTTGGCTGATATTCTCTAAGCAAGGTTGAATATCTCTGAATTTTAGTGGAAGGCAAGAACTGCTCTTCCTATTAAAAATTTTGTATCAGCTAACATTTTAAATTGTCACCCAATTTCGCACAGTTACAACTCAAATAACTCGAAAATTCTCAAGGGTGAATACTTTATCCTAAACACAATTTCTTTTAAAAAGTAAAAATAAGATGATTATGTAAATATGGATTCATAGGCATTGTTTGTCTTACTGTGACCTTGTGAACAATGACTGAGCCACCTTGCAGAAGCCGTTAGCCTGCCTAGTCACAGTACCCTGTGTGTATACCAGGTGGTGATGCTGGCTTCTGGGCATAAGGTTTTCATCTCACTCTGTTATACAGACTGGCACTACCATCACCCACTGCACTAACTTGCAGCTCAGGCTACGTGGGATTGGGAAGATACAGAGGACAGAAGGAAGCCTCCATTGTTAGCGCTCCAGACATATGCTCATATGCTCTCTGTTTTCCTCAATAATGTCCAAATGAAAAGGACAGATCTGTTTTTAAAAATGAAATAATATACATTAGCACTGTCAATAGCTTTGGAATGGATATTTCCAATGTTGTATATTTGTATATATATACATGTTTATGTATGTATGTATATACAAATGTATACATATATATTTATGTGTATATTTATGTATATATGTATCTCACTACTCTATTCATTTAAAACCTTACCATTTTTTCAAGAAAGAGAAAAGTAAATGTGTTTTTCTACTTTTTTTTTTATATGTTTGAGTGTTTTGCTCTCATGTATGTCTGCGTACCATCTGGGTGACTGGTGCCCTTGGAGGGCAGAAAAAGCAAATGATCCCTAGGAACTGGGGTTATAGAAGGTTGTGAGCTGTGACGTGGGTGCTAGGAATTGAACCCGGGTCTTCTGAAAGACTTGGTTCTCTTCAAGGCTGAGCCACCTCTCTAGCCCCTGTTTATTTATTTATTTTTTTAAGGTCAAGTTGAAACGTTAGTCACATAAGAGAGCAGTTTTATCCTGTAAGCCCAAACTCTGGTGCCACTTAAGAAGGTGCTTAATGAGCCAGCGCTGCCTGTTAAATTCTTTGATTGATGGAAGGAACACAAAGAGGGGAGGCTCATAAAGGCAGGATTGATGGTTGTGACATGGAGCTGAACTGGTGGCAAGGGGCTTATTTAATGACAGCCTCTTCATCTACTCCGGGAAAGGGAGGGACCCTCGGGTTCTGCTTTTGATGGAGAAGAAAATAGTAACTGTGATGAAGAGAGAGGCAACTCTAAGAGGACAGGAAAATGGGTGGGGATGGGGAGTCAGGGTGGTACAGACATCCTGAAGGGTTTGGATGCTCAACCACACTGGCCTACTGCTGGCTACACATGCTCATCCGCTTGCAATGGCAGCTCATACACTCAGAATCTGCTTCACTCGTAAGAAACTGATAAATGGTGGGTGCTTAGTTTCGCTTCTCCCATTGTGTCCATCCATTCCATGGTGCATCAGCAGTGCTGGACAAAGCACACACCTGCTGTTTGAACAGAGATCTGCGGTAGTGAATGCAGACATTGGAAAGGAGAGGGAAAGAAGGTTGACCCCTGCCTTTCATGTCATCGTGGTCTGAAGTACGGGGAAACCGAATGCCTCATCCAGTTTTGGAGCACAGGTGGCTGCAGCAATCTACTTCAAGGGAAAGCAGCCATGAGTGAGAATGACACCTTCCTGGAAACCTGCTGCCCAGAGCCCCGCCTCTTACCTATTATGCCCTCCTGGTTGTAGCAGGTCTTGTGCATCTTTCCCATGAAGAGCTCCAGGCCGATAATAGCATAAATGATGATGACGAAGAGCACAAGAAGAGCGATGTGCAGCAGAGGCACCATGGCCTTGATGATGGAGTTCAGGACCACCTGGAGACCTGTGCAACAAAAGCAGCAACAGTAGCAGCAGCAGAAACTCCCTCCACCTCCCCTTTTGAGCCAGTGCGGCCTCAGGTACCAGACTAACGGGACCTCCTGCAGTCTTCTTAGCAGCTCAAGTGGGAGTCCCTAGTCCCAGGCTTTAGATGAGCAAGCAGAGGCTCAAGGTCACAGCCAATGAGTGACAGGTCTAGAATCTAAGTTCAGGTTGGCTTGACTCCAAATCTCTCCTGGAGGCACATCCAAATAAAAGGATTGGCAGCAGAGCTGTGCTTCGGAGGGGGAGAACATGTTGTTGTTTTCATCTGTAACTATTAAGATTTTTAAATAGCCCATCTCAGAGACACCCTAGTGTGTCTCCTTCCAGAGCAGTGCTCAGCACGAGAACTCACTGTGACTACCCACGGCCACAGAGGACTTAGTCATCTCAGGCTTCTCCGTGGTGGATTACCAGAGCCTACCACCAGTGCCCCTGTTTTAGAACATAGAGCAGCTTGATGGAAAGGAATTCAGGAGGGTGCGGTTTCCAATGAAGATGCTATCTCACCAGTGGGGCATTTCTGAGAACCACGTATCAGAGCCAAGGGTGTAAAGGCACCTCTTTAGTAGTAAGTGAGGGGACCACTGGGTATTGTTCAGTTCTACCAGGGGCTGCATCATCTGAATGTTACGCTCAAAAGCTCCATAGAAAGGGACTTCTTATTTAACAGCCTGGAGTTTCAGTTTGGGGAACACACAAATAAACAGAGTGCCTTGGAGCCACTCAGAAAAGTAGTTAAAATGGCAAACTTTGTCCTGTACTTATCATCAAGAATTAAACTAAAAGTACCCAGATATCATTAGGAGGAAAAGAAATGAATGGACAGCCTAGTGGAGGACACTTGTCTTATCAGGGAGCCCCAGAGTTGGTGGCTTATTCTACTCTGCCATGGGGGAAAAGGGGGGCATTTAGTGGCTGCACTGAGCATGCTCACTAGGAATGATGGCAGGAAGGGACTTGAGCAGAGTGTTTAAGTGATAATAACAGGGCACTCTGAAGCCTAGGGCAGTTCCTGTTAGCTTCCTGGGAACAGTGAATACACTAGGTGTCCCCATCCCAGGAGATCTGGTGAGACAGCCTGGAATGTCGTCCCATGGGGCCCTCTGGCACACATGGGAGGGCAAGGCCCCTTCTGAGTCCCACATGGGGCTGGCTCATTTCCAGTGTCTTCACTGGAAATTGTCACCTTCTCCCTATCTATCCTCTCAGACACCAAGGTCTTTCTCTTCTGATCTTTGGCGCTTATCTGTAGTCCTGTTCCCTGGATAACCACAGCTGCTCACATTTCTCAAGCTCAGAAGCACGCACTACAGCTCAGGGTTGTGGCCAGTGGTTTCCACGAGGCTAATTAGAAGAACTCTCCCCAGCTATTAAGCTGGGCTAAGGAGAAGGCAAAAAAAAAAAAAAAAAAATTAAAAAAGAAAGCTAGAATAATTTTACCTGTGAATTAATGTGAGCACTTTGCAGGCTCCCATTAGAGCAAGATGTTTTCAGATCCAAACGATTCCATTAATTAGCAATTTGTACACACATTAGTGTTAAAGTCTGCCAAGCCATGAGGAAAGTTGAGCTGCAAAACAACTTTCAGGAGAGTCTGAAAGGTGCTGAGGAGCCTTCTCAGAGCTCCTCCCAGAAGCTGGGAACCCCATATCTGCCTGTCAGACTACAGGAGGGATCAGGTCTCCAGCACCAGCAGGTTCAAGTGTCAAGTAACAGACAGGTGACAGACACGGATGGAACTATGATCTGGGCTGAAGCCAAATGGGCCACATAAAAGCCACTGCAAAACCTTTAGCGCCTCTTAGGAGCAAGACCGGGATGTCCTAGTGACCTACAAAGCACTCTAAGGCCTATCGTCCCTCTCTCCCTACAACCCTTGACCTGTTCCTCTCTGTAGAATTCAAACAGCATTTCACTCAGATTCAAAAATCCCTCAGTTGAGCCGGGCGTGGTGGCACATGCCTTTAATCCCAGCACTTGGGAGGCAGAGGCAGGCAGATTTCTGAGTTCGAGGCCAGCCTGGTCTACAAAGTGAGTTCCAGGACAGCCAGAGCTATACAGAGAAACCCTGTCTCAAAAAAACCAAAAAAATAAAATAAAATAAAATCCCTCAGTCATGTGCCACAAAATGTAGTACCAGAGGATTGTAATGGAGCTAAAAGTGCCTAACACTTACTGATGTTATGACTGTCATAACATCACTGTACAAGCATGTATCCCTCACGTGACTGGTGCTTTCTACAACAATCATAGCGTGACACATGCAGCTATCAGTGTGTGATATTTAAACATGGCAGTAGATGGCTGTGTGGCTGCTTAATGTATTGACTCTGCTGTCAGAGTTTGATCCCTGGGCGTCACATGGTGGAATGAGAGAGTGGACACTCATAAGGTGTCCTCTGACCTCCACACATGTGTGCAGTGGAGGTCGCACCCACAATCAATCAATAAATGTAAAAATGTGTGTACTTATTTTTGAAATGCTCATAGTAAGACGCGTGCTGTGTGGTACCATCAGTAAGTGGAGTGTCTGCTGCTTGTTACTTCTCTGTATCAAGAGGCCTCCTCCAGCAACTGACCTGTACCAAGGAGGTTTGTGTGAGTGTCCTGGAGGATGTTTACTCGATGATGGAATCACCTAGTGTCCATTTCTCAGACTCAGCGTTGTTAAGGTTAGAGTAGCTGCACCTCCATCCCGAGGCACAGTCACAGGGATTACTCCTTCCCCTCAGAAAGCCTTGTCTGGATTTTCTCCAGCATCAGTTCTTCAGCTCTCAGCCCAAGCATCTCCCTTCATGACAGCTTTCCTCCAAACCCCTGGCCAGGGTCATTTCCTCTCATATAAGCTCTCTAAGAATCTGTTGCTTTCTTCATAACACTCCATTCGAATTGTATGTTTTAAGTGGTCTGTGTATTAAGGGGATTTCAAAACATTTCTATCTGCCTTCCCAATTAGGTGGCATTTTGGGACAATAGATGCTGCCTGCTTTCCATCTTTCCATCCGCAAGGTCTGCCTGTGAAGTGCATCCCCTAAGCTCTTGGTAAACATTTATTGACAGTGTGAGAAGTGTGCCCCTGAGTGGCTTCAGCAGTCCTAGGCTTTATAGTACTGGAGCCAGTTGTCCAGTTGGTATAGGACAGAAAGGTGAATTACAAAACCAAGGGCACCAACAGGCTAGGAAGATATCAACTGGAAGTCACAGCAGTCCAGGGCTGCATTGAGCCATCAGGAATGCCAGCTCTGTTCCTTGTGCCCCTACCTTATTGGTGGGCACACCACCCACCTTAGCATTGGCCTAAGGGGTGCATTCCTCATACTCTCCCATCAACCAGTTTCCAAATCCTGCTGGCTTGAGTTTGAACTACTAACAGATAAACATAAATTATTTTACTAAATAAGTAATACATGCTGATTATAGAGAAATCAGAAAATACTTATGAAAGAGAAATTAGAAAATGTAGTTGGGGATACAATTGCTCATTGTCCCAACCTTCTCATGGATGCTTGGGGACTTCAGTGTGTCACTCCCCCACGTTCCCCCACTCCCACCTTACTATCCTCTCAGATGTTAATTAGCCTCCCCAACTTCCATGTCTTCCCTGTCCTCACACAGCACTTAGTCTTTATGGAAGCACGCACTGAAACATGTCATTTTTTGAAAGCGCACCAGTGACCTCTGTCATTTACAGATCCAAGTTCACTGCTTCCTTTGCTGTTTTGGCTTCTATGGTTCCTGGTCTCTCCTTACACTCCAGCCATCTGGAGGTCCCTGGTTTCATGCTGTTTCAATGTCTGCTGCTTCCCTGCCTGAAATGCTGCTCCCTGCCTCCCCTTGAGTCTCACCATGTTTCTCATCTCTGTATTCAGGCGTGTAGCAGAACTCACAGAGTGAACTAACACTAAGCTCAGGGTGTCTTCAGACTCAGCGACCAGGCCATTAGCAGGCACGCCAGTGAGCACCGTGAAAGTGTTATATCAGAAGACAAGACTCATGGGATGGGACAAGGACACTGGTGACAGGGGCTTGTTTATGTCAATGATTGCCACATGACTTAAGTGGCTGTTTTGAGATGATGGGGATAATTATTTTGGTATGAGCAAAGGACGGAAGTAACTAGAAAGTATCCAGGAACAAATAGAGCCCATTCAAGATCACACGTGTGCGCTCAGTATCCTCAAGGCAGCCCACTTACTGACTGAAGACTGAGCGTTCTCTTGTGAAAGGGCTTGGGAGATTGCAAAGACTGGGTGAAGAAGGATTCTACCAACACATCACAGTCCAGTGACACCACAAACCTTGTCCTGGGAACACTCCAGCTGAAGTGTAGTGGTCATTATTCTACTTCAATTATTCTATTTCCTTCTGGTCACCATGCTGAGAACCAGATGCTATAAACCAGAGCTGGTAAAGGGAATGGGAGAGAGAGAGGGGAAGTGCCCTATTTACAGGGGCCCAGTTGCTGGATGGAGGCACTGAGAGACGAATACTATTCTGATTCAGTTTCTCTGGGGTGAGGCATGAGTTGGTGTCTCTAAGTTCTAGTAACTATTGATGCGACTTGCTGATCTAACCACTACGGGGCTAGGCAAAGCCCGGGAGCAGCTGGTCAACCGGGAGCCACGGCAACTGCATGCACAGTCCTCCTGAAATGCTCTAAAGCGGTTTAAATACTGTGGTAGATATGCGTTGGTTCTAGTAATATCACACTTTAATCAGTAAAGCATGAAATTTCCATGCTGGACACCAAGGAACACACTGCTAGCCTGACTACAGTCTTATTGTACCTACTGTTCCAACAGAGGTCCTTCTATGCTTTTTATTTACTTACTTTTGAACATATGGACACTGAAGAGGGTGACACAGGGAGTCATATTCCTGTACCCTCCACCCCAGGAGCATATTTGGTGAGCACTGGGGTCACTGCTTCCGGCAGCAATAAGAGCCATTCCGCAGAGTTATGGGTGAGACCAAGGAATGCATCCAACACTATGGTATGAACGTATGAGACACCTAGCATCATTTGTTCAGACAGTGGCCTCTAGCTACCATTGTCAATCCTGCCTTTTGAGCATGCTCAGGGCTACCTCTCACCAGCTGACCCAGGCCTATGCCCCCACCACTCTTTCCTCGCCTATTTGTTTATGATTACACCTTCTCTTAAAAATGCACCTCACCCTGTGTCCTTCCATAATTGTAGTTTCAGCTCTCTTTGACCTGGACAAAGAATTCTCCTTTACCCATTCCTTTGAGGATCTTTTTGAGCGCAGACTATGTTGAAAGCACAAAGATGCAAGCCTGTCTACAAGCAGTCTCCAGCTAGATAGGGAGACAGATACATGGCCAGTGGATTGCAGAGCCAGCTAACTATAGTCCCAAGATTTATAGCCGAGTGGAAGTGACACAAATATAGGTGCTCATTTTCTTAAACCCAGCTCCCACAAAGATGAACATGAATGGTCACTTATGTCTTAAACACGGTGGCCCTGGCCAGTCTCCATGGCAGCCACTGCTGTTCTTGCTGACTTCTGCTTGGACTGGAACACAGGACATTCTAACTCCTTTGTACCTCAACCCATGCTGTTTCCAGCATATTGTGGCGTAGTGCAGAACCCTATAGAAGTTTTCCACCTAGATGACACCTATATATCAAATCCTCACCTATAGGATTTGTACATAGTAAACATTCTTTTCAAGGCGGCTTAAACCTCTGGATACTAGGTTCCAGCAAGAAACAGGGAGCACACCCAGATCGGGATCATTCCGGTGCTCCCTAAGGGTGAAAGGACCACAGGTGGAATAATATCCTAGGGGCGGCAGCAATCATCCCCATCCTGAGAGGTGACTGAGGCTCCCTGGTGACAGGACAAGGAGGCAAAGACCACCAGGTGATGCTCCTCAAGGAAGGCCCTGGGAGCACCATCTACCTACAAGTGCCTTCTTCCCTCCTACTGAGTCCTCACTTGCTTCTCCCCGCACTGAAGTCAACTGGAAGCTGGAAAGTGAGGCAGCCTACTACAATAGTGCCTGTGGCCAGACAGCAGAGTGGGGAGGGGAAGAGAGACAACAAGGTGAAGCAAAGAAGAGCTGGAGTAGGTAGGGGTCAAAGTGTCAGACTTTCTATGTGACACCATCACTAATCCATTAAAGCCAGCAGGAGTTAATTTGACTTGGAAGCCTGCTGAGCACTGTGAGCCAAGAGCTTCCTCTGTGTGTGTGTGTGTGTGTGTGTGTGTGTGTGTGTGTGTGTGTTAGTACAAATAATCTCTGACCCTAACTCACTAGTCAACTCTAGGACCTCATCCCAAAGCCGTGGCTACCCCAGGGTAAAGTACAGTGCTATTCATGAGCACTACATTGTGGTTAGTGACTCATCTATAGGAACCTGTCTATACTCACTAGACATTAGAGACATGATGAATCCCCAGAACTGAACTCTGCGATCTCCTTTAGCTAGTGGGACAATAGACACTTATCAACAGTCCCATAGCCCTAATGGCTTTTGAACAAAAATAGGAAGGGAGGAAAAGAGCTCTTTGCTGGGTTAAGGAGTACCAGCCATATTGAGCTTGGGATGCTAGTACGTTCTCTTTCTGGAAGGGTCTTCTTCCTCTTGCTTGGAGAGTTTCTCGAAATCTCCAACCTTAAGATTCTCTCATGTTGTCATTTAGATGTGCACGTTCATTTATTCAATGTAATCTTTTTGTTCAAATATATTTCTGTACTGAACAGAGATTTGCTGAACACTAAGAGACAGCTGTGTCCCTGAGAAAGATGGCGGTTACTCTGTGTCCTAATGACTTACAAACTTTAAGGGTCACTCAATTACTCACCTTCAATGGGCTTTTATATTGTTATACTGGCAATCTGGGTTCAGAAGAAAGGCTCAGAGAAAAGGACATAAAAGGAATTTGATATCAGAGGAAAATTGAACCTGGGAGAATGGAGACAAGCTGATTCAAAGTCAGCTCTCTTCCTGAAGATTCGGCACGGGCTCGGCTCTGTGCTAGTCCGCTACATATATCATTCCACTGAATTTTCCCACAGCCCTCCTAAATAGAAGTGTACCAATGTTTGGTTGTAATAAATAACTTGTCCAAGTCAATATATCTGTGCAATGGTAGAGCTGAAGTTAAAAGCTAACACTTTCAAAATCACATGCCTTAACAACTATCCAGACAAAAATCACAAATGAGCTGTATATAACACACACACACAGACACACACACACACACAGACACACACACAGACACACACACACAGACACATACACACACAGACACACACACACACAGACACACACACACAGACACACACACACAGACACACACACACAGACACACACACACAGACACACAGGCACACACACAGACACACACACACACAGACACACACACACACAGACACACACACACAGACACACACACACAGACACACACACACACACAGACACACACACACACACACACACACAGACAGACACACACAGACACACACACACAGAGACACACACACACACACAGACACACACACACACACTGTGCCATGCCCAGTCTCTGTCCTCTGGTCCTCAGTAAGGACTCACAGCTCTTAATAGCACATTTTCCATGACAACTCTAATCTGCCAGAAGTCCCTGCATCCCAGGGTGCCATCCTGTCCCTCCTCCTGCTGCCTGCACATTGTATCTTTGAGACACACACAGAGAAGAAGCAACCCCCTCAGGCAACTTTTGGGGGCTCATGCATCAGTTCCTACTGCTTCTTATTCTCTTAAAAAAACTGCAGAGAGTGAAGGCATAACACAGGGTGAGTCTCCATAGGACAAGCATCCAGCCAGCTGTGACTCAGGTCAAGACACAGAAGAGCTCTGGCTCTGTAGCCATCTTATGTCTTTCTCAATCAGTGCCCCCTGTTACATCAAGACAGTCACTGCATTGACAAGTTAAGATGTAATTAATCATATAATAACCATCATGAATAAGTGTAGAAGAAACATTTAATAAACTTTAATAACCACTTTTTTTTGTCTTCTGCCTCTCTGTATTTCTCAGTTTTTTATTCTTGTTGAATGTTAGCCTTCTTCCTCCATTTCTCTACAGCTCGATAATTCTGTTTTTAGCTGTGTCAACATTTACTTTGAAATTTTTTTATCTTAGCTTTTACAGTCTTTACTTGTAAACCTACATCTGGTTGTTCCTCATAACTTCTGGTTCTCTGGGAAACTCCTGACCTTGTCTTTGGTGTCTTTAAATGCAATAAACAACATTCCACTTCCTATAGCTGGAAAATATCAGTACCCGGGTCTCCCATGCAACTCTTTCTACTGTGTATAGTTTTTGCTCATCTTCATTTATTTACTTTGTTTCTGTGTGTACCTAGCTATTTTATATAATGAGTTAGTCCTTATTTTCACGAAACTGCTTTTCAAAATAATTTGACAGCTTTGATGGTGTTGTATTTCTCCAGAGACTTTTTCATGTTTGTTACTGTCAAGCATCCTTTCCTGGTGTTATACAATTTAGAATGGTTTCCTAGTATATCAAATGCTGTCTTCATCTGGACAGTTGATCCGAATTACCTCACCTGACATTGCCAAAAGCAAAGGTATCCTGTTCCTCTGAAGAGTGACACCATGTAGGGTCTCCTTGATGTTTTCCTGCAGACTTCACTCTCAGAACCAGAGAATTGGTCTCTAAATGCATGTGCGGATTCTAGAAGGTTCTCTTAGGACCATACCTTGGCTACTTTTAGAATGAAATTTCTAGAGACTGGTTATCTGCAGAATGATCGTCTGATAGTGAGATTAGCCAGGAGGGCATGCAAGACAGTCTGGTTACATGTATCGCAAGCTCTCACTCTTAAAAAAAAATGCACAGAAAGTGCAGTGTTGGGGTAAAATGATAATAATTTCCCCTGTGTATTTGGTGGCAAACCATTCACTGAAGAGTTTCCAAATCGAATCACCAAGCTAGCCTTTAACGTCCTTATACCTGTTTCTCCAACAAATGCTTTCCTATCCAAGTGTTCATAACTCCATCTCTCCTGGCTCGGGTGCTGGGAAAGGAGGAACCGTGCTTCTTTGTTGCTGTCCCCTCCTGGTGATCCTGTAGCCTCTATCCATTCTCTTACACAGTTTAAACAAAACACTCATCATTTCCTCGTTCTGGCCCACCTATCAGAGCCACTGATAACTTTCATAGAGGTGGGAACCCTACAAACTTTGAAAAAAATCATACAATAAAAACACTTACATATTTTCAGGTAGGGAAGTTGGCTCAGTGTAGGAAAAGCTCTTTCTGTGCAGCTTGAGAGCCTGGGTTTGGGCCCCTAAGAACCCGTGCAGAAGCCAAGTGAGAGCCCCTGTGACCCCAGTGCTGCATGTTTGAGGGAGGCAGGTCCTGAGGGTTCACTGGGTCGCCAGTCTCATTGAATGGGGAATCTAAGTAAGAGACCTTGCCTCAAAAAATATGGTTGAGAAATGAATAAGAAAAGATATTCTAACATCAACCTCTGGCCTTCACACATGACTGTGTAGAGGAGAAATATTCTGTCTGTCTCGTTATCTTTCCATATATCCATCCATCCACCCATAACAATAATAAATGTGTATTTTAGATTTGTGGAAAAATATTCAAGTTATTTTGCCTTCTGCCCTTGACAAACCATGTCACCCTTGGGTTTGGCTTTTACAATGAAGTCATACCATTATCATCTATGAGAAATCCCTCTTTGGTTCTCAAATTTGCTGAACTGATATTTTATAATTAGCTTAAGGAAGAAATTCTAACCTTTCTATCCTCTAGCTACTGTTCTGCCTTACACGTAATAAATTCTCAATAAATTTGTGAGGAAAAAAAACAATATGCAACATTGAATGTATGAGAATGTTTTTTTATAGTTGTTAAAAGAGGAATCACTCACTTTGTAATTTAAAAATTAAGTATGCTTCAATTTCCAAACATTTCAGAGTACCAAGTACCAACGAGCCATCTCACCATAAACATTTAAAAAGCTGAACAAAAATATGAAGCAGCTGTTTCTAGGAAGTGGCCATAATCTCTATAAAAGTGAATCCTTTGAGATACTTTGGTGAGCACAGTCACCCTAACTCTGACAGGGGACACTTCCCTGAGCCCCAAGTCCATCGGTCCACTGCCCAAGTACAGTGATGTTGGACCAGAACGAGAGAGGCTGAAGCAGTTTGTTGGAACATCAGCAAGGAGCCGGGTAGGAGCTAAGGGCCCCTGGAAGTTTGTGTGGAATGGCTTTGAACAAGATTATACATGTGCAAGCGCAACTTTCCATCTGGTTGCATCAGATGGCAGCCACTTGGGGGGAGGGGAGGGGAGGGGAGTGCGGGAGGGGAGGGGAGGGCAGAATGGAGGTGCTACAGGCATTACAACCAGTGCTGGGGTGGTGGGGGGGGAGGGGAGGAGGGGAGAAGAGCGGTAAGAGGCTGGGGCTCTGGCCCTCTCATATGGAGAGCTCAAGTGGACATGTCAGTGAGACACCCAACTCCAGTGCCAGAATGGGACACTTCAGGGACAAGAACCTTATGCTATGTGCCCTGAACCTAGATTCAACTAAGCACAAAGGGGAAATGTAATTTGAAGATTGAGGGGCTTGGGTTTTCAATTGGTCTATGCCAACCAGCATAAAATCAAGTCTATACAAGCCCAGAAACTAAGATTTCTGCTGAAGAATTGAAAAGCTTAGAAAGATAGTGGATTCCAGACCTCATAAAAATCATCAAATAAACAAAGAAATGGGAACATGTGATATATAGCCCATAAAAATGAGACTACATATGTTAGATTTAACAGATGAATAATTTTATTTGTTTGCTTGTTTTGTTTTTTGTTTTGAGACAGGGTTTCTCTGTGTAGTGCTGGCTCTCCTGGAACTCACTCTTTAGACCAGGCTGACCTCGAACTCAGAAATCTGCTTGCCTCTGTCTCCCAAGTGCTGTGATTAAAGGCTTGCGCCACCACCACCTGAAATAATTTTAAATAGTTCTTATGTGCAGTACACGCGCGTGCGCGCGCGCGCGCACACACACACACACACACACACACACACACACACACACACGAAAAAATATTTAGTGAATAGCAAGTGCATTGTATTAAAGAGGAAACAGAAGCATACCATAGGAACGTGAGAACTATACAAGGGAACCCAATTAAAGCTCTGTAATTAAAAAGCAACCGGTCTGAATAGAAAAAAAAATCACTGAATAAGCTCAATGAAGCTAGAAACAGTGCAGAGGAAAGAAACAAACAAACAAACAAAACAAACAAAGACGGGTGAGATGGAATGACAAAGGAAATTATCCAATCTGTGAAACACAGACCAAGGAAGAATTGGGGAAAAACTGAACAAAGCTTTAAGGACAGTAGAACAATACATGATGGCCAAACATGTGCGCACGGAGAACCCCAGAATAAAGGATGAGAGCAGAGTAGACAACAGTGTCTGGGGACATCAGAACGAGTGTATACAGCAGGAGAGCCAGCAACGACAAGTAAGCGGGTACAGATAAAACACTGTGTTTCTGTAATCCACTTGAGCCATTTGATTGTAAAACAGTAATATGGGGTGTGATTATAAAATATGTATAACCACAGGACAGGAGCTTGTCAAGATAGTGTGTAAGAGTACTATATTTGCACCTATATATGTAAGATCTGCTCATGTCAATGACTACCAATGGTACCACAGAAAAGGTGGTGTAGTGTGAACCTTGACTACATCCTAAAGGCGCATGCATTACTGCCCTGGGATGCTCTTCCTGTGAGGTGGTGGAGAGCTCATAGGTGGGATTTAGAAGGAGTCTCTGGGTCACCAGGATGCGTTGGATGGGGATTGTGAGACTCTAGTCTTTTCCTCACATCCTAAACAGTGGTGTCGCTGTCTGTTTGGTTAGTGACTGGACAGGTGTGGAAACAAGGGCGAGAAAGGCACGGAGTGCATGCTCTGCTCAGTGACCACGTCCTGGAATGTTCACCTAAACTGTATTTTCATTTCACTCTCTTTTCCTTTTCCTTTGTGGCACTTAGACCGAGTGGGCTTTGTCGTTAGCATTAGTTCTAACGAAGTGCTACATCTTGCTATTGGCTGTTTGGTTTGCATGTTTGTGATTTCCAAGAAAGGGCCAGGCACAGAGATGAGTCACAGAGATGTAGTTCAGGAGGTTTAAGGATCTCACCTGACCTTTGTGATAGAATGCCACCTGCCACAGTCCTCAATTCCCAGCCAGTGCTTAACCATGCCTGTTGACTTATCATGTGGCATCTTTCCCACCTCTGAACCGTCTGATTGCTGCAATCCTAGGAAGCGCACAAGGTCACACCTTGCAGATGACTACCTAAGTTCGGAAACTAGTGTCTCAAGAAGAATTCATAGACCTCCGCTGTCTTCTGTTTTCAAAAGACTGAACGACAGAGCTCAGGAGTCTAATGCTAAAATAGTTTAACTCTCTCATTTCACAGAGAAGAGAGCTGAAGACTCCTGGACAAATGGGAGTCAAGTAGCTTGCCCACTGCAGCCACAAATCCACACCTTGCTCGCCTGCAGGCCAACTTCAGCGTTGAATCCATGGGCAGCAACAGAGCCGTTTCTCATTATCCCTCAGAGCCCAAGGAGTTCAGGAATTCGTCAAATGCAAATGTGCTCACACCCTGACTATCAGCTGCCTCATTCTCTCCAGCCAGTTCTGTCTGTGGGACAGCCCTAAGCATCCTTCTGGACTGCGGAATCTTCAGCGCCCATCTCCTTGCATTCCTTAGGGTGACACATTGGAGGCTATCCTTCCTGCCTACAAATCAGGGGTAATATCCCTGCTTCCTGGGCCATTGGGCTAGTTAATCACCGAATCCAGCTCTCGATGGCAAAGCTTACCTTGAGGCTGTACACTGCTTTGAATGGACCGTGTCCTGTTATCACCTGCTACCTGGTTCTATAGTGAAAGGTGTATTTTCATTACTGGGCAAGGGCTGGACGCCACAGCACATTTAACTTTGCTGTTGGTGGCATGTATTGTTTGTCACTGATACTTTTCTCTCACCCTGCTCTACCAAATAATCTGATTTCTCCAGCTTAGTCACATACTGTTATTTATTTCTTATAAAGCTCTATGATGGGCAGAGCTGAGAAGGCATGGGATGCTCATGGATGAATTCCCTGACTTTGTGACTTTGTGACTTTTTGAGTTGTTTTCTCTTACAAATGCTGTGGCGTATCCAGGGGTAGACTTACAGGACTTTATTGCTGGAAGGGAGCAGGGCTCTACCAGGAAAAGGCTTGCTCTTATCTGTGCTGTGCACATTATTAGTTTGTAGACAGAGAAACTGAGCCTGAACAGGAAACAGAGAAACTGTGAGCAGCAGAGCTAGGGCAAGACTTGTGCCATGGGAGATCCCTGAAGGGAGATAAGAGATGCTGAGCTAAGGAAGATCAGGGCACAGGAGAGGGCTGTCTGCAGTCAGGTCAGGAGACAGAGCAGTTTTTCCTCCCTGCAGCCATGGCTCTGCATGGTAGCCACATCAGTATCAGGACCTTCACGGGGATTCTTGAAACACACCAGGCCAGGGGATGCGCACAGGAGCTTGGGAAGTCACCCTTGTGAACTGAGGAAAACCCATGCTGTTCACAGCTGCCCTCTGGAAAACCCTAAGAACCTCGGTCCTTGGCTGCCTTTTGCCACAGGGGTAGACAGGCACGAATAGTCTGCCCCCTGTTCACTTCTCGACAACGGCTTACTGCTTTTTTCTTGAGTGTGGGGCTAGTCTACACTTGGATTTATGAGCTGGCTAGGGCTGGCATGTCTTGGTGACCCAAGCAGATAGGGAGCCTAAAAGTTCACTTCCTTCTGTGTCTGCCCCTACCTCTTCACCATAAACTACAAGGCCTATTATCTCCAGTGTGTCCCACTGCCTGGTGTTGTGGCTGGCTCCCAGGTGATCATGGGAAGAAACCTAGCTGGTGCCTCTCTTGAATGGAGACAGCCTCTCACAGCCTTTTTCTATGAGAGCAACGGTGCTCCAAGTTTTTTTTATCAAAGGCCTCATGAACCTAAAGGGTGATATCACACCTCCATCTGCTGTCTTCCTTGATTCAGTACACCCTTGGGATGTCTTCTCTAGAAGCACACATGAGGGTCACGTGGGAAGGACCATTGCTTATTGTTCTATAAGCAAGCATACCCACTTCATATATATTGTAAATTCTGGATCACAGCTCTCAATCTTCACTGTTCACATATACTGTGTCATACATCTTGCTGTGAATGGCTCATCCTTCCATACATCATGTATGCCACATGCTCCATTCTGGGAAATATCAGAGGCCTCACAAAGAGGAAAGTCTGTACAAAGCAACCACAGCTTTCCATTACATGACACTTGGTCGGGGCAGTCAGTCTGGTTGTTACTATAATCGGCTCTTAATCCCTCAGATGTGCATCTCCAGAACCACCCTGTCCTTTCTCTTTGCAATGTCCTGGAATGTCACTCCCTGTTTGTCCCGAGATCCAGTCCAAGTTCTACCTGCTCTAGGAAGTCTTTCTGACTCATGGTCCCCACTCCTGGAAGTACTAGCATCCCCAAAGCTTACTCACCTTACTACAGTGCTCCTTATGCTAGACCTAAATATTCTTTGGAATCTCTAGTTTTTATTGTATGTGTCAGTTTACTGAGTGTTTTCTCCTACTACAGAACCCTTGAGAACACACTTAGCACAGATTCACGTCTGTACCTTGGCCAGCAACTTCTCCCATAAGGTAAGGTCTAAAAGAGGCTGGTTGATGAGTCACAGGCCTATGCGCTCACAGTCTTCCCTCTCCCTGCATAATCTTCAATCAAGAATCCAGTTCCATTTCGTAAATATGTTTAAAATCAGCAGCAACTTTTGGGGCCCCTTGCCCACGTACCCACATAGTTGAGAGTTGCAAGTTTCATAAACCATGGAATTAGTTAATCTTTTTTCTTCTAAGAAACTTGCACCCTACACATCACATACAACACCTGTCTATTGCTGGAGCTCACACAATTGCCGTGGAGATCCAGTGCAACCGAGAGTTCAGACATCTGGGCCCCATCTGGGAAGCTAGGCTGTCTTACCCACCATGTTGTGTGGCACTCGACATGAGAGTCTAAAATGATGCCCACACTTGCTACAATACTCATCCACCACTGTAGAAGCTAAAGATGTGGCTGTGAACAGAGACTGTAAACCGTGAAGAGTGTCTTGGATGCCAAGTGATGAGAGGTTCAAGACCAGGGAGGGTCAGCTATGCAGAACTCCCCAGTGCACAGAGAGATAAAGGCCAGTTGGCCCAGAGAGAAGGCCACTGGTCCCACTACTGTGGAGAGGTGGTCCTGACAAGAGACTTTCTAGCACAGCAAGGGAGAAGTAAGCCTGGAAACAGATGTGTAAAAAAGAGAAGGAGAACAAAAAATGGTGACGGCGTGGAGAGGGGAATCCTATGAGGCATGTGCTGGCTAGTTTATGTCAACCTGACACAGCTAGAGTTATCTGAGGGGAGGGAAGCTCAGTTGAGAAAACACCTCCATAAGATGGGCGTAAAGCAGTTTCTTAATTAGTGATCGATGAGGGGGGTCCCAGCCACCTCTGGGCTGAGAGTCTTGGGTTCAGTAAGAAAGCAAGCTGAGGAAGTCGGTAAGGATCATCGCTCCATGGCTTCTGCATCAGCTCCTGCCTCAGGTCCCTGCCCTGTTTTAGTTCCTATCCTGACTTCTTTCGATGGCATACAGAGATACAGAAGTGTAAGTCAAATTAACCCTCTCTTCTTCAACTTGCTTTTTGATCCTAGTGTTTCATCACAGCAATAGAAACCCCAAATAAGACAGAGTTTTGCTAAAGGCTGGGAGAACAGGGGGTGATGTTAATTCAGTGTATTTGGTCCCTGTGGTCTCATTCTTTACTGTTCCCAAATCAGAACAGAAACTAAGACAGTGAAAACAGTCAGCCCAAGCCCTTTCTTGAAATTCAGAGAAGAGCCATTCTCTCAGTACTGGAGATTCACCAAGTCAGCAGTTGCTTGAAATCTCTGATGAGGAGCCACAGTGAGGAAGGCCAATTATAGTCTTCTGTCTCACTGTCTTTGACATCAGGTACATGGAATGGTACATTGGCCACTGTAACACAAGCAGCTATGAGGTGAGCTACCTGCAAGCATAGCCTGGGACTGTTCGTGTGCTGTAACTCCAGGCTAGCCTCCGTGATCATCTCCTGCCATGAAGACAATACTGTGGCTGCTGCTGTAGAGGCTCTGGAATGAGACACCATGAGGAGTCTTGTCTTGTCAAGCCCAAAGAGCCACTCAGGCCAGAAGGCTGCAGCCAATCCTCTCCCTCATGCATTGTGAATCAGACACACTGTGTCTATTTGCGGGCTATATTGCATTTGAAATTATCTGTGCTCTCCTCCTGGGCTTCCCTAGTCCTCCTGAACAATAAGCCCTGATATCTCTCACAGTGTGGTAAGGTCCCAAGCCCCTAGGGAGAATGTTTGCAATGGTGAGAGTCAGCCTGTCCTTGGTAACTTCGTGGTAACTGAAGGGCTACGGTTAACTCATAACTCCTGCCTTTCACACACTGGCTGTTCTATCATAAGCTTTAGAGTTGAGTTGAAAGTTACTTCTGTCTCCCACCTTACACTCCGATGCCACTCTATGGAGTCATATAATCAAGAACACTCAGGTCATTAGGCACCACCAAAGTGGAACTTGGTGTCGACCATCATATAAACCATAACTAATGCAAAATGGCCAAGGCCGAGTCAACAGTGACAATTTTACACTCCCTGTCACTTTTCAGTCTGAGATGCTCTATAATCTCTGCCCAGGGAGTCCCCTGGGCAAAGCAAACAGCCACTATCCTGGTCTGTTTTGTCAACTTGACACAAGCTAGAATCATCTGGGAAGAAAAGCCTCAGCGGAGAGAAGTTTCCATCAGGTTGTCCATCGGCAAGTCTGTAATGCATCTCCATGATTAATGAGTGATGTAGGAAGGGCCATGGTGTGGCACCCCTGGACAGGCGGTCCTGAGTTCCATAAGAAAGTAGGCTGAGCAAGCCACAAGGAGCAAGCCAGTGAGCAGCATTCCTTGTGGTTCCTGCTTCTGTTCCTGTTTTCAGGTTCCTGTCTTGCGTTTCTGACCTGACTTCCCTCAGGGATGGAGTGTGACCAGAGAGTTGTAAGCTAAAATAAACCCTTTCCTCCCCAAGCTGCTCTTGGTCATGGTGTCTTACCACAGCAATGGAATCCTAACCAAGACAACACTTCCTGCTTTCCCCTACTCAGTAAGCTTCCCGACCTGGGCAAGACATAAATCTAACTATTGAACGGAGATTACAGGGAATAAATTCTGGGCTTCGGGAGCGGGTGGACTTTACTGCAGTCAAAGAGATACTAAAATCAAAGACTGTCAAGAGTGGTAGCCTTAAATCTTTAAGAACAGTGTGGTACAGTAGGAAGGGCAGTTGGGGAAAGCAGGTATAGTTCTGATTCTGCTGATGGCTAATTAAGCCCCTGCCATGCTCACTCCCCATCCTATATACACATTGGAATGGGAGAGCCAGTGAGCAGCTTCCTGGGGCTTTATTATTCTAAGATATTATCAAGTAGTAAGACTACAGCCAGGTACTCAGCCCAGAGCACATAGGAGGGGCTGTTTCTCAGAGGACACTGTTCCCCTGCCTCTGGCCATGTAGCCACGGAAGTCACAGGCTGACCCATGACATCCTAGATCAGCAAACAAGCCCAGAGTTCTTCCCAGTTTGAATAGGATGAGGGAGAAGACTCCTATAGAGGTTGTTTCCACAGTTTGCTGTAGCTAAGAGGTGCTGAGGCTCCTGAGCTCAGAGTCCCCACAGGGGGAGAGAAGGAGTGTCCTTGAGGCTGATTTCCTGAAGGGCAGCGAGTCTCCATAGCCCCACACCCAGTGCAGAGAGCTCAGCCCCACCCCTTGGCAGAAACCTGTTTCCTGGATGGCAAGTACCAGGTCTCTGTATGCATCCGAGAACACCCCATGGGTGTGAGAACAGGGAAATAGCCAGGCCAAGCTTTCAGAATGCTCAGTGATGCTTTCTCGACATTCTGTGGGGATCAGAACACATCTCATGAGCTAAGGCTGACTAGGGCTTAGCCTTCTGAGGCCCAAGTTCCTCTGCTGTAGATGTGTTCATGCCTACCTTGGCATGCAAGGAGCAAATAGCCCAAAGGTCCCTGACTATGCAGGATGTCTTTCTTTGGCTGTGTGACTATTACAAATATTCCCTGGGTTTCTACAGAAGCTGGGCCTTCCTTGTGCATTTGCTGCGTTCACACCAGAACTCTATAAATCAGAGACTTGTCTATAAGAAAACTTTCCGTTCACAGAAACCAGGTTCCTTCCAGAAGTGCTCTGGCAGTTCAGCAAAGGGAAGAGGGCAATCAGGAATGGATACTGTCAAGAGGGATGGGGCCTTTACTTACTTGGGACTCCGGACACCAGTCGCAGGGGACGGAGCACGCGGAATGCTCTCAGTGCCTTCACGTCAAATCCAGCTCCTTTCCCTCCTAGAGCATTGGCCCCATCAGCTTTGGTTGCTTGTTCTAAAATTGCACTAAAAAGCCTAAAAAAAGAGGGGAGAAAGGAGTTGTCAGGACCCCAGCTGGTTTCTCAGCTGGGCTCCAGTCCAAGAACACAGCCCAGGCTGCTAGAGTCTGTCACAGGCATGGCCACCGGAGCCCCACAAAAAGTGCTGCAAGTTGCAATTCCATCAGCAGGAGTACCACCACACACAGGGAGGGGAATCACTACATAGAGAGCACCGAGTGAGGTTGGGGGCAGCTCTTTGCTCTCAGAGCGTGTGCGCATACCTGGGTTGGGTGAGCTAGGCTCCTGGCACAGCTGTCAAGGCACAGGAATAAAGAAGAGAAGTCTACCATGTCTCTTGGGGTGCTGTCTTCACTGCTGTGGAATCCAGCTTCCCTGCTGTGAGCACTAGTAGGCACGTGCTCCTGCCTATTCTTCCATCCTGATAACAACCTTGGTGTGGTTTGTTCCAGGGGACAAAAAATAACCTTAGAAGTCAACTTCACCCATGCACATAAACTACCACTGAGGAGCCTCATGTGGAACAAATAGCTGGCTGGCTAGAGGGGACAGTGGGAGAGCTTCCAGCACTACCCACCAGCACACGAAGGCACAAAGCTGAAACACAGGTTTCTGCTCTGACAATGTGCAATCACACATCTCCAACCAACACAAGCACCTACTATGTGCAGGTACTCTACTATATACTTAGGTTGGAGACCCTTAAGAGGTGACATCCCTAGGGACAGTCAGGATCTGAGCTGTCAATCCACTAGACCTTGCAGAATGTGATTCACAGAGAGAGGAGGGGTTCACAGTGATGAGGGCAAGAGACCAGCCTTTGAACAGAGGGCAACTCAGAAAGGAACCCTGCTCTGGCAACGTTTTAGAAGAGGCCCAAAGAAAGTGAGTGTGTGGCCCCGCAGCTGTGTGGGACCACTCCAGGCAGAGAAACAGTCAGGACAGTGATCCAGGGAGATGCACGGAGACGTTAGGGCCAACAACTGTCAGCACAACTAGGACAGAGAAAACTGAGGGAAGGTGAGACTGGATAAGATAGGCCACAGGAACCTGACAGGAAAGGGACACAGTCCGAGTGAAGTCTAATTAACACCAACTGGGCCAGCAGTGGGCGGGGCCGACAATGGGCGGGGCCGAGAGTGGGCGGGGTCAGAGCGGGCTGCTGCAGTTGCCCACTTAGAGGTTGGGGCTTAGGCCAGGTGGTAATTTGGAGACTGGTAAGGATCCAACACTGGATTTATTTTTAAGATGGGGCTAGTCGGACTCACGTGGGACTAGTGAGGAGGTAATGTGACAGAAATGAGATGTGACTCCAACATCCTGTGGTGGACCCATTCGAAGGGAGGGGAATGCGGTGTCATATAGGCGTTCACATTCTATTGTCACCTTCTCCAAGTCTGGGCTAATTACTGTATGTGTGATGTTTGTCTAAGCTGGTGTCATGACTCTGGAAGTCAAAGGATAGTCTAGGATAGAGACAAAACTGTTTTCTGTACAGGTTGTGTTTAGGTTTGGACCATATGTAGTCTATATGGAAGCTGTTCTATGAGAGGGCTGTATCAAAGGGTCCTCCATCACTGTGGAGGCAGAGAACAAATCAGAGAGAGGCAGATGAGGAGTGGTTTGTGGGCAGGAGATTTGATGATGCTCCGTTGGAGCCTGTGGAAAGTGAGATGGTCCTGGTCAACTGTCCAGAGCTGAAGACACGTGGGGGTAAATCACTTGATTTAGCACAAGCAAAGCCACTGAGATCTAAAAACCATCTGATTTGGGGAGTGGTGGGGGAAGGGACAGTCGAGATGTGCAGATGAGTGGCTGAAGCCAGTGAGCACAGGAAGCCCAGCCCCAGAGGAACACTAGCAAGGCCCAATGTGAGCCAAGTGAGCGACCTTCCCAGCAGCCACACTGACAATGTCAAAGGAGGTGGCACTAACTATAGAGGCACATTTTATCTAGCCCAACATTACGGATACACGGCGTTTTGGTGCATAGTAAAAATAATGAGATATTTGTCATCCTTCGCTCTATCGTCAATCTCTGGAACATGTTTCATGTCTTACATGCACAGCATCCCTCAGTTTCAGGTGCGGTGACCACCTATGACTAAAGGTTAGCATGTAGCAACTCTTTGGCACGTTTGGCAAAAGTGGGTGTGGCACAGGGGTTTTGTGTGAGAAGGGGGTCAATGACAAAGCTGGTGGCGCAGAATGGGGAGGAGGGTGGTTCTGCTGCACACTGAGGATGCTGGTGTCACCTGGGGCAAAGCTCAGCTGAACAAAGGCTAGCACACCTTCTAGTGGAGCCCTGCCAGGGGCCAGCTTTCCTCTCAGAGACCTAGGGAGGCACCTTATAAGGTCATAGATGTGATATGGAGACATACCACATTGCGTTTGTCCTTGGGGAAGGCCTTACCTGGGGTACCAGCTGGAAATCTGAAAGGACAGGTATATGCGACATTTGAAGAGGGTAGTGAAGCTACAGAAGAGTCACCCAAGAAAGGGAAGAGGGGCTGGAGTAGGAATAGGGACGTGAGGGAGGATTCTGGGTATAACCGAAGGCCAGTTTGACATCCATCGGCAGTCTCAACTACACTCGGCTTTATGTATTTCTCTAAGATACCAAGATCCCCATGTAGCTGGGTGGGGTATGGATGGGTTGGTGTTTTCTCCAGGTGAACATGTCAAACAAAGATGAGAATGAATCAGCCAAGGGTTCATGCTAAGGTGGATTTAATGATGGGCAGTGGCCCTAAATCCACTAGCAGGGGGAAGGGTGTGAATCAGGAAGGAACAGGTTACAATGAGTGGCTGAAGCCAGTGAGCACAGGAAGCCCAGCCCCAGAGGAACACTAGCAAGGCCCAATGTGAGCCAAGTGAGCGACCTTCCCAGCAGCCACACTGACAATGTCAAAGGAGGTGGCACTTTCACCTTGATAGAAGGTGAAAGGAGGAAAAAGCTGTTGGAGTCCTGGACTTTGAGGAAGTAAGCTGGAGAGAGGAGGCATGGCTAGAATTCGATGCTTTTAACAAGAGGGGGGTATTTTATCAGCCATAATAGAGAAACTAGCTATGGACATGGGCAACTTTGAATCTTGGGCAACTGGCTCCTTTAATGACTCACGTATCAAGGACCAGCCACGGTAATGGGGCCCAGGTGAGGCTGGAGATCTGGCTTTGCAGAAGCTCAGAGCCAGGCAGGGCCAGGCCACAGGAGCCATGGGCTTTCCAAGTATCTCCATGGAAATCCTCAGATACAGGGGCAGCTCTGACAGGAGGGCCAGGGTCGAATGCCCTAGACTACACACTTCATGGGGTGCCTTGGGATAAGACTTTGAGTAAGGGTTCTTAGCTAAAACAAGCTTTGCCTAACATTCACAAAACCCGACACAAATACCTCAAAAAGGAAAAACGTTTTCCAGTTTGGAAAGACCAGATGTAAAGTCTTCCAGTTCCTTCCCTTAGCTGGGCAGCCTGAGTGTGAACGCACTCATGCATAGGTGTAGACATGCACACACACTTCGTGTGTTCATGTGTATATACACAGGCGTCTCTGTGTGAGTATGCACACACATGCACACATATACTGACACTTGGGAGGGACAGTGAGACGTAGCTACCCTTCATTAATAACTTTTCTCTTGGGAGAAGTCTGACTTCAAGGTGATTTTTTAAAGATTCTTTCATTGTGCCGCGAGGCAAGTTCAGTTAGCTTGAATCAGAGGCAGGAATGGAGAGGGAAAGAGGCATAGGAAAGGGGAAAGACTTCAGCACTTACCCTACAACCACAATTATAAAATCCAGTAAATTCCAACCGTTGCGGAGGTATGCGTTGGGGTGGAAGAGAAGTCCGTAGGCAATTACTTTTAAAAATGCTTCCACGGTAAAAATGATGAGGAAGAGATACTCCACTCGTTCCTAGGAAACAAAAATAGAAAAGAGAGAGAGAGAAATAAATCATTTGTCTGGGAAGCTCAGAGGCAGCAGAGTTCACAGGTGGCGTCACACTCAGCACAAGGATTCAGCCTGCCACAGACTGTGTGGTTCCCACAAAGCGCACGGCCTGTAACGTCATCGCTTGTAAAAGTCCACTGTGATGTTTGCTCAGTGATCACGTGGCCTAGTGCTACACTCCCCAGAATGCAATGCTGTAGCCAGCAATGGTGAGGACAGATGGAAGAGGTCTGCACAGGCAGCCTGGAAGCTAACCCAACATCTACAGCGGACTCTAACACCAGAGCTCCAGCCTATGAAGAATAAAGAACCTGTTGCTGTTGTTTTCAAATGTCCTCGTTAAAATGTAATTCAAAGTAATGTGAAAATTCACATTCTTCCTTCCACCCCCAAAGTCTCATTTAACCAGCTAACATTTTGTTGTGGCTTCTAAAATGAGAGCTCGTATAGTCTTGATCTCCAGGGGAACAATACCAGGGCCGTGGAGGTTGCTGAGAAGTAGGTGAGCCAAACCCTAACAATAATGGGCCGTGATTCTGTTAACAGGCCCTAAGGGCAGCAGACTGGGTTTGAGGAGGGGACTAGCTGATATTCAAAATAAAAGCAGAACCACTGCCCCAAGGAAATGAGGGTGTCAATAGCAAGATCTCTCTCGTGGGAACATAGCTTTCTGTCCAAAGACTTGCTCAAGGTGAGCAGGAAAATGGAACCTAGGAGGAGGTGAGCAGGTACTAGGTGCTAAATATGAAAGCTTGCTTTTTATCCTCAAGGGGCAGACCTGCCTTTTCTCCCCTACCTAGGATTAGCCTCCTCACACTCTAGAGAAGTCTTGGTGGTACCACCTGGTAGAGACAGCTCAGGTGCCTTCATGCTCCTCTCTTCATCCTTGCAGGGGCTGCACGCACGCACACATACACACACTCTGAACTGCCTCTTCCTGGGAGAAAGTCTATCTCCTGTCATCAAGCAGCCAGCCTAGACCAGTTCAAAGCCTCCAGGAGACACTCAGCTCAAAACCCTAACACCCAATTTCCCCCTCCTCTAACAGGCCAAGGAAAGTTCACTGAAGACCTCTGGGCCCACACACATACATGATGGTCAGCCACCTCCCACTTGGCCTTCTGTGCAGGGTAATCTGAGCCTGGGGCTTGGGGGCCCAGTAGGAAACTACCAGGATGGATGCCCGGTGCCCCTTTCTGTTCTTTCCATTCTTAGATATTTTGGGAGCACCAGGCTCACCATTAGTAGTCCTGTCAAAAACAATTTGAGGTTTCAATGTTAAAAATGGCAGATTCTAGGCGCCTCCCAGACCTGCTATAGTGGGGCACCTGGCTGTAGTAACTAGGAATATGTGATCTACACAATTCTAGGGGTGTCTGAGACACCTCAGAGTCGAAGAACGACCAACTCGCATGCTGATGAAGCCCTCAAGCAGACAGCGATAATGGGGAGGGGGTGACAATGTCAGATTTAATCAGCACCTCAGGTCCGTCACTCGCTACTTATTTTAGCCCCAGAGCATTGGCCTGTGGAAGTGACTGCCTTGTTCTAGTGAGTTGATCAAAGTAATATGAAAATTCACATCTTCCTATGAGTAGTACCGGCTTAGCACAGAGCTCTGCCCATTGAAGGGAAAAGCAGGTTACAGAAGACGCTACTATGTAGCCTGAGGATGGTGGAGAAGAAGCTGTCGCCACTCCAGTCTGTCTCCATACTATCCCAGGATAGGTTAGCGCTTGCATTTTTGCACCAGATAACAACTTGGCTTCTATTCATACTCCCCCCAAACCTCCACAACTCCATTCCTATCCGTACCCCTGAAGCCTTCCCAGAATCTGACTCAGTTGGAGGTGTGACAAGAAGAAAGCTCAAAGGGAACAGGTATGAGTTGGGTAGGCACCACTGGGCGCCATGCATTTTCATGTGCTCACAAATGTTCTCATTGCCTCTAAGTTTTCATTCACACGCCCACCCCCACCCCCAGCCATTAAGCAAGAAGACATAAAGCTAGTTGTTTTTCTTGCTTTAACTCTGCCCTTCCCCCCCCCCCCCCCCCCCACCTCTCACAAAAGTCACAAAACCGTAATTGATAGTGAAGGTGTAAAACCTAAGCTCTATGGATTCAGAATAGCAAGTCACTGAGATGCACAGGGCTTGGGACTGAGCGAGTGTCTGTCTGAGAAGCAACCTTCATCTAGCCGGGTGATGGTGTTCGTTATGAGTTCATTGCAATATAATGATAGCAAGATGCAGAGTGTCTGGGAGCCAGTAAAAGGGGGCCTTGGACAAGAATCCAGAAGAGGGACAGCTAATTGCCTTTTAATAACAAGCCTGGAACCCAGTTGTGGCCTAGGCCATGAGATCGAGTGTTGATCAAACTTTGCAGCCAGCTCATTGATCCTTTCAGAGCATACACTGAACTGCCAAGGAAACATCTAAGGGCATGAATAGAAATCAAGTTCACCAAAGGCCATTCTTGCAGGTGCCCGATCGGACACCTCTGGGCCCTGTGTTATAGACACAGTCCTTCACAACCCTTCCATGACCTCAGTTCCAACACCAGGGGGCTGTGTGTGTGTGTGGGGAGGGGTATGTGGACTCTGAGCAGCACACAGCTCCCTGGTGACATGGTATAAGTCTGACATGTGACCCGTCCCTTTCTGGGATCCTAGACTTGGGAAATGTCACAAAGCCAACTTGAGTACACTAATATACCTGCCCACACTTTTCTGGGTAGAGGAGGTATGGACGCCTGCAGCAGAGACTAGGGGAAGGGTTGCTGGAGATGCTAATACCCAAAGCAGCTCTCTGGGCTTCCTGGGTGTTCTGTGGGCTCCTCTAACAGCAGTGGGTCTTCCCTGTCTGAGGGCAGCATAATGACTGCCTTCCTCTCACGTTCTCTTGCATCCCAATACCACATCCCCTCATCCTTTCCTTTCAATTGTCCCCCTCTTTTATTCTCATTTGGGCTGTGTTCTAGCTCATCTACTGACAACTGGAGGCCCATGATTGTACTCAAGTCTTAAATGCTCTGAAGAACTGACTGGAAACAGCCACATCCAAGAGTGTGACATTTTCTAAAACCTTGACAAGGATATGTTCGGCCTTCTTCACTTTCCATTTATCCTTTATTTTTGTATGTCAACTACTATTCAACTACACAGTAGGCCCCCAAGGGATATACAGTGATGTTTTAATGGTAATCATCAATCAATCATTTTGATTCTGGCACTGAGTGGCTTGTCTCTTTAGCCAAGTCACTTAACTTGTCTGGCTCTGTTTTATCACAGGTAAAATGAGAAGAAAATCCATATTGCTGCACTGAGCCCTGAGCATCCTAGGCTGTAGAAAGCACAGAGACAGGTAGGGGAGGCTGGCGGCAGGAGGACTCTTATTTGTTGGCAGGGCTATGCTAGCTCAATCCTGGCTCACAATGGGCCTGACCCAGGGGAACGGAGTGCAAGGAGCTGGTCTGATAGGATGTTAACACAAAGCATGTAGAGGATGCTACAGGGGCCTCCCTTTCATCAGCCAGTCTGGAAGGCTTTTATCAACGTAATATGTTGGCATCTGCCTAGGATGTAATCCAGAAGAGGAGCACTGCTTTGTGCCTTTTCTTATAGCTTGGATTCCCACCTCTAGTCTCCAAAATCCAGCAGTGAGTGAGGATGGATACCAGGGAGTGGGAGATATCTGCCATTAGGGAAAGTGCTGCTCTTTGTGTGTTACGGAACACATGCATGAACAGAAGCCACGCCAGGGTAGGTCTTCTCGGATGGAGAAAAGCCATAGAAGAACAGACAGGCTAGTCACATGTGTGTGTTTATACAGCACACTGAAAGAGCTGGGAGGAACTAGACACCACCACCTAAAGTTAAGCACTCACACCCAGAGATCCTGTGGGTGTCAATGTAAATTTATGTAAGTGAATTTATCAGAGCCGCCAAGACGTTGCCCCAAGCAGAAGTGCTGAGCTCCGTTGCACAATTTCATCTCAGTACAATGTACACAGACGATGAGCACACTGACCCCACATTATGCAGTGTGCCATATTCCAGATTGCCGTGTAGCATCAGCAGCATTCAACTTGGCCTCTAGGCACAGACTGATTTCTGTCTATTCTTCAGCCAAGAGACGGAGAAGCGGAACATTAGGGCCACGCTATGCGGTTTTCTCTCGTGCATTTGTTCTGTGTCACATTTTTTTTCTTGAGGTTCGCTCTGACTCAGTTCGCATGGCTGCTTTCTCAGGACAGTGATGGGCTTGTGGAATATATGAAACCAGAAGGATGAAGGCCCACGTGCCCACTGTTCTCTGGACAGAAGAGAAGGACCCATCTGGGTGAGCATCTAGTCCAGATAATGAGCTATAGTGCAACTGTTACTGTCCATGCATTGACTTAATGAAGCCCTGAGTTACTATGTCCATTAATAGATAAAGAGCCATAAGAGTCACCCCTAAGCATGGATAGCAAAGTGGGCAGCAGAGACTCTGTTGGGATCCCCACTAGTGCCTGAAATGCAGCTTTTCTTCTATCCCCAGAGCAAGGACTCACCAGACTATGGAAAGTGTGCATGGTGGAATATTTATGTAAAAAAGGATGAGGCTCTTATAGATGCTACAACGAGGCATCACTCAAAGTCTAAGGAGCCAAGCACAAGAGAGCAAATGTTGTGCGATCCTAGTTGTGTAGAATATCTACACTAGGGAATTCAGAGAGACAGAAAGCAGGTCAAAGCACCAGGGGTAGAAGGAAGGAAGAGGGGTCAATGTTAAATGGATGCAGGGTTTCAGCTTGAGGCCGTGATGACCTGGTCCCTGGTATCTGTGAAGCTAATGCCACTGAGTCAGACACTTGCAGCCGGTTGGAATAGCAAGGCTGGTGCTGTCTCTTTTTGTCACTGTGAGAATGGAAAAGAAACATTCTTCTGAGCGCCGAGTGCTTCCCAGCCGCTCATCTGAAGCCCCAAGGTAAGAATTAAACCTGGGTGAGTTCCACTTTGACAGGGGTGGATTCCGCAGATTGCCTGCCTGGATGTGGGTAGGGAGTCCACACGTCAAAGAATAAAAGTGGGGGGACCTGAGGGCAAGTCTCCTACTGAAGATTCCTTTATAAAGTGTGTGGTATTTCTAACAGTCGCAGACATTATTGTAAAGGACAAAGGAATAAGGAAAAACAAAACCCAAGCCAAACCAACCAACCAAACAATGTTCAAGAGTAGCCTCAAAAAAAAAATACTACTTATTTTGGGCAAGCAGCAAGTGCAGCTGGATGCGCTGAACAGTAAGCGAGTTGCACTGGCTCTATAGTAGTTATACACACCCCCACACCCCACAGTCTATTCCTCTGTACTTGCTGTTATGCAAAGTTGAAGTGATTTGCCCGACTCCCTCCTGTAGATCTCCTTCCCTAAGGGCTCCTCTTGCTTCAGTGCCCAGGAATAACCAGGAAGCGCAGGGGCTCAGATCACTCCCAGCCCCCACCCTGCCTTGAGCCTGTGTTCTCACTGAGCACAGGTTCTCTGAGTGTAAAATCCCCATCAGGAGGTTTGTTCCTCTTTCCATTCCCACTTGGTGCCTAGCATTTGAATCATCAGCCTCTGCACATTGCTGCCTCTGTCTTGGAGACAAAAGGAAGAATGAAAATCACCTAGGGCAGTCTCCTGTCCCACACTGAACCTCCCCACCCAGGGCCACTGATCGCATAGGAATCTGCTGGAATCCTTTCCTCTTAGAGCTGAAAAAGAGATGATGTTTTCAAGGCAACATATATTGGTGATAGACAATAGACAGCAAATATTGCCAATCAGGGCTGGATTACCCAGGGTTACTAGGCATTGGTTTGGTGACTATGAGCTGGTGTGTAATTTCCTGATTTGGGGGAATAGGCAGCCAAAGCCTTTAGCTTTCAACTATCTACCTCCCTTTATTTGAGGTGACCAACACTGATCTAGGGTAATAGGCCCATTCTCTGCCCACACCACTGCTACCCTATTGTGGACCTAGTCACTGACTATTTAAATAGTATAGCAGCTTATTGCCTGGTTTATGGATATCTAGGCAATTTCACTGCTCAGAAGTCTTCAGTAGCTCCCACCCCCACCCCTGTATCCTCCAAGTGATCTCAGCTTTCAGAGTGTGACTCCAGGATTCATCCCAACCTGGCTACATCCTTCACCTCCACTTATTGCTGTGGCCAAACCCGAAGCTCAGAACAGCCAAAGCAGATGGGCTAGTTGTGAAATCTCCCTTTCCCATCCTTCCACCCTCCTCCTTCATCCGTAGCTTCTTTTTCATCCTGGGGTCTAGCTCAGTGCCCCCACCTGCATCTTTTGCTTCAACAGGTAGAAGAAATCCCTCCCGGGCCCGCAGCATGCTTTGCACACAGTGCCATCACAGTGAGCTTTATCGTGCATGTGGCATCTGTGTTCTTCTCTCCTGCAGGGACACAGTGTCTACAGGGCAGAAGCAAGTGTCTTTATCACCCATGGCTCAGAGGGGGTCTTTACACAAAAGGCAAAGGGTTAGAGGAAAGTTGGCGCAGGGACCAAACCATAATTATGCTACTGAAATCATTTAAGGTCCCACTTCTTTGCTAGTGGAATGGGAATAATTAGGTGTGCACTTACGTCACCTTGAGAATGAGAAACCAGAGCTGTCATGTTGAGTGGTGATTGCTCTTTTATATCCCTGCACGCATGGTAGTTAGCACATAGAAAACATACCTTTGTTGAGGGGACCTACCATCTCTGTTCTAATGGCTGAGTGTCCTCCCTGGGGTCCTGGCCCTTCCTTTGTCTTTAGGGCCTCTGCTGAAGGCAGCAGTCAGCAACCTGTATGCTACCTCATCTCTTCTCTTTGGTCACATAACATCAGCTGTCCTCTCCCTCTAAGTGGTGGCATACTCCCAGTATTGCCACAAAAACAAGAGGCATGTGGGCCCGTATCTGCTTTCTATTATCAAAATCAAAATCCCCCCATGATCTGTTTGCTAAGTTCCTTGGAGTCTGAACCCTCATGAGCATCTCTCTCTCTGATCCACAGGAATAGTTTCCATTCTTGTTTCACACAGTCCCAACCAATAGCTCTGCATTTTGCTATATGTCTGGAAACCTACTACCCCTTGGTATGAATGAGGGGGCTGAGGGAGGTCTTCAGAGTGGAGGTCTCATGTTTTTAGGAGGTTTGATATCTACATGATCATTACCAGAGTGAGAACTCACTGGGCAGAACTTGAACGACCACAGTAAGTACTTTCTCATCTATTTGTGGACTCTTATGGCCCATGTGGCAAAAAGAAGGGCAAATGCTCTTATCCTTCTCTTCTTCTACTTTACCATCACATCCCCACTGTCATGACATTACTATCAGAATGCATTATCTCCATCTTCACCTCCATCATACCACCACTGCCACACAACCCCGTGGGATCACTGCCATGGCCACCACGACCACCCTTCCACCCTTTCAGAGCGTGGCTCCAGGATTTACCACAGTCGAGCTTCATCCTTGATGACCACTCATTGGTCCAGCCAAACTAGAAGCTCAGGACAATCAAACCAAACAGGCAAGCTGTGACCCCCTTCCACTCCTCTATCCATCTCTTTCCTCCACAGCATCCTTCTCACCCTGAGGTCTATCCCTCTCCTTCCTCCACAGCATCCTTCTCACCTTGAGATCTAGCTCAGTACCACCACTTGCCTCCTTTGCGACCTTAGGGCTCAAGCTTGTTTGTCAGAATGAGAATGTTTTCTGGGGTTCTGCTGGTGATACATGAAATGACTGGCTTCTCTGTGGCATTTAGCCACATAAGCAAGCCTGTGACACTCACAGCCCCCTAGCCAGTTGGAACTCACGATTCAAGGATGGCATTTGGACATAGGACTGCAGAACTCACCACTGGTTATTGCAGAGCCCACAGAGTCCCACAACTGGTCAAACCCATCACCTTGTGAGGGTTACAGCTAGCTACAGCCCAAGTGCTGGTTTCATCTCACAGGGAATCCCTTGTCATTATCCACTGTGGTATTTGACTCAACCTAACAAATGTGGTGGGAAGGGAAGTTTTATGACTGATGCCTTAAAAAGAAAGGCTCTGGGGCTGGCCACACCCATGTTTGTATGAAAGGTTGGGACACAATTAAGACCATCGTGGGTACAGGGGGAAGGCAGGTGTGGTGTGCTGAGTGACAGAAACGCAGAGGAAGACCTGGAGTCTAATAAAAGTTCCTAAGAAGTGAGTTAATTCTGATGCTGCTCTAGTTTTGGAATCCTTTACTGAGACCCTCATCTCATTGGATCGGTTCTGGACCTGCATTTTCCAACTCTATCCTACACAGTCCACAGCACATTCTCACACACCAGCGGAAAGCAAGAAGAATACAAAAGCATTGCATGAAGAGAACATCTCAGATCATGGACTGACTAGGTCTCCAGTAACTGGCCCAGACTGCCTTCAGAGGGCAGCCTGCAGGATTCCAAGCTCAGCCCTCATTGCAGCATGTGACTGGCTGTGAAGGACACACTGCAGGAGACAGAAATCCACACCACAGTCGTAGAAGCAGCCAGGGTGGGCTGCAATGGCTCTCTACTACCTCATCATCGGACATCCAGGGATGAAAAAGGTGGGAACACAGACCTTGGGCTCCCCTGTCTTGTCTGAGTATTCTTCTTACCTTCAAAGGATGAAGGCCTTTTTGAGAGAGTAATGGCCCATAACCTCACAGTGGGTGATACACATCTTAACAGAGATCCCGAGTCCTGGCTCATCAGGCTCCACTTCTCTTCCCTCCCCACCCGCTGTCCTTTCTCAACTTTCAGCACCACACCACCCATTAAAGGGCTTCCTTCCTCCCTTCCTGCTCCTACGAAGGGCATAGGGCTGGCTTGTGAGGTTCTCACTGTGCTAGGAGCCAACTGTATCCACCCCTCTAGGAGAGGATTGTTGTACCTTGTCCAGGCCTAGTGACCTCCTTCTCCCGTGCTCATCCCAGCCTTTAGCCAGTTCCTGTCTGTCTGTCTGTCTGTCTGTCTGCTCATTTAGTATATTACTATCTGGTTCCACAGCCTGCATGACAAGTTTTCTGAGTGTAGCTCCTGGCTCACTCTAGGAACTGGGTACTCTGAGGGTTGGAGCTACATCACTGCATCCTTTGTCCCCACAATGCTTTTGTACAGAGCTGGGAACAGGCACATTTCTCCAAGATGGAGGCTGAAAAACAGTGAGAGTCACCAAGGTTAACATGCTAGTCCTGCCCTTCCTCTCATGCTGTAAGCTCCTCACAGCAGACAGTGTGCCTTGCTCTCCCAGGCTGTTGTACTCAGCTCTTGGTGCATAACTGCAGGCACAGTGAAAGATGGCCTCCTTCTTAGACAGCCCTTCTCCACCCCCACCATGTGAATTAAATAAGACCCTTCACTCCAGAGGCATGGACTACAATTTTAAGTATGGTATGTCCTCACTCACACATGAAGACCAGGAGGGTCAATCTTATAGGAAAGACTGAAATAATCACTAGAGACTGGGGATGAGAGGCAGGAAATGTGTCCTGTAAATAGGCACCAACATATAATATACAGAAGCAACTAATTCTGGCCTTTTTCAGAGCCGCACAGAGACTGTGGTCTATAGCCATGTAGTACAGTCACTAAGAGCAGAGACCGGGGGGTCCTGCCTGACTCACCCAAGTAAAAGCATTGGGGTGGGGGGATGCAAATTCTACCTAGCTGATCATTATGCCTTATAGGTGTGTTCACAATTACCTTATCACATTCCATAAATATTCACAAATATCAATTAAGAAATGAAATCGAGCAGGGTGCTACCTCCGCCCCATGGGCTCCCGGTCTGTAGGATGCTGGATGGCTTGCATCATGGAGACAAATTATCAAGCAACACTACTTGTGGACATCCCTTCAGTGAGCACTGCAGACACCAGAAGTGCAGGACAGGAGAAGGGCTAGACTTGCTAGGGTAGAGGCTGGTGTGTCTGATGTTAGATAGCTGACTCTTTGATGCATGAAAAATGCACATGTAGGCAATAAGGTTCCTGGGAGACACAAAAGGCAGGACATTTTTTTTTGCCTTAGTTTTCAGTGTAGAACAAATATTTCATGAAAAATATACGAATCTGTGAAAATAGCATAATGGTGGTGGTGACAACAGTGTTTGCTGCAACGAGGAAGGAGCTGCCAGTATTCTGTACTTATTGTAACACCAGGGAGAAAGAGAAAGGCTTAAGTTACAGCAGGCTGTGAGTAATAGCTCAATTCCATATTTTATATTAAGGATGTTGCACCTGGATTTAAGAAACTGGGTGAAGGGCTCAGGCTGTAGCTCAGTGGTGGAGGCCCTATGCCCCAATCTTGGGGACATGGGGGGGAGGGGGAGGGGAAGGGGAGAGGGATAAGACACCACAGAGAAGAGAGAGAGAAAGAGAGACAGATAGAGAAACAGAGAGAGGGGAGACACCACAGCTGGGAGAGAGACAGGGAGAGACACATACATAGAGAGATTGAGAAAGACAGAGCACGAGAAGGTGGGAGAGAGAGATATATCACAGACATAGACAGAGACATAGAAACAGATAGATAGAAGATAGATAGGTAGATGAATGGATGGATAGATCAATAGATAGATAGATAGATAGATAGATAGATAGATAGATAGATAGATAGAGAACACCATGGTGATGAAATGATGGTAGTCTGGGAGTGAAGGATAATAGTAGTTTAGTTGTTTCAGGAAAATGTAGGTCAAGCAATGTTTGGATGGCCTGGACTGCTTAGGGAGACAACCACAGGGTTCCAGGAATGGGACAGTGACCTTTGACTAGAGAGGGCAGGCATAGCTGGGAGAGCAGACATACTGCACACAGCCTACAGGCCACAGAGGAGCCATCAGTGACTAGATGGCTGCCTGGCTATCCCAAAGGCAGATCTCATTTTAAAATTGTTTCTTATGAGCTGTAAACAGGGATAATTCTGGCTCTTTGTGGGTGTCTCCTTTTCCCTGTAAAAATTGGCCTGCCCTGCCTGCAGATTGGTTCAATTACAATGATATAAAACAGAAAGCAGAAAACGGTGGGACATGCCCTAAAATGGAGTGTACAGTAAAGGTGACTCACGATCTCTTCCTTCAGGAACCTTTGCAGGGGGAGGTAAACTATGGGTTGCCTTCCCAGGTGGAGTTGAGTTCAGTGGTGAGAAATCTCAGCTCATGGAACTCCAGGCGCCAAGGGCTTCCGATCCCTGCAGCACCCCCCTCCCCCAGCCCCCTGATGTTTTCTAAGCCCCATGTCACAGGATATTCATTGTGTAGCAGTAGAACAGCCACCCAAGTGCTGCTTGCTATGGCTTCCTTGGTCACTGTCATAGTAGGGAGATAGCTCAGCCAATTAGGATTCCTAGCTCCTGCTTCATGCTTCTCGCCAGGTCCCAGGCACAGTTCTTTACATATATCTTTATATACATAGTTTCGGCCCGTGGCAGGCAAATTGACAGTCACATTTTACAAGACGAGTAACAGCTCTGTGCTGGACTGTAGAACCCTGGGCTCCACTTTTAGTCTCATTGATGCTACCTGGTGACCTGGGGGGAGGTCACCCAGCCTCTGCAGACCTGATATTTTCTCATCCATGAAATGAAAAGGCTAATTTATCATAAGCTCCTAAACTTGGCTCTCGCAGGCACCTAGACCTGCTCTGGGCCTCCATCCAAGATCTGCTGCGCTGGAGTCTTCGGGATTTGGCTATCAGAGCGGCTGGCAAGCTCCCCAGCCTGAAGAATGTAAACGATCTCCATGGCTACTGCTAGCCACGGTATTCTTTTTCTCATATGTGTTCCCCACCCCTGGCCCTCTCTGGCACCCAGGAGGAGGATGCTCTGCAGCAGAACAGCTTGGGCTCTGAGGGTGGGGAATGAGAAAGAGCTGCCCACAGACTGAAGCAATGGGTGGACAGAATCAGCAGTAAGCAGCCCCCAGGTAAGAGGATCAGCTGGGCCAGCAGCCAGCAAGGGCAGGGAGGTAGGGCATGGCTCCATGGACCCAGCTTCCTATTGAGAGATGTGGAAAACACACAGAAAGGGTGATCTGTACTTGTAGGAGCTGATACACTGACCACTGCAGACCCAGGAAGATACAAGCAGCAAGCACTGTCGGGAGGACAGACTGAGGCTGCTCAATGTAAGGCAAGAAAAGAGGAAACAAGCAGTGTTTCTGTACATGACAGTCCAGCATTGGTTCCATGCCTTTTTGCCTCCCCCAGATGGGACTAAGGATGAGCAAGTAGGGGCAGGCCCACCAGATCAGTTAGCTAATTTCTGATCTCCAGGTAAGACATTCAATGTCTTTGCCTCCCAGTTAGGAATATTCTTGGCCCTATTCACTCAGGATGAACCTAAACAGCAGATCGATGGTAAGTTAGGAACACCACTTGTTACTGTCTGAGTGTTTGTGCCTACCCCAGCCCGGGTTCATATGCTAAAGTCTGAACTGCCAGGCTAATGGCTCTGCTAAGATCCCAGGTCTTGGTAGGAAAACAACAGCCACCCACTATCTATGTTGGGCTCAGGTGAGCAGTATGAGGTACCTAAGGGTGATCAGTGGGCTTGAGTTCTATCACATGGCACCCAGCAACCCTGTCTGGAACAGGGTGGGAGCAAGAACAGACAAGAGAGGTTTTCCTTTGGCCTCGATTTGCACACCATGTCACACTAGTATCATACAGACACACACGAACACATATACACACATGTCAAACACAGAACAAGAGAACAGAAGGAAGGAAAAAGAACAAACTAGATATGATGTAGTTGTCCTGGTGGCTTATGCAGGCAGTGGTTTCCTGGAGGAGGTGGGGTAGGAACCGAGCAGTAGACAGACGGAAAGGTGACAAACGTGAGGGTCAGAAGGTAAGTTCACCCAAACGTGGATGTCAGAACTGCTTGATGGGCTTACTTTAAAAAGGACAACAGTAAATTTCATATTAAGAAAATTCTGCTGGGCAGTGGTGGCGCACGCCTTTAATCCCAGCACTTGGGAGGCAGAAGCAGGCAGATTTCTGAGTTCAAGGCCAGCCTGGACTACAGAGTGAGTTCCAGGCCAGCCAGAGCTACACAGAGAAACCCCTGTCTCAAAAAAGAAAGAAAGAAAGAAAGAAAGAAAGAAAGAAAGAAAGAAAGAAAGAAAGAAAGAACAGAGGGAGGAAGGGAGGGAGGGAGGGAGGGAGGGAGGGAGGGAGGGAGGGAGGGAGGGAGGGAGGGAGAAAAAAGAAAGAAAGAAATAAAATTCTGTGACCCCCTCTGAGGAAGAAAGAGCAATGCCCCACTACTGTGGCTATCATTCTGGGACTTAGGATTAATCTACTAATGTGTACGCATGTTTTGCTTCAAGATTGTAATCATTCCTTCCCCACACTGTATTTAAACATCCTGTGTCTTTTTTTCGGCTTCTCTATAACATACACAGTGATCCTGCAACATCAGAGAGCATAGGAAGGGGCCTATGTGTGTCTGTTTGTGTGGCGTATGTTTGTGGGAAACCAATCCCTGCTCTGGGCCTGAGGTTCCTACCAACCTGTGAAATCCCAGGCCTGTCTCTTCAGGGGTGTTTGCCAATTCACAGGGTCTCACCCTAGGCCTTGCTTTTCTTATGTAGCTGAGTATAAGTATTTTGCTGGCCCTCATCTGGTCCCTTCCAGCTTAAGCTCTGCCTCTGCCCCATGCAGCATCCTCAGATAAGCATAGGGTGGCCAATCTATGATTCTGCCAAGTAGAAATGGTTAAAGAGACGATCACCAGCTATCATCCTAGGATAACAACCACACACCACCTTTACTCACCGTCCCTGTCACCATCACACATGCCCACTACACTCCTGTTCTCATCCTGCTAAACAGCAAAGAATCTTTTCTGCAAATGGCACAGACCACAGGTGGCCAAGTTCTCTGGTTCAATAGATACTTCCTACATCCCTTCTATGAAGGCATCCTCTGGCCTCCAATCCAACAACCCACCAATGGAATCTGGTTTTTTTGTTTGTTTGTTTTTGGTTTTTGTTTTTGTTTTTTTTGTTTTTTTTTTTTTTTCGAGACAGGGTTTCTCTGTGTAGCCTTGGCTGTCCTGGAACTCACTTTGTAGACCAGGCTGGCCTCGAACTCAGAAATCTGTTTGCCCCTGCATCCTGAGTACTGGGATTAAAGGCATGCGTCACCGCTGCCCAGCTGGAAACTGTTAAAAACAGCTGCATTACAAATTGAGTTCTGTGGTGAACACCTTTACTACCAGGACTCTGAAGGCTGAGGCAGGAGGATTATGGGTTCAAGGTCAGCCTAGACTACTTAGCGATGCTCTCAAGAGTCAATGATCATTTCCTTGCTTCTTTAAGCTGAGCTGGCTCTGTCACTTGTTTGGCCAAGAGAACACTGCAGAAGTTACAGGATACGACATCTAAACCTTGAGCTGTCAGGCTCTGAAGCATTTCTCTGTAGAAACAAACTTCAGCTAGACTACTAGAAATAATGACACAATCAGGCAATCTAGCCTGGGCCAGCTCCAGCATCCCAACCAGCTAGGGCCAGCTCTAGCATCCCAACCAGCCAGGGCCAGCTCCAGCATCCCATCCAGCCAGGGCCAGCTCCAGCATCCCACCAGCTCACAGTAGATATATGACCAATGACCTGGCTAAGACCTCTATGCTAGGACCAACAAAATGCACAACTGAGCCCAATCCCAACAACCAACTTATAAGACACACAAGCTAAATAGAGTTTTTAAAAGTCACTATATATGTAAGAGGAGGGGACACCATCTTTCTAGCCATAATTTGCCTATATCTTCTATGCCTTGCCTTTGGAATAGAATTTGGGCTTCCAGTGTCTAACACTTGACCTAAATTATCCTCACCTCAGCCTCAGGCTTATAGTATCTGTTTCTATCCTGAGATGTTATCCAATCTTAAAGATTCAACATTCCATTTCACTTCCTTGGCCTTTGGCTGAACAGTGATCACCTTGTGGTATTCCTTGCTGTTAATTTACTTGTGATAGCGTTAACTTTACATGGTTCATTAGACGCTGCCTTCTCAGTTAGATTACAGTCTTTCAGGGGCAAAGTCTTGTCTTTCATTCAGACTCCATTGCACGGGATTGATATTTTTTTTTTCTTATTGGTGAGTTTTAGCAGCCCCACAGAGACCTGAGCACAAGCCCTAGGTCGCTTCTCTGCAGTGTCCTATCTGTCCCTGGGCTGCACTCTGCTTCCCCCAGAGCTTTACACCAGGTCTGTGCTCATATCTATGACAAAGGAGCCTGAAAACACGGCGAATGGACACCGATTTAGTTTCCTATCTGTTGTATGATAAAACATCTGCACAAAAAGCAATGTAGGGGAGGAAAAGGTTTGTCTGGGTTACAGTTCCGGGTTAGAGCCCATCATTCCGGGAAGTAGGGCGGAAACTTAAGCAAGAAGTCACATCACATCTGTAGTCAGAAGTAGAGTAAGCAAGCTACCCACTTGTTCTCACCCAGCTTTCTCCTGTCTCATAATTCAGGATCCGCAGCCTAGACATCGGTAAAGTGGAAATGGGCTGGGCCTTCCTACATCAATCAACAATCAAGACAGTCACCCATAGGCCAACCAGATCCAGAAGATTCTCCCACTAAGACTCTTTTCTATGGGCTGGAGAGAAGTCTCAGTGGTTAGAAGGGCTTACTGCTCTTGCAGAAGACCCGAGTTTGGTGGCCAGGAGTTTGTGGTAGCTCACAACCACCTACAACTTTAGTTCCAGGGAAACTGATGCCCTCTTCTGGCTCTTGTGGGTGCCTGTACACACTTGATATACATAAAGCCATTTATACTCATGCATATGCACATAAATTTAATAATTAAAAATTAAAAAAAGACTCTTGGGACTGGACAAATGACTCAGTAGTTAAGAGCACTTGTTGTTCGTGGAGAGAATCCCAGTTCAGTCCCCAGCACCCACGGGGTAGTTGGCAACCATCTATAACTCCAGTCCCAGGGAATCTGATGCCCTCTTCTGGTTTCCTCAGGCACTGCACACTTGTGCAGCACAGACACACATGTGGGCAAAACATCTATACACACAAAATAAAAATCAATGAATCTTTTAAAGGGGGGGGGGAGGGAGAGAATCTTTTCTCAGATGGGCCTGGCTTATGGTGGTTTGAAGGCTAAAATCAAGGTATGGAGAGAATGAGAGAAGCATCCCCAGCCCAAAGCAAAGCAAACTTCACTTGCAAAGTTTGGTCTCTCAAATCTGTTAGGGATTTCTTGAACTCTCTGGAAACTTCCCCCTCCCTTTTATTCCTGTGACCTTCCATTTGTCCTGGACACTGGCCTTGGCCAATGCAGGCTTCCAGCTTTCTGTCTTCACTGGGTCTTTCAAGTTAACTACAGAGCTTTGAGGAGAGGACAGATAAAAAGCTTAGCATTGCAAATGAGGAATGCTGAGCCAATACCCACAAAGAGGGAGGCATTTAAAGCAGGCCTGAGGAAGGCAGGCTGCTAAGGTTACTCTGTAGAGGGAAAAGGCAGAGGCCCTGCTGGTCTCACCTCTGGCCTTACTTTTCTTTTGTGGACAAGAATAAGTCAGGGTGAGGTGTTTGGCTGGCCCTCCCTCCATCCTCCATCCAGAGCTTTGTTCCTACCGAGACACCACACTCAGCTGAGCAGGTTTTCATACGGGCTTGAGTGTGTGTGTCTGTGTGTGTGTGTGTGTGTGTGTGTGTGTGTGTGAGAGAGAGAGAGAGAGAGAGAGAGAGAGAGAGAGAGAGAGTGTATGCATGAGTGTGTGCTTATGTGTAGGTGTGTTGCTCTAGTGTTGAGGTGTCTAACAGCCTGATGACTCTATTTCATGAGGAGCTCTGAAGCTTGGCCCTTGCTGCAACTCTCTCCTTACTATTCAGCTATCCCAGTAAGGATTCTCTTAGACTACACCCCACCGGGGGCTCCCAGCCTACCTTACTGCCAAGGCCCTTCCCCAGTGTGAATACTTTTCCTCCCTGTCCCTCTACCTCCAAACCACAGCCCCTGCCAGCTCAGTTTTCCTATGACAATGAGGTTGCCTCTTTTCCTGGGATCTCAAGCCAGCAGAAGAGGCAGGCAAGCTGAGGGGCCCACAGCTTAGGAACTCCATGAGACATGAATGCTAAACTGAACACACTCTCTGGGCTCTGTTCTTCCACAGAGGACCCTTTCTGTGATGTGTCACCCTGCTTTTCAGCTCCCAGTTCTTTGACATTATTCAGTCAATCTACTTCTAGCCGCAGATGTGAGAGTCTGTCTCGTTCCCCATGAAGACGATCCTGTTCTTGTGTCTGGGTGAGCTTTAGTTTCTCCTCCCTTCTGAGTCTCTTTTTCCATCCCCTTGACCCTTCTAGCCTTTTCCTTTTCCAAACTATTCCTTCTGCCTTCTTCAGCCATTTCACATTTACCTTTCACCAATGATGGATGGGTTGCCAGTCCCTATGAGCTCAGCTAATTGAGCTATTTCTTGTAAGATTTGCCTATAATTTGAGCAGACTTTGGCAATAGAGATGCTTACCACTGTGGCTTTAACCTGTGCCACTGACACAGCCCCTCATGTGAGACAGTTGAAGTAGGTGGCAGGGAGCATGAGACACAACAATGCTTTCCCCCAAGCCCCTATCCCCAGTGGCCAGGAAGAGGAAGGGGAAGGCATTCCACATGCTCCTTGGAGCATCACAGTCCCACCCTTTACCCCACAATGATCTCAACCCTTCCAGCAAGAGCGCCCCCTTGAGGTCCTACCAACTCACACGTTTAACACTGGAGCTTGTGATGGGTGCTCAGCACAAGGCCCTAGCAGGAACAGAGGAAGAATGTCCTTAAACATCTTTGTCTTTCCCACGGGACTGGCTGCTTGAGTCTTCTCAACACAGACCCTTTCAGACAAGATGCCATACATCTCATGATAGTGTCTAAGAAGAGACAACCTCCCTGTTAGGTTCACCAATTACCATGTCTCCAGAACATGTCTCGAATTATTTCATAAGCCTTACAAGAGAACTATGAGTCCCGTTGGTCTTCCAGAGGGCCTGGGTTTGGTTCCCACAACCACCTGTAGTTCCAGTTCCAAGTGATATAATACCCTCTTCTGGCATCTCTGGATTCCTGCACATATGGAGTGCACACAAACTCATGGAGGCTCATACATATACGTGATTGATCTTAAAAATCTTTTTTTTAAAGACACTTTTCTCAGGTGATTAAAGGTTGTGGCAATTTGACAAGGGAAAACCAACCATCTGTCACTGACCCCTGACCCCTGACCCCTGACCCCTGACCCCTATGTGAATACTCTAGAAAGTCAAACAAGCACCAAAGCAAGTAAATATGTCATTCCTGTCCCCAGGAATTAGGAAAATCAGCTGCTAAAACATGACACTAACTTGTTGAAACCACACAGATTATCATCAATACCAGGCCAAGCATGGACAGTTCTAGCATCTAGCTAAGTTCTATCATTTAACCTTCCTTAGCTTTGATTTTTATCTACAAAATGAGAATAACAAAAAGCTGGAGTCATGTGACTATGGCTACACATATAAAAGTGCTTTGTAAACTGTAAAGTGTGTTATGTAAATACCAGGTGGCCCCTGTCCTAAAGTATACCTCTACTCTGTGGCCAAGAGGGCTTCTTACAACATATAATCTCACACAATTCTGTCACCTCGCCCAGTTGCCCTCTAAGGCACAAGATTCAGTTAGAATTATGAAATTGAAAGAGACTTAACGGTAACCAGGTTCATGTCAGAAGGGGGGAGAGCACAGGGCTGGGGACAATGACCCACCCAAGATGGTACAGCTAGGTCTAAAGCCCACACATCCTGACTTCTGCCCAGTGCTCAACCTGACTAGGAGATGCTGCTGACTCTGTACCTCAGCTATGGCTGGACCTTAGACTCCTTCTTATCATTCCAGAACATTGATGGGAGTTAAAGCTCTTTTGTTCTCCACATCTTAAATGGCCAGTCACACACATTCAAATAAAGACCTTTCAGAGAGTTATTAACAGATGTGAGGAGACATAGGTATAAAGTAGGCAAAATGGGAAATACAGTTAACATCCAAGACAGGTCTTGGTGCTTCTAAGGTAGCAGTAGCATGAACCTGACTTGAAAATGGGCTTGCTGATCATACAGGTGATGGGAGACCCTCAAGGGAGCGGCCACAAGTCCCTGGGAAAGAGAAGATGAAGGTACACCTCTGATGTATGGGTTGTCTGCAGAGTCAAGAGTCTGCCAGCTGGGGTGCCCAGTGCTCTCCCACTGGAAAAACACATAGGTCTGCTCTCCTGTTCTTCTTTTCCAACCTCTTTCTTTATGCTGGATGGCAGGTTCTGCACTGAATTAGCCGGTTATGAATGTGTTCAGGTATCCTATGGAGGAAGAGTCACTCAGTTTGTTGGGTAAATAATTAAATAGGCTGCTTTAGATTTCTGATTCTGAAATTTTACAGCCACTTTATTCCTAGAGGGGTAGACGTAAAAATGAGGGTCTCATTGTGACAGAGTTCTAAGAGCAGAGGGACAGAGAAGGGGGCTCTGCTCTTGGCCAGGGTTACCATGCTATCACACACAGCAAGGACTTGTGACCATAATCAGGTCACAGGAAGGAATGTGGCTCAATGAATAAGACGTATACACAGAAGCGGCGGCTCTCAGCCTCTGGGCTATGCTATTGGGCTGTCCTGGCTGCTGTTTTTCATCTTGGAGGCTCCTCAGATAGCTGTTTTCTATGAGGAATCCTTGAAACAAAGAGACTTAACAGGCTGAAATACGAAGTATAGAGAGTTCTAACCAGGATTGCTTCTGATGTCTTTTTATTTCTCTCTCATTTACTTTTGTCATTGGGACGAGGCTCGTGACCTCACACATTACCTAAGGCACACACGCTGAGATACTTCCACAGTCCGTATAATTTGCTTTTATTTTCTTGTAGTTGTCATTGTACATAGGGCTGGGGATTGTGCGCACCAGGCAAGAGCTCTACTACCAAGCCCTCACACTAGCCAAGAGCTCTTCTACCAAGCTCTTCCTTAGCATCCACCTCTGACCTTCACCTTGAGAAAGCATCTATTTCCCAGGCAGGCCTAGAACTTGCGAGTCTCCCATCTTCAGCCTCTCTTACAGCTTGGATCTCAGGCCTGTGCCACCAGGCCAGGCTACTACTGAGCATGTCTGTCTGCCTGTCTTTTTCTTTGCCCTTCTGTTTTCTCATCTATAAAACAGCATTTTCAGATGTTATCTAACTATTGGGAGAACGGGGCAGATCATTGGGTAAAAAAACAGCTGCAATAACCAATTAGCATAGAAACTCAATTACAACATGCTTCTTGGTTAGCTTTAAGTTTTCTTACTCTATTGGGACTATGGGGACTGTATTAATGACAAGGCTTTGATGATAGCCCACTGATACTAGACCAGCCACGACAAGTCTTACTGCCAATGTGGAAATCAACTCTATTGACCACTTTAGTTCTATGGCCATTTAGAACCATATCCACGAGACCTGACTGCAGGAAGCTGAGCTCACAAAGGAGGTCAAAAGCAGATCAGCTACTGGGAGATGAAGACCTATACAAATAACATCAACTGGAGTACTGTCTAGTCCTTACAGCTCTTATAGAAAATAGGTGCTCTCCAGAGAGGGAAACTAGGCTCAGAGATGTTAAGTGACTGGAAGAAAGTGAGAACAAAGCAGGATTAGATCCCAGCCCAGACCTCTATACCAGCTCTTCTCCCAGCTCCCAGACAGCTATCTGATGCCTGACAAGAATGTCTGCCCGTAAGTAGGCCATGATCTTAGATCTCAAAGCACTTAAGAACATTCCAGAAGCCTGATTACAGAACCCCTGTGAGCTGGACAAATTTCAGTCCTGCTCTTCACTCAGAGGACATACTTAAAAGGATGTAAGCACCCTGGTCCAAGTTACCTGGCTCAGGACTCAGCCAGCCAGCCCCTATGTGAGAAAAAAAGCCCACGATCAGGCAGAGCCCAACTCAGCGAGGATTAGTGACCCTTCATCAGGACACCAGCTTTAAAGGTCAGCAATCAGCCCTCCTCCCCCTCCCCCACCTCCATCATCACAGCTGGGGCAGAGGACAGGGTCACCCCCCTTGGCCCATCTCTCACACATATTAACAGTGGCAGCTGAGTGGGTGGACGATTTCACAGAAAGAGGGCAGAGAAGCCCTCTTGGGAGAGAGGAGGGGAGTGTGAGGGGAATGGTAGAGCTCTCAGGTCAGGCCCCTTGGAAGCTCTTTAGCTTTTCCCCTTCTGATACTTCCACTCCCCTTCCCCCTCCCCCTTGAGTGGTAGCCACATCATCTCGCCTAGCACAAGGTACTACGTCCAGTGACATCATCTTGTCCCATCGAAGCACAATGCTGTAGCTAAAGTGACTCCAGGAGGACAAGCTTGGCAGCATCCAGGGCAGGGCCCAAGCACAGGCCCAGCTGGAGTTTGTGGGAAACACAGAGATGGTCAGAGGGAGAGAGCCCTGCACAGGTAAGCTCTGGCCTTGGCATCGCCAGGACGTCTGTGATGCAGCCCACAAGTGTAACCGGCTGTTCTCTCCAGGGGAGGTGACACTGGCATCTCTTCAGGAACGAGACATGGTATACCTTTAAGACTCCCACTCTTACCCTCCGCTGCAACCATTATTAGCAGAGGACCACTCCACGACATGGGTTCCTACTAAGTGGAAGAATACTGAGTCTCCCAATCAGAATACACAGACAGAAGCGGACTATGCGGCACCTGGAGAGTCTTTGAAAAATCCCAGGCTCGTGTGGCCCCTGCCTGTGCCCTAAGGAGTCTCATTGGCAGGGACAGTGATTCCTGGTAGGCTTGGGATAAGAGGAAGGACCATGGAGTAGTGGTATGACGGCTAATCTCAACTGTCAACTTTACTGCATCTGGAAACAGCTAAAACCCAAGGTGCTGGGCACTCCTGTAAGGATTTCTCTCGATCACATCATTTGAAGCAAGGAGACCCCACCCTAATCTAGGTAGCACTTTCTGATGGCAGCCCACATAAAAGGATATGAGCTTCCTTCTCACTCTGCTTGGTGCCTGCTGCCCCCAGTCTCACTGCCAAGCCCATCTTCCTGTTGCTCCTGCATTACCTCAGCAGTACCAGAACTAACTTTTTGGTGATTCCAGATCTGAAACCTTTCAGCTCTCTAGGAATCCTCCAGGCCTCCAGTTTCAGACTGCTGCTGCTGTGACACCCAGCCTTCACGGGTTGAACAACTGCAGAATCTCAGCCTCTACCACATAGTCAGGCAGTCTAATAAGTTACTTTATCTGTCTATCTATTTATCCATCTATGGATCAACTGACAGACAGATACACATATGTTCATACTCTCGGTTCTGCTTCTTTAGAGAACCATAATACAGGTCAGCAGGCTACTGGCTTGTGTTTCCTAACCTATTACATGTGCAACTTCAACCGTCACCTTTGCCAAGGGCAAATATAAAATACAAAATCCTATACTACATTTGCTGTGTTTGTGGGCATGCTTCCACCATCGTTCAGCAGGCTGAGAATCTCTTTGCTAAGTCCCTTTCAAGTGGATGGAGCTGGGTACTTAGCATATTCCCTCTGGGGGAAGCTAATTTCCAGCACCAGGGGGATGAACATGCACTATCCCTGCTACCCAGTTGGCCAGTACTCGGGGCATCAGCTCCTTGAAGGCGAAGGTAATTTCTGCTTACAGCAGCTCCTTGTGGATCACTATACTTTGGGAAGGGATCCTGTGCCCTTCCGGGATGGCCCTTCCTGTGTCATCTCCAGGAAGCTGTTTGCTTTCCTTCCCATAATCCTTCCTTCTCAACCTCAGTACTCAACTCCCGGCTTCCTCCTGGTCTTATAGGGAAAAGCTGACGTGGAGAGAGCATGTTTTCTGGGGCTCCCAGACCTTCTGCCAGCCCCACCTCCCTCAAGTTCTCCGAGCACCTGCTCTGAAGTGTTAGTCACTTCCACCCAACTGCAAAATTGAATCACGGAGCACTCCCTTTTCCTGGAAGTAACTGAATTAGCATACATTGTCTTCGTACCGTTTGCAGTAGGGAAAGATGTCAGGATCGTGCAGCGGCCATGCACAATAATTTGGGGGAGTTTGTAAGAGGCTCTCCAATCAAGGGGCATGCACGTCTCATCCCAGCAAAGCCACCTTCACATTAGGGCTCAGAGTTTCAGGAAGCTGACTGGATCACATACTCAGGAAAGAGGTCGCTCTAGTTCTTCGATGGTGAAAATAATTGTTACATCAACATCTACTTCCTCACTGCCTGCAAGGAGGACAGAACCTGGTCACCACTAAAGCCTCATCTGCAAGTCCGCCTGCCCCAGAGTAAGCCCTCTCAGTCTGCCCGAGGTTAGCCCTCCCAGGTATGGGTATGCCAGAAGAAAGCCCTCGCCAGGAATTCTTTTCTGTTGCAAGCAGGAAAGGTGACCATTTGCAGGGAAGGCAGGGTGTAGTGACAAGTCTGCTCAAAATAACTCTCTAGTCAATTCCTGGAGTCCTCCACATTGACACCACTCCCTTCTCAAGGGCTCTCACAAGGAGAAGCGATCTGTAACTGAATTAGCCTCCCAGAAGGGAGTGTGCTTTGCAAGTCTCTGATTAAGAGGACCACCAGCTTCCCCTTCTCATCTGATGGACAATCTCACAGCCATGGTACATGCCAGGAAGATAGGGCCATGGAAACTCAGGGCTGCTTGCTGCGAGAGGCTGGAAGAGGCCCTCAGTGCTGACCTCCTGGGGAACAAAGTGCCAAGTCGTCTCCCCAAGATGGCATTATCTGGGAGGAGGGCATCATCTTAAAAGCATAGTACAGGACTGTAACGGCAGTCAAAGAGGAGACATCTGGCCCAGATATGGGTATTTAATGCACTTTCACTGGGGGCCAAGGTCAGCAACATCGATTGGTCAGGTTTTGAAGTTTACTGTCTTAGGAAAGTACTGAGTAGGATCGACAAGTACTGAGTACTGGGTACAAAGAGGGTTAGTCCTGAAGGAAGTCCCATTTGGTTCCATGTCTGAATGGCTTGAGTTACACCTTTGCCTTGGGCTTCATGCCCAACAGTCTGTACCATAACCTTAGCACCACACTAGTCAGCTAATAAACACGCCCCTGTGGCGTGTGCATGGACACACGTTTTCAAACGGAAAAGGCACCCATAAGTCAGTCAAAAGGAGCATTTTGAAACTGACCGCAGTGGGAAGAGAAGGGCGCTTGCTGACTTCAGAGAAAGAAGCCATGAGAACACTGATCCAGCCCCAGGGCTCTCTACTGCTGAGTCCGCTTTTGTAAAGGGCCATAATGGTGACGCCTTCATCGGAGGTTTGCGACACTACTGAAATGTACCTTGTGGTGACTTCTGCCTTAGGTACCCAGTGCTCACAAACTACCCTCCTCCTATGGTGACAACCCTTGGTCTGCTGGTGGGACTCTAGGTTAAGATGCACCAGAGCACAATACTTTTGAGTCTGGCTTCCAGAGTGGAAGACCGCATGCTCCTTATCAGCACGCCAACATGGGCGAGTAGTTGCATCAATGACCGGCCTCAAGCTTCCTCACTGAGACAGTGGAGGTGGCAGAAGGTAGCTCGTGCCGCTGTTCGGAAGACCCCGAGGGTTGGGACCTGTGAATCTTACTGCTTCTCTGTCTTTTCTCTGCCCTGTGCTCTGGCCTCTCCCAGTGCGACTTCTACAGTGTGCTTCACACCTTCTCAAACCCGGGCACAGTGACAAGCAGGAGGAGGGAGAGAGAACACGTAGCAAAGAGCCCTGTTCTCACTGAGTTTGGACTCGGTAAGAAGAACTGGGCATTAAGTGAGAGAGTAAACGAGACATTTCGAAAATAGCAGTGAGCTGTTACAAGCTCAGTGGCATTCAAAGCCAATCTGTGCACAAGGACAAAAGTGTGGTGGTGGTGGTGGTAGGGTTATTCTGGCCTGAGTCCTCTATGTGCATAGGAGGAAGTCTTCCTTTCCCGAAATCCTCTGCATGTAAGCTGCCCCCAACTCCTCTAAGAGGTCAGGCAGAGAAGGTCATCATGGGCACGAAGCTAATTAAGACCACCAGGAGGGTGGCGGGTTAAGGGGTCTGAGGAAGAGATTGTGAGGGACTCAGCAAGCTGACTGAGACATGCAAAAGAGGTCTGTTGGCTAGAAAAGGCAAAGGAGAAAACCTTGGTGGTGGGGATGTATGTGGAGCACTGCCAGCAAGCTGGTCATGTCTCAGGAAGACCAGGCACACTCTGCATGGAGCAGAGAACGGAAGGGCCCCTAAAGCCATGGGGCTATGCTCTCTCCTGCTGACCGCTGGGCAGCGTGTCCCCAAGTCAGAGCTGCTACCACTGCCGCTCACTTTCCTCTTCCGAGGTGTGAGAGAATCAGGGTAACTTTCCAGATGGAAGAAAGGTGACTGCCCCACTGTGATGATCCCATTCAGAAAGAAATCCACCGTGACGGTGCTAGAGGGTCGTGACCAGGGCCAGGGGGACACACTGGAAACCTGGACAGCAAAGTGGAGTTTTGGCTCTCAGACCAGAAGTGAGTAACTCCCATCTCAGATGGAGAAACAGAACAGAAGATAAAAAGGCAAGTAAAATACCCAAGGGAAATCTGAAAATGCAAAGAATGAAGAGGTAAGACAGCCAGGAAGAGAAAGCATAAGGGAAACACAGAAAACGGAACAATGGATGGGCATCAGCGGTTCAAGTCCCCATGTCCATCCACTGTTCACAATGCCCCTGAGACCTGCCCAACAGGTGCAGCTGGGTACGAGGAGCTCATGGTGCACTCAGTTGTGATCTCTAAATCGGTGGCACCTCGTGGTCTGTGGCAAAGGCATGGTGGGCATGAATCCAGCACCATGGCTAACATCTGGCTCCAGGAGCCCAGGCGGCAGCTGTGGGTGATGAGTGTTGCTGTGATGTTTCTGAGAGATACATTGGCCTTAGAGAAAGTGAGTCTGTGACCAGGAACCAGGGTCATTCCTGGCATTGGGCCTCCTTCTGGCTACAGGTCACATCTGTTGCTCAGGTCTGCCCATATTCAGTAAGAAGTAAAACACATTTGGAAGACACCAGCTTTCATGAAGTTCAAAGGCGTCCTTGCTGCAGGACTTCTTAGAGCCTCTGCACATTCACCTGTCCTGTGACATCCAGAGGAACGGGCAGGGGTATAAGCGTTAGGACAGCCTGGGTTTTATCTCAGAATAGCTATTTATAGTTCAAAAGGACACTGGATTCCACAAGAGAGGCCCTGACCTATGTATAAGAACACTGGACCTCGGTACTGTGCACACCTGTCTAAGGTCCCTTCCTTCAGCCCCCAAACCCACAGACTGCCCATTAAGTACAAGTGACTAAAATCTGTTCAACCCAGGTAGCCAGTACCCTTCCCCTGGCTCATGGTAGAACCCTCACCCTCAAGCTCAGAACTGTGAAGGCCTGGAGGGAGGCCATACTCTGTAGGTGGTAAGCCTTTCAAGAGAAATACTAAAAGTGACAGGAAGCCAAGGATATCAGGGGAGCCAAGTGACTGTCAAGTAAGGAACAAGCAGATCAGATAATTCTCATGGCACAGGTGACAGTGTTGACCCCATTTGATTGACAAGAAAAGTGGAGCTCATACAAGAAATTGACCCCCAGGTCCCATGGTTAGCACAGGATGGACCTGGGATGTGAGTGTGTGATGGCCTCACTCTGAGCCCACTGTGAGTGAGGAGCTACCCGGGAAGGCATTTCGAGTACCACTTGCAGAAGAAGCTTACACAGAACAAATACTGAGCAGACTAAGATAGCCAGGGAGAGCTTTCTTCATGAAAGCAACGGGGCAAACACAGAGCTGAGAGGGGCGGGGTCACTTTGGGGACCTCTGTGGCCATGTGGAATCGAAGAAGAGGCGGTGGGTGGGCTTGGCGAGATGGAGAGAGAGGTGTCCAGCTGAAGCCACCACAAACTTTTGCATGAGGACCTGGCAGTAGTGTGCTAAGTAGCCTTGAGACAATGAGCTTTGGCATGTCCCATCAGTGGGCTCCAGCAGCCCTGCTGACCAACCAGTGCAATCAACCAACCCTTTGATCTTAGCACACTTCCACAGAAGCAATAATTGGTATGCAATCCCCACAGAAAGTGGGGAGAAACTCAGAGGGTAGTTTATTTGGGTCAGGGGTGTCCTGGGCACACTGAGCTCCATCAAAGAGTTATTGATTTGATGATCATGTTTCTGTTAGCTCATCCTATCGACTTCCCCTGCATTCCAGTTATTAGGCTTAGACAAAGTGACCTGCCTTCCACTCCTCCCTATGGGTGCACCCTTACTTATTCGTCCAGTGCAACACAGGCGCCTTCTCAACAAGAGAAGCCAGGTTTCTGAGGTTGGATTTCTCTCCAATCTAGTGCAGCTTGACAACATATCAAATCTGTTTAATAGGCACCCGTTAAACGGCTCCTTTACATATCCATCAGACAGTCACTCTCTGGCTGAAATGATTTGTTGAGCGTTCTGTGGGCACTAAAAATGGCCAGACTAACCTGGACAGATGGCCACGGTCAGGCCAGAATTTGAGTCCCTTCATCTGTCCCTCCATGCTCTTTTCTTACAAGCTTTGAAGCAGAATGCACAGCCAGGCCCTCAGCTTAAAGATACACAGAGAGCTCGTCTCATGGCAGATTCTTACTGTTTACATTTCTCCTTCCTGGAAAGCAGGGTGTGGGCCACCTCAACTACACCTGCTGCCAGGACTCAGAAAAACAGCACTCAGTGAAGCCCATCACACACCTCAGCTCCTGACACAACTCACCAAGGCAGGAGACAATTGCACCCAGAACAGGACAACGCCCACCCAGGCATGGAAGAGAGCAAGAGCCATCCTGCTCCACGGTCCTTTGGGTACCTACGTCCCCAACACCCTCACAAGGTCTACTTCCAGGGCATTTTCCCAGGTGTTCAGCAGGAATGAGACACTGATGGCCCTGCCAAGAAACATCACTTAAGTGTCCAAGGACAAATGTCAGGGAGGCCGTGTTTGCAAGCAGCAAACGGCGATGAGACTCGCCAGCTATATGAACCTGTAGCAAGCATCACAAAAGGACCGTGTTGGTTCCTAGTCAGCATGGCTGTGTAAGGCGTGAAGGTAACACCTGTGCCAGGCTGATGTTCACCAGCTGCACAGCGTGGGCACCAGCTGCTTTTATTTGCTACCTGTCTGGCTGGGCAGTAGAATTCCATACTTGTGATCTGCACTCCTGTCACTTCCCAAACATAAGAACCACAAAGCCTGGCGTGTGGTTGTACGCAGTGGCTACTGCTGCTAAAACAGAGAGAAGGATGCACAGAAGGTGTCTAACAAGGGTGATGACAAGCAGAGCCTCACCAAGAGGGAGGGCAGGCAGGAGCACAATATTCCTAGCCGCTGTCTCCTTCTACCCTTACTTAGAAGTCATCGATAAGATTCAGTCTAGGTTGCCCCATTCCTTGCTAAGTGCTGAGGTTGACAGATACAGGTTCAAGCCACCCAAACACCCTTGTAACCACAAAGCCTGGCTCTGGGGCAAATCGAGTCACGGGCTACTCATGGGCACAGGTTACCATTTGAGGTCCCCCCCACAGCTTCCCAGCAGGACCAAGGAGAACATGCAAGAAGACAGGCTGCCTGCCTGCTGCACTAGCCTGGGGCATGCTCTTTAGGAAGAGCCTCTGACCTGCAGCACCCATCAGCTTTAAAGAGGAACCGGGGCAGCATGGGCCCCTTGGCCATGGATCAGGGCCAACCTAAAACGACAGGACAGGAACTCTGAAGGCCAGAAAAGACTGGGGATCCAAATGGCTCCAGGGTTTCTTTCCACCCCACCCCCAAGATGAAGGAAACAAGACACAGTAGTTCCTCCCCTGATCAAGAATCAGAAAAACTGATCAGCAGAGGGGCAGGGCAGTCTGTTGGTCAGGGAGTAGGGGAGGCGGCAGAGGGAGTTACTCGCTGGGTTGACTCCCTTTCTGCCATCAAGGGCTCTGCAATCTTATTCTCACTAGAATTCCCTTCAGTGTGCTCAGGGACTTCCAGGGCAGCTATTTGAGAGAAAGAAGACATGGTTGCTGTCTGAAGCAGCGAGAAGGTCTCTCCAGAGACTGCTGAGTCGGGGAAGCATAGCAAATAGTTTAGTGCCCTGGAGCCTCCGCTTGGCTTTGGGCTATGCATACAGCACCTTCCCCTCATAATAATGCATCCGGCATCCAAGTCCCTTCACCTGCACATGCCGTGTGCATACCCCTCTCCACACTGTATACTGAGCATCCGCGGAACAGCCTCCCCCCAGCCCACACCTCCAACGAGCTTCACATTTGGCAACCCCTCAACAACTTAATTTAGACAGCTCCTATTCAAGCGTATTTCCAGTGTATGCAGGTATCAAGTATAGAAGGAACTGATCTGGCCTGAACTAGTTTTGAAAACACGCATAGAAAACTATGTCCTCTGTAACCTTTCAGAGAGAATCTTCTACTTACTACCTTATGTCTATGTATATGTCGGACATGCATACGCTTAAAATCGGTGTGTTCTGAGAAATGACAAGGGCAGTACAGAAATGATTAAATAACCTAATATAGCAACCAAAACAAAGAATGACCCAAACTATGTCTCTAGTAAGCAGGTCCTTGTTCCCTTAGACCCATAAAACCCCCTTGAGTTTCTTGCCCATGACAGTCCCAACAGTGCCTCTTTAATGTATACTGTTGCTTTGCTCCAAATCATCTTGTTTCTTGAGGCAAGGGAGACAAACAAGAGTCCCTTCCCTTGTTCTGTTCTTCAGATTTTGGTTTTGTTTGTTTTGACTCAGGTCCTCACCACCACAGACCCCTGGGTGGCTTGGAGCCCCAGCTCCAGTTCTCCCTGGGAGTTGTGTTATCTGGTCACTTTTCCTACAACAATTCATTGCTCCCCAGAGGTGGGAGAGGCGGCATGCATTCTCTACCTCCCCTCTTTCCTCCTCCAAGTGGTGACTGTTCCTGAGTCCCACAGAGTTGAGGAGCTTGGGAAGAGGTAGGCTTTGCTTAGGGAAGTTAGAAACACACAGCACATGTATCCAGGGAGTCTGGGGAGGCATCAGATGGTGTCATTTGTACTGGCAGGCACGGGAAGGGACTGTTTCTCTTGCTGCAAAGTACTGTGGGAGGAGAAAGATGAGCAAAAATCCATGCCACGGTAGAAACCTCAAGGAGAACTGAAGGACAGGAACCATCCTGAGAGCTGGGGTCACCTCTTGGAAGACACACACACACTTACACACACACATTCACACTCATACACCACATACACACACACTCACACACACACACACACCACTCACACACACATACATTCACACTCACACATATATACATGCACACATAAATACACACATTCATTTTTATATACACATTTACACACATATATTCACAGACTCACACATATTCATAAATGTACACATTCATACACACATTCATACACCCATACATACACACATACCTATGCATAGAAACACACATGAATATCAACATTCACATATACATAGACACACATACACTCTCACATGCAGACTCACACATGCACATTCACACATATACACCCTCTCACACACACATACACTCATATATATATATATATGGTCCAGATTCTTTTCACTACAGGCATATTATTGCTGGCTCACTTGAAACAATTGGTCTTGGCTTCCTTCACACAAAAGGATTCACAGAAACCGTGGCCCTTTAGAGACAAAGGCTACATTGCACACCAAGTTCCTCGCTAAGGTCCAGTTCTTGTAAAACTCTTGCAGAAGTGATTCTGCAGTGAAGCACAGTAGGCCTGGTGAACAGTCAGAGTCTGCTTCCACAATGAGTGGTGGGGCTCTGACAATGAGCCCTGCAGCAAGTGAGGGGATGAAAAGTTCATGGCCATTGTACCCAAGGAGCTGGCCAAACCACACTGCTCTGGAGAGCAACCCTGACCCCCCCCCACCCCCCTGGGGTGAGTGTAACAGACACAGAATGCATAATGCTACCACCTGAGGCTGGCAGCCAAACCCCAACTAGAGCATCTGAGAGCAGCAGGGTGCCAGCCTGTGGAGGCCTGAGAGCTGACAGGGAGGATCTGCACCATCAGCAAGAAACCCTCCTGCTTAGAGTCCAGTCCCCCAGAACCCCCTGCTCCAGCCTCTCCCATGCCCACCCTCCCATCCGTGCCTCCTCCTCTCCTGCCAGGTTTTCTTTCAAGCCTTGTTTCCTTCTGTTCTTATCCTGACAGCAATCCTGTGCTGCAAGTCTGAGTACCTTTCAGTGATGGTCCAAGTTGCACTTGGCATGGAGGGAACGCCATGGAGGTGAATTGCTTTGTTAAGGGGAGCATTTCTGCATCAGGAAAGAGAGTGCAAGGTCTTGACAGAAGCAGTAAAAGAAGGAAAGGTCCTGAAATGAATGCACTAACTTCCAATGGAAGCATCCCTAGAAGTCACCGAGACTTCTGTGATTCTCTAAGCACAGGTCAAAGATAATTAACAATTATGGGCAAGACCTGAAAACAGGAGTCTTGATGAAAATCCTACACAGAACACCACACACCGTGGGTGAATGTCCATCAGCAGATATCTCTAGGGTACACAAACCAGGGTGACACCTTTGTTTCAATCTCATGCTCTCATTGGCTTTGACTTGACTTGATTCTTCTGTGAGATCTGTAAGTGTCTGCAAGAGGAGGTCAGAGGTGAACTAATGTATTCTCACTTCCATGAGGAGGCTCTGAGGAGCAGTCGCCCCTGGGAATGGGTTCAGTCACAAAACAGGGACTTGATCCCACATATCCCATCAGGGCCCTTCACCTCGACGACCAGATAGAGTCAAACAAGAGCTATTTGATCACATGCAACAATACAGTAAGCAAGGAACGGTGGCCAGGGCCTGAAGGAGCTAATGCTTAGGTCAAGAAGAGACATGACAGCATAAGAAGAATAAACTGCCTTCTGATGGCCCGTGGACACACGCTAAAGCCACCTGGGGCCAGCATCACTAACATAGGGGCAAGAGGGATAACAGCGTGCAACTTATCTGACGCTACAACTGTCGTCCCCAAAATGCTAACAGAAGATTTCAGCAGTAGCATCTCTGCTTATGAAAACAGCTTATTTTCCAGTGCACTAAAGTGGAATGAATGAGACTTAGCTCCTTAGCAAAGAAGGAGGAGGAGGAAGAGACTATAACAACAGATTCTTCATAGAACACAGAGCAGCCTGGAGAGGCCAATTCTGGAAATACGCATACATATTTTCCTCTGAATCTCCACTTCAGTGCAACTAACACTCCATCAGCTGGGGTGTGGCTCAGCAGCAGAGCACTCGCCCGGCACATGTAAGGCACTGCGTTCTACTCTCAGTACAGAAAAATACAATTAAAAGGCTCTGACAGCTGCAAAGAAAGCTGATAGGAGCCAAGGGCCCTGAGAAATGGTACCTTGGTATGTTCTTGATGAATCCAGAATCACAGTGAGTGCAGAGAAGACAAGCCTGATTAAAGTTTTGTTTCTTCAGCTAGACAATCAGAAAGAGAATACCTATCAAGAAACATTTTATTAAACATCACCATAAAACAACAAAATTCACTGCAGTGTGTGATTTATTCTCTTCCTCTTCCTCCTCCTCCTCCACCTCCAACTCCTCCTTCTCCTCCTCCTCTTTTCTAGGTAGAGTCCCATTATGTAGCTCAGGCTCAAACGTGTGATCCTCCTGCCTCCACCTTCCACATACAGGGATTACAATGCATGGCACTGTGCCCAGAATTTTGTTGTGTTTATTCATTTTTGATTGTCTGAACTTCCATAGCTTGAATCTTGACTGTTCCCCAAAGGCCCACATGCTGAAGGTTTGGTCTCTAGCCCTTGGTGCTTTGGGGAGTTGGTGAGACTTTTAGAGGGTGGGGCCTGGGAGAAGAAAGCTAGGTGATGGCGTGGAACAGTGTTTGAAGGGGGTGTTATCATCCTGTTTCCTTTCTGGACTTTCTCGTTGCTTTCTGACTGTGACCTGAAACATGCAGGCAAGTGACCATGGACTGAAACCTGGAGCCCAACCGAACCTTTCTCTTCATGCATGACCTCATGCACTGTGACCCAGTGACCGAAGGCTAACAAATCTATTGGCTGTTTTAACTGATTTTAAGTCTGGTTCCATAATGTGACATAATTTACATGTGGTACCGCTGTCATCGTCATCCTTAGAGCTCTTTCATCACAAACAGAGCTTGAAGCCTCTGAACGGATAACATCTTATCAACTCCATCTTTGGGTCCTAGGCACCAGTTCTCCACTTCCTGTCTCTGAGTTTAAATACTCGAGGTTCCTCCTCTAAGTAGAATCACGCCTTCTTTGAATGTTTGTGAGTGGCGTATTTCACGCAGCACAACGTTTTCAGAATTCACTCAACCATACTGTGACATCTACAAGAATCCCCTTCCTTCGAAGGTGAAATAATGCTGTACTAATTACATATACTATTCTCGCTGATTGGTTACCCATCAGTGCCACTGATGGACATTGTGTGTACTTTTTGGATGCTGTAAACAACACTGTGCTGAACATAGGTGTGCAACTATCTTCTCAACCCATTTATTGTTCTTTGGAGCACACACCTAGAAGTAAGATTGCCCTGTGGTCGGCAGCGTTGACCATGCATCTTCTGTGCTCCATGGAGCCCAACGGCCTGGGTGCTTCTGCCAGTGCCAGGCAGCAGCTCCGGCTTCTGCTCATCACCTCTCCCGCCGCTTGCTGTCTTTTCACTGTAGGCGTCCCGGTGGGTGTGAGGGGATGCTTGACGGTGGACTGACAGACTGACGTCTCTTCCCCGAGCGCCTTTCCACCTGCATCATGGCCACTCCTACATTTTCTTTGGAAGTGGATCTCTTCATGTCCTTGACCTTGTTTTGATGGTTAGTTTTTTCAGACTTTGGTGGTACTGAGAATTAAATCCAGGGCTTCGTGCATGCTAGGCGGGTGTTCTATCATTGAGCCATACGCTATGTCTTCACCTATTTTTATACTAAGACAGACAAGCTTTGACAATAGTCATTCTAATCCTGCCATTTAACATGTGGCTTCTCCCCATCCATCTTAGCACAGGCCCAGTGGGGTAGGCTAGACCTTTGACCTAACCAAACTACAGTGCACAAGCCATGCCCTCTTGCAGGACAGGATCAAGATCAGCGGGGTGACAGATATTCTTTCCCACTGGGTGGCAAGGAGGCATCCCAACATCTTGATGTCAGGGAGGAAACAGAACTTCTATCCCGAGAGGAGTTAAGACTTTTACTTGATGCCCAGTGACAATGACGCTTCCCTGCCCTGTGGAGCAGTGGGGTCTCCCCCACTCTTCTTCTTTCAGGGTGGCACTGACAGAGGTCTGTGGGAACATGAACATGAAGAATAGCAGTACGTGGAGCCTGCTGAATCTGAGCAGAGGCCAAATTGAAAACAGGGCTCCCATCTCTGCCTGGCAATAACAAGATGGAAACATGCCCCCGCCCACCCCCACCCCCCACACACACACCATGGTATAAGGGTCAAAGGAAGCAGCTGTAACTGGTTTAAAGTAATAACCAGAATAGTGTAATACATAAAATCCAGCCGTAAGTAAGAACCGCCCATTTTACCAGGCATTGGGAAACTGTGAATCTGATTGAGAGAGGCAATCTACAGATCCTAACATGAAGTGAACCTGGTTTTAGAGTTATCTAATAAGAATAAGCTCAGACAGCTATCATAGGGGGCCCCACCCACTCAGAGGAGAAGGGGAGGGGAAATGGGGGAAGGACTATGGGAAGGGGTGACCAGGAGTGGGGCAGTGAGCGTTATGTAAAATGAGTAAGTAAAAAAAATTAATTAAATTTAAAGAATAATTAATTTAAATAAACAAATTTGACACCCACATGCTAGCACACGTAAAACAATGCCAGGGAAAAGCAGGAAATCTCAGAAAAGAAATAGAAAGTATTTCTAATAGAAAGACAACGGGAAAGGCTGAAAACCACAACACAGGACATAATAAGGACAGGCTCAGAGGGGAGCTGGAGAAAACAGGGGAAGGGATCTGTGAATGCTGAGACAGAAGAGTAGGAACGACCAACCCCGGCTGAGAGGCTGAGAGGCTGAGAGGCTGAGAATTGCAGTGGTTAGTGCAGCCTGACTGGGACCCTCCTGGGCATGCTGATAGGAACTGTGAGGATCACATTAATTGATGTGGGAAAACCCATCTTGATTGTGGTTGGGAACTAAGCTGCACATATGAGAAAGTGAGCATTTTAGCACACACGAAAGAGGACCACAGATGTGTGGCCAGTGCCTCACACTCCCTCTGCTGGGACTGCCCTGCGCTGCTGGACTCCATCCTACAACTGTGAGTGAAAGGAACTCTTTCTCCTTTAAGTTTCTTTTGTCATTTTATCACAGCAGCAGGAAAAACAGGCAACCAACCAACCAACAACAAACAAACAAAAACCAAACCCAAAGAACAAAACTAAGACATCAACACAGAGAAAACAGACTTTGAAAGTGAACCTGGTTCAAGAGATCTGTGAGGTTATGGTGGACGATCTAACATCCAAGTCATCTTAGTACCAGAAGAGAAAGAGGACAGATATGCTGAGATAAGTAACAGCTGAAAACATCTTAGACTTATCAAAAGACAAGCTCACACATTCAAAAGGCAGAGTAAACGTGAAATTAAATAAATCCAAAAGAAATCTAAATCGGGGCACATCGCACTCCAACGCCTGATAGTTAAAGCCAACAGAAAAGTCTTAATGGCAAAGTGAGGGAATGGCGTGTTACCTGGATGGGAAAGCAGGAGGAATGAGGGCAGATTCCTCATTAGAGACCACGGCCATCCGAGGGAGGAAGGGGCACAACTAAGTTTTCAAGAACCAAGTGAAAAAGAACCATTCACTAGAATTCCACATCCAGTGGGACTATATATTTTTTTATATAAATAAAGGGAAAATAAGGCCCAAAGTATTCGCACAAATGAAAGAGAACACAGGGGATTTATCACCCACAGGCCTGCCCTGAAAGAAGAGCTTAATTCCCTAAGTGGAAAAGGGGTAATTCCTTAAAACAAAAGAAAAATGCAACAAACACCTTGAATTTTCTAAATTGTGTGTGATGGCTGGAACAAACACGGCAGCTCTGATGTGTTTTCATGCACGCAGAGGAGATATCTAAGGGAACTGTATTATAAATAAGGGAGTAAAGAGAGATAAAATAGCTAAGTTTCATCTGGCTGGGGGAAAGTAATACCACTCTACCAATAAATATGACAAAGTATGCATATATAATACTTAGAGCTGCAGACATTCTAGATATAAGTAAAAAACGGGCTTCTGGAAAATGTTCCCATAATCCTTAGAAAGGAAAAAAAAGAGAGAAGCCATTCATACAACATTAATAAAATGGCAAATTTATAGAGATGGATCACAGACTACTCTAGGGATGGAGGGGAGCAGGTGTGAGTGACGGGGCACAAGCAGGTCCTGCAGAGCAATGAGATGCTTCAAATCGCACACGATGAAATGAGACACAACCACACATGCGTGCACGGGCACACAACCAGACATACAACCAAGCACACACACACACACACACACACACACAGAGGCACAGGCACACGCACACACACACACACACACACACACACACACGCATGTACGCACGCATGCACATGCACTGGCACAGGCACGCACCAATGTCAGTTTTCTGGCTTTCATCTTACACCATCATTAAGTCAGGTTTCCATTGGGGAAAACCTAAGAAAGGGCACAAAGGGCTTCTCTGAAATGTCCTATGAATCCATAATTTTCAAAACGTAAAAACTAAAATGACCTGGATTGGTAGAGCAGATCTAGATTCCTTCCCCAGTTCTTTCTGATCTTTCGAGGCCAGCAGCTCAGTGCACCTCAAAAGAATCATCCAGAAAGCTCTGTCTGTCAGGTGGGGAAACCGAGGCAGGGTGCTTCTCAGTTAGAAATGGAGCAGTCACCCAATCGAATTTATGTCTTTAACACTGTGCCACGATCTCCCTTAAACGTCCCAAGCCCTCTTTTTCCCTGAGCCCTTCCAGTCACTCTTGTTTGGCCTTTCACAAGCAAAGCCATGAAACCAGAGCCACACATGATGCAGTGGAAACATTCAGAAAACTGTTTTGTTCTTCTTGAGTTTCATGTGTTTTGCAAATTGTATCTTATATCTTGGGTATTCTAAGTTTCTGGGCTAATATCCACTTATCAGTGAGTACATATCATTTGAGTTTTTTTGTGATTAAGTTACCTCACTCAGGATGATGCCCTCCAGGTCCAACCATTTGCCTAGGAATTTCATAAATTCATTCTTTTTAATAGCTGAGTAGTACTCCATTGTTTCTTCCCACGTTAGCAAACCAGCTCCCAGGAGTTGGCTGGCTGCATCACGGGTCTCTATATCTATCTGCTCTATCTCCAGGAGCTCAACTGAATCCACTCACTATGCTTATCCCCAGTTCTTACTTCCCAGTCATGGGACAGGGTCCATATCGGGAGAGTCACATGTCACTAATTAGGATTCTACAAAGGCAGAATTTCTCCTTCAATGAACAGGACTGTGTATTGCCTCAAGGCCCTAATGCTGCCTTAAGAGTGATGATGGCGCAAACACTGCGTGCTCACCACCACAAGCCTGCTTTTGGGTTATTTGTGACTTGGCTTGGGAGCACTAGAGAAGAGAGACCCAGAGTCTGTTAGTCTGTAGCAAGAGAGCATCGAGGAACTGCTTCTCTCAGAAAGTGATCGTGGCAGGGGTCAGTCTTACCCATCATCTTCCCTCTGAGTTACAAGGGACCTACTCAGCACGCACTGCCTAAGGTGCCCACCACATATGTGTGATAATTAAGATTATATTAGTGGTACTGAACCTATATAGACCTGTTCATTGAAGCGGAAGTCCTGGTCCGTGTTGAGCCCTGGATAAGGACACCTGAAAATGTGGAACCCCTCCCATGGTCTTTTGGGACAGGTAAATGTCCAAGGGCTACAACAGCGTCTAAGAGTAACCATCTCCACCCTCTGTGACGAGGGGGACGCGCCTGTTCTTGTGTTCCCGAGAAGCCAACCGAAGTCCACCTGCGGTTTGCTTGGGATCTGTGGGACAGAGGTGGGAGGGGAGGAGGAGGCCTTCAGAGTGCCAGAGCCATCTTCTCATCTGTTATTTATCACTGCCGTCTTAATCATATAATGCCAATACAGCTATAAATTATCTTGTCTCTCAGCAGCTGCCAGGAATGATGAAAGCTGTCACCTCATCAAGAAAGTTTAATTAAAGAGGAAAAAAAAAGTCAAAGAAGAAAAATCAGCCTTGGGATGGCAGCCCAGACCTTGAGTCTCAGAGGCAGCAAGGCCACAGCAGTGTGTGTGTGTGTGTGTGTGTGTGTGTGTGTGTGTGTGTGTGTGTGTGTATACCTGCAGTCCTGTCTCCAGAACCATCTGCACACTTAGCAAGCCCTGCCTCCCAACCCACAGCTGGGCCAACCGCTAGTTAGCCATCAAAGACCATGGTCAGAAACAAATGGAGCCTGGGTCGTCGCAGCTGGATCTGCTCTGCCTTCACCCTGGAGGAAGGGCTAACCTCTGGGAAATCCTGGGAAGTCTGTGGCTTGTCCCTTGTCACTCCAACCCTCCATCCTGTCTGCCCCTTCCCCTCACCATGATGACATTGGAAGTCCTCTGAGGATGTGAGTGCCTTTTTAAACTCATGTATCAAAACAAAACCAAAACCCAAAGAAAGCCTTGCCCCTTGCACAGGGCCACATGGGAAGGACGACTGATGAATCTATTGCTCATAAGGGTCTCATCACCAACAAAGTCATGAACCTCTCCAAGAAGAACCTCAAAGAGAGAGAGAGAGAGACAGAGACAGAGACAGAGAGAGAGAGAGACAGAGACAGAGAGAGATGCTCTGGTGGCTATAGCACCAAGCCTTCCTGTGACAGAGACTGGGAGGCAGAACCGAGGAGGCTCCCACTGGCATTAGGATGCCCCAGGCTGGCTCTCAGCAAAAGAACAAGAAAGTTGAGCACACCTTGCTGCTGGCCAGTAAAGATCTTGCTAGTAAAATACGGCTGCCTGTCACCATTGGCATTTCACATGGAGAGTCAGCAGGTAGCATGGCAAGTCTTCCCTTATAGAAAGGACATTGAGACTCAGAGAGGGTGAATGTCTTACTTAGGGTCACACAGCAGCGAGTGATAGAAAGAGACCTGGGATCTCCCGCCCCGTACTTTCCATACTCACTCAGCGGATACTGTTTTCTGCTTTCCTTTCCAAGTCACCACCTTCCAGCAACTAGAGAGGCACATCAACCCGGAGAAGCACGCAGAGTCCCTTCAATCTGGTGCTTCCACCGGTCACACTGCACACAGCACTCTACTCTTGCTTCAGTCCTCAGAGCTCCAAAAGTAGGAGGGGCTTCCTCTGAAACACCTGGACACACACACACACACACACACACACCCTCAAGTAAACTGATTAGCTATGAGACACAGCAAAGCAAGGGAACTGGCCATGGCTCACCTTGGGGATCTGGCTCTCAGGGCTGTGCTTCTCCTATCATGTATCGCCACCCAGGGACCCGGAGGTGCCCTCCTGTCCATAAGTCTCAGTGTGCTCTGCTCTCCTGCCTGACGATTTCCGGTACTATGTTTTCCTATCTGCTGGATTCCCCAGCCTTACTTTCTTTACCACAGTTTGTTCATTAGCTCATAGTGGGGACCATCCCACCTACATCCTCGCTCACTGGTTGGTATGTCCCTGAACTTGGGACCCCAAGACAATCCCAGTAACAAGTACTGTAGCTTTGTCTTCTGTTAGCTGGCAAGGGCCCCACCAAGGCTGGCTTACTCTGACCAGATGCCAAGAAGGTTCTCCAAACTGTCTTCCAGAGGCCGAGTGAGGGGCCTGGTCCTTTGCATGGCCTCTTTTCCCCCCACTGTGAGGAGAAGAGCATTGGACCCCCTTCACAGAAGTGGGAAGTGAGGTCCTGGAAGTTAAAACCTGCTCCCGAGATGGGTCGTGTGGGATGCAAACACAGCTATGGAGTACACAACGGGAGAACACAAACTAGCCTAGACGATCAGAGACTAGGCGACTGGGCCAAGTACTTTATCTGCATTGTGCTGTTCAATTTCACAGCAGCCCTGTCCAGGCTACAGCATCCAAATGCGCACATGACACTCAGCCAGGCCAAGTAAACAGAAGCTACAGTGAGCGGTGGAGCCACCCTCAAACCAGTCCTGGTGACTCCAGATCATGCGTTTCCATCATGTAACAGAGCAGATGTCTATTATAGGCCACACCACCTCCTGCACAGGTGCCATCTGAGATGGGTGGCTTGGTTTGCTGTCCTCAGAGATGCATTTGTCACTGGGAGTTAGCCTGCTCCATAGGAAATGCTGAGGAATACAAAGAAATGGCATGTTTTTCGGAGCTAAGTAAGGCTATACTCAGTCAGACACTCAGGCCAAATGGCTCAACCTCAGCTCTCTCCTGGGTGAAAAAGACTCAAAGCCAATTCAGGACCCTGCCGCACATCCACCTTGGTATTCACCTTTAGGGAGGGGCGTTTTGTTGTTTTGTTTTTAATGGGCTGTGACTGCTACAAGAGTATCTAAATCTCTTAAATCCCTGGCTAAGTGGAGAACCAAACCCATGGTGCATAAAAAGACAGATGCCAGCATTAAATCCAAACGACCATGGGACAGGGAAGCCAGGGCTCAGATAGCAGTGAACAGCCTATCCTGAGTGATGAAGGAGCTGAGGCTGATGCACAGGCCCTCTTCCCTGAAACAGGAAGCTGTGGAGAAGGCATAGAAGCTGCCATTTCCTCCAGACTGTGACAGTGACATCAGCCTGAGACACTGGGCCCTGCCAGCACCCAGCCACTACTGACACAGGGGGGACTGAAGACACTTCCTGGCTCCCTAGACACATCCGCACTCTCCTGTGCTTGTTTCTGAGCCGTTGGGTGGCATTTCTGGGAGAGTGGTAAGGAGACATCAGGGAGGCACAGGGTGCATCCTGGGGGGGGGGGTTGTCATGTGGAGAAACTGTAAGGCAAGTGGGGATGGGTAGCCTCTGACCTGCCTCTGGCTCTTCTTTGACCTCAGTAATGTGGGCTTATTGATGACCAACTCTGAAACAGATGGAAAGTTCTGGAAGCTCTGGGGTTTTTACGATAGAGAGAGATGAAGCATCTGGGACTGACAAGTTTGCTGTAGACCTGGGCCATGGATCAGGAAGGAATGCTGTCAGTGGGGCAAGAAGTCCTGGAACAAACACCCTGCAGCAGCTTCCACTGCTGTGTCCCTTCCCAGGGCACGCACACATAGAGCCCCCTTGTTTGCTCCATCAGTCCTTGGAGATGCTCAGACCCGTCCATCTTTCATTCATTCCCTCCTTAGTACAGAGGTCAGAAAGGTTAAGTGCTGTATTCAAGTCAAGTAGTGGCACCTTGGGCTCCAAGTTCACGAGCTGTGTGATCCTCATACAGCCTCACAGCCACCACACAGGCACCTGCACAGCCGGGGGGGGGGGAGCCCTCCCAGCTCTCCACTCCAGTGTCTGCTAGGACCTTGCCAAGTGCACTTAATCCATAGTCCAATCAGTTTTCATCTCACTGGCCTGCCTCTGGGTGCCAGGACGACATGTTCAGCATTACTCGGAACAGTTCGGCTATGCACCGCAGCAGTGGCAGGACACACGTCAGTCCTCTCTTTTCCCAGAGACATTTCCACTCACAGCCTGCCCCTTTGTCTCTTTCAGATTCTGTCCTTCAGTAGATACTCCTTGCCCCAGAGGGAGCTAGGAGTCACACCTGGGAAAAAGCTCTCAGGGAGTCTGCCTCAGACCTTGGAGACCTAGCCTGGAGTTATAAGGACTCTTTGGATGAGTTACCCCAGTTTCCTGCCTCCTCACACTCCCCATGCTGAGGCCCAGCTGGAAGTCACACTACGTACATGCTGTTTTGGTGAGTCACCCCAACCCCGTGCCCAGTATTGTCCCTCTGCACCCAGGCACAGCCATGAGTCCAATCTGTGGTGAGTCTGCCCCAGGCCCTGCCGGCAGAATCAAAAATACCATCGGAGTGTGTTCTCTCTCCATAAGCCTGCCCTGGCTCTCGCCCTGGGCGGTAATGGGCTCCGTGCCCAAGCTCAGGCAGAAATCACACTCCTTTCTCCTTGAGTTTATCCAAAGTCCCTGGCCTTAGGCTGTTTTTCAATACTCAGAGCCAGTCTGTTGCTGTATCCATGTACCTTCTTGGTTGGAACCACCCCAGTCTCTCCAATCAAAATCGACACCCAAGATCAGAAGGGCTAACCTACATGTTCTTCCTATCTGCTCTGAACTCAGCCAAGTGCAGGCAACAGCAAAACTGGAGCCAATCTTCCACGCAACATAGGCAGGCTAGAATCTCGGACCAGACACAGAGCCAATGAAATCAATCCTAGGTCCTGCTGAGAAATTAAAAGCAATACAAGAGGCTAAGAAATCAAGCCCCTCCCAAAGGCCACTATCCCACAGAAACCCTCTATGAAAATGACCTAGATGAGCCGGAACACAGTACAGGACCAAGAGGCAAGCTTGGTGATGCATGCCTTTAAACTCAGGAGGCAGAGGCAGAGGCAGAGGCAGAAGCAGGTGGCTTACATGGTAAATTCCAGGCCAGTCAGGGCTATGTAATAAGACCCTGTCTAAAACTTAAAAAAGAAAAGTATGGTGCTGGAGAGATGGCTTAGAGGTTAAGAACACTTTGCTGCATTCAAAGTTCTGTGCAGTCCCCTGCTCCCACATGTAGGCTCACAACCATCTGTAACTCCAGTTCCAGGGACCCCAAAACCCCCTTCTGATTCTGCATAAGAATAAGGGCACTCCCTCCATCAACCCCAATATTGAAGATAGGTCTGAAACAGTTTTGTCAGTGTGTTAACTTATATATTTAGAAATGATCAAACAAATAACAACTATTGCTTTTATAAAACAACTTCATGAAGAAAAACTCAGTAAAATTTTCTTTGTCATAGGGAACACAGAAGATGTCAGAGATCCCCCAGGGAGGAGATATATGAAGTGGGCACCGACTGTAAGTAGGGTTGACTTCTCAGCAATGCCCAAGGGCAATGCCATTTAGAAGACAGAGATAATGACTTTAAAATAATGCATTAACACTTTAAAGCATAAATGTGAAGTCTTCTCTTCCTTTGGCTTTGGAAGAAGCCACACAGCCATCTTTTCCTCAGTGCCCTTCTACCCTGTCTTGAGTTGACCTTACCCCTGGGCATCATAGAGATTCAGAGACCACAGTTACTCAGGGACAGGGTACGAGGTCTCTTGGACCTGAAAGATCCTGACAGAATGTAAAAGGTCACAGAAGCCCTGAAATTGGCAAAACAGATTTCATTGTTAGTAGAACTAGCTTCACTGATTTAGAAAAATAGAGGTGCACAATGCTCTGGCCGCTCCTTGAACCCGTGTGTCTGCCAATGTTCTGACCAGGTGTGTGCCCATTGCTGCACCTCACTGTCAGGTGTTTGTGATATTGGTTGCTGGGAAAGAGTCGGGAAATCTCCCCAGCAACCATAGTCGGGGCCAATCTGGAGTGCTGCACATTCATTAGACTCTTTCCTTGTTTCCCTCCCATACCCATTTCTTGAGGAATCAATCATTTTAGAATAGACATTGTTTAGATCTGGAAATCCCCTACTACCCCCTTCTCCTTTCCCCCCTGAGGGCCTATAAAAACTGGGTCCTCTTTCCCCTCGAGGTTGACTCCTCTACCCCTACGTGAGATATGAGTCATCCCCAGAGCTCTGGCTTTCCACAAATAAAGCCTCATGTGGTTTGCATCAAGCTCGTTCTATTGTGAGTTCCTGGGTGTCTGCTATTGTCCTGAGGCCTGAGCAAGGGGCTCCTCTCGGAGTCTTTCAGACCAACTGTATTAGCCTGACTGTGTCACTGTGACCAAAATACCTGACAGAGCGGGGTGGGAGGAGTTATTTGCTTACAGACTTAGGGGTTTGGTTCCATCATGGTTGAGAGAGTCACTAACATCATGGTTGTGACACAGTAACTAACATCATGGAAGACAGAAAGCAGAGGGGAGTAATACCAAGACGGGGCTAGGGCAAGAGGTAGCTCCTAAAGACATACTAGGCCCACCCCCATTGATCCACTTTCTTCTGGACTGTACCCCACAAGAGTCTAACACCCTAATACCTATTCAAAGTCTGAGTCCAGCAATGGATTAAGCCTTAATTAGAACTCTCCTGATCTAATCATCCCACCCTTGGAGACAGCCTCTTAGAAACAGCTCGAGGTAGATTATTAGTAAATAATAATCCTGGGGAACTCTCAGTCCAATCAGCTGTCAAGCAAGACTAACCACCATAGGCCAGTGGGATGGTTCCAGAGGTACAGACACTTGCCAAAATGTCTGACAACCCAAATTCACAACTCAGAATCCACACGACAGAAGGAGAGAACCGATGTCTGAAGGTTGTCCTCTGTGCATGAGCTAAGGTACACCCTCCCCAACACCTTGCTTACATAAATGAAGGTTCAAAGATTAACCATCACACTATCTCTTTTGGCCCCCAGACTTCAAAGCTTCCCTGGCCACCTCGGAAACCCACAGGACAAGGCATACTGTATTCATGCTGGCTGTCACACCTTCCCACTCTGCTTCCCATCAAAGGTCTTCCCCTCGTAAATCCTCAGAAACCAGTGGGACAGCCCCCTGCCAGCCCTGATCCTACTCCCACAGAGTGGCATGCTTCCATTCTCAGTGGTGTGTAACTCTTATGTCTACCAACATCCTCTGCTTGGTTTATTGAGCTCCTCTTCATGCCAAACACTTTGCACACCTGAATTGCTTGTATCCAGAACTGTGGACTCTAGATTTGTCAGGAGCCATGGGGAATTAATCAATAGTAATGAGCACCTGATTGTAAGCTTGCCCCTCCAGTGATTGTGAGTTCCCTTCCATGCTAGCCTGCTGCCAACGACACAGATTCAAAATCACTCCCAAGCCCTGCTGCAACTAACTTAATCTGTCCCTAAACTCAAAATGCCTTTGCCTCTGCACAGCTGCCCTGGAGTATGCCTTGCTTTCATGACTTGCGCAGTCTTCTTTCTTACAGAACCCAGGACTACCAGCTCAGGGATGGCACCATCTACAATGAGCTGGGCCCTCCCCATCAGTCATCAATCACTAATTAGAAAAATGCCCTACAGGATTGCTTACAGCCCAATTTTACAGAGGCATCTTCTCAATTGAGGTGTTCCCATCTCTCAAATAACTCTAGCCTGTGTCAAGTTGACATAAAACTAGCCGGTACACTTCAGGATACCAAAACAGTAATGAACTACCATCAGGCTAGACAGCTGTGTGACACAAAAGTCCCCCACAGGGAGGTGGCTGATACATTGTAGCAGCCTTCCTAGGTCTCCAGCTGGGACTTCTAAGGACCGGATTCCTGGGATGGTGATCCTTCAACACTTCGTTTTTGTTAAGTGTTCCTGTACTTCTAAATGCAATGCTTCAGCCAAGCTTGGACTTGTGCCTTCAGAAAACCACTAATGAAATGTTAAATAGACAGGGAGGCCCACTTCATGCCAGAGCTCTGGGTCAGCAGGAGGCTGAGACTATTAGGTCTCTAAGAAAATTTAATAGGTAGTGACAAGGCTAGTCCTGGTGGCAACAACTCACTGGGTTCATAGGTTTTGGGAGTTGTGCCTAGAGACCCGAGGACCTCAGGAAGCATGCCACTGCACAGCTGACGTCAAGCCTAGGATATTTCCCAGGCCAGAGGCCCCATCAGGCCTGTGCAGGCCACTGTTTACCCTGGATGATCCTTCTGTTTCCAAACCACAGAAAGAAGAAAATGATCCCCCTCCTTCTTATACAGATATCCATATCCGTTTCCTGACCAGGGAACAGACTCAGAACCGTTGCTGTGATACATGCAGGAATAACACGGCAGCCCAGATTTCAGCATCTCCCAGGTCAATGCTTCTCGTCACTTCGTTCTGCTAGTCTACCTCTCAGAACATTGAAAACAACAGACCAACACCACTGAGGCATACACAGCTCAACAAAGACAGAACCTCAGGAAATAGCTCTGACTCCCCCAAAGCACTCTTTCCTAGAAGCCCTATCTATTCAAGCCGGACACTGGACCCAAGTTACCAAACTGTACAGAAAATAGCATTAACGTTCTTCCAACTGGCCAGCCCTATACCACTGAAGTTCATAAGGCCAGGCAGGCCCCTGGGCTACACTGAGCCACTTCGATCTACTTATCATAGATCTTGGCAAATTAAGTCTCCAAAGACAGAGAACCCTAACACCAGATTGAGGTGTGTGCGCCATGGACACTGTAAGCTCTTAGTGGGAGGCAGATGTTGGTAGGAGTGCTGCCTGTGTTAATGTAAATGCTGAAGAGAAGGTAGAGCCAACACTGGGACCATTGCCAGTCTTGCCCAAATCACAGGTCTCATGGAGATGCCCTGGTGTTCTTCTCTGTGAGGAATACAGGAGAGGCTTCAGGTCACATGAAAGACACAGTGCTCACCCAAGAAAAATCTCGCTTCCACTGTAACTGCAGCCTCTCTATCCTTGAAGAGCACGCTGATTCCTGCTGGCTTCAAGGCTTGTGAATAAAAAAAATAATCCTTTTCCCATTACTGAGCTCAGTAAAGCTGGAAATTTTCACATGAAAATCTCATTAGGAAACCAAAAAAAAAAAAAAAAAAAAAAAACAAAACCAACAGAAAACAGCAAAACATACAGAACATGTTGAGTTGGGTAACAGAACACTGGCAGGCTGGCGGTGCTCTGTGATCTTAGGGCTCACACCTAGACTAGTTACTGAGCGTACACCCTCCCTTTTGTCACCAGCTCCATGTTCGCCATTTCTGCAGCCCTTTCTGCTGGGCTCTGTTCACTCCCCTGAAGGGCATCTCTGGATTCAGAACCCTCCAGAACCCAACCCAGGGTTTCCTAATATTGAAAACTCTTCAATTTACATATCCAGTAAATGGGATGACATCTGTGTCACCAAGGAGAGAAGATGGCTATTCTCTGCAGGCAGCAGGGGACTTTTTAAAATAAGTTTTAAACCAAAGATCTCTTTCTGGGGCATCTCACATTTATCCTGCCTCTTCCCTAAGCATCAAGAATGCAGAATGTCTTGTCTTATTAGCCACAATTACTTTTTCATCGGCCTTCGATTCTAATATAGTGTTCATCATGGCCAAGTCCAGGTTCATCCCATGAAATAGGAGGTGTTATTTGCATCCAAACTACAGCAGCCTTATCAGGAGCAGGGGGACCCCAACACTGGCCTGCAAGGCCCCAGATTCCAACCTGAACTACTGCTGGTCGACCCTTGAAATCTTGGAGAACCGTGTAGTTTTTCTCCCGGTCTCCCTTCTCAGTCAAATCCAGAGGTGCAGTCATTCTCCAAAGGGCTGTGGACAACAGAACGTTAAATCATCTGCCCTAGTAGGCAAGAAAATCGGTACCCAAAAGGATTTAAACACGGGAGAACGGGGATCTGAGTAGCGTCGGAGCATCTGTTCCGGGCATTTGACATGCATCACTGAATCCTGTAACAACCCAGAAAAATAAAGAGCTCCTCTCCTCTCACACAAGCCAGAAACAGGCTCATAGAAGTCGAGTGGTTTGCTCTGGACCATGGAAGCGGTGGGGGGTGAAATCTGAGCCATCAGAATCCAATGCTCTTCCTGCTAACAGCCTGCTCAACACTATACAGCCGGTTGATTGCCACATAGACACATGGGCAGGACATCAGCAGTCACCCCTGTACACAGGCTGGCTGTGGGGTACATGACCTTCTCTGGAGGAGACACAGAGGGGTCAGTCCAGGAGAAGACAGGCCCACTGTCCTTAGCCAGAGCTAGCAATCAGCCCACACTGCTTGTCCCTCCTCATCTCAGCCAGTGTTCACTTAAAGAGGCCTTGTCAGCCAGGCTGGATTTCCAGGGTCTGTCGGGCGGCTCCTGCTACAGCAGTAGACCTTGCTGCTCTCAATAAGCCCAGGTTTCTGTGGAAGCTGAAGTTGCAGGCTAAGCTTGTAGTTATGAAGTGGGGCACTGCAAGGCATGAACTGCTAACTCAGGAGAAGCTATTGGGGTGAGCTTTGGCTGAGGGCTGGGAGTACCAAGTGCACAGCAAGGTAGCTAGTGATCCACCAAGGCCACAGATGCTTAGAAATGTAGATTGTCTCAGGAATCCAAGCAATGTAACATAGGCCAGCGTCCCTTAAGAAACTCCCTGTAGTCGCTACATTCTACTGAATGTCTCCATAAATCAAAGCCAAGACATTCAGCCAATGTGCTCACATGTTGGTATTCACGCTGAAGGTACGAGACTGTAACCAAGTGCTTGCTCCAGTGGACACTAGACACTCCCTCCAACCTGAGTTCAAATCATTCTGTTCAAAGAAGAATGCAACAACAACAACAACAACAACAACAACAACAACAACCCATAACTCCTTAGCAGATATAAAACTACCCAAAGAGGGATTCCCAGTGAGGGATGATTGGGAACGCTGGATTAGGAAGGAAAGAAAAGAGTATTCTTGGCCAACAAGTGGTCTCTCAGAAATCTATTCCAGCAAACGGATATATCCAAGGTCCTGGGAAATTGGATACTTTTCTTCCTACTGATGACAAGATCTGATTAATGTGCTGGCAGGGCTCCTGTAGCTTCCTAGCAGAGACTGAAGTACACTTTCGAATTTTCCTAATGAACACACAGCTTTTTAAAAAATAAAAAATTAGAGAAATTAAGTTGTATGGATGCACGAAGGCTAATTATCAAATGGAAAGAGTTACTGTAGTAACTATAAAAAGGCTGCGAGTATTAGTCAGAAATAATTCATGTATTTCCTTCTCTCTCTCTCCTTCGCTTCACATCATGGATCCTTTATTATAAGCCAGAGTCTGGGGAAGTGTTGGCTTTAAGATGATCTGAGTTCCTCAGGAAATCTGATAAACAAACCATCCTCTGGCTTCCCCCTCATTCGAATTGAGTTTGCGAACAAGCAGAGCATGCTCAGTTCTGAGCCCCAGGGCTGGGGACTCCATGGATGGCACTGGGGTTGAGCTCGGTAGCCCAGCAAAGCTCCCTAAGGCCATGGAGGTTCCCTAGCTCTGGACTACGCAACATGGCAGCCACAGCTTGGAGGGCTACCAAGCACCGGACAGGTAGTGGCTAGTACTGCTGAAGAAATGAACTTTAATTTATATTTAATTTTAGTTCATTTGAACTTAAAGGACCACACATGGGTAGAGGAAAAACTTGGCACATGGAGAATCTCCTTATTAAGCCGAGCTCACGCTTTCTTTTTAGATTCCCTCCTTTTGCTTTACCTTCACGTATCTGCAAGGGTTGTCTCCACACCAATGTCTCCTAAGACTCAACCTGGCCACCCTGTAGCCGTTCCGCTGGCATTCCCTTTAAACTGTTCTAAGACCCCAAGTGACTACCTAGTCTGAGACCCAGTGGCTCTCTGGGACACTTCTGGCATCCCCGAGCCCCTTCTCCTTCCTTCTTCCTCCCTCTTGGCCTTCTGAGTGTCCCCTTGGTTTTCTGTCTCTCTGTGGCACTAGAGAGCCCTCCATGAAGCTACACATCCTCAGAAGATCACCACTGGGTCCTCAAATCCTCTTATTTCACATTTTTCCCCAGCCCACCCCACTATCTCTCAGAACACTACACACAATAGGTCTTTGGGGAGGCTAATCTCGCTGGTCAACCGGGCGCACCTGGGAGAGGGAACCTCAACTGGAGACTTTCCTCCATCAGACAGGCTTGTGACCACTGGTTTGTAGGGCATTTTCTCGAGTGCTAATGTTGGGTGGGGGGTCCAGCTCACTGCAGGAGGGACCATGAGAGCTCTATAAGTAAGCTATATAAGGAAGGCAGATGATTGAGAGCTAGGAAGTAAGCCAGTGAGCCACATTCCCCTAGGGTCTCTGGTTCGGTTCCTGCTTACAGTTTCCTGTTTGAGCTCCTACCCCGACTTCCCTCAGTGATGGGCTGTGACCCGGAAGTCTAAGCCAATTTGCTTTGGTCATGTTTACCATGGCAGCTGAAAGCAAACTAGAAGTTTCCAATGCATTTTGTTTTCCCCACAAAGCCTATCCAAGTGTGTCAAGATTAGGGGGGAATTTTATCTTTCTTCCCACCCAACTTTTAAGACAAGGGACGGATCTCACTCATTTTTGGTCCCTGTGAGTAAAACAATCCTACTCCAGCGTGGACACTCAGTGATGTATCCCCCAAAATCAAACACCAGCCAAAACGAGACTCTTTGCTCTATGGATCACAGCACAATCATACATAGGGTGACCATATGTCCCAGCTAGCTCAGGCTACTCTCCGAGTACACAGTGTCCTGGTGACCTATTTAATTCCTACAGGTCTCCCATTTAAGTGTTAAACTATATCCTTGCCTTAACTATACGACTTAGGCTAAAGGAGATGATTCAATTGTGATGAAGAGATTAAAAACAGGACTGTCAGGAAGTACAGAAAGGGTCATGGGACCTTCTTTATTTTTCTACAGTAATGAGCTTCCAGGAGTCTATGATTTCTGGAGGTATTTTTGAGATACTTTTTAAAAAAAAGCATCCATTTTAACTTCCCCGGTCTGGGAATTGGAGGCACCACAAGGCGGTTTTCTGTGTTCGTGCTGATAATGAAAAAGAAGTGCAGGAGCGAGACACAGACTGGAGCTTGGCCAGCAAGCACAGAAGGAACAACATAATGCAGGCCCATAAGAGTTAAAGAGAGCGGTAAAGAGAGCGGTAGCTGGTAGCCCAGAGACAGAGCGAACACAGAGAATACTGCCTCCCAGAGGCTGGGCCTGGCAAACTTGCTTCTTTTCTCTTTTGCAATCTGTCAATGATAAGAAAACCATGGGCCCAATGTATGGCCAGCCAGCAGACTGTCTGCAGAAGCCTTTGCCAACCACAGGAAGAAAAGCCGGGGAACACCTAGACAACCCTGGAAGCTTATCAGGTTAAACACGGTGGTTGTGAAGTGAAATCTGCCATTCATTATTTCAAAAGGTCAGTCGCCTTCATTCACGGAGGGTGAGCTAACAATCTCTCTCTTCACTCACAACTTAGACAGTTTGCTTCTCCTAATCATCCACGCTCCCTGACTCTGCTTCAGATGTCCCCAGCTCTTTGGAGGTGTCATCAATACTACATAGACTGAGGTTTATATCGCCATGTTCTGGTATCATTTTCACTGTGAGGCAATTGTCACAATCAAGACAAATCTCATATCCACGGCTCACACACTTGTACCTTTGTGTTATGGCAGAAGCAATATTTATTTGAATAACATTTCAAGTATGTGCTTTTATTACCCATAGTTGCTGTTCTATATACCTGTTTTTTTGGACTTTTTCATTTTATAATTGAAGTTGTATTCCCTGGCTGGCCTGGAACATGCAGCCCAGTCTGCCCTCAAATTCACAGAGATCTGCCTCCTTCTGCTCTGAAGTGCGAGGATTAACTGTGTATGCCAATATGTCCAGTGATGGGTGAGCTCTAACAAGACCTGAGAAACAGGATTTTTGACTTATACTATGGTGGAGCCTCACTTCTGTGAGGATACAGAGCAGATTTCTGAAAATGGCTTTCAAGGCCCTCTTATTCTAGCCCCTGAATGACTCTAGAGGCTAGCTGTCATTGCCTTTCAAATTGTTTCAGTTCCTTAAGGTTACTGGTCTCCTCCTGGCCCAGAAGCCCTTGAGTAGGATCATCCAGGTACACAAAAGAGCTTTCAACCATTCTCTCCGCCTTAGGAATCACCTCTAGGATTTGCCTACTTTGGAAGCCTTCCTGGAGGAGGAGGAATCAGTAGGTAGAATCTTCCCTAAGTTTGGTTGCTTGATTAACCTTAAAAGATTAACAGGAGCTCACCATGCAAATAATGCATTACTGAAAGATGCAGATGGAAGAGCCTGCACATGGTAGAGTAAACATGCATCAACACGAACAACATGATGTGCTTGCTCCACTACAGGTAGTTGTGGGGAACTGGATAGAAGGAAGCCAGGGACACAGGGTTTCCAAGAGATAAGGGAAGAACAAAGGAGCCAGATTCTGACTGGAGCCTCTTGACTCGATAGTCATTAGAATCAATTGGGGGAATTTTAAAAATTTATGTCAAGATCTATGTTCCACCCAAGTATGTGTGTGTGTGTGTGTGTGTGTGTGTGTGTGTGTGTATACACACACACACACACACACACACACACATATATTTGGTGATTCTATATTGGTGCATGTTTGCCGTAGGTGCATATGTATTTTGTGTGTGTGTGTGTGTGTGTGTGTGTGTGTGTATGGTACATGCTTGTGTGTAGACATGCATGAGAGTAGCATTTTCCAGTTTTCATGGCATAACTACTTCTACCATGGTTGGCTTCAACCTACCATGATCTGTTACTGAGGCAGAGTCCGGAGGGATGTGTGGTAATAGCACACTATAATATTCCCTCCCTACAGATTCAAATCAATGTAAATAATGTTAACAGCACAGTCAATAATAAAATATAGTAAAACAATTAGGAAATGGTGACTTTAGAACATTATTACCTTTGTTTTTAATATTATTTATTATTCTATACATTTATATGATTTTTATGTCTTTGTGTAAAATTTATTAAATGTCTTGATGTATTAACATGAGACTCCAGCTACAGTTGCCAGGGAGACCGTGTTGTGCTGTAGGGACTGGCTAAGGCATGGCAGACAGGTGGGACTTATGTTGTGAAATGGGAGTGGTAGGCAGGAGAACATCTTTGATGTTCACATGGTCTGGCAAGGGCTTCCTCCTTCTCCTCCATCTCCTTCTCCTTCTCCTTTTCCTTCTTCTTTTGTGGTTTTTTGAGACAGGGTTTCTCTGTGTAGCCCTGGCTGTCCTGGAACTCACTTTGTAGATCAGGCTGATCTCGAACTCAGAAATCCGCCTGCCTCTGCCTCCCATATGCTGGGATTAAAAGCATGCGCCACCACCTCCCGGCTCCCAGCAAGGGCTTCTTAAGGTCAGTCTTACCACCTGGGTCCCATGGCACACTTTGATGGCTGCCACACCTTATCTAAGCAGGATACTGTATGGGCAGCATTAGTATAGCAGAGAATGTGTCTCTACGTGAGATCACCAGCTCACCTACATGGAGGATTTATCAGTCCTTGGAGTTTCCCAGATACAACAACCTTTGAGCCCTCATCTGAACTCTCCATGATAAACCACAGGGCACTGTGACAATCCCTCCGCACAGCAGGCCGGCCTAGTGTTTGTCACCTGGGCAACGACACAGAGACCTCTTGTGGTCTCCTTCAATCTCTACTTTGTCCTCATGGAAAACAAACCACTGCTGAATTACCTTAATCAATTCCCAGCTCCACCAACCCATCTCAGCAAGAGCCTCTGTATCCTAGTGCCGGAAAGGATGAATACTGCCCAGGTCATTGTAGCCATCTTCAGCTAACTCCAGTGTGGGAAACTCATCAAGTCAGCTTTGGAAATGCTATTAGCAACCAATTTCCTTTTCCTGGAGATTTGCATCACCATCTTGCCACTGTACACTGCCAAAAGGAAAGCTATATAATTGAATTTTAACAATGGCTGTATTTAACAACCCATTTGCATGAATCCTGAAACTTGAATCATTTGGTTGTCACAGGACATTCTGGGCTAGCTCCAGCTCTATGTTACACATGGCAAGCTCAACCCTATTGTAACTATACGGAATCGCCAGAGGTTAGGCACAGGCATTGGTAATTTTTAAAAAGATCCCAGGTGGTTGAAATGTGCACCACGGGCCAGCACCACTGATGTGTAAGCACCACTGAAAACTTGGAGAGTCACAGTATGGGCAGCTGAGGGTGCTCACAGAGTTAGGACTCACACAGCCGCAAGCTCACCCAGCACATGCTTCCGCAGAGGGATCGAGCGTCTCTGACATCTGGGTTGACTAGTGGGGTCAGTAGCAGGTCTGCAGGTAAAGGAGGTCCCAGAAGAATGTTGCACATTCTAGGGAGGGTGGGGAAGAAGGGACAGGAAGATAGGCACACTGTTGTACAGGGAAAGGCCGCAAGCTCTTATTCTCTGTTGCTGACTACTGAGAAGGCTGAAGAAAGCAGTTTCTGAAGGCCCCATCCCCCAACAGTCCTTGTGAAATAGACCATGAGGTTCATTTGCTGAGAGAGGGAGGTGGGAAATTGGATGGGGTACTTGAGATAAGTGCAGGGAGCCAGTGTGGAGTCTGGGCAGGCTACCTTCCCATCCACAGAGGGAGGCAGCTTAAGAGAAGCCCGGATCCTTATCCAGCCTGGAGACTGGTTTTTCTCCTCTGGCTCTTGCTAACATTTCCCTTTTCTTTTTCTCTCCCCTCTCCTTTCCTCTTCTTCACCTTCCTCAGTGACTCACATCAAGCTGCTGCAAGTAGAAGGCTCCTTTGCCCCGGGAATCCACGCTGCCTGCCGTCGTGTCTATTTTCAGATAATGGAAGCAAGTTCTTGCGTCGAGGATGGAGCTGTTTCTGGCTCGCTTGGCAGTTGGCTCCCAACCTCTAAAAGTGAACATTTACAGCCCCTTCACAAAGGGCACCAAGCAGGGCCTACTAAAGCTTCATGGGACTCAGACATACCTTGTGGGTAATCGCTCCTGGAACAAATCCTGCAAACTGGAAGGCATTTGCTAAGCCTAGTAATGGGTTCTATTTAGACCCGGAGATCCCAGAATTGTGCTCTCTGGCTTTGATGGCTCCCATTGGCAAGGGTGATTTCCTATCCCTGCTTACTCTGCTCAGGGAGGGAAACTGCACAACAGAGCACCATCAAAACAAAACAGAACTACGGAGCTTGGTTCCACAGCACATATACTAAAATTGGTTCAAGACCCAAATACACACATGGCCCCGTGCAAGGATGACACCCGTGCATGTGAAGCAGTCTATATTCTTAGTATCTAATACTTATAAAAAGCGTTGTAGGAGCCTGAGGGTCATTTTGCAGTGCTATCTTAAGTACTGAGCAAAATATAGAAGGTGCTGAGAAAAAGCAACAGATGGTTCCAGAACATAAGAACGTGAGACTGAGCTTGGGGTATTTGTGACGACTACCGTCTCTTTGGAAAAGTTCTTGATCCCCAGTGTTTCTATTGGGAAATCAAGGGAGACTACAACCATGACTGCCTGAGGAGAAAAGGATTGTGGGTAAGATGGAACAAGTAGACCAATCAGGTTCTAGAACAGCAAGGAGGAAACGCAGCAACCAATCAGACTGGGTATGGCCCTGCAGTGGAGTCTGCTCCCTTGCAAAGGCAGATTTTGATGCAGCCATTGCTGAACTTGAAAGAACAGGTGAAGAGTCAGACAAAGAGCACCAGAGGAGCACAGTTCCTGGGGGACAGCTCGTCTGTGGAGCACCAGAGGAGCACAGCTCCTAGGAGATAGCTCATCTGTGGAGCACCAGAGGAGCACAGCTCCTGGGAGATAGCTCGTCTGTGGAGCACCAGAGGAGCACAGCTCCTAGGAGACAGCTCATCTGTGGAGCACCAGAGGAGCACAGTTCCTAGGAGACAGCTCATCTGTGGAGCACCAGAGGAGCACAGTTCCTGGGGGACAGCTCATCTGTGGAGCACCAGAGGAGCACAGTTCCTGGGAGATAGCTCGTCTGTGGAGCACCAGAGGAGCACAGCTCCTGGGGGATAGCTCGGCTGTGGAGCACCAGAGGAGCACAGTTCCTGGGGAACAGCTCGTCTGTGGAGCACCAGAGGAGCACAGTTCCTGGGAGATAGCTCGGCTGTGGAGCACCAGAGGAGCACAGCTCCTGGGAGATAGCTCGGTTGTGGAGCACCAGAGGAGCACAGCTCCTGGGGGATAGCTTGTCTGTGGAGCACCAGAGGAGCACAGTTCCTGGGGGACAGCTCGGCTGTGGAGCACCAGAGGAGCACAGTTCCTGGGGAACAGCTCGTCTGTGGAGCATCAGAGGAGCATAGTTCCTAGGAGACAGCTCATCTGTGGAGCACCAGAGGAGCACAGCTCCTGGGAGATAGCTCGTCTGCGGAGCACCAGAGGAGCACAGCTCCTGGGAGATAGCTCGGTTGTGGAGCACCAGAGGAGCACAGCTCCTGGGGGATAGCTCGGCTGTGGAGCACCAGAGGAGCACAGCTCCTGGGGGATAGCTCGGTTGTGGAGCACCAGAGGAGCACAGCTCCTGGGGGATAGCTTGTCTGTGGAGCATCAGAGGAGCACAGCTCCTGGGGGACAGCTCGGCTGTGGAGCACCAGAGGAGCACAGTTCCTGGGAGATAGCTCGGCTGTGGAGCACCAGAGGAGCACAGCTCCTGGGAGATAGCTCGGTTGTGGAGCACCAGAGGAGCACAGCTCCTGGGGGATAGCTTGTCTGTGGAGCACCAGAGGAGCACAGTTCCTGGGGGACAGCTCGGCTGTGGAGCACCAGAGGAGCATAGTTCCTAGGAGACAGCTCATCTGTGGAGCACCACAGGAGCACAGCTCCTGGGAGATAGCTCGTCTGCGGAGCACCAGAGGAGCACAGCTCCTGGGAGATAGCTCGGTTGTGGAGCACCAGAGGAGCACAGCTCCTGGGGGATAGCTCGGCTGTGGAGCACCAGAGGAGCACAGCTCCTGGGGGATAGCTCGGTTGTGGAGCACCAGAGGAGCACAGCTCCTGGGGGATAGCTTGTCTGTGGAGCATCAGAGGAGCACAGCTCCTGGGAGATAACTTGGCTGTGGACATTGGATGCCCACAGAGGCAGAGGCGGGGAAATGAGGACATTAACCAGCCATTGCCTTTTGTCTGGTTCATTCTAAAATTTACACAGTAGAAAATCCTCTGAGCCGTGCCACACAGGGTTTTTGTTTGTAATTTATGACAATTATGTTTTATGATTCATGACAGGTTCCATTACTTCTATTTAAATTTCTATATTTCTCACGAGGCTTTCATGTTTACCATCAAGAGAAGTGGGGCCAGCAAACACTTAGAAAGTTACCGACTTCATCTTGAGTGGCCAATCTGGGGCTGTGAAATTTTTACACAAGTTATAAATATTTGGCATAACACCTTTTCTGTCTCTTGAAATAGGGTCTTACTATGCAGCCCTGGCTGGCCTGGAACTTGCTATATAGACCAGGTTGGCCTGGAATACAGAGAGATCTTCCTGTTGAGGTCTCCTAAGTGCTTAGATTAAAGGAGTGTGTCTCCATGCAGCTGGCATAACAGTTGATATACACAAGGGGCTGTGTATTTGTTTGATCTAATGGAGAATAAAAGGACCAATCGGCTCAGCCACGGGACCTTTACTGCAGATACTTTAACATTGAAAGCATTTACAGGGCTGTGGCACAGACAGATACCCCAGGGATACGCGTTGGAACCATCTGTTTCTGTGCCTGGTCAGTCTGCGGGTACACACCTTTGCTCACAGCTGCAGAAGTGACCCTTTAGAAGATGCTGCGACCCATTTACTTTGGACAAAGGCAGAAACAGTTCACATTCATTGTTTGTAAAGTTACCTGTTTACGTTTGTTATTTCTTGCTATGTGCCTTACTTAGATTTCAGTGTTTCCAAGGAGAACAATCTGAAGAATAACCATGCAGTAAGAATGAACTGCTTGATCATTTCATGCATCAAGCACAGCAGCAAAAGTTAATTTACATCCGGTGTGTCCGGGCTCTTTTAGTTCTTTCTGCTCCCGTGATTTTTTTAAAAAAAATACTTGTCCAGTTACAAAAATATTTAGCCGATATGAAACAGTGTTTTCTAGACATAGCATGCTCACTGCACACATGAACCCAGAGCAGGCCTTGATTCCCACATAAGACTTGCTCCAAATCAAGCCAGTCAAAAGCTCATTGTGGACTGGGGAAGCTGAGAGCTATTGGCAGTGGATGGCTGCTGGGGCAAGGGGGCAGTTTTCTTCAGGGAATCTGGCCCCTGGTAGGCTTCCCTCCTGCAGTGGATGGCTTAGCCGTATACATAAAGGCAGCACCAAGCGAATTAGTGGATGAAAAAAAGACATGATGTTCAGAGGGCGATAAGGAAGGATCCTGGGAGAGGGGATGGGGCGAGGGGAGTGTCAGTAAATATGATCAAAATACGTTGCACACATGCATGAAATGCCTCAACAAAAAAAGTATACTTTAAAATAAATGAAAAAATTAAAATAAAGAAAATGAAGGAAAGTTACTGAATCATTTAGTTGTCAAGTAGTTTCCCAGAGCAGTATAGCTTTCTTTATAAAATATTTTATGTTTTCCTTAGAGTGCCATAATTCATTGAAAATTATTTCATAAATTACAAGTGGAAAGTATTTAGCATGGAAATAACTTGAGAGGATGGCCAGTTCTGTTTAATGTTTTAGGAAGTTTTCATGAATAATCCAAGACTAATTGTTAAGAACACATGTATTAAATTTATGTAGGTGTAATAAAATTTCTTATGAATGTACTTTTCCACTATGTTCTTTACAGCTTTTCATGTAAATTAGTGTTTTGGTTTGGAGACTTCTCTAGAGGAAATTGTACATTCTTGGAAATTGATTCCTTATTCCCTCTTGGCAGCTAATGGGTTTTTACCAAGTTTAAATGCAAATTGTATCATAACAACAGACGATACTACATAACTACCATTCTCAACCATGTCCTATGTTCCCGTTCTCCCCATCCCCCCCCCCCACAAATGCTGTGTAGTTCTCTCCCCCCACCCTGCCCCGTGGAAGGGAAACTGGCTGGCAAAAGATAGGTTCCACTTACAACTTTGGTCTATTGAGTTTTCTAATATAGGAAGCCATGGCCGCTCCTGGCTCCTGGCTTGCTGTGACACCTGTGGATATTAACTTAAGTTCTGCGCTTTTGAATCCTTCCTGGTTTTTCCTCCCCTCCCCTCCCCTCTCCTCCCCTCTCCTCCCCTCCCCTCCTCTCTTCTCCCCTCCTCTCCTCTCCTCCTTCCTGGTTTCTCCCCTCCTCTCCTCTCCTCTCCTCTCCCCTCCCCTCCCCTCCCCTCCCCTCCCCTCCCCTCCCCTCCCCTCCCCTCCCCTCCCCTCCCTCCTTTCCTTTTTGTTCTCTCTCTCTCTTCCTCCCTCCCTCCTTCCCCCCTTCCCCCTCCCCCACCCTCTCTTTCATCTCCCTTGGCCATCCTAGAACTCACTTTGTAGACAAGGCTAGCCTGGAACTCACAAGCCTCTGCCTCCTGACTGCTGGGATTAAAGGCGTGTACCACTGCTGCGTGGCTCACTCCTCTTTTTTGAGAATTTCTTTATTATTTTTATTTTCGGGTGCACAAGGTCATGTTCCTTTCTAGCCATCTGTCTTGTCATCAATCATTCCTAGTTGGTGGCAGATCTCTTAAGAAAAGACCATGTAATCTTTCTGGCTCCACCCAGTGTTTACAATACCTGCTTCCTCTGCTTGTACTCCACAGACTCTCCTCACCTTCTTTCCTGCTACACATCTCTCCATGGACGAGACTGTGTTATCGCCCTGGAAACTTTAGCTATCCTTAATGGTCTCTGCCTTTAAAATCCTTCCTCGTCCTCTCTAAATAACCATGAGGCTGAGTTACCCAAAGCTTACATACTGCTAGGTATCTCCTCAGCACTCTACAGAAAACACCAAACAACAGTGTCATTTTAAATGAAGTGTATCTCCACCCTACCCCCTTCTAGAATGTAAACTCCTCAAAAGCAGGGTTGATGCTGTCTGCCTGGCCTACTATGCTCGTAAATACTGATGGTGAGGTGGAGTCTATGCATACAAAAGAAGAGAGAGCCTGGGTGAGACAACCCTGGCTGTGCACTGCAAAAGACACCATCCAGCCTCTGTTTCACAAAGAAAGGGAGTGTGGCGGAGTGTTGGGGGATGGAGAGCCAGTTGAACCCACTTTTGCTAAGCCCCTTCAGAGAGTCTATGTGCAGTTCCAGGATCTACAAGCAAAGCAGAAGTAGGACTGGAGAATGGAGCACAACACTGCCAAGTAACATGGGTCAGAAAGAACATGCTGGCAGAAAGGGTGGGAAATGTGCCACCAGGCAAGCTGAGAACGGAGGAGAAAGATGAAGAACACAGAACATCTTTGAAAAGATAAAGACCTCTCAGATAAAGAGTGGCATGTGATTGCCTGGGCAGAAAGCTGCAGGGACCTTGGGCTGCAGGGAAGGAGTGTGGCGGCACTGTGAACTTGTGTGATGTGAGATCAGTGGAGGCAGAATGCTTGCTTGTCTCTAGACACGGCAACTGTGTGACCGCTTGAGGTCCTAGCTTCTGAAGGGTCTGCCACTTCCCTGCTCATCAGCACCTCTGGCAGGAAGTCAGGCCAGGAGGTGATAGGCTGCTCCTTAAACAGTTTTGCTCAGTGACTGAAGGAGGAAGCTGAGCCAGAATACATCTGAACTGTCTCTTCCCTCTCCTGCTCCTAGCTCATTCTCCAGTGGGTTATCCTGGATGGTTGCTCTGTGAAGGCCACTGTGTAAAGGGCACATTGACTGACTTTATTTCCTTTTGTCTCCAAACTCTGGGTCTCTGTTTTCCCAAGAAGCTGTGGGAAGAGGCTCCTCACCTCAACTGACTCTGACGTGGAACCGTTTCTTGGGATGATTCTGTTTATTAACTTTATCTTCGCTGCCAAAGTGGTGCTGAAAACCCCCAGCTTGCTAGGCTGCCTCCTTGGCTCCACCCCTCCTCCCAGTTTGGAATTTGACCCTTCTATTTATAACAGGCATGGCTTACTCCAGAGTCACAGCTGACCCCTCACTCCACCAGCCATCAAGACATTATGACTTAGAACCTAAGGAGGAAGGGCACGGTCCTCCCACCCCCTCACTTGGCTGTTCCACATTACTGTTCTTGTTAGCCAGGACCTGGTGATGAAGGCAGCATCAGAAGGGAAACTCCAGGCTTCTGACTCACCATTGTTCCAACACCCCACGCTTTGGTCCCTTTTCTCCTCTTACTATCTGCTGCAATCTGCATCTTCAGTGTTCTCCAGAGGTCCATGTGCGCTGCACACTGGGTCCCCAGTTTGTGGGGCTACTGAGAAGCATTGAAAACTTGGATTAGGTTGCTGGCAGTAGAAATCCTGGGACTCCGTTCCCTTCCTGTCTCTTTGTCTCCTGGCCACAGTGAGATGAGCAAGCCTTCTCTGCTGCAAGCTCTCACCAGCAGAAGCAACAGAGAGAGCCAAGTGCTCACACTCTGTAACCAGTAGAAACAGACTTCTTAGCTGATTGTCTCCAGTAATTATTCTGTCTACCGAAAGCTGATTGATACATCATATCCCATCGCCCCTTTCTTCCTGAGTTTTCCAACTACCACAGAGGCTATCTGCATGGGGCAACAGCAATAGTTCCATATTTGGTACTTAGGATTGCCCAGGCATGCCTAAAAGGCAGAGCACAGCATTTAATGAAGAGAAAGCTAACTGAACAGTACAGATGATGTTTCGCTTAGTCAAATGCAGGGTTGCTGATTGTAGAGTGCATGATCCCAACCCTAGATAAACCGCCTCTCACCTACTGGTGGTCTGGAGTTAAGTGGCTACCTATCATGAACTTTTGAGTACCTGCACCTACCTTAATTCGATTTAAAGTGATTTCTAGCAGTGGAAAAAGTCATAGAAGTACTAATGTTGCCTCCAATCATAAAGAAAAGTCATGATGAACACAAGCTAGAAGTCTGAAAGCAAAGATCTAACCATTTTCATCCTATTTCAGGGACACACTGGAATTCTACCTAGCGACCTCCTGGACCATGGTTAAGAACTGGTGGTCAGAGCAAGGATGTTCGGAGCAGAGAGAGATGTATATCCTCTCTGTAGCTGGGTGGCAGCAGTATCAACTTAGAAGCACTGGGTAGTCCCTGGAAATGGGCCTCTCCAGTTAGTCTCCAGATTCTCCTGGAATTCCTCAAAGGTGATTGTTTGGATTTTCTCACAGCATACGTCCAACAGCCCAGAGTGAGCTTCCCAAGCGTTTCTAACAGTCAATCCATTTATTATTAACTGCCAATAAGAAATGCTCTCCAGCGTTCTGTGAGTGCAAGAGGTCTCATGTCCATCTTAGTGGTAGCGTGGACCCCCCCACACCCCCAGGCAGCAAGCTCAGAGAGACCATCTTAGCTCACTACCACAAAGCAGGCTGCCCAACAGCAGAAGTGCTCCCCAAATTGATAGAAGTTACATAGAGGACAACCTGGGGATGCTCTCAGAGCTGGTGCTGAGAGGTAGGAATGCCCAGTAGGTCAGTTACTTTAAAGTAGCTAATTTATAGGGTGTTTCCAATCCAAGGCTCTACCACATGTCTCCACAAACCCGTTGCTGAGTGTGACAAAATGCATCAGCTTCGATGGCTCTAAGTTAGTGAGTCTCAGCCTTCCTAACACTGTGACCCTTTAACACAGTTCCTCACGGTGTGGCAATCCCCAACCATAAAATTATCTTTGTTGCTGCTTCTTAACTACACTTTTTGCTACTGTTAAGAATCATAATGTAAATATTTTTGGAGATGGGGGTTTGCCAAAGGGGTCACGACCCAAGTGCTGAGAATGAGTGCTCTAAAGTCATCAATGGGCAGAAGTGGAGGAGCCCTCAGGGACCAAATCATTCATGACCTTAACCCTGAGTTCAAAGACCCTTTGAAAGCAGCAGTTAGTCATGGATGGCTAGCCCCCGAGGGAGTGGCCAGGAGCACATTCCATATGTATATGATTCCAGGAGCTTCAGGAACCTTTTGAAGCATGTCCAGGTCAAAGACATTTGATGTCATTCCCTCCTCACTGTTCTTCATTCATAAATGATAAGGCAGGGACTGAGAAGTAGGGACCCTTCAGATCACAGGCAGCCAAGCTGAGCACCAGTAACAGGGGCTCACTGTAGCTCATGAAGGCACATGCTGAGTGAGGACTTGAACCTTAGGAGAGGCCAGACCACTAGAAATTGATTCTCTTCGTCCCCATCCCTGCCCCACACGGTGCCAGTGGAAAGCCTCAGGGCTGGCTCAGAAGGAGGCTACACCTGCTGCAGGCTTTCCCAGGATGTGCCCTGGTCTGAGAACACCATCCATCTCACTTGCTGTAATGAGGACAGTCCTCACCCCAAGTGGGGCTCCCAAAGAGGCTGGCCCTGTTATTTAAGGCTTTGTCTCTCTACAAATAATGAATGCGGAGAGCACAGGCCTGGGAAAGTTAATTAGTATTATTATGTCTGTAATTCTAATGTTGCTCACTGGCAGAGCTCTTTCGTGCCAGCTTTCAGCCCAGAACAGGCGTCTGTGATATGCATGGGCATGAGCCTTGTAGAAGCTGAGCTTTTCTTGTGTCTAGAATGGGTAGCACCTCTGTTTGGGGTTGAGGGGCCTAGAGGATGAGGCTGTTGGGGAGAGTTTCTCTCTGTGTATCCCAACCCAACTCCCATCCCCACCCCTAGCCCCACCCCCAGCCAGTGTTTCAATTCCCAGCAAAAAGAACAAGAGTGTTGTTGAAAATGCAAATGTCTCAGCCATCTTATTGCAATAGGATGACACATCTGATGCTGCCTCAAATGGCTTCTGCATGCATTCTTCAGGGGAGCAAAGGGGCTCGAGGAAACAGCTAGGACCTCACCGATCCATTAAGGGCCCATTAAGAGTGGGTAGAAGGCGCTAAGAGAGGTGATACTTAATTTGAGAATCACCAGGTTGAGGAGGAGGCCGCTCAACATTGCGACACACCCCAGGCACACAGATTACATACTCCCATGCCTCGCACCATCATTCTGACCGTTGCAGGCTAGGTTTGTAACAGACCATTGTCTAGAGGCTAGGAATGTACTTCAGGAAGCAGAACACTGATGTAGCATGCATGAGGCCCAAGGTTTCATCTCCAGCACCACAGAAACCAGCATAGTGGCACACACTTATAATGACAGCGTTTATGAGGTGGAGGCAGGAGAACCAAGCAAGGTTAGCTTGGGATACATTAGAGCCTGTCTCAACTTAACCCAACCCAACCCAAACCCGTAGTCTAGCTATTGCTTTTCAGTTGCCCAAAATCACAGGTGTTCTTCCTATAAAGAAACAGCTTCTTTATACATTAAAGCAGCAAAAACAAGTGCAAAAAGTGACATGAAAAATGGCAAATTTTGTTCTGCATGAAGCAGATTCAAACCACACAAATGATGCCCAAAGACATTAACCCAGGGTCAGTGTCTTCCTTCCAGAGCACATGCTCAGCCAACAATAACTCCGACACAGAAGAGGCCCCAAGCACTGGGTGGTGCTGGATACATGTTACAATTGATTTGATCGTTCTAAAGATGGCACTGGGAAGCAGGGGACTCAGATTAAGGGCATCCTGGCACTGTGGTTAGCTGTCTGTGACAGGTAAGATTGGCTCAATGCCACTTCCATATGTCTCTGCCATGTGAACTTGAATAACTTACTTTTATGTCTTGAGGTCATGTCTTCTCACCCATGGAATGAGAAATGGACAAGACCTCATCTAAGTGTTGCAAAGTCTTACAGCTTATGGGGAAGGTAAAGATACATGAGAAAAGAAAAGAAAGAGGATAGAAGAGGAGAGGAGAAAAAGAAAAGAAGCCATTTTGGTTGGATCGGTCTCTGGCTTCCTACTCCCTTCACACTTTTTAAAACAACAAATCCCCTTCTTAGCCCCGAGCCCTGGGTGAGTAAAATCCTCAAGGTTAAAAACTGTTTCTACTTAGGCTAAATCGTGGAAGGGGAAACTGGTAAAGGGGTGCAAATGGTGACTTACGATTTCTCTAAAAGGCTGGAGGAGCTAAATAAAGGGTTGGTGGTGATTAGTCCAGGACAGCCTATCATCACTGTTGCACCGACAAATTGTATTGCGTGTCAGAAGCACAGAAGACGCACGATAATTTATCAGTCAGGACCCAGAAAATTGTACAGTACACGGGCCTCTGCAGCCCCACGCATCCCTGCCACACCGTCCCCCCACCCCCACCCGGCTCTGTTAAAGGGACACTGCCAAGAAAGGCCCTGATTTAGGCCTTGGTTTAAAAAAAGCTCTTTACTAAAAACACAAAATGAATAGAAAATATTTCTGTGACATTTATCAGGAAACAACAGAAAGAAGAAAACAGTGTTTTTCTTCCTTGTCCTCCTTCCCGCCCGTGGTTATCCCTGTTCTCTAGGTAGTTTCCTAAACACAGTCACAGAAAAGAAAATTAAACCTGTGCTGTAAACATGGAATTGGCTGGGAAGACAGAGGAGACAGACCATGGGGAACTGTGGAGAGAGAGAGAGAGAGAGAGAGAGAGAGAGAGAGAGAGAGAGAGAGAGAGAGAGAGAGAGAGAGAGAGAGAAACAGAAAGGGGTTAAAAGAGAAGAGGGAAGCAGAGAGAAAGCAGAAGTCAGGCACACTACAAGCGGCCAGGGTCAGGGACAGATGAAGTCAATGCCCAGTGTGGGAGGCATCCCTCCCTGATGGAGAGGCATGTTTTATTGCTGACGGTATTTGGAACTTGCAGGATGCAAAGACAACTTAAAAAAAAAAAACGACCCACACTTTTGTCGGTTTTATTATTACTTTTAAATTCCCCATAGACAACAAGTCCCTAAAGACCATAGAGGACAGATACTCCATCAGCCCACCCCCTGGAAGGCCCTTAAACTCATGCATTGGCCTAAATGTGTTAGGCTGGACCACTGGAGCGGGACCAGCATCCTAGGGATAGGTTTATGAAAGGAATCCTCCAGCCCTGGGATATTCTGATAGAAATGTGAGATTTTAAGGACTGTAGACTAAAGAGGCCAGAGAGAGGCTACCGAGTCTGTCTATCCATCAAGGCATTCAACCCACCCTGATAGAAGGGCCTATGGTTTTGATTTTGGTAGCTTACTCCTAAGGCCTGGTGTCCTACCACCACCAGGGTGGCTGTGCTATGTCAAACTTACATCTGGAAGGCACAGAAGCCTGAAGAAGGGCAATAGCATCCTTGATCTACTAAGATGTGTGTGAATGTGTCCTCAAGCCCACGAGTGCACACTACCTATGCAAAGCCATGCACCTTGACCATGCGTATCTCCATATTCCCTCCATTGAAACCACTGGAATCTACACAGGCCACTCATCTATTACACCTGTTTGACTGGGGACCTCAGGACTATTTCTCATCCTGCCTTCACATGTAAGAGATGGTGACACTCCCATGCGACATGGGGAGACCCTGTAAGCCACTCTCAGATGGCACACAGAGCCAGAAAGAACTCTAGGAGTCACAGATGGCTTTCCACCTTTGTCCTCACTACTGGTGTGGACTTTATAACTTAGGGGCAGTTATAAAGTATCTATGAACCTCATTTCAGCCAGCAGCAGAATGGGGCAGAGGTGGCCACGGTTTTAAGTGAGCAGTGTCAGTTGCATGGATAAATGCGTACACGCTGTGCTTCTGAGTCCACAGTGTCAGTCACATGGACAAAGATAACACCGCCTTTGTGCCCAGGATCCACGGCTTCAGTGAGAGAAGCGGTGTGCTTTTTGAAATGTCCTGGCTGTCACCCCGTAACCAAAATGACAGTTTGATGGATGCTGATAGTGTGAGTGAATAAAACACTGTATCTCTCTTTGGGAAAGCCTCCTGAGCCACCTGTGAGCCCATGAGCCACTAAGATGAGATGGGAACAGCAACACTGTCCCAAAAAAAGCCCAGCCTGGGTCCTGAGCCTGGCCAGTATGGTGCCCTCTGTCAGTAGCTTGGATTACTGATCCCAGACTTCCAGAAAAAAAAAAGAAGAAAAAGGAGGAGGAGGAGGGGGGGGAGGAAGAAGAAGAAGAAGAAGAAGAAGAAGAAGAAGAAGAAGAAGAAGAAGAAGAAGAAGAAGAAGAAGAAGAAGAAGAAGAAGAAGAAGAAGAAGAACTGAGAAGCAGAAGGCACCCCAGGGAGGGAGGGCACAGAGCACTCGTGAAAGTCTTGCTTTCTGTGGAACCTCCAGCTACTGCTCCGGAGCTGAAATGCTAACTATGGGTTCCTAGGACAGCCCATTTAATTTCTCCTTTTGTTGGCTGGATCCCAGCCCTCCCTTCTCCTCCAGGCTCCTCCCCAAATATCTCACCAGCTGCGGAGTTGCCCCACCCCTAATTATTAGCCCAGGGCTGCCAAGCTGCAGCTCCACCCCCGCAGAGGATGGCAGCAGAGCACAGAATGTGACAATGGCAGCAGCAGGTGGCCCTTCAGAAAAGGCCAGATCCCCCTCTCTGTGATTACTGCCATCCATCTGCAGGCAGACAGGCCCTGGGCAACTCTGCTCTTAGGGGGTACTGTCCTCTCTTTGTGGACACAAGTGGAGGTTTCTGGGCAGAAAGGTGAGCTAGGAACACACCCAGCCAGCCATAAAAGGCTGAGCCATCAGTCCAAGACCACGGTATCCTGGTTAGACCTCAGTGCCAGAGTCTTCAGAGAACAGTGAATAGAAGAGTTCAGCCTTCCACGGCTTCCCCCAGAGCAGAGGATTCCTGGGACACGAATGGTCCCTATTGTGACACAAAATGCCAGTGCCTCTTTGCCTGTCACAGAGGGGCAAGGCAACCCTTTAAGAAGGAAGTGACAGGAATCTCCAGTAGCATCCCAGCAATCCCAGTGTATCTGCTTCACTCCATCCTGTCCCTGAAGTAGCCACCGAGCAACTGCTCGCTCACCTATTGTTTGTTGAGAATGTTGTATATCCCTGCATTGTGCTGCAGGTGGGAGCTACAAGGACTGAGAGGCCTTACCCACTCCGTCCATCTCCGAGCACAGATCTCCTGGGAGTATCATACACGCGACTTTATAGAGACTTTGTGAGCCTGACAAGGAATGCTTTCCTAAACGGCCCTGGACTTCTGATCTGGTGTGCTCTCTACTGTAGTATGCTTTCTGTGGACGCGCAGATTCCTCTCCCCCAAGTAACATCAGGGACCAAGGGGCAGCTGGGGCAGTGGGTTCTATGTGAGCAATCTTTGCAGTTTCTGTGATGTTTACTAAAACAGCCACTGGAGGAGAGCTCTGTGCTGAGGCGGGCGGTGTGAGGGGATGACCCATACTCTGCTTCCCTGCATGGTCTGACTCTCCACTCTTCTAGCTTGCTTGTTTATCTCATCCTTCTCTAACAACTTTAGGTTGGTTTAATCTATGGTCCTCCCAGGTGAGAAGGGCCCTGTCTGGCTTCATTCCTCTTAATCTGGTGGCCTGTGCCAATACAATACAATACTCTCTGCAGTGTTGCCCTGGCCAGCAGTGAGGCCTGGAGAATCTTGTTAATTACAGCTTCACTGGGCTGGTTAGACTCTTGTCAACTTGACGCAAGCTAGGGTCATCTGGTAAAAAGGATCTTCAATTGAGAAGAAGGTCTCCATGAGATTAGGCTGTAGGGAAGTGGGTGGGAGACATTTTCATAGTGAGTGATTGATGTAGGAGGGTCCCAGTCCGTTGTGGGTGTACTACATCTGATCAGGTACTTTTGGGGTATGTAAGAAAAACAGGCTGAGAATCAAGCCACAGAGAGAAAGCCAGTTAGCAGCACTCCTCCATGGCCTCTGCTTCAGTTCCTGCCGTGGATTTCCCAGTTAAACATAGTTGGTAATATGACAGACGACTATACAGGGTAGAATAAAATGAACCTTTTCTTCTCCACATTGCTTTCAGTCATGGCATTTCTCACAGCAACAGAAACCAAATGAATGACAGTCGCTGTGAGAAAAATCCCTGCCGCAGTCAGCATATTAAAATATATACACACCAGACTGAAGGCTCATCCTGTGTCGGTAACAGTGGCCGTAATGAAAAGCAACCTTAGGGTAGAATATACAGAAAGGAGAGGCAGTAGGGCCCAATAAAAATACCGAGTGACAATTTCACATTAACTACACGCAAGAAGTCAGAAATACTTCCGAAAGGAAGCCTGCGACCATCCATAGAGGGCTTTAAATCTCGGAAAGTTGTCAGTGTCCATGACCTTGAGGACTTCCGGTCTGGTCCTTTCACTCTGCAGTGAGACAGCTAAGCTTGGCCAGCTTGTGACAAAATGACTTGCTCATAGTTCTATAGGAACCCAGGAAATGTGCCTCTTGTACCTCATGCTGGGCTTGGGTGGCTGAGCTGGCACTGCCTGCATCTTGCACGTAATGGCTCTACCGGCACCTCTGCAGAGCCCAGGAAGAAGGACTGTCCCTTCTGCACTGGCCCAGCTGTACTCTTTCCCTTGTGGTCACCGAGCCACGGAAAAGTGTTGTCCAGAAGGAGGGGGAGCAGGTAAGGAATTAGCTTGGACTTTCTGAGGCCCCAGGGCCTGGATGAATCTTGTCTTCTCTCAGCTCTTTTCCCATCGGAAAGTCAGGCCAGCCCTTGCACTTAGGAAGTTGAAAGCACTCAAGAGCTGGAGGCAAAATATCATGTTTGAGCCCATTCTGGGATACACAGCCACCAAACAGCAAAGCAAACAAAGGCCTGTGTGACAGTCAGCACAGGCAGCCAATAGAAGCTCCCTATGTCTGCCGCTGCTCAGGTCCCAGTGAACTTGCCCAACTTGGAATTCTCCTGCCATGGATCCTCGTGTGGGGCCACCCATCTTTCCAAAGAATCCAGCATCTAATAGTTGGATAACTGAGGTCAAGTCTACATCTCTTAGCTGTGCCAGTTGGATCCATCAGGGCAGATAGAGTCAAGAGCTGGTCTGTTGTCGTCCACTTATGATGTATCCTTCCTGCAGTCCTGGGTACTGCCTATTATTAGATTCTCTGACTTCTAAATGAATGGTATATAGACCTCTCTGAAGTGATGGGGGAGGGGTAGTGCCCTCCCACAGATGTGGAGACTTCTATTTGGGCAGGCGCCAGAGAGAGATGACCATGTTGCCAAGACCTAGGAGTGAGGAAATCACTCTGTCCAAATTCCCACGCCATAGCCTGGCCCTAGGAGGCAGCATGGTACGGACTATGATGTACTGCCATAGGTGGCAAAGGACTGGCAACTTTAAAGACACACTCAGGCAGCCTTGCTAGCTCATCAGTCTAGAGAAAAAAGAGTAACATGCACACCCAGGCAGAGGAACATCAGCCAGACTTGGGAGATTAGAGAAGATGGGAGAGAAACCTAGAGGAGCCCCAGAGGCCACAAAAGCAGAAAGGGTGAAGATAGCAATTGCCCCCTCCAACACACATACACAATGAAGACCTCAATAATAACAGTGGCCAAATTTTCCACAGGATGCCATAAACATTCCAATACTAGACCCTCAGAGCATACCAAAGAAGACTCTAGGACTCAGTGGAGAGTAAAGACAATTGATCAAGAAAAGAAGAGAAAATTTAAAAAAACACATGAAAATATTATAAATAAAAGTGTACATGGAAAGGCCACTAGACAAAGAGGCAGAAGGTAGTCTCCAGGACCAGACATCCAGCCTCACTAGCTGTAAGGCCCTGCCTATGGAGGAACATCTTTCCCTGGGCAGCTAAACTTCATCTTCTATGAAATAGAGGTTGGCATCCACGAACCTTCAGGACTCAGCCAGTTCCTGCAGGTCACAGCTCCACCAGCACTTCTGCATAACACAGGGAAGAAAGACACTGTCCCTTCTCATTGTCTCAGCTGTGCTTTTTCCTTGGTGTCCATCAAGCCACAGCAAAGGGCTGTTTAGAAGGAAGGTGAGCAAGGAGGGGCTCTAACCTACAGGTAAGCTAATCTGTGAGAAAGGAACTGTGAAGCTCTTGGAATGGGGGTGGGGGATAACAAAAATCCACCAACTACAAGAGAAGAAAATGGAACCTCATTTGCTAAGCCTGGAGAACAAGATGGGATGACTTACAAGCTGTCTCCTGGGGAGAGAAAAGTGACAGGCTGGGATCTCCAAGTCCCTTTGAGGGGCACAGGCTCAGTGACCTAGCTTCCATCCACTAGGCCCTGCTTCTTAAAAATCCCACCACTTTCTAATAGCCCCAGAGGCTACAGAGAAATGCTTAACACACAGACCTTCAACAACTAAAATCTTAGTGTCTCTCCATGTCACGTCCTATGGCATGTTATGATGAGGCAAGAAGGCCCTCAGCAGATACCAAGCAAGGGCTAGCACTACCAGCCAGAGTCCTCTCGTCGTTATATATTACCCAGTACTCAGTTATAAAAAGTGGAACATGGTCACAGATGGAAAAGCAAAGGAAATAAAGCAGGTGGGGGAGGGGCAACTTTACAACTGTGGACCCCACTCCCCTTCTAGAATTGAGCTTCAAACATGGAGCAGCTCAGTGAACACTTGTAGGGTGAGGGGTTGACAAGCTGTGAGGAAGAAACCCATGGTTCTTTCCCACAAGGGACACTATAAGACACTGAACAGCCAGGACAAGTGTGGCTCTTTCTTCACCAAAGGTCTACACAGACCGACCAGATTCCTTCCTCTTACAATGGATTCATGTTGTTATCATTAATTCTGCCAGATGCCCAGATCATAAATGTATCCTAAAGCCACAGGCCAGTTCTGAGCATAAAATGCAGAAGGCTTGAGACCCATTGTTTGTTCGGCCACTGAGTTGAAAAGCTTCAGCAAGCTGGCCAAGCTGGCCTCTCCGAGGGCTGGTCTCCCAGCAGTGTATTACCACTGTAAGGAGCCTCCAAAATGAAGCTGCATGAAGAAACCCCAGCCCTCTTGGTCCTGGTCAGAGAGCTTTCCCACTCACAAGACCCTGGACCTCTGTAACTGGAATTCCCGTCAATATGCCAGGCCTATAGGCAGAGCTATATCATTAGACAGCATGCCAGTGCAGGGATTGGCCTTGCAACGGGGAGTGAGAACTCAAATGACAGCTTAATCTGATGACAGCATCAAAGTAATGTTTTTGTTTATTTTTTTTATTATTACTTTATTTTATGTATATGGGTACACTGTAGCTGTCTTCAGACACACCAGAAGAGGGCATTGGATCTTGTTAACAGATGGTTGTGAGCTACCATGTGGTTGCTGGGAATTGAACTCAGGACCTCTGGGAGAGCAGTCAGTGCTCTTAACTGCTGAGCCATCTCTCCAGCCCCGCTTTGGTGTATTTTTGTGGTTTACCAAAGCGCGCGCGCACTCACACACACACACACACACACACACACACAAAGAGAGAGAGAGAGACAGGGGAAGATCCTCTCTTCTTATTATGATTGAGTGATCTAGGGGAGAGGTGTGCAGGCAGGAAGGGGTGGATGGGCTGTGGGCAAACAGAACACTTTTCAGTACGCTAAGTTCCATCAGTCCCAAACTACCTGGGGATCTCATAAGCCACTGCCCACCGCGCTCTGCCAATGGTCTGAGATGCATCAAGTCAACCTGATGTTGCTATGAGAACCAGATTCCTCCCCAGCACCATAGCAACAGACTCCAAAGTGTGTTAAGCACACAGTCTGCTCACACTTTATGCCATAAGCTGGGAAAGAGAGCAGCAGGAGCTGTGGGGGTGGGCACAGGGATATTTTCCTAAACCAATTAGCTGAAAACTCAAATACATGAGGCTCAGTTTGAATGGAGAGGATCCCAGGGACCACACATCTTCATTCAAATTCCCCAGAGACACTGAGAGTTACTGTATCACTATCAACCTTTGGGGCCCTATCTGTGGCTCTCTACATTGTAGCAAACCTACATCTGTTGTGGTCAGAACAAGGCGCTTTTCTGAGGAAGGCTTCCTTCTCAGGTCATGAGAAGCAGCCAACAGCAGCCAACAATATGCATTCCTTCATCCTGATGTTCTAGATCAGTGGTTCTCACCCTGTGGTTCTCACATCAGCTATCCCATGTATCAGATAGTCACATTATGAGTCATTACAGTTAAGTAGCAACGAAATCAATGAATTATTTTTATGGTTGGGGGTTACCACAGCATGAGGTATTAAAGGGTCACAGCATTAGGAAGGTTGAGAGTCACTACTCTAAACCAAAGACTCCATCTCTTCATGCATGGTAGGGAAGAATGTTGTCCTTAAAAGGCCAGAAAAGGATGCCTGTTCTCATCCTTAATAATCAGTGGCTATGGGTTTGGTGTTGTAGTAGGACTGCCCCAGTGTCAGGGGAGAAAAGTGGGTCTGGGAAGAATGGGCTACTGAACAGTTGACAGCACCTGCCACATACTGCAAGAATGTCTTCCAGGAGTTAGAGATAACAGAGGAAGTGCTTCTCCAGCCTGCTCCCCCATCCCCCACCTGCCCCAATGCTACAGACTGTTGCTGGGCTGTCTACACCAGTAAGTGCTAGTATAAACTTGAACAAGTTTATTTGTTGCAATTGGCCTGAAGCTTGGGTCCCAAAATGTGATATTTTTTTTCAGGCAGTCATGGCACGAGAACTTATTTAAAATGCAAATCCAGACATCTCCTGCCAGCCCTGTGACTCAGAAACTCTGGGGTAGGTCCAGCAGTCCAGCAGTCCGTGTGAACAAGCTTGGCAGGTGACTACTGCAAAGGCGAGTTGAGGCCCACGGGCTTGAACAGTCTGTGCAATCCTCCACACTTTTGTCTTTCAACCTACTTGGGCATCATCAGGTCAGCCATCAGCAGGGATCACATACTCGCACAGGGGGTAGAGGCATAAGACCTTCCTGTCCAGTTTCTTCCTGGTTAAGCCTGCTGTCATCCCTCCCTAATGATGCTGCTGGACCCACCAAGCTCAGCCCTTTGCATGATGAACCAACCAGTTCTGCTTTCTGCAACCATTTACAATTTTCTTCCTCTTGTACACTAGCAGTCAGTGAAATGTTGCTCCCTAATTCCCCTGTCTCCAGGGAAAACATCTATAACTTCCTTTGTAGTTCTGATATAACAAGGTTTCTAGTTGACCCTGCAGGATCCCTCCCTGCCTATGATCAAACAAGACTACCAGAAGCTTGGAAGAAAATATCCCAGCCATATTTGGCTTGCACAGAGTATGGGAGCTGTGGCCCCCGGCTGCCTGGACACTAGGAACAGCCCTCAAGGACACTTTGCTCTGCTACAGTCACATCACCTGGTCCATGCAGAAAAATGCCCTGGTCTTTTAAATAATGCTGTAATTAAAGTCCTCTTCTATTTATATTTTGGAGCTCGAGCATATAATTTTACATTTCTAATAATAAATTTATCCCCTAGTTCTTCTGTTCTGGATTTTTTATTCATATACCATTAAATTTATCCTCATGTAAAATTGAAAATATGGCGCTCTGTACAATTATTCTCTTTTTAAACTTTATGACTGTACTCCATATGTTTTATATTTTACTATTAATATAAAATGAACATTTCAACTCATCGGCTTTGAAACAATTTTTATCAGCTCGTATGAACGGTAACATTTACTGATTGATTTAAGCACCTCCTGATAGTACGTTCATTCTTTCTTGGCTGTTGTCTTACATAACGCTGCAATGAACAACATTATACATAAAATACCAATCTAGTTTCTTAGTCCAGATTCCTGGAAGGAGAATGACTGGTAAAGAGTAGGAACATTTCACAAAGTCTAAGATTGAGTTAGGTTATAGCTTTTCTCTCTTTGGACCACTGTGCACGAGAACCTACTTCATCACAGGTTCTGCTATGATGTCTACAATGATTTAAAACATCAATGGCAATCTAATACATGAAAAACGGAATCTTTAATATATTTTTCTGTTTTACTAGTGACATTAACCAAATACCTACACACACACACATACACACACACACACATACACACACACACATACTGCTGATTATACGGCTCACAGTTTGTGAATAAACCTGTTTGTGCCTCTTACCAAACAATGGGACCCACCGCTTTTCTTGCTGTTTCTAGGGTCTGTAAGCAGCAGTACTGACCATCTGTCTCCACTGTGTGGAAGATTGTCTCCCACTTTGTACATGCCTTCCTGCCTTTCATATTTTCTGTAACTTTCCTGGTTTTGTTTTTGTTTTTTTAAGATTTTATATATATATATATATATATATATATATATATATATATATATACATACACACACACACACACACACATATATATGTATATATTGTAACTGTCTTCAGACACACACCAGAAGAGGGCATCAGATCCCATTACAGATGGTTGTGAGCCACCATGTGGTTGCTGGGAATTGAACTCAGGACCTCTGGAAGAGCAGTCAGTGCGCTTAACGGCTGAGCCATGTCTCCAGCCCCCTTTCCTGTGTTTTATGTTTTAAGTCTTATATATTTGTTTACTGTTTACCTTACTGTCTCACCTTAGCTTTATGCTTTAAAAGACCCTGCTGATGCCGTGGCTAGTTTAATGCTCTTTCCATTCTTAGAGCTTCTGCATTTACGTTACATTCGGCTCTTGAATCCATCGGTGGTTTGTTTTGGGTCAATGTTCCTGGTCAGCCTGAGAAGCAGTTTTCTGCCTAAGTTCTTATCAACCCAGAACCCTTCCTCACCAACCCCGGGGGCCTGCCTGTCCTTTATCATAGCTTCCCACTAGCCATACAGGTGCCCAGAGAAGACACCCTCATGCTACGGTCTAGTTGTTTGTGTCACACATTGATTGCTGGTTATTTCAGTCTGGTCTGTTGGGGAGACCAACCTTGATGGTCTACTGCCGGTATGGTACCTAGCATGTGTACTTTGCCCATCATGAGGTGATGCCGATCTGCTGCCTCTGACCGACGTTCCTAAACCGGAACTACACACTGAGTTACCCTGGATACCTTTCTTTTTAATAAATTTGTTGTCCACACTTGAGGTCATCTCTCCTGGCACTTTCAGTCATGATTTTCTGCACTGCCTGTAATCTCACTGGCCCCCTCCAGACCTTTTAGAACACCAGTCAGCACTGGTGTAGTAGACAAACCTTTTTTGGTCCTGATGTTAAATGGAGTACCTCTGGAGTTTCATTACTAAAATTCTGTTCTTGACTTGAAATGGATTTCTTTTTTTAGGAAAAAAAAAGCTCAATGAGTTCATATGGGTGCTGCCCATAAACATGGGTGTAGGGTCATCTATTGTGGCAATGGGAACCTACCAGGAGCCACCCTCCTAAAGAAAAGTGACCGTCCCTCCTCCCAGCAACTATCAACTGCCTTTAGCTCTTCAGCTAAGGGTGGCAACTCCAGGAGCCCTGCCTCTCACATGCTGGAAGATTCCGACGGGCTTCATGTTATACAGGTCTTATGAGGCAACCACAGCTGCTGGGAGTTCACATGAGCAATAGCTTTGTCATGTCTGGAGGACAGCATCTCACAGCATCCTTTCCCATCCTCCTGCATGCCTTTCTGGTCCATCTTTCTAGATGTTTGACCGTGTTTGTAATACCAGGTATAAAACTCCTTCTGTGGAGTAGGTCTCACATCCCATCAGCCCAACCCAAACTATAGTTTACAGTTACCCCACAGACAGTCCCTTCTTTGGTGGTGGTGGTGGGGGGGTGAGACAGGGTTTCTCTGTGTAGCCCTGGCTATCCTGGAACTCACTCTGTAGACCAGGCTGGCCTCGAACTCAGAAATCCACCTGTCTCTGCCTCCCGAGCCAGCATTACACCAATAGGCACATCTTGTGTGGCAGTTCAGTATAGTAGTCCAGCTACAGATAAACCATTGATGTCCTTTCTCCCCCAAAGGCGTGGGTAACACCTTCCAGCCCTGAAGTATAGCCAGTTTAAACAGTTTCCCGATCAAGCCGGGTGTGGTGGCACACGCCTTTAATCCCAGCACTCGGGAGGCAGAGGCAGGTGGATTTCTGAGTTCGAGGCCAGCCTGGTCTACAGAGTGAGTTCCAGGACAGCCAGGGCTACACAGAGAAACCCTGTCTCGAAAAACCAAAAAAAAAACAAAAAACAAACAAACAAAAAAAGAGATCGTAGGTTTCCATGAGGTTCCTATTGCACACCTGAGTAGATCAACACCTTCCCATCCCCCATTTCCCACCCTGACACTCCATCTCCTGCTGAAGCCTGTGTCTCCAGTGCCAGCCTCTCTGTGTTCACTTTGCATATATTCTACTTCCTCTGCTCCCTAATCCTCCTTCCTGCCACTGGCCTGTTTCCGAGCTTCTGTGTGTTAACCCCCATGCTAAATACACAAAAGTAAAGATTTGAAGCTAGGACCCTCACATGAGATAAAACACAAAGTGCTTGTTTTTTGACCTGACTGAGCTCACTTAAGATGCACCAGCTTCTTGGTATAGTTATCAAATCGATTCATAAATTATTTCCTACCTAAATAGTCTAATTTTAGGGCTTTCTGTATCATTTCAAGTTTTGAAGCTTGTTTTTATTTTTAAGAGTGTGTGTGTATGTGTGTGTGCATGCACACATGCATGCGTGTGTGTATAACACACACACATATTTCTAGTATTTTTTTTAGAAAATATGCATTGCCTATTTACTTAGCTATTTGTATGTGTGCACATGCATGTCTGTGCATTGATGCAGGCCACAGCACACACATAACATACAGAAGACAGCTTGGCTGTAGTCACTTCTATCTATCATGTGGGTCCTTGGGACCTAACTCAGGCTTGACAGCAGGCACCTTTATCTGTTCACCTAAAGTTGGTTTTTAATATTTATTAGCGTATAAAATTACTAGCAATAATTGTCTTCATCTTAAAATCTCTTCAATGTGTGTTACTTTGTTTCCTTGTTAATTTTGTTTTGTTATTATTATTTCTGAAGTTCCTAAGGTAACATAATTTATTTCATAGCACCAGCTTCATGGTAGAGTTACCAAATCTAGTCATAAATTATTTCCTAACTAATTAGTCTAATTTTAGGGCTTTCTGTATCATTTCAAGTTTTGAAGATTGTTTTTATTTTAAGTGTGTATGTGTGTGTGTGTTCATGCATGCATGGCTATGTGTGTACACATGCACACAGATGCTCATAGAGGCCAGAAGAAGAGCAGAAGATGTGCTAACCACTGAACAACCTCTCTAGACCCTCCCCCAATCACTTAATCTCGTGTATGTCTTGTATAGAAAATGGATGGATTTTATTTTTAACCTAATTCTTTAAATCTTAGGTTTTTCTTTTCTTTTTGACATTTTAATATGATTACATCATTTCTCCTTTCCTTTCCTCTACCAAAGCCTCCTGTATATCCCTCCTTGCTTATTTTCAAACTCATAGCCCCTTTTCTCATTAATTATTGTTATATGCCTCTCTATATACATATATGCATTTGTATTCCTAAATATATAACCTGCTTTGTCTATAGCGTAGTATTTGTATGTGTGCTTTCAGAACTACTATTTGTTGTTGGAGATCCAGTTTGTCCCACTCTTCTCCGTGGAAGACCATCCGCTGCCTGCATAATACTTAGCACGTTAGGACCCGAATTTACTCTTTTTCTATGGTTACTGGTACTCTTGAGCATTTATTTTGAATTTTTGCTTCGCAGAGTATACTTTGTTCTATTTTGAGCTTTTGGTGGTTTTTGAAAGTTGAAACCTGATTTTTTAACCTTTATAATTGCTAAATATACACACAACCTAAACTAAAATGTACAAAGTTCAAAACAGAGCTGTGACTTACGGCTTCCTGCACCAAGACAAGCTAAAATACATGTAATAATATCCAATTTCCCAGCATTTTGTACTTGTTTTCCACTGTTAATTCATTATGTATAAGTAGTTTCTATCATATAGTTTATTTCTCAAGATATGTTTTGGAATGAACCCTGACTGGGACACAGCAATGAGCAGAGAATGCAGGACCTCCCAGGTTCTGGGCAAGCATTCGCACCACTGGGCTGTACCCCAGCCCTCTGATTTGTATGCTGTAACCACAGCATAGTTATTTTATTAATAGCACTAATAGAGTTGATACAAGTTATAATTTATTGTGTGCTTTTCATTTTCTGTGTAATGCTTACAGAAGTCATACTTTCTTGATGAGGCTCACAAAGGTTAAGTCAATTTTGTCCAATTCCAAATACAGCAGTAGCAGGGGCAGGGCTCATTTGCAGATGCCTGTGATCTTGCTCGTGATGGCTTAACTCTATTTACTATTGGCTTCAAGCTGACCTAATTTTTTAAATACATTTTTACTTATGCCTTGACAATCTCACCCAAATATTTGGTTATATGTACCCTTCCCCTTCAGTAGTCTTATCCACCCACCACCCTGTTCCTCTGCTCTTTTGTTCCCCAATAACCCCCCTGCTACTTTCATATTTCTTCTTCTATGATGCACTGATTTTGATTTGGGCTGCTTCCTTGAGCATCACTGTGGGTTATTGGACCACGCGCTACTCCCCACTGGCCACACCCCTGGGGGGGAAACGAAGCCAAGAGTGCCTCTCACTGCACCCCTGCCTTCCCCTTGAGACAGGCATCTACTGATGCTGATTTGCAATGTGGTTTCCAGTTTCAAGCTTGTTGGCATATTTATAGTATTTTATTTGGAAGTTCTTAGGAAGTGCATCAAGCATGTTTGGTCTCCTGTCATGTTAAGTGTGAAGGCAGCACAGATTCTAGAAACATTTTTTTTTTCTATTTGTGGCACTGATCATTTCTCCCATTTGTGTCCTCAGCAAATTTGAGTACTCTTCCTTTTTATAGTTCTGTGAAGTCTAGACGTGATAAGCAGGCCTGAGCCCCATCACGCTCAACTGTTACTCTGTCTACACATTACCAACCGGCTCATCAGCTAGAAACCCATTCCTAAGAAATAGCAAGAAGTGTTCAATCAGCACGGTCACTGGGGTTCTCTTGGGGCCAGCACTAGTCACCCTCACCAAAGAGAAACGAGACGGCATGATGTGTTACCAAAAAACCTGACTTCTTTCTAGAGTGTGCGTGTGCACACTTGGTAGCAGCAGCAGCAGCAGCAGCAGCAGCAGCAGCAGCAACAGCATCTTTTAATGAACCTATTCTAAGAACAGTCAGGATTTAGGCCCTATAACTCTTTGCCTTCTCTGTCCCTGCATGGGTTCAATATTTTTACTAGAGCACTGCCAGAAGCTCTGAGACAACACCAGGAGGATCCGCCAGTGTTTAGTGCAAAACTGATCAAGAGAGCCGGGACCCTCTAAGATAAATAGGCACCCTGAGTATCTCTGCTTAGCACTTACCCAGCCTCCTTTGTTGTCCTGCTTTCAGCCTTTACCCTTCTCCTGAATATTGGACTCCTGCATCCCCTGCCCTCCTTTCCTTAAATTTACTGCCTGCCCCCCTGGTACCACTTACAAATGTCTCTGCCTGTAGAGAACTGTGCTCTGGAACTATCTTTCCTGATACTCTCCTGGCTGGCATCACAAGTTGTTCTCTGAACTGTGATCAGCTGGAACCAGCAGGATCATTACATACATGGCAGTCTCAGGTCTTATGAGAAAGACAAGCCCCAAGAGACTCCTCCAATATCTCTAGACCCAACACATGGTAGCACACATCTTTAATCCCAGAACTCCTATAGCAAGATGGGAGATAGACCAGAGAATTGGGCACTCACACACGCATGCACGAAGACAAACACACACACACACACACACACATACACACACACACACACACACACACACACACACACACACACACGTATGCATGCACGCACACACGTATGCATGCACGCACACACGTATGCATGCACGCACGCATGCACACCTGTATGCTTGAGGTGAAGTGAAAGATCAAAGAGAGCTAAAGGAGCAAGGGGTGCTGCATTTCTATCTCTCATTTAGAATTGAGGATGGCAGAGGTAGAAGATGCTAGGGCTGGGATGGATTACCATGGAGGACGCTCCAGGGCATCTTCACACTCCTTTGAGCAGCAATTCAGGCTCCAGGTCATAGCCGGACAGGATAGACTGCCCATGATGTTGGCCGCACAGCTTCCCGGCCTGAGACACATCTACTATGTGGAAACTCTCAGCCTCCTGTGTTTTCTCGAGTCATACACATCCCTCCTTCCAACAGAACCATAGCACACAAGACCACTATTGCCAAAACAACTCCCGAGAAGTTAGCCCTTAGAGGCTGCAGGAGACTTCCCTGGAGGCTCTTTCCTCTGCTCACCACTCTTCGCATCCTGTCTCTGTTCTACACAAACCACCAGCCAGGGAGGAAAGGGCAGAATTCTGGAAAGTTCTGTCACATGGGGAAGGGCAGAGACTCTCAGTGCTAGTAGGCATTTGGTGAACAGCATGCAAGCTTCCCTCCCAAGGGAGCATATTGGAGAAGAAATTACCAGAAAACTGGTGTTTGCAGACGGGTAGGTAAATCACAGCCTCTGATGACTGAAGCTGCTTTGTTAGTGTTGCCTTAGAGGTTAAGTTCCTCTGAGGGTTTAGGTGGGGCATAAAATCCAGACTATGAAAACCTGCCCAAGTAGGTAAACAAAAATGATACAGAACAGGAACAATTCTCCTGCGTTCCCAAGTTTTCCCCAGTATATCCTCAGACTCCACAGGTGGGTTTCTGGAGAACAGCAGGCCTCTTGTCAGGAAGTGCACCAAGCTGTCTTGTCTGTGGCCTCAAAGACAGCCCCCAGATAGCAAACAAAGAAAAGAACACAGACGTGGGGCCTAAGGAACAGTGTCCCTCTGGAAAGCTGAGGACAGTATGTAAGAGTTCGAGAGTCACTCCTGCCAAGAGGAGATGGAAGTTCTTACCTGGCACCTGATCACCCCTGGACCACCACCACATCTGACTGGCAGCCTTGTGTAGTCACCAATAGGACTGGAGTCCTCTGGCTAGAGGTTTCCCTAGGATGAGACCAGCTCTTCCTGTGTCGTCCGCAGCTAAGGAGAGGGGTGCATTCCTGACGGTCGGCTGCAGCCAGTGGCAGAGTCTGGGCCAGATCTATGTGCACCTCCGCTATCCTTCACTCGCTCCTACCTTCTGCCTCTCTGTACCTGAAACCATAAACTAGCAGTCTGATTGACACTTGCCTAGAAAAGGGAGACTTAACCGGGGAAGCTCTGCTTAATCTCCAACAGCACCGAGTCCTGACTACAAATTTGGCATAGAGTGTATAAGCTTGTTTTTGCCCTAGTCCATGCAGAGAACACACACACACACACACACACACACACACAGGGGATGGGGGGTGCGGGAGGAGCATACCAGTCCTAAGCTGCACAGTCTTGAAATAATCTCAGTGAAATGTCAAGGACTGGCCAGAATAGCTCCCACAGCTCTACAGATGAAGTCTTTGGCAGGGCCAAAAAGAAGAAGAAGAAGAAGAAAACAGGACTCAGGGGAGTAAAAGGGAGAAAGGGAATTGCCTCCCAGTAAGCAAAGTGAGATTTTCCAGTCATCTGCATGTGCCCCCTCCCCACCCTTCCTACATCACAATTGGTGGTCCTGGAGAGTGGAAGCTGCTATACATTTAACATGTATATCCCCAGGGCTCAACACAAAAGAAGCAGGAAGCCACTACTTTGAAACACCTACTGTGTGCTAAGTAAACAAGATACCTTATAAATATGACATCTACCATGGGGTAGCCTGAGTATTAACTAGTGCTGTGACCTAAATGCCTGAAACCCCAAAGAGGAGGGATTTATTTGAGCCCTTGGTTTTAGAGAAGTCAGTCCACGGGAGCACAGTCCCAAGGTACTTTCCCAGAAAATCTTGGCAGCGGAAATTGGGGACAAAGAAAGATACTTATCTCCCCTCCGGACAGGAAGCAAAAGAAGTGAAGAATGGCCAGATACACCCTTTCAAGGCCCACACTGGTGACCTGTTTTCTCCAGCTAGGCTCCATCCACTAGAGTTTCCAGAACCTTCCCCAAATAGCACCAAAGGTTTCAACACGTGTACCCATGGAGTCCAATTCATATTCAAATCATTCACAGCCTATGTGGCAGAGACTTTTATTCTAATTTACAAATGAATGCATTGAGATTCAAGGGGTCTGTCCCATTAGATCAAGGTCATGGCTAATCTGAGGCAGCACTGTCTGTTGCATTTTGTCTACCTCTAAAGCCTGGGCTCTCTTCCAGGCTGTGCTGTCCCGAGTGACCACTGCCTGGGGGGACTCAGTGGCAGCCGTTGCTTTACCTTGGCTCTCACCAGCTAAGGGATCCTCCCTGAACCTACTGGATCAGGAAGGGATTAGTGTACTGTGCAAATGAAAGCACAAGTAACCATGACTTAACTGTCTCTCGCAAAGGAAAGCTGCTCCAAGGGAGACCGTCTCAGGGCGTGGGGGTGGGGTGGCAGCTTGGCCCTTGAACTTCAGGCTCCCGGCTGTCTCCTCTAAGCTTATTATACCACGGCACAAAAGTCTTCTTGCAAGTGTACATACATATAGCCAGTCCCTCATGGGTGGAGAGGCATCTAAGCTTGAAGCCTAGAAGAGCTGTTTGTTTGTTTGTTTTTTCATCTAAATAGTAATGTGATCCAAGAAGGTTCCACACCTGAGGAAAGAAAGGTAAGGTGGAAAGAGAGCTAGGGATCTTTCTGGTTCTACAATTTATTTTTCCCCCCAAATACCAGAATGAGCCTGGTCCCCAATGACTCAGAAGCAAATTTAATAACTGCCTTTGGAGCTTTTGTTCCTCTTTAATGCTGCAGGCATCTGGTAACACAATGAGGAAAATGCAAACACGGTCAGGATCGCCTCCATAGTCCTGTTGTCCCTCTGCACAGTTCTCTTTGATCAACATGATCAACATCTAAAGCCCACAGGGAACCGTTTCAAGGCCAAAGTACAGAATCCATGCTTGTGTCACTAAGTCGTGACAAAGGTCGTGCACGGACCCATGCAGTAGACGGCAGATTCCTACCTAAGCCAGGTGAACCAGAATGAGTGAATCTTCTACATCCATCCCAGCCTTCCCCAGACAGGGATTGAGAAGGGAGGGAATCAGACAGGTTTAAACAATTCTCTATGAGAATGACACTAAGCTGACTTCACACTTGTCGGGGGCTTTAAGGAGTTCTTCTGCCATAACCACTGAGCTGGCGGGATTTACGAGATAGCTACTCCAGCCATCTTCTTTCCCAGAGGAAAGAGTCACAGTAACTGGAAAAGTAAAGTCCCCTGTTCAGGTTCTAAGGAGACACCAGCCCTCAACTTCCAGGTTCTTGCAGCTCTGGCCCATTGCACTGATGAGCACTTTTAGTATCTGAAACTCCACAACGCTTCTGTGACAGGGTAGTGCCCACAGAAATGCGAATGAGTATTTTTCTCTCCAACAGTTTTGTGTGCTCATGTCAAGGAGAAACACAAGGACTCCTTAGAGCCACGGGGATGTTCTGGGCCATCTGGGGCTCATTCCCGCAAGCTAACAAGGGCACCAGATAGAGCCCATGGGACTCCTGTAGACTGGGTTCTTGAAGGAGTTTCTGGGTGGTGAAGAACTTGCCAGGTACAGGATGGGCAGCAAGGGGCATGTAAAAAAGTCTTTCTCTCACCACACAGCTAGCCCCTTGGTTCTTGAGTCAGGGAGTTTCCTATCACTACAACAGATACGGATGGATGATTGTCAACTTTCAAAAGGGAAGGTTTATTTGGGCCATACTTTTAGAAGTTCTAGTCCAAGATCTTTTGGTTATATGGTGAGACATTTTAGTAAGTGTGAGGCACTCTCATCTGATGGACAAGAAACAAAATGGAGTAAAGAGAGACCAAAATCTACCATCTGCCTTCAAGGACACATCCAGTGACTGAGCACCCACCAGGCACCACCTCTCAAAGTTTCCATTACTTCCCAAAGGTGAACCCTGAGTGTCTAATACTAGAACCTGTGGAGGACCCCTAAGTTCCAAATCATAGCATTTCTCATTGATTTAGATGTGTCCCCTGGTTTCTCTTCTAGGAATTCAAATCCATGAAGCCTGGGCCAGAAGCTTAAATTAGGCTTCAAAAAAAAAAAAAAAAGAAAGGAAGGAAGGAAGGAAGGAAGAAAGAAAAGAAAAGAAAAGAAAAGAAAAGAAAAGAAAAGAAAAGAAAAGAAAAGAAAAGAAAAGAAAACCAGGCTCTTACTATGTTCTCCAGGCCTGAACTCTTGGGTCTCTTGAAATCCTCCTGCCTCAGTCGTCTTCAGAGTAGTATGACTATAGGCATGTGTAAACACCCTAGACACAGAAAACAATTTTGCTGTGTGCTCCAGAACATGCTGCTGCTGATGTTGTGGTTTGGTGTGTATGTGTGTGTGTGTGTGTGTGTGTGTGTGTGTGTAGGGAAATTATCATGTGCTGTTTAAGCTTGTCAAGCGTGAACTCTGGGAGCAAGGATGCTCTTCCTGGTCTCTTTCAAACTCCCCTGATCCAGATCAGGCTGGGTTCCTGGATCTCCAACAGGGAGAGGGGAAAAGAGCAAACAGTTAGGTCTTTAAAGACAGTACGCCCTTGATGTCAGCTAGAGTGCAAACTATTTCCAGCGGAAGCTATTGCTGGCCTCGTGGTATAATGATGCCTGTGGTGGAAAAGAGAATCTGTTCATTTGTTGTTCAAAACTGAAAGTGTGGCCACCTCTCATCCATTGGAGCGTACACACCGTTGCTGTTGTCATAATGACCTTACTCGCCCAGCCTCTGAAGGAAGAATTCTTACAGCAGCCCTACTTCCTGCTCCTGCTTCAAGCCACTCTCCCTGTTCTAACCAGGCTCCAGCCTGCACAGTCCTGCTTCCTCCCAGGCCTGAGATGTTTCTCTAGTCCCCATTAGCCTTCTCAATCCCTCTGACCTCCCATCCAAGGCCCTGTTCTCAAACCCGTCAATCAGCTCCACGTTTGTCTTCTAATGCTCTCCCACTCCTCTCCAGGCCTGAGTGCTTTGTTCTCAATTCTTTTCTTGAACAGTTTGTGTCTCTCAATATACAAAAAAAGAAAGAAAGAAAAAAGAAAGAGGAAAAAAAAAAGAGACCCGCTTTGAAAGAATTCAAAAGCTATTTTGACAGGATTAATTTAAGAAACTTCCATGTAGCATCCCCGAGATCCAGGAAAGAGGGCAGGTTGCATAAGAATGCCTGAGAAAGGTACTAGCTGATACCCCCATTGTCTCCATAGCAACAGGCCCCCAAACCTTCCTGAGTGCTCACTTAAGCAACAAGGACAGTTGTCAACATGAAGGTCTACCCACTGGCCACCAGAAAGCAGGCATGATTACTGGGGCCTCCAGAGACTTCAGGAGCAACCAGCAGGGTAGGCTGGCATGGGATGCAACCAATGGGACTGTAGAATATGGAAGGGGATACAAGAACTTTGAGATCAAGGCAAGGAAGAAGGAACAGGAGGAGAGACAGTGGGTCATCAGCAACCCCTGGTGACAATGGCCTCAGTTAACCTTAAGTAGAAATGCACTTTGAAAAGACTTTTAAGAGATGCAAAAGGCCCTTCTCAAAGGGATGGCAGGAAAAACCAGTCAAGCAGGGGCAAGGAGAGAGAAAGCAAGCAAGGTGCAAGGCTGTCAGTCGAATACAAATGGGAAGGAATCTAGTGGCCACTACAGACTTATTTTCTCTGAGGAGTGGGAGGAAAGGGGGAGACAGCAGAAGGCAGGCAGTACATAGGAATGGCAGGGACTGCAGGAGGCCTGGCCAAACTATTCAGCCTTCAGGGCCCTGGGACAATGACCAAGTATGGAGGCACTCTGGGTTTTGCAGTGGGGGCTGGGGGCAGGGTGGGAGTGGAACCAAATGGCCACCAACTCTAATAGAACTCTAAACATTTGGTAGAGGTCAGCTTATGGGACAGCCCTGTGGGCAGTGTGCTGTTCGGCCACCCTCACCCTCACCCTACCCACTGTTTTCTGGCCAAGTTGGATTGTGTAGCTTAGAGGAAGCCAAGAATAGCCAGTACCTTGTAACTTGGCAAGGTCCACTTTCAAATCTCTTCTTGTCGGCTGTTTCTGTCTTCCAACAAAATGGATGTGTATTAGTTATCAATGCCTAAGATTATGGGTACTGCGATCTGGGTACCAGCTAGTTCCTAGTACTGCTGCTTACTAGGCACAGCCCTGGGCAAGTCCGTACATCCTAGCCTCAGTTTCTTGGTCTAACAGACAGAAAGGGATGTAAGGAGGCTGAAAAGAAATGATGTAATGACATGGCAAAAGAATATGAGTCAAATATAAATGGGGTGGTGGGTGGGGGAAGGGGAGTGGACACAACCGAGAACCATTTCTTCTCCTGGAACCACCTGCTGTAATCTTTTCTCCAGTGGAGGAAGTGCTGGGTAGGAAAATTCAGACGTGACTGCTAAGTCAGCAGCAGGAAAGTCTGGGGTTTTGTTGTGATTCTAATTTTTTTTTTTTTGTGAAGAAAAATAAAACATGCGGCAAGTGAACGGAGATCTTTCCTCCCTTTGGTTCACATAAACCCCGGCCCAATAGGTAATTTTGTCATTAGCCTCTTTCTCCACTAATTACTCACTACGAACAGCTGGAGAGGGGAATTGCTCACCTTGAGAAGAAGGAATCTTGTGCCTCAGAGTGAAGTCACCTGGCGGGGGTGGGGGGGAGGGGAGGCAGAACCTCTTCCAGAAACAAGGTGAAGTAAACAAAACAGGCCCCCAAATTAGACACATGCCAAGGAGGGCCATGAAATGGAACAGCTTTCTTTGCATCCATCTAGCCAACACGCCAGCCCTGGCTTCTGGGTAGCTCCACTCTCTAGTATTGACTTCTATTGGGGTATAGAAATAGCAGCTGCCTTACAGCAAGGTAATGCTTGTAATTTTAGACGTGCTGGCAACCAGGGAGTACAGCTGGGGAATGGCCGGGTGTTCTGGATGGAACAGAAAAGCTAAACTTGAAAAGAAGGCAAGCCCAGTTCTAATCCTGTCTAAGAGAAATATGGTGAAGTCTAGAACTCACTGTGTATGATGCAAGGCAAACACCCAGGAAAAGCAAGACCCTTTGAGAGGACAGAGCAGGCAGAGGCTGCACTTTCGGAATAACAAAGAAAAGGATAAAGCCCATGTTGTAGGACAGGCAAGGCCTGGGAGCCACACGCTCGTCCTTGCCTTTGTCTACAGAGCGGAAAGTGAGCATCTAGAACACTGCACGTATTTGGAGGACGCCACGGAAGACAATCAGGTCCAGCTTCCCTGCTTGCTTATGTAAGAACTGATTTTTCTCATTTGCAAATCAGGCCACTAACCCACAGGTCAGAGTCAGACGGTTGGCCCCGGGGTAGAAGAGATTGGCCAAAACACAGGGCATTTGCTTCTTTGCTACGTATTTCTCCTTCATCTGCACTCCCCAATGTGGGTGCCCTCAAGGCATGTCTGGTATGCCAGGCTTCTGCTCCTGCCAGCCTCAGGACAGAAGGCGGTGTGTGTGTGTGTGTGTGTGTGCAGACCTGCAGGAGCAGCCAGGCCATTGTCTGCCTCATCCTGTTTCTCACACAATTACAATGTGAGTATTTTCTCCGTTCATTCACAGGTAGGAATGCTGGGACACTTTGCTCTCATACTGCTCTTGGGACCAATTCTGGACAGTTCCATTTTGCAATGGACTTTAAAGGGGAATTTAAAGAGGCTGCAGTTCTTAAGTCTTGACTCCCGTGATGATAATGAGCTCAGAGGTCTACTCTCTGGATCAGAGGTATGTGACAAATGAGGAGCCAAGCCCCTTCCCTACCAAAATTCACAGGCCTTTCCAGTTGTTCCCTTTGTCCCTAAGGTCCTGGAATCCATCTTCTTAGGTGGCCTATGCTCCGGGCCACCAGGTAGGCTGGAGCTGGGCCCAGTGTTCTCCTTGACAGGAAGCAGAGGAACGATTGTGCTTCTGCTGGGTAATTGGTGCATATGCCTAATGATCTGTGGGGCAACTTAGGTTCTATTCAATTTGATTCAATTTAACTAAATGAATTCAATTCCGCCCTGTTTATTGAGTGTCCAGATAAATGCAATGTCTTCTCCTGGTTCCTGGGGAGTGGGTTAGGAAGGAGTGCAGCAGTGGGCTAGAGCAAGACACCCTCAAGATGGGTTTCCTATCCTAGCTGCTTAGTCCCCTTTGGGGTTTTCCACCATGATTGCAACCACCCTGGGGACCTGGCTTGTAGGTGAGCAACTCTTCCAGAGAAAGCTTCAGCCCATCCTAAGTTGAAGCAGTGACTGGAGAGTAGCCCTGAGACACTGAAGGCAGCACAGCCCCAGCCTCCACACCTGCTCAGCCTGGACTGCTGGAGAAGGTACAGGCAGAAGAGTAGAGATGCTCCGTGCTGTGTCCTAAGGATTGGAGGCATTCTGGCAATTTAGCTGTGCCACACAGACTCAAAAGAAAGGTTCCCACAGCTCAAGAGTTTCTGGAAAGCAGATTCCACATAATCTCGCACAACCCCTACCACACTTCAGAGGCAAGCCCCTGAGAAGTCATTTTCCCCCAGCTCCTCACCTGAGAGGGCTAACCCATGTCTGTGTCTAACCCCAGACACTCTTCCTCCAAATTCTGTAAGCATGGTGACCAGATAAGCCACACCAGAACGTGATTAGAGATTTATACCTCCTTTGTGACCACATCCATGGGCCCTACGGCCCACAGAAGGATGCCGAAACAACACCCCGACAGGAGCCAGAAGGGTGGCCATCTGCCATTTTCAGTCCCCTCCCGGCCCTGCATCCTGCTGCTCCCCACAAAGTCTACACTGCAAACAAAATCCCCAACAGAGGCCAGACCTAGGCCTCAACTCATCTCACCATATAGATCCTCACAAATTCTGGGCAGAGCTGGCACATGGTTTATACCACACCTCCTCCAGAGAGTGCCCGACTCTGGTGGACATCACCTGAACCCCAACACCACTGAAGGACTTGACAGATTCAAGAGAGGGTAGAGGAGTTGGGCTTGCCCCTCTGGGCAGTGTCTCAACCAGAGCAAACCCTTTACATCCTCTTCCTCTTTACCCCAAGCTTTCGGACCTCCCCATCTAGGGAGGAGATGGGGAGGGAAATGTATATACTTACCCCACCTATAGCAGGGTTCAAGTGGAGTCCTGCCCACCCACGGGCCACAGCTTGAAGCCACCTTTATGAAGGCAGCAGCCCTCAGCATCATAGCTTCTCAATCTTCCCAGTGCTGTGGCCCTTTAATATAGCTCTTCATGTTGTGGTGATGCCAAGCATAAAGCTCGTTTCATTGCTACTTCATAACTGTATGTTTGCTACTGGTTTGAATCTTAATGTAAATATCTAATATGCAGGCTATCTGATATGTGACCCCTGTGAAAGGGTTGCCTGACCTCCAAGGAGACCAAGGTGACCCAGAGGTTGAGAACCATTGCAAATTCTCTCCACCTGCCATGCCTGGATGCAGAACTCCCTACAGTGCCATGCCTTGCACATGATGGAATGCCCAATCCACCTTTTCTTTAAGGGTAGCGATTCATCTATCTCTTCTAAGTCGAAAATTCATTTGTCTTGAAAAGTCTCATTTAACCCTAACGCTCTGACAAAGTCTAGTGAGCACAGCCTCCGGTTTTCCAGACTGGCAAGGCTGAGTGAGGGTCAGAGAGACTGTCCACCTTCTCAGAGCTTGTATTTTAAGCACAATGTAGGTCAAGGTGAATCAAGCTTGGTTTCCTGACTCTCACTGTCCGCAGCATCCATAACCTCAAACAGGTAACCATTGCTTATTCTGCTCAGTGGCTCTCAGGAGCAGCAAATCTCTCCCCTCACAGTTAAAAAAAAAAAAAAAGATGAACTTACCAACAAAGATTGGGACAGCAACATTAAGGCAAAATCTGCCTGCTCCATCTCATCAAGGACCTAATGCCCTACCACATGTTACCCCATTTTCCTGCAAACCTGCACACATCGGAGACAAGCGGCTTACTCTGTGTAATTGATTATGACGTTGCTAACAGAACAACTTAATTACAGGTCAACTGCATTTCCAGATGGCCTGTCGATGGAGGCCCCACTATTTTGACCCCCTGGCACCCTTAAGATGAAAAGAAGCCTTGTTAGCAGAGCAGGAGAGGGATGGAGGGAGGACAACAGCTGCGCAGGCAGCATCTTCCCTGGGCATCTCTTGCCAGATTCAAGTGCCAAACACGAGGCATCAAGCCAGGGTCTCATGGGTGACACCCCAGGCTGTACACCTTCTTGCCATGATGCTTTAGAGCAAACAGAAGCCATGGAGAGAAAGTATGTCCCTGGAGAAATGGAGACTGTGTTGTATTGGAGTAAAGGCAGACACTGCAGCCACCGTACTCCTGAGTCAGATCCCAGAGAGCAGGGCAGTTGCTCAGACCTTCTACGGTAGACAGAAAACCTGGTGAGACAGAAACTCCTGGCACCTGTTCTGCTGGCCTTTCTGGGACTGGGATTAGACTGTTTCCTTGCTTCACACTCCTGGTGGGAACATGTCCATGCCTGCGTACATATGTGGAGAGGCAGTGGGAACGATGACAAGGACAGTTCAAGGGATGCAGAGCTGCAAACCACACATGGCAAGAAACGTGTCCCTGGATCACCAAGCCAAGACCTGCCCATGCTGCGTGTACTCACAGTTCTCTCTTGAGTGAATGGGTGTCGTCCATACTAAGGGCAAGCACTATTGGAAGCAGCCCTCCCCTATGCCATCCTCCCTCAACCCTAGAGAAGAAGGTGAGTAGCAGGTGAAAACTGTATGAACAGACCAGAGCTGAGCCAGTAGCTGGAGGCACTGTGAGGTGTCCTGCAGTTGATGCTTCTGCAAAACCCTCGGGGCATGGGAAGCACCTCAATCACATTGGGACATTCCCATGCATCCCACCAAGATGACAAAGAGGATGGGAGCAGGAGACTAGGGCGCAGTGATTATCAGGCTGTGGGACCAAGAGGAGGAAGAGGAGGGGTGTTAACTAATCTCATCGGTGACTTAGTGATAAGGAAGGCTGGAGACTCAGTCAGGCCAATGAGAATGGAGCTTGAAGGAAGTGCATGTCACCCATTTAAGGAGGTATCCAGCTGTCCAACATTTGGGGACTTGGGCTTTACAGCTCATAGAAAACAAAAACCAAACCAAACCAAACAACAACAACAAACAGCAACCAATGTGGCTGTCCAACCCAGCCCCTTCCCCTGCTACTTATTGCTATCCAGGGGTGTACAGACCCGTGTTCCTCCTCGATATTCCTTTCTTGGATTTGAAAGGTACCATGAGGGAGAGATTAGGGACACATATATCCCGGCTTGCCCTCCAACACTGCCAACTGAATAGTTCCATGAATTTGGCAAGTTAGAAAACGCGTGCAGAGCCTCTCCATTCTTGTCTATAAATGGGGACCATAGCAGTGCCTTCCTCATGAGCACACGGCACGGTGTCCAGGGTGAAATGAACTCTCAGCCGATTGATTTTAATATTGCCACAGACCACTGCTGGAGAAGGACCAGCCTGGGGCTCTTCTTGACTTTGGTCCTCAATAGACCAAAGTGAAGTGTGTGTCTAGTCTCACATAGCATCAGAAAAGAAGGCATTTGCTGCAATAAAGCTCCTTATAAACCAAAAATGACGCTACCTGGAAAAGGGGGCCAACTTTTTCCTAGCATTTCTGAGATAGGCCACTTACTGTGTAAATACATCTCCCAAGGTGAATGTCATATCATATCCAAAGACGCAAAAAGGAATTCTAAAATCTTGTAAATGCGGGAGCACCTCCTTTGCCTTATTGAATTTCTTCTCCTGGTCCTCCCTGGAACCACAAAGTTTATGGAAAGCTATCCTCCTCTCCTCTGTAGTCCCAGTGAATCAGATTGTAAACTCCTGGCAAGAGAACAGTATTTCCGATGCACTAACCCAGGTAGGGCCCTTTCCAAGGGAGCAGGTTCCATGCTCTGTGTGAAGCTTTCGGCCTAAGATACCGTTCTATCCCTGACCTGTGGATCACACAGCTACAGAAACACAGCACTGGGATATAGATGCAGACCTAGGTGATGTTGGGAGCTCTTCCACAGCCTTCCCTCCAACTGTTCAAGCTCCGTCCTTCCCATCCCTGGTGAGGTCAAGCATAGGCTTCCAGACAGGAGGGAAGCAGGGCGGGGAAAGGGGAGCTCTTTTCTTTGCATGTCACACCCCATTTTGCATGCAAACCCTTCCATTCTCCTCCTCAACTTTAAAAGAACATTATTGCATTTGACCCCCTTCTGGGGAGTCTTCAGATGATTTTCCCAAACCTCCCATTTAGCCAGACTGGAGCCCCGACTGCTACGAGATCCTCCATCTATCAAGGACCCCATCCTTCTCAGAGCAGGATGCAGTTCTTGCAGGACCTGGGGGGCATTCTCCGGTCACATCCTGAGTCTCGAGGATTTCACAACTAAACTCTAGTCTTGACACTGTTGCTGCGTGTCAGTGTGCTGCCAAACTCTCTCCAGGTCTCAGAGGTTTGCCCATCTGTGAGATGAAGGAGCTGGAAAAGGGTACACAGTCTTCCGAGACCACCATATTTCTATTTTGTGTGGATTTGGAGACGGCCATTTTAGTGTCCAGAGCTACTGAACTCCAAAGCGTAATGCTAAAGGTAATGCCTAGCTCCAGGAGGCAATCCATTATCTACCCATTTAGGAACTGGGTCAACTTCAAAGAAAGGCTTTTCTGCAGGAGTCTGAATGCTGGCAGTACTGGGTCACATCTATCCACATCCTATCTGTTTTTTTTTTTCCTTTTATAGTGCTGGGGATGGAATGAGCATAGGCCTAGCACATGCCCAGCTGATGTTCTACCAGGGAGCCAGACCTATTGCTCTCTTATTCCGAGATGTCCAAGAAGGAGGAGACTCACCAGCTGCTTTCCCAGGGTTCCACAGGGCCACGAAAGGAATTGTCCTCAGGACACTTCCAGATCCTTCTCTAGGGAGCCCCACATTCTGGGTCTCTGAGGGTTAAATCCTTTAAGCAGTGTGGCTGGCAGTTTTGTCCTCAACATGCCAAACATTCTCTGGATTCTCCCTAAGCATAGCCAGGCCTTCATTCAGCCTTCTTTGCCTGCGCTGACCACTCCTAATCCTTGTTCTCTAGGGTCCTAAGGCCCATTTCCAAGGGGAAACGATTTGTAGATTTAGATCAGGTATCATTACTTGGAAATAAGGCAGGATACCTGACCACGGAAAAGGGATTCTTCACTATGTTAAGCACGTCCTTGTTTGTACCATCTGACTCAGCTGCCGAGAAGTAGGATGATGGAGTCCTGAGCTGAAAACCTCCAGAAGGTCCCCACATTCCAAATCAAAGCAGCTAGATCCTAGTGACCAGGACTCGGCAGCCAGCAATCCTTCACTGTTGCTGCAGAAGGACCTATGGGAGAGTCCAGCCACAGGAGAAGAGGCTCTCCTCCCTTCTTAGAGCCATCAGCCCTGAAAGATGTCCCATGGTGTTCCCACTTGCACAAGAGAGAAGGGAGGGACACACAGACAGGGTTTGTTCACAGGAATGTCACCTCACTGTGGTCTCTAGGACATGCTTCTCTACTGAGCCTTCCTCAGAACCTAGTTTACACTGGTTCACCCAATAGACACCAAAAGCCGTTTCCAACAGTCCACAAGCAACCCCTTCTTACTTCAGATTCCTATTCATGGGGCCCTGGACCCTCTGCAGCAGCTATTTTGGGTTCTAAGACCCTGGCCTTCCATGTGCTCAGTCTCCTGAAGCAGGGAGAAAGATAAGTTCAACTCTCAAAGTGCAGATTTTCCTTCCCACAGAAACTAGCCAAAGGTACTGGACAACTCAGCACCAGTGCCTGAAACTAAGGTTCGAACCAGGCAGATGTGGCCTCACCATGGGAGAAAGGCTTGGGACAGGAGATTCCAGAACACCAGTCCTTTTTAGGTCTCTCAGATCCGGAGCTGAGAGGAAAGTCCCAGGGCTCCTGGGTTCCTGGGTTCTGAGAGTCTCCAGGTGAAAAGCTATCATAGAGGCCTGAGACATGAAGCCCACTGATCTGGTGACCCGGGCTGTTTTCACAGCATCCCTTGAAGCCTTTCTCAGGGTCCATGCGTAAACACACAGAGCCTGACATCCCATCCTACCCACCCCCAGAAAGCACAAACCTAGCAGGTGGAATAGGGCTCAAGGATCTGTCTTCAACACAAATGAAATAATGGATTCTACACTTGGGCTTCGCATCCAGATGTCGGCTGAAGGGCAAAGCTGAAGCCATCTAGAAGGTGGACTGCCTGGATCCCAGAAAGATCCCATTACATTCTCTCCTCACTGATGAATAAGGTCATCACAGCGTGGAGAGGCAAGGAAGGGTCTCTCCCTTGCTCACTCATGGACACTGCCTACCAGTGGAGGCACCTCTGAAGACAGGGCGGTGAGAAAGCCTGGCCAATGCCAGAGAGAAGAAAATAAAGACTGGCAGGTGGACTAAGCAGGGATTGCAATCCCAAGCAAGAAGAGTGGCTCTTCTCACAAGCCGAGACCAGCTTAACTTTGAGTCCTATAGTACTCTGGCCAGAGGAAATGAATTCAAATGGAACCAGCACTTAGAAGAGTGGACAACCCAAAGAAAGTTGAACAACTGTCACATGCACATTGCTTCCTGCGTGCCTTTGTAAGGCTTGCATGTGGAAGCATATGCAGTCAAGGGTTTGAAGCATATGCAGTCAAGGGTTTGTTCACATATTTAACTCCTAACTCTTAAACACTATCTTTAAGCTTTCCCCCATCATTTGCCATGGAGTTACTGAACCCATCCTTTCTCACTCTGGAGAGGAAGGAGGCCTTGCAAGGCTCGCTGGGTCAGTGATTATGCTCCAAGGTACGTACAAAGCGGCTTTAGAGAAGACTGAAGAAACATGGGCAGTGCTCTACTTCTCTGGCCTGCTCACTGTCTTCTGCTAGGGTTAGACCTTTAAAAAGTAGCAAGTCCACTTCCCCAAAGCCCCAGAGAACAAGACGTGTGAAATGGAGGTTGTTCCAGGCTCGGGGAAGGGGTAGGGCATAGTCTATATAGACACAGACAGCTTCATAGATAAAACAGCAGTCTCATGGCTGGCCAGAGCAAGGCCATTGCCCTACAGGAAAGCCAGGGCACAGGGAATATTCAGAGATCCTGGGCTTCCCTGGCAACCCTTGAGGTAGGAAAGGAAGCATATTGTGCATCTTAAGCACACCCTCAAATCCTCTGTCACCTAACACTAAGATTCTTCACAAACTAAGATGCACATCGAAGCAACAGGTGGGGAGTTAGCATCACTGAGCAGGGTGCTGGGCTGCACTGGTAAGTTGGTTTCTACGTCTTTCCCTCTGTACCCCCAACCTTTGGAATTCAGTCCATCAAAGAATGGAGAACTCTACCAAGTTCACTCTCCTTATGGCCACACAGATATTGGGTACTGTATGAGCCAACTAGGCAGTCACCTCCATATCTCTGTTTAGAAAGAAATTGTTTCTGACAGTCAGCCTCTGTCACCCTTAGGGAAAATAGTCAGCCATTTGTACCGTCTTCAAAATTAGGCAGACAATTCCAGGATACCTCGGCACTTTCTAGCCAGGATCTTAAGGAAACTGTTTAACAAGGCTGCACGGTACAATTTCAATCCCTATGTGAAGCAGCCACTCACAGACTCTAACCTCTAGGATTCCACGTGAAGGTGGTTGGATTAATATGCACAGTGAGGCACTTGGCACTTGACTGAACTATCATAACATTTCAGAATAGGTTGCTGACCAAACAATGTCCTGATTCCCCAAGAGTTGTCCTAGGCCTTGGTCCTTCTTCAAGGTGCCCATAACTTCCCTGTGATACAGTTCCTCAGGGGGAAAGGCCTGGCAGTCAGGTGCAGGAAGCCTTTAACTGCACAGGGAACTATACCCAATGATGTGAAGTTTTGAATGTTGCTCCAGCTCTCCAGACTCCAATAACCTCCTCCCCGCTCCCCCGTCAACCTCTGTGACCTCCAATATACTTTAGACAGTACCCCACTCTGTTCCTGGTCACTGAGCCCCACAGCTCTCCACATATACTGGTGAGAAGGGACCTCCTCAGCTTTTTCCTGGTTGTCATTCAGCATGCACTGCCTCTGCAAAGTTTTCAAACCCAAAGACCTGGGCTCACTGCCAGACAACTTGACCTTACATGGCTCCTAGCGTCAATTTTAGGCCAGAGATATTTGGGAAAGGCTAGAATCTACGTCTATACTGTTGTAAAGCTTGGAAAACCCCAAAGCTACTCCCTTGGGACCACAGCACATACTCATAACAGTCTTGAAGCTGGAATTGAATCTATCTGATTCCCTCTACTGTTGATAGCCCCTGTCTTGACCGAGCAGGTAACAAGGGTAGCATATTTTAAAGGGGGAGAGGTGCCCCTGAGTCTCAAGTGTAGTGTTCACTGAGGGGTCTGAGGCAGTTCATGGAGACCCATCTGAGAGGAGCAGAAGCTGTAAAGTTGAGAGCTCTGTCCCAAGGTGGCTGCAGAGCCAGCACCCAAGAACCAGCTCGGGGAGGAAGTTTAGTCTGTCCCCCTCCATATGTGCCTGGTTCATAGTTAGCACTTGACAAAATGAGTTGAAAAGCACATTGTTTGGTTTATAGATTTTTAAAAATATAAATACACCTCTTCTCCAAGAAGGGAGAGTACAGGGACCCAGACAAGAGCCTGGAGCATGGCCCTTATTCCCTAGAGTGTAGGAGGGCCCAGGACAATCTTTGTTCTTCAGACACCCAAAACAAAACAGGGCAAGTGATACTTTCACACCTAAGACCTTTCTTTTCTGTACCCTCTTCATCTGAGCCATCCCAGACTCATCTCTTAAAATCAGGGAACAGTCATCCTTATGAGCATGCCTGGGAGAGTTCACAAAGATATCCTAGGGGAAAAATGATTTCTTAGATTTCACAAAACTCTGGACTTCCTAAAAGATGCTGTCAGTCACCTGACTATGTGGCCAAGGCTGAGCATCACAGGTAAGTGCACCACCCGAGGAACTCAAGGTGTTCCAATCCACCTGAGCATGTGTGAAGAGGAAATGGCCTTGCCCAGCTTCAGCATGAGCACCAAGTGCCCACATCACAGGGCAGGAGACAAACTTTGCCCTGTTCACAAGGAAACATACGCTTAGCACAGTACAAACTTGTTGGGCTTACAAAGAAGCCCTCCCTCTTCTGTTTCCTCTTCTCTTGTCCTAGGAATAGTTCCTTTCAACACACCTTACAATACATTTTCATTAATGCACATTAGTAAAACAAAGAAGAGTTTGTTGTGATGCTTCCATGCGTATGTACATCAGCCCATAAGTCGCCCCAGTCTCTAGTGATTCCTGTTCTACTTTTAGATTAGCCTACTTAGCTTCTGCCCATGACAAAGAACACGTGTGGTGCCCACCCTTCTATGTCTGGCTTATTTCACTTAGCATGATGTTCTCTGGCTCTAACCATTTTGCTGCCGATGACAGGATTTTGTTCTTCATGACTTGATAGTTCTTTCTCCATTACATATACAGAGCACGTTTTTCTTTATTCATTTTAGCTATTGTGAATAGTGCCGAAATAGACATGCCATGAAGGTGTATCGTTGGTGTACTGAGTTAATTCCTTTAAGAGGAATTATACTAGGAAGTGGCATAACTGGATCATGAGGTGGAAATGTCTTTGCTATCTGGAAGGACCTCTATGCTGTTCTCCAAAGTGACTGTACTAATAGCTCCTTCTGTAGCCAGGTACAAAAGCGACCACCTAATGCCATGTAAACCAGCTCAAGTCACATCTTGTCTAGGAAGCCTTATCTAATTAACAGGATAGATTCTGCAGTCCTCCAACACAGTCCCAGCCCACACACTCCCTCAAGTCACCTAAAGGAAATTTACAAAAATTCTGGACTGCTTGTTGAGCTAGAGTGTTGTTATTGGAGACTCAGAAAAACTGCCAGCTAGATATAGAGAACAGAAAAAAATAATTTTTATAAATATGTCCCAAATATCACATGAAATATACTAAAATTACTTGTTCTCTGAAATTCACATTTAATTGGGCATCTTGTGTTTGTTTTAGTTCTGTTGGTTGTTTTGTTTTATTTTTTATTTTTTTGCTAATCCTCGCTATCCATCTGTTTTGCTTACACATAAGAAAAAAAATAAGAAGAAAAAGGTCTATGAAATCCAAATAAAAAGAGGTAGAAAAGACAATGCATTAAACCTCTAACACTCTAAAGGTTCTTCTAGACGTTCACTGAGACATTTACACCCTGCTCTTTGTGGTGGGCCATCAACACCACACTAGAAGGAGGTAAACAGTTGCTGAAGGAAAAAAATCCCCAGGTCAGAATCAGGAAACCAGGCTCCCAGGACAGGGGCACTTCCAGTAATGTGTCCTCTGAGCACATTGCTCAGTTCTCAAAGTTTTAGCTGTTTTTTCCCTTCTCCCTTTTCTTTTATTCAACCAAACTGATGGAAAGATTAAATGCAATGATGCATATAGAAAGTGCTAAGTTATTGGAAGAGGTCTGGTAGTTCAAGGAGACATACAATAGGGAGTTAGTCAAGATAGAAACAATGTAGACAAAGCCAATATAGGTTCTCACAAAGACAACACTCTTACCCAGTATTAGAGCAAAGACTCTGTGCACTCATTCTTACAGTGCACCATGTGAATCCTAGAAGTGTTGGTGTTCACAATGACAGCCCTGTGTGGCATCACAGAGATCACAGGATACTCACTTTCTTTAAGGAGGCAGGGAAGTGCTCTAACCAGGAAAACTCATGAAGGCCCAAGTCCTTCAGCAATTGACACAGCCCAACCAAGAACCTTGAGACTTGATTTCTAAAGTGTGTTCAGTACTCAGATGGGCCAGGCACTCTGCTACACATATTCCAGAGCTCAGAAAAATCTGTGTTCACACTATTGGTTAGCATCCTCCACTGATGGACAGTATCTCAGTGACAAATGGACCAAACTATGGGTGAACAATTCCCCCACAGAATTACAAAGTTCTGGAAATCTGAAAGGACTTGGCAGATGTTGAGGCTGGATTAGCTCCTTATACAAGTGACAGAGCAGAGAAGGACAAAGAAAAGGTTCTGATGTGCTCCCAAATGGTCACAAGACTGCTGCTCCATCAATGAGAGAGAGATGGAATGACCCAGGAGTGGGTCATATGGCCGCAAATTCAAGTGAGCAGTCGGAGACATACCGCACCCATTCAGATGATGCTCTTGTGAGACAAAGTTCCTACGCCTATTTCAAATGCTTGGCACTTCATAAACCATCCATTGCATTAGTATTTAGAGAATATGTAGATAGATAGCCCAGGGGTTTTCCCAAACAAACGGCTACCAGACAAAACCCATCAAGGTAATAACTAATATAAGTACAGAAACCTGTGTAACATCACCATAAGGAGGCAGGCCACTTCTTCCACAGAAGCCTCGAGGCCTGAGGCCATCACTGCAAAATACAAATCCAGAGAAAGCCAAACTTCCCTGGCCACTCCAAAACTGATGTTTCAAAAGGCAGGCTCTCCTAAATCCAACCTAGAACCAAAATGAAGCAGACCCACACGAGTCCCCACAGGTCAGATGCGGGAGTCCCTAGTCTGCACAAATGAAAATGGGGAGAGCCATGGTGCTGTGCTGGGCTCTCTAAATGTCATCTGAGCCCCAGTAGCCACAGGAGATGGATTGCACAGGCCTCTGCAGGTCACTCACCAGAGTCACAAGGCTCATGGGTCAAGGCGGAACTCAGGACCCTGCCCAGTGTCCAGCTCACTCCTGCTGCTGTTGGCCACCTAGTGAGGACAGAAGGGGCTGCTCCAGGTCACAAAGGGAAGGATGACATATCTAGGCCTCATCCGGGGCTCATAGGTAAATGTAACTGGCCTCCCACGCACATCTCCTCCTCTTATATCACATTAAACGTCTCAAGTAGACTGGGAATGAGGCAGTGACTGTGTTGCAAATTCTCTAAATTCTACTGCAACTGAGGGCTGTGTTTGAACCAAGGGTAGCCATGAGGTTGCTCCCACTAGGGCCCAGCCAGATCTTGCCAGGGGCTTTACGGGAAGTCATAATTTTCAAGTCATAATTTTCAAGGCTTTGGGTTGGTTCGGAAAACATTTTTATTCAATATGGCATCCTGTGTGTTCATTTTTCTTTTTCAGATGACTGAAGGTGACACTGAGCCAGCTGGGAAGGCTGTGGGGCACCAGGGCTCACATTCTACATTGGCAATATCTGGGCACAAAAATATAGCAAAAGGGCAGAACTCTCCAACTATAAAGCACACTAAACATAACTTCAAAAAGAGATGTATATGGAATTTGATATATATAACTATATCTATATATAATGTTACTAAGTTATTAGTAAAAATATAAAGTTTTTCTTAACAATGCTCTTGACAGTAGTGAAAACAGCCCTTTCTCAAAGTACTCACAAAACAGGAAATTGGTTAGATTAATTATAGTGCCTTTATATAATTTGATTTCACAAGTATTAAAATAATATTGTAGATTTATTTTTAATGGTAAAGAATATTTGTGGCATATTATTAAAGGGTAAATGGCATATTGCATAGTAATTACATATAGCAGAATTTTAAAAATATACGCTTTAATATTATACCATATATTGTTATGTTTAATATTTATATTATATTTATATTTTAATATTTAATACTTAATATTATACTACGTAATTATAATAATATAGACTTGAAGAACATGACTATATTATACCATGTCTGTGGAGCTGGAGAGATGGCTAGGTGGCTAAGAGCACAGGCTTCTCTTCTAGAGGACCTGAGTTCAATTCCCAGCACCCACATGATGACTTGCAACTGTTACCTCAGTTCCAAAGATACCTTCATCTAACCTCCGAGGGTACCAGGCACACATACTGTCCATAGATATACATGCAGGCAAACTACCTATACACATAAAATAAATAGTAATTTTTAAATAAAATTAAAGAGGACATAGTTTCCCTAAGGTTTAAGAATTTTTCTTACTTTTTAATATATATATTTTTAATTTTCTATGTCTATTATATGTGAATGGGGAATTATAGCTTCTAAGTTTATTCATTAACTAAGAACAAGTGATATTGCTAGAATCTAGAGAAAGAAAGGAGGATGAGAATCTTTTCTCATAAAGCAATTTGCAATTCATAATAAGATTATCAGTTTGACCCATAAGACCTGGGTTCTGAGGTCTAAGGATGATAGCTTCAATTTGGGAACTGAGGGTAAGGGATAGATAGCTGGAAGAAGGCCTAGGGAAGGGACACTTCATTGTCATGGAATCTCCTCCCACTTGCAGGGCACCCTTCCTGCCTCAGGACACTCACATGTGTCTAGGCCCTGGCCCATGCATGGTAGCACCCATCACTCTTTTCTCTTGGAACCCACTGTGAAGTCCTCTTTCCAGTCCATATCCTATCTCCTCAGACTTCACCCAGTCCTCAGGGGCAACGGAATGAGATCTTCCAGAACACTAGAGAGGAACTATCTGTGGTCAGTACGGAGACTGGAAAGAAGTGACTGCTTTCACTATGCCAACTGCCATGACAGTGGGATGGGGAGATTTCTCCATGAAAGACTCTCCAGGTCCAAACACAACACCCAAAGCCACGTAGCCAGGACCTGTAGGTAAACCCCCTTCCCACCTTTATCATCTGTGTCAAGCTATCTCTGGCCCACGGTGTCCATCTTAGTGAACCTAATTCTTGGCTCACCGTGATGCTCACAGACACATCTCATTAATTTAAAGTCTCTGACTTACTGGTTCAAAAGAGGAATGCTGTTAATTAATTGCCCTTTGCCACATGGACAGCGGAAGAAACATCGGCCTCTCTTCAGCTTGCATCTGGGCAATCCAGGGATCTAAGTAGAGTATGATATGGTCCAACCAAGTGCATCCAGGTACAGAGAAGAGAATGTGTTGGTGATTGTGTGTTTTGGGGGGTGGGGGGAAACAGTGAGATAGAAAAGACCACTTAGAGAAGACAACAGTACTGAGATCTTAGACCTAATCCTAGAGCGGTCCCTGCATTAAAGCAGGAAAAGAGGACAGTTGAGGAGTCTACCCTGGTAGCCACATGTGAGACACACCAGGGTGTGGAAACCAGAGGCAGAGAGGAAACTGAGTCCGAGGTGGGGGTATGATCAAAGCCTTCAGAGGAAGTGGCTATGGTCAGTTTCTGGCTTTGGGGTCTACATGTGACCTCGCTCATCTTCTGTAGTCCTAGAATGGGCTCCCCGGGGCAGATGATATCATGGGTAAATCACCCAGGATAACCTGCCCTTGGGCCTCCATGGGCCGCTGCAAAGAGCTCAGGAGGCTGAGTGTGTTAAAGGTGCTTTGTTATACTGTAGAGTGCTATACAAATGTTAGCTATTATTATTAAATGGCTGAGACAGTATTTTGTCAGTAGCTTAGTTCTGCTTGGTTGAGCACTGTGCTACATTTTTTTTTTACCAAATACCAAACATGACTTTTTATTTAGGGAAGAGATTCAGGAGCTTTCATGGAACACTGGAAAATCAAAACAGCAGCTAAAAGTGCAACTGCTGAAACTTCCAGATAAGAATCTTCACTCTGGTGAACTTGGGAGAGAAAGTATTGACCCCCGCCCCAGGTCCCTAAATCCCATATTAAAAGGATGTGTTATCTCAGGTATGGGTCTTAACTCTGAAAGGCATCTCCAGGGAACTACAAAGGGTTACAAGGTACACACACACACACACACACTGATCCTGGCTTCATCTGTTCAGTTTTATCTTATGGTTTATCCTGAATGCCCATTTATATCAATGGAAGCAGAGCTTCTCTGAGGACAAAGATATTTTACGCGCACAAGTATTGATAACCTGGAATCATGGAACTTTAACCTTGGAAGGCATATTGTAGCAAGACTGCCTCTCTATCAAATTTCCTCCAAGCACTCTGTATGCTTCTCAGGTATGGCTGTCGTTCCCTAGTTACTGAGCAAAGGACTTAATTAAGAATCTGAGTTCCATATGTAATATGTTGGAGAGATAAATGGATTGATTGTAGGAGTGTGCATGATTGGAAAAAAATAGATGGGTGAAGATGGATGGGTGGATGGATGGATGAATGAAGGTATAGGTGTATGGGTGGTAGATGGATGAGTGAATGGATGGATAGATGGACGGGTGCGTGTGGCAGGTGGACAGAGAAATCAATTGGTAGGTGGGTGAATAAGTGGTTGTGTGGAAGAATAAATGAATAAGTTATAGGTGAATATGCGTTGGTGGATGATTGGAAGGATTAATGGATGGGTAGATAGATGGATAAAAATAGATGAGTAGGTAGGTGGGTAAACAAACGAGGACGGGGTAGATGAGTGACACAGGTGGGAGGGAACATGAGACTCTGGATGAAGGGATGGATGAGCAGTTAGATGGACATATGGATAGCTGGTGGGCTGCTAGATTATTAGAGTGATGGATATATGGACAGATGACTGGGTATATGGATAGATAGATAGATGGATGGGCAGGTAGCCAGCTAGATGGATTAGAAGATATCTGGATATGTGGACTGATGGGTAAATAAATTATGATAATTTCTTATCTAATATCTAATCTAGAAGCTATCAACCTGTTTCTTCTCATATTTTTGACAACCTACCATTTTTTTTCTAGTTTCTTAGCCCTAACAAGATAAAAATCTCATGACTCGATGTGTCTCTCAACTGCCCCTACATCTGTTCTCTGCTTCTCTGACCCCACCGTTTCTGACCACGAAGGAGACTGTTTTGTCAATCCCTGATGCTGATGTGACCCAGAAATCTCTCCTTGGGCTGCCAGGAAGGCTCCTGAGGTGGAGGAAACTGCTAATGAATTGGCCCTATTTCTAGGCCAGCCGCTCAGGTTCCTCCCCAGGAAGAGGATGCGAACTTTCAGGGGTGAGAGAGAAGAGCCTTCCCAGAAGGGCAATAGATTTCTATTTAAACATCTGTTTTCATTTACGTTTTTCCACCGAGCACAAAAGCTTTGCTTTAAACCCTCACCTCCTGGTGATTGGACTATTCTTGTCATCTGAGTCACATATCTCTGGGCAGCCAGACCTTCTGACTCACTGGGAGTTGAAGTCTGGGATTCACAATACCACAAAGCTGCTAAAAATAGGAATCATGTACCTGAGCGGCAAAAGAGGACAGTGACAAACACGGCTCTGTATCGGAACCATTGCCCTGTCTATATTACCTGGAAATCAAAGCGGGACTAGAGATGACCTTGCTCACGTTACCTTAAATTTAATAAGATCATCTCCAATCCTTGAGAAGTCAGCAAAGCAGATGAACAGCAGAAAGTCAGCAGATAGTTGGCATCATGATTCCTAATGCACCCTGGATGTTTTTATTGGAAAACCTTACTCCTTACATTATCAGAGGGACATTTCCACATAGTAGCAAGAAAGCAAAACTTCTCCATCTATGCTTTGGTGGTAGTTTCTCCCTTGGGAATCAATGTGGCTTAAAATAGGTTGGAAAATTGTCACTAAGAAGCGAAGAGGATGTTTAGTGCTCTCTCTTTCCTCTCTCTCTCTCTCTCTCTCTCTCTCTCTCTCTCTCTCTCTCTCTCTCTCTCTCTCATATATATTTCCTCTCAAGGCTTTTAAGGTCTGCTTTGTTAAAAAAAACCTTTTCAATACTAAAACATTATCTGTGTTTGAGTAACCTTGACTGTTGGTGGAGGGCAAGCACGTCTCTGTAGTTTACTAACAGCTCTGAGATCTTACTTCATTCCGAATCTGCTCTTCAGAACCCAGCATGAGACTTTACTTCTGATGCCTCACTGATTCCAGTGCAAACTACTGTGAAACAGGCAGACCTCACCACCCTAAGCCTTCTGGGGAAATGCTATACTCGAGCTAAGTGCTTCTATAGAGTGGGATCCTGGCAGGCTTTCTCGCATGATTTTACTCTTTAGTTGCAAATCACATGGTGAGCTAAGAGATTCTGTTGAAGGAAGGGGGCTGGTCTGCTTCCTGGACACAGAGCACCTGAGGTGTCACTTAGTAGGTGGCTACTCACTACAACCCCCTTTTTTCCTCCCTATACAATTGCAAAGGAACTTTCTGTGTGTCTGATGACACGTCGGCCTAACATGCTCAGCACAGAGGAGACGACCCAAAGAAATATCCCTGAAGACTGTCTTCCCGAGGACGGGAGTGTCTGTTGGTATAAAGAGTGCAGCAATTTGTTATCACAATGCCTTTAATCCCCAACGTCTTCAGCAAGTAGAAGCAGCAGCACGCCTGTGGCATAAACCACTCAGCTATGAGATATAGATCATAGAGGTCACTTACAGAACAGGCTTCTGGGTGGTGACAGGTAGTCACAGATCCACTGGGATAGAGGGAAGTGACATGGCTTAGAGCTGAAACAGTAGGACTGCCAGGCTCAGCTCACCTGCAGGATGAGGTTGGGGCTCATCTGTGACTTCCACCCACTGGGGAGCACATATAAAGATCTCTGAGTGGGATGCCTCAATCATAGGACATTTGTATAGGTCTTTGGAGGTGCAGCATATCAGAAATGCTGGAAACGCAGCTTAAGACAGTGCACACAGGGAAACCCCAAAGCACAGCACAACCATTTAGCTAGGAGGGACACAGAATTGGCAAGAGCTGGATAAGACAGGTCTCTGATACTTGTCCTCTCATTTAATGCTTGAGATAGTTTGTTATCTTTAACAATAAAAGTAATAGCCAACAAATTTCACTGGGAACCACACAGCTATGAAGACATGAAATCCCAACTTACTGGATAATCAAAGTCCATGCTTGTTTTGCTACAACACGATTCCTTCCTGGAGAACTTGCCCTGACCACCAGATGGGAGTTGAGCCATATTAATGAAGCAATATGGGTGTCCTTCAGAGTCAACCCCTGGCAAACCTTTTCCTGCTTTTAGCTCATCTCAAAGCCTGCAGTGTCATTAGTATGAGCTGTTAAGTGCCAAATTACAGTAACACAGTGGCACCTCATTATCAGGTGCAATAGGAAGCAGTGAGAGTGGCCTGATGGAGAATCTCACTAGATGTGGGGCAACCCAAGGGAAAAGAGTTGACAAGGAGGGAAAGCCTGTTAGAAGGAACGCTGTCTCTCAAAACAGGAAGCAGTGCCGGAAGGGACAGAGAGCGATGGCAGAACCTGAGTTCACCAACTGCTCTCCTGAGCCAGGAGGTCACTGAGGAGTGTGGGTTTTAGAGTCACTGCTAAGGGTTAGATACAGAGATACAGAGTGTTGGAGGCTGGGTTTCCAGCTTTGTGCTACTGGTGGGCTCTTCAGCAATAGGGCCTAATGGGAAAGAGTCGGGTCACTGGGACCATGTTATTAAAGGAAACTGAAGACTCACTCCAGCCCTTTCCACTCTCTCGTCTTCTTGGCCACGAGGTAAACAGTTTTACTGCCACATGTGCCCCCTGGCATTGGCATCTGGCATCGAAAGCTAACCCAGAGTAGTAGGTGAGCCTCATCATAGACTGGAACCAAAGAAAACATTTTCTTTATAGGGTCTCTCAGGTATGCATTTTAGTCTAAGAAAGAAAGCTACAGAGCTACCCATTGCCACTCTGGGTCCCAGCTTCATCTCTAGTTACACACTGGCCTTAGTCTGTCTTTCTGTCTGTCTGTATGTCTGTCTGTCTCCCCCTCTCCACTTCTAGTTCCCTCATCTATCCATGGTAAATGAGATTCCGCAGTACCTGCCACACCCCACCGTGACCCATCAAGGCTACACTCCACACTGTCTCCGTGACCTCAGCAACCTTCTCTTAGGGGCATTAGAGATAATCCTCCATGTTTTCTTTGTATGGTAGTGAAGCTAAGGGTAAGCAGTTCTCCTAAGGCTCCCGATACAAACCGGAAAATTGTATTCCCAGAGAAACCTGGCCACGTCAATCCTGCTGACGGCCCTGGGAGCGCCTGCTTCGCTCTCATATCCTGCTCCTTTCGTGGCTTAGCCTTGTACTGTGGTTTTGACTCTGCGTTTTGAAATCGTTCGGATTTACAGATGAGTTTTCAGAGTGCTGAGACCCCTCCCACCCCCAGCCGATTGCACAATTGTTAAATGTTTTATCACTTATGCTCCAACATTTTCTATAAGACAGATACATATGCAACCTTGTACATACAGACATGCATATAGATTTTCTGACTCATCTGAGACTGCTTTCCAAATATGACGCCCTTTTATGCCAGGATTCTCAAACAACATGATTAGCAAAATCAGAAATTAACTGATATTAATGCAAGATGGTGTCTATCTTACAAATCTCAAATTTTACTCCATAGCCTTCATAGCTCAAAAGAAAATAAACTAGTCTAGGAGTCCACCCAGGATCATGCATTGCATTTAGCTGTTACACATTAAGCCTTCGTTACTACACAATGGCTCCCTTCGACTCTGCCTTCCATGACCATGGCATTTAAAAAGGATACACAGGGATGTTTGCACACTATCCCTCAGTTTGGATTTGCCTGCTATTTCTTTCTGATTAGATGAAGACTGTGTTTGGGGCGAGTCTATCGAAGTAACATTATGATCATCTCAAGGGGTGAATCCGGAGATGTGTGGTGTTGGTCTGTCCAGGAGCACGGAGGTTAACTTTAGTTATTTGGTTAAGGTGATGTCTAGTTTCTCCACTGAATGGTTCCTGTTCAGTTATATCAATAATGTATACAAACATGGTCCTCACTCAAGCACCACTTACTAGGCTTAATATATATATATATATATATATATATATATATATATATATATACATTATACATGTGTGTATTATATATACACATACATATACATACACACATATATACATATATATATTCGTGATTGCTAGACTATATATATGTACATAGACATATATGTACATAGACATATATGTATATATACATAGACTATATATATATATATATATACACACACACACACACACATACATATACATGATTCTTCAGAAGCCATGGAATGGTGGCCAAGGGGTAGGTGACATTCTAGCATGATTTTTGTTAATGCTAGTGTGACCCATGGTCACACGTTCTCCTCATTGGTTACCATTTATTAGTTATCTCAGTACAGACTGGTGGATTCCTGTTTAGTCTCGTAATATCTTTGCTCCTTTCAATGAGCTGAGTATCTCAGGCCAGGCCAGTGTGGCTCCTCAGACCTAGCCTGTGTCCTTTGATACATCTTTCTCCCCTTATCCTTCTTGGAGACTTTCTCACACCAGATGCTACAAGAGGGTCTTCTGTAGGAACTCTGATTTTGATTGCTTTCAGATGTGGAGGTGTGTTACTTCTTAATCCTGCACACACAACCACAGACGTGTATGTATATATAATATGGATATATATATATACAATTATTATTGTATGAAAGGCATTTCTTTTTAAGTTAGAATGGTAATTATTGCAACTAGTGATACTGAGTGACTCTTTTGCCTACTTACCTAACAGACCTTTTGTATTACTTATTGGTTTAGGGGCATTTCTAAATTATTTTAATATTAAGAAAAATGTAATGTTTGTGGTAAGCATCTTTACAAGTTTTCTATTTGCTCCTTTATCTCTGGTGATGTTTCTAACATAGTGAAGTGGAAACTGTCATGGACATTTGTAACTTCTTCTATTGTCTGGTGCTATCTGAAGGCTGGTCCAGGCGGAGATTCCATTCTCACTCCTATTTTCTTCTTCTCTTCCCATTAATCTACTTAATTAACTTAGACTACATTGTGGCAAATTGAACGAGTTGAAGATCTAAACCTCTTTAATATTTTTTTCAAGCAGCTAACTGATTGTTCTAGCGCTGTTTATTATGTAACCCTTCCCTTCATCACTGATTTATCGCTGTTGTTTTTAGAAATTGCCTTTGATAGCTCCGTCTGGCCAAGCGGTTTGTATAAAGGTTGCAGGGTAAAACTGTTGCTCTTTCCTAATCTTATGTAATTTAGAGCCTTGGGAAAAAAATCACATACTAGCTAAATGGGTTGGCCTCTGCAAATACAAGCTCACAGCTCTCTACCAGTAGGATGGGAACAATAGGGAAACTTTCTTCACAGGACACCATAATGTTTTAAGGGCTCTTGGCAATATAGTGTTTGAAACTGCAGAGTGCACAAAAGAGTGTAATGGAAGTCAGGCTTTGTTTTTGAGGAATCGCTGTGGCTTTTAATGCTAACCCCTCTGTTTCTAGGCTAGGACACTGAACCATAGCAAGCATGAGATGATTTCACCAGTGCACACATTCCAGCCCTGACCACTGCACATCTCCCACAAGAAGGCAGGTCCCTTCAGGCAACTCCTACGTTCCTATCACCTACGCTTTTACGCTCTGCAAATCCCAGTATCTCACCCTGCTGCATAAGTTCCCAGTGTCAAAATGAATCTGTTTGGTAAAAGCATGGACCCTTATGTAGACCCTCCTCAAAGGCTATCTAACCCCAATTATTCACTCACAACAAAAACTGTAAAAGGAACACCGCAGCCTTCCACTGGCCCTCTTTTTCTTATTTTACTTCTTGCCCACTCCCAGTATTGTTCTCCTTTGATATACGACTTATGAAGTACACGTAGGCCTGTATCTTTTCCATACACTCAACAGTTTCCATTGTGAACACATCATCACACAAGCATGTCACATCCAGAGATCAGAAAAATTGGCTTAGCACCACCAAAATGATAAACACTAAGAATTTATAGTATTTGAGGTGGGAGGACACTTGAAGAATCTAAAGTGACAATGAGGTTAGGTGACATGGAATGTATGTAACAGGACAGGCTTTCTCAGTAGGAGGTATAAGGAAATTGCTTATCAATGAGTCCAGCATGACGCTTCTCCACTGCAGTGACAAACTGGCAGCAAGCACAGACACCACAGAGGAAGGAAGCACTCCTTAGGCACAGGCCACACTTGGGTCGTGAGTATGGCATGCAGCCGTTATGCTATTAAAACAGACCACCTAATCCAGCTGCAGGTTCTATGTTTGAAAGTGAAGGTAACTAAACGATAGACCCTGCTGATGATGCTGACCCATTCATCAAAGCCTTTCCAACATTAAATAAAAGAAAACAGGACATGATTCTGGGAAAGAAAATGTGTTAAGACTAAAAGGCAGGAATATGAAGTTAGCATCTAGCAAGGGCCAGCAGTGTGACCAATTGACCAGGAGGCACTGCACACTCACCCTGCTTCTCAGGGGTCTTTAGTTCCCATCAGAGCCAGCTCTGTTGATGCTCCTTGAAGCTGTTGCTGCCACCGAACAAGTCACCCAGAGAGGTAAAAATAGAGCAGGGACGACCACACATGGCACTTCATTTCACCTGACTCGTATACCGACAAGTTCTTCTTCATGTCACTTGCTCTTAGTCATTCCGTGGTGGCTAAGTGATCTTGTTTTATCTCTGCTGTCAAAATGCATGTTGCAGGTGATCAATGGCCCAATAAAGATGCATCAACAATATTTAAAATGACTTTTAAATGGAAGATGACACCAGAAAAACCTATTTAGTCATCAGCTTCAATCCATACCAGGATGTAAATAAATACCCCAAGAACAGACCCTAGGAAAATTTGCTGATGCAGTACCTAACTTTCACCAGGACATATCTGTCAAAGTCCTCTGGCTGTCCATATTCCCACCCTAGAATGAGGAGTGTCAATTAGGGAAAGTGCAGGCACCTGACAATCTGGGCTATATGTATGGCTTGACTTCATCCATCCATCTCCATCTTTAGTTCACTGTAACATCCATTCTGGAGTCAAAACTATATGACTTTAAACAAACAAAAAAATGAAAGTGTATGGTGTGGGGGTAGGGGTGGGGGTGGAAGCTAGTCTCCCAGCAAGTGCCGTGATGTTATCCTGAGAATTACAGTAGACTGCAGTCCAAAAATCTACTAGACAGAAACGGTCCACCCATGGGAGCTAAGTACTCTCTAGGAGAATCTATTGACCAAGACAAGAAGCAGTAAAAGACCACATTTCTTGGAATACCCTTCAAAGTTCAGGGATTACATAGAAGACAAGAAATACCAGCCAATATCCTCTGTTCAATGCAACTAACACCGTAGCTAGCTAGTCCTGATTCTAGACCAATCTAACATGACTAACATAACTGAGCTCTGGTAGTACACAGGCCTATAAACCCAGATACCTGGGGAAGCTGAGGCAGGAAGACTGAAATTTCAAGATCTGCCTTGGATGCATAGTCAAGGGATATAGCTCAGTGGTACTTACTTTTCTATTAACATAGATAAGGCCATTGGTTCTATTCCTGAGCACAGAGAGAGGGGAAGAAACATTAGCCTTATAGCTGAAGTTGTACCCAATTTCTCCCTGTAAAGAGCAGGTAGCACACGCAGAGTGCTCACCACGGGAGAAGGACAAGGGGAGGTGTAATGTCATCTTACAGAGCTCCCCAACCCCCAGAGCCAAGTTTCCCTTTATAGGTACTAATAACAAGGAAGCTGAAGTTTCATCACCCATAATAACGTGGCATCCCAAGCTCATTATCTTGCTTCCAGCTACACTACTGCATCCTCCCCAATTCCATCCTCTTCCTGGTCATCCTTCAACCAGCATCGTCGTAAGGTGAGTTTAGACAGTCAGGTGTATATATCCCGAACCCCTACATGGACACCAAAGCCTCTCAGAACTACAGGAAGCCTCAGGGTTTATTAGAAATGAATGGAGCCTGGCAGCACTGTCACTGCACAGTGGAGCCCAAAGAACTCAGAGCCACAGAGCTAGCTGCCAGTAGAACAGGGGACCTTTACCACCCAGGTGAACACTTGCTGGTTAATTGTACATGCCTAGTGTCGTGTTTCTCCATAGGGCTTTGCAAGGGAAACATGAGCTTGATAGGCACTGCCGAGGATGTCTAAAGCTCCTGAAAACAACAAAGGATTCGGAACCTCACACTCAGCACCTGAATCCCAAAGGGTAGGTCTGGACTTCCTTTCTGTGAATTAAACAAAATGGAAGTGTATTTCTTTCCTCTTGTGTGGAACTGTCTGCTCTGGGCAGTTTATAAAGACCAATTGCCTCCAGCTTGCTGGTCTATCATCAGTTACTGGTGGTCCATGACAGTTATCACCCACCTTGTAGCAGGCAAAAAATAGGAGAGAAAAGAACAGACACCAGAAGACAGGTCATGCATCTCCCATAGCACTTAGAGAGAAGATGTGGACTGAACCCCGAGCTTCCCAGCTCACCGGTATGTTTAGAGAGCTTCCTGTAGTTTGCTGAGGCACATCTTAGTTGGGACAATTAGACTAGATTAACTTGTGGATACCTTCCAGCCATGAGCCATTCTGAGTAAAAAGAACCGGAGAGATCAATGAAGCATCAAGCTAAGTCTTGCTTCCGGCAGTGAATCCGGCGTGTGGATCAGCACAGCTAAGCTGAAAGACTCAGGTGGGATGTGAGATGTGTCCTCTGCTGTCAAGGACCATGCTGAGATTTGCAGGGTCTTCCATGGGTGATATGGAGGCCATATGGATGGATATGAAGCAGGGTCCTTGTCTGATGAAATCTGTGACAAATGGACCCTGTCATCTGAGGGCAGCAGGATACTCCCACACATACTAAGTTGGGGACCTACATAATCTGCAAGAGGATGGCAGACTGATTTCTCCTGGGACAGGAAGGAGCCTGGGGGACATTTTCCATCGGTGTGACTCAACCTCTTGGGTCAGTCATAGAATCTCCTTAGCGTTCTCATTCCTAAAATTAGAGACAGCAATTCCCTCTTTGCATGTGGTAGGGAAGACAAAGCAACAACTGTAAAGATGCCCCGCTGTGCCTGGCGAGCAGCTGAGACCCGCAAGTGCCTTCCTACTTGTGATCACCCCTTGGAGAGCCAGGCCAAATACCTGCCACCTCCCGTGGAGAGCCGGGCCAGATACCTGCCACCTCCTCACTCCTTGAAGACCCACCAGAAAAAAATGGTTAATGAAGACTTACTGATTTCCTTTTCATATTTTTAACAATTGGGGGGGGGGTCCAATAGTAAGCCTGCCCTATCTCTTCTGGCAGTCATGCACACAGGGAGAAAGGCATCTGACAGCCTAAAGGTCAGGCAAGCTGCTTCCAGGCAGAGGCAGGTGGGCAGAGCATTTTCCTGGTCACATGAGTTGAAGGAGTGACTGGGTGAGCTTCAAGCACACAGGGAATGGTCTTGGGGAAAAATGGAATGGATCTAGCTTGTTCTCTGGGCACCTGCTCAGATGCCCTCAGGAAAAGCTCTCTTACAGTCAACATGGTAAGCCCTTCCTTGGACTGCAAATGAGAGGTTAGGAAAAAATTAACTGCCTCCAAAGGGAAAAGTGAAGGCAGATTTATGCACCTTCGGGGATCTCTGTATACCTATTACCTAGGCAAAGCCCATGGAAGTGCCCGCCTCCTGGGAAAGAAACAGACTTGAGAGAGCTACTTTTAAGCCACAGAGTTAGGGCCTGATTCACATTTCCAGTCTTGAAGGGAAGACTTGACAATCTTTCGGACATTCTGGACATAAGAATTATAGCGAGCCATATGGCTTGTTCTCAAACAGGAAACATCCAGAGGACTCTAACCCACTCACCAGATCAAGGGAGGCACTGTCCTGGGAGAGGAAAGCATAGCTCAGATATCCTGCAACCAATTCACCATCAGCACCTCACACCACCAGCTTCGCTGGCAGGACGGGGTCCTGTTCTGAGCGACACACAGTCTTCCCATCCCATGTTGTGCTCCGGTGATACTCTGAAGGAAGATGCCAGAAATCCCAAAATGACTTCCTAGCATATCCTTCCTGACACCATCTAAGTTACTGGAGTTGATCCATTGGTTTCCAAAGCCCCTGTCAAAATGTTCTGCCACAGCCCATGGGGCAAAACCCAAGAAGATCCATTAGAAATGCAATGAGCAACCAAATAAGCTGCATCTCTCACGGAAGGTACACACAGCGCCAGGCCTGGTCCTTTGAGAGCTGCCAGGGCACAGGCCCATGGCACCAGGTTCAGAGATGTGAGACAGTGTGGTGTAGCTTAGGCTAGTAGAGAGCCTGACCTGGCCTGGTGTGTCCAACCAGAGTCTGGGTGGCTGTGTTCCCCGACTTCTAGTCATGGTACCTGTGACGGTTTGTATATGCTCTGCCCAGGGGGTGTAACTATTAGAAGGTGTGGCCTTGTTGGAGTAGGTGTGCCACTGTGGGTGTGGGCTTTAAGACTGCCCAGAAGTCAGTATTCTGCTAGCAGCCTTCAGATGAAGATGTAGAACTCTCAGCTCCTCCTGTACCATGCCTGCCTAGATGCTGCCACATTCCTGCCTTGATGGTAATGGACTGAACCTCTGCTCCTGTAAGCCAGCCCCAATTAAATGGTATCCTTATAAGAGTTGGCTTGGTCATAGCATCTGTTCACAGCAATAAAATGCTAATTAAGACGGTACCCCACTTTGCTCCCTGAAATCTGTCATCAGTCTCCCGTTCCACTATATTTCCCAATGGTTCTTATCACGATCTAACTTGAATATGGTAAACACACATTTATCTGGCCTCAAGGAAAGGCCATCTCCCACATATTGCTGTCCATTATGGTTGGTTTTTATTTATGGCTTTTTTAAAATGGATTGTAAAGCTTAACTATCATCTTCTGAGCTTAACGTTTACATGGAGATGTAACTTACCAGACAGACAAGGAACAAGCTGGCTTAAAGGGAGCAGCAACTAGGAATGTGTGGTGCTATCTGGAGAGGGGTGGAGTGTGCTCATGTTCTTGTACACACAGAGAGGAGAAAGGAGGAGAGGGGGAAGGAAGAGGCGAGACTGCGAGGCCACAGGATGTGGCTAAGGATTTTGTCGTTACTGATCTCAGTCTTCCTCATCCCGTGGCTCTCAGGGGTTTGTTCAAGTATAAACATGATGCCGTGGGCAGAAGTTATTCCTACTCTTTGGCTCCATACATATCTGGAGTTTGATGACTGTTCTGGCTACCAGGAACTTCGCAAGGTGGGGGAAAAGTATACACAGGCCCTGGAGTTGGTTCCCCACCCAGGCACCAGTCATTCTTTACCTTAATATCAAGAAAACGATTACAATTTCAGTTACCAAACAAACAACAAAAATAATAACAACAACAAAAACACACCTTAATCCTTGTGTCACACCCAAGAATCCACCTTGAAGGCAAGTGTCCCATCCCAGGGTCTCTGGAACTACCCCTGGTTCATCATCAGAACAGGTGCACCAGCATGGTGGATAATTTGCAAGACTGAACTTTGCACACAGGGGTGAAGGGTAAGGCCAACAACCCAGAAGAATATATTGGATTGATTCTTTTAAAATATGTATTTATAAGTATATATGTGTGCCATGTGTGTGTGGGTCCTCACAGAGTCTAGGAAAGGGTTTCAGATCCCTTGGAGCTAGAGTCCCAGGCAGTTATGAGCTATCCAATATTAGGTCCTAGGAACCAAACTCAGGTCCTCTAGAAGAGTGTAAGCACTTTTAGCACCAAGCTATTTTCTAATCCTTCAAATTAATTTCTTAATAACATCCTATAAATAAGTTAGCTTTGTCTGCTAGGGGGAAAATAAGTCCTACATTGGGATGGATCTGGCCAATGTAGGGGTCCTCTGTGAGTTCAGCCCTCACTTGCAGTGAGGCACAGACGTACCACTCACTCACTCAATCATTTCAGAACATATATAGACCTGTTCTTTTCTTTTGAGGGAGAGCCAGCTCCTATAACTTAGCATATTCTATTCACCCCTGGCATAGGGCCTCTGTGTGAACTGTTTCCTATCCAGGGAGCACTGCCTCTGGATCTTTATAGGTCTGGTTCCTCAACTCTATTCATGTCTCATATGAAATGTCACTTTGCCAAAGAGCCCTTGACTCTAATTCCACATTATTTTTCTTTCCTCATAGCACATAATGCTACCTCAAATTGTCCTATTTGGTTACTAATCTATTACAATTCTTCCACCAACCCCTGCTCCTCCACAGCATTCCGTGTGAACCCTGCTCTCTTCTCAGAACATACAAGTATTCACATGGGACCCACAGTTGGTGATCATCGGTTATCGCATCGTCGGGACTGGTTAACTGGTTGACCCATGTCAGTGTATCGCTGGCCATTAATGCCTTTCACCAACCCCTCAGCTTTATAAGAAGTTCCAACTCTCCACTGTACAGGTGATAAGTTGGCCCTGCCTAATGCAACTTTCTAGGAAGGGCTGCAAAACTAATACTGCCTTAGCTGAAGGCAGAGAGCAGAGGCCACCCATAGCTGATGAACATGTGGGTCCAAGATTTACATAGTCTCTCTTCCTTCCATAGTACCTGTGTTAGGCAGAGAGAGACTCTTAAATGGACAGAGAGGATCCAAGAGGCTGTAGCTGTTGCTAGATAGGGAGACTGTCATAGCTGCAGGTGTCACTACAGTCCCAGCAGAATCTGAGTGGCTGGTTGCCCTGTGGCTAAAGAAAGAGGGCAGAACCCCTCCTTCATCCTAGTATCATAGCAACTGTAAATATGTGCTCATTGGCTGTTGCCCCAGTCATCCATGACCTTAAACCACCTGCTGCCACAGCGTTTCTGCCCTTGAAGTCCTTAATAAGGTGAGGGCTACAGGGGAGCTGGCAGGGCAGGCTCTCATGCTTCATAAGAGCAGGAAGCAGGCAGGGGAAAGATGTGCTCTGGTTTCTAGGCGCACCAGTGCCTGCCTCCTGCTGACCCCAGAAGCCTTGGCCCGTGCACCTGACTGTGGCTGCCCCTGAACTGCTGGTAGCCACAGTGCTTTGCTTGACTCCTAGGTGGAGGGTGACTGAGGAACAAGAACTGGTAAGCCTCAGAGAATGTAATCGTGACACCTTTTCTGAGAAAGAACATGGTCTTGGAGTGAAGAAGTCTACAGAGATGAGACATCATCATCTTCCTATATAGCCTCACAATATCCATTAATCCACTGGCAAGGTAAACGGGAAGCTCTGGGCACAAGGGTAATTAGTCATAGGCTCGCCCTGCTAATTATGATAATTGTTATTTAATGATTTGTGTGCCTTTCTCAGCCTGCAAGCCATACATAGATGCTTGACAGATGAGGAGTTAAGATTTGGGTTGCTACTTTAGCTTTTCTTTTTCACTAAAACATACATCCATATATATGTATATATATATATATATATATATATATATATATATGCACATATTAATTCAACAAACAAGTGGGGGGCAAAGCAAGCCTACATTAGCATCAGATGCAGCAGAACTGATCTCCAGTATTAAACCACTGGAGAGTTTGAACCCAGCACCCAAAGATCAGTAACCAAGTGACTCGTCCTCTGGCAAGGGACATCCCGCGGCCTGAATAGGGGGCCAGGTAGAAGTAGAATTGGAGAGGTCCCCTGAAAAGTAAAATGAAAGCCATGGGAATAAAGAAGCCAGCTTCCAGCAAAACCCATAGGTCCAGGGACTTGCACACCACAGGGGGAGGAGCTGGGCTCAAGACCAGAAGAGTTCATGAGAGTTTCCTCAGCTTTTGGAAGTAACGGGAGGAAGTAACTTGTACCTCCTGTGAAATGCTCGAGGGGTCCCTCCTCTTATTTACTCCAACAGTGTTTCTTCTCAGGGCCTGTATGACCTGCCTCACCCCCAACACAATCCCTATGATCTAACACTTGTAGACATCCCAATCAAATTAAAATGCATGGGGGCTGGAGAGATGGCTCAGCAGTCAAGAGTTTGATACCCAGGACCCTCATCTGGTGGCTCACAACTGTTTAGCTCCAGGGTATTCAGCCTCGTCCTCTGGCCTCTGTGGGCGCCGACATATAGGTGGCAATCCTTCACATAAGTACATAAGAAAATCAAAAATCAAATCAAATGCATAGAAGGAGCAAAATCAAAGAGTGAAAGGGATATCTGAGAAATGGTCTACTTAGAGGGGGCAGAACAGCAGCTGTGGCCTACTGATCACCCGGCAGTGCACATGCAGAGATCTGAGGGGCCGGCCAGTCAGTGTCCCTGAGCCCTGCCACGCTATGAGTCCCCTCAGACTGGAGCACAGGTCAGGTACACGGTATGGGGTAAGCCAGAGACAAGCGGCTCTGGAAGCCAGGGTGTTGAGTGGGGACGCTTTCTGAGGACGAGTCCTGTCTTCTGAGCTGTGCCAGCTTTCCTAGGAGTGTGAGTTCTATTCAGTGCCCTTCTTGCTCCGTAGCATGTAAAGAGCTCTGCCACCTGTCTTAGCCAGTTCCCATGCCCTTGTACTAGTGACTTCCATGGTGTGATCTTAGCTGCCATTGGGCCTAACAGAAAAGCCACCTCCCCAGGTCATGTCTTCAATACCCTGCTGTCACAAAAGGCACTTGATTCTGACTTACTCTATTCTTAGCCTCTGAGGAAGATAGAAAAGCAGCCACTGCCAGTCTCTCTGGCCCTCATTTGGCTTCCTCAGCAAAGCCTGCGCTGGACAATGACCCTTGATGCAGGAGCTCCATCGGTGTGAATGTGCACCCTGATCCCAGCTATGCCTGACCCAGAGGCAGTGCTAAAGAAGGTGAGTGATGACTGGCAGGGCATCAGCGGGTGACATCGCTCTTTGCCCTGCCCCACACTCTAGAGATAACAGCGATTGATCTCTGTGTCCTGGGATCTATCTACCTGATCTTCTGAGAAGGAAGTTGCCTGCCCTGGAAGTGACTGTATCTCAGGATTGGGTGTTGCTCACAAATGGCCCACGGGCTCGAGAGAGTCCTCCACTGTCACCTTGCTTAAAAATCTTTGTTTCAATGTCTACTGAGTAAGACATTTCTTCTGACGTGCTGTCGCCTGTCAGGTCTGTAATTACACTTCACAGTTCTAACAAAAGCATCCTGGGCACCAGAAGAATAAAGACAGACGAAGGCCCTGCAGATTATTCCTGAACACCTTCTGCACTTGACCCAGAGAATCAGGAGAGAGTAGTTTCGGACCTTCCAAACCACAGGCCAATTATTCTAAGTGGCTTCTATCCATTGACACAGGCCCCTCCCCATGTGCCCCTGAGCTGTGCCCCAGAGCCCCTGCCACACACTCACTGTGTCTGCACAGCAGAGTAGGAACACACATTTCCTCGGGCCAGCGTCCCTAGCCACTCTCCGCTAATTAAAACAGGATGTCAGTACTCATTCCTTAGGATGAGTTGAAGTCACAGTGATACCGCCTCTCCAGGGCTGTTTCAATTTGATTATGAAACAAAAGGGATGTGTGCTATTCTCTGTGCTCCTGAAATCTCTCCGCGCTGTCTGCGTGAGCAAGGGACCTAGCGGTGGCGGCGGTTCCTGACCTGGGTCTCTTTCCTCCATATTTCCCCAAGTCCAATTACCAGAAGGTCTGCCTAGTACAGCTTTGGACCACAATTCTCATTCTCTCTGACATGGCCTTGCATGAGGTTGGTCCTCCTAGGTTCCCATGTTAGAAGCTTGCCCCTCTGTGTGGCAGCATGAGGCATGGTGGACCCTTTAAGAGGTGGAACCTGGTGAGGAGTAACTAGGTCATTATGGCATGCTGCCTGTGGAAGGGACTGACATAGACCTCGTGGGAAGCCGGTGAGTTCTCAGCTTCCTTATACAAAAGCATGTCGGGCCCACTCTCTCTGTCTCCTTTTGTCTCAGTCATGCCATGTCCCTCCCAAGAGCACTCCTACCAAGGAGATGCCTACAACACCCCTCTCAGAGACTACTGCTCTACTTTAAACCTCCCACCACCATCCCCAAACCATGAGCTAAGAACTTTTATTTCTGCATTGCCCAGTCTCAAGTACTTTGTGTCTGAAACAGAAACAGACTAAAACTCAACTAGATTCTGTTGCCACAAAGAGTTATTTTCTGAGCTCTTCCATGGTTTGTTGTGTTTTTTTTTTCACTTATTTATTTTATGTGTTTTGCATGTAAGTATGTCTGTGCTGCGTGTGCATGCAGCACCTGCAGAATCCAGAAGAAGGCATCAGGCCCCATGGACCTGGAGTTACAGACAGTTGTGAGCTACCATGTTGGTGCTGGGAATCAAACCAGGGACCTGGGGAAGAGCATGCAGAGTTCTTAACCACTGAGCCATCGCTCCAGCCCCTTATGTATTTTTTTTTAAGCCATGGTGATATATATTATAAAAGCTGCCTGCTGTACTAATGTGTAAATGTGCAAGCTCAGTCGTGTTAATATATTATTGTAAAACCAGTATCCAGAATTCTCCTAACCTCGAGAAACTGAAATTTCTCACCACACACTAATTCACTACTCTCTCCCCATCCAGGCCCCGGGAGCTGCTAATCTAGTGCCATCCCCAGGGAGTTGGCTTCTTCTTGGGGACTTGGTTATTTAGCATAATATCTCCTAGGATGATCACACCATGCATGTTGTGGCCTATGTCAGGACATATTTCTCTTACAGTATGACTAACACCCATTGGAGTAACACATTGTATATACACAACACTTTGCTCACCCATTAACTTGTCTGTGAACACCCGGAGCATCTCCACCATTGTATATTATGAATGATGATGTTGTGGTCAATGGCGTACAAGTATCTCCATGATAACCATACTTTCTATTATTTTTGTGATATGTACAGAAATTCATATTTTTATCTTTAAATCCACCATACTGTTTTCTGTAGTAGCTACACCATCTTACATTTCCACCAGAAATACATAAGGAATCCAGTTTCCTGACATCTTACCTACCTTTGTTCTCTATTTCTTCTTTGAGGTTTATTTATTTGAATTAATTATTAATTTGCTTACTCATTAATTAATTTTGATTTTTTTTTGAGACAGGACTTCTCTGGGTATCCCTGGCTGTCCTGGAACTCACTTAGTAGACAAGGCTGGCTTCAAACTCGGAGATCTCCCTGCCTCTTTCTCCTGAGTGCAAGGCTTAAAGGCCTGCACCACCACCACCTGGCTGGTTTTGGTTTTTAAATGGTAGTCATCTTAGTGGATGCGAAAAGATTCTCTTAAGTTTTGAGTACTTGGCTTAAATAATCTCATTTAACCCACAAAACCCAAGTGACAATTGGCTGGCAATGGCTGGCTTCTCCTCTGATACTGGCCATCTTTCTGTCCATATATGTCCAATTTGTACAGGACACATGTGTACATACAAGTATACATGCTCATGCGGGGATCCCTCTAAACTCATGCAGGGATCCCTCCAATTCCGACATAGCAGATGCATCACTTTCTTTCTTTCTTTCTTTCTTTCTTTCTTTCTTTCTTTCTTTATTTATTTATTTATTTTTAATTAGGTATTTTCCTCAATTACATTTCCAATGCTATCCAAAAAGTCCCCAATACACTCCCCCCCCCAGTCTCCCACCCACCCACCCCCACCCCTTGGCCCTGGCATTCCCCTGTACTGGGGCATATAAAGTTGGCAAGTTCAATGGGCCTCTCTTTCCAGTGACGGCCGACTAGGCCATCTTTTGATACAAATGCAGCTAGAGTCAAGAGCTCTGGGGTACTGGTTAGTTCATCATGTTGTTCCACCTATGGGGTTGCAGTTCCCTTTAGCTCCTTGGGTACTTTCTCTAGCTCCTCCATTGGGGGCCCTGTGATCCATGATGCATCACTTTCTAATGGTGCACTAATGGGCCACAGAAGTCTCTAAAGCTTGGTGGTCACATGCATGCTACTCTCCTGAGTTAAGTCTCTTCCCTCAGGACCACCAAGTTCCTAAAGCAAACACTTGAGCACTGACCAGTCCTAACTGAAGTGGGTTCACTTATGTGGTACAGAAAGCAGGTGTCATGAAAGCCTTTGCTGTCTGGTCCCATGTCTGCACATAGCAGATGCTTGACAAACATCTCCTACCTCTATAGGACCAGTCAAGAGCTCTCAACATTCTCTACCTGCACCACACATTACATACACTGATTTCCTCCCGGAACAGCCCTGTGGAACAGGCACACTTGGCTACTATGTATGAATTAGGAAATGGAAATCTCAGAGAAGCACAGGCCCCCTCCTAAGGACACACAGCGAAGTGGCACCAAAGAAAGAAGCTGACTCAAAATTGTTCTTAACTGCTCTGTCCTGCCATCTCTCTGGATAGGTCAGCTTTAGATGCCTGTCCCACACTGGTAGAAAACAAGCAGGCTAGAGCTGGTTCTCATTCTAGGACCCTCTGGGACTGAGCACAGGTCTCCAATCTCAGCCAAGAACAGTCCTGTTCTTGTCACTGTGATGTTTATCCTGGGGATTGAATGTGGAAGGAGGAAGGAATCTCAACACCCAAGCAACACAACACTGACCTTTCTGTTGTCTTTTTACCCCCACTCAAAGGGGATTTTCCTGGGCTTTAGTGATATTGCTTTGGCCAAATAGCCACGCCTCCTCTGAGAACTTTATTTTTAGGAGATCTCAGTAAACACCCCCAAGGGTTCTGTTTGGGGGAGAGAATCAAGGCTCTGTTGACTACAATGCAAACCTAGTGACTTGAGCATACGTTTGCTCAGTCAGCTCTATCTGCACACCAAAAACAAAGGCTTGAACGCAACCAACAGTTTTTCTTCCCTTCTCCAGTGTCTTCATGTCCATGGAGGAAGATGGATGAGCAGCTCGGGGAACCCTTAGCTTTAGGCTCCACACTAGGGGCACAGGGTACTTTTCCTTAATGAGAAGCAACTGTAGCCTGAAGGGATGTGACAGCTAGGAGACAATCCTTCCTAACAAAGAAAGGCCAGGTGACACAAGGACAAACAATCCACAAGTGAGTGCCACATTCTCTCCCAGGCATCCATCAGTCTAGCTCAGGGAGACTCGGCTTCCTCATAAATTCAGTCTTAAGCACTCACTGGTTTCTCCTTCCACAGTGATTGGCATGGATGGAAATCAGGTCCTCTCCATTGGGAGGGTATCAGGGAGCCACCCTTTCCCAAGCCCTCTGGGTACAGAGGAAAGGCCATTCCTGCCCTGCTTTAAACCCCTACAGTTCAGAGAAAGTTCTGTGTGGAGGAGAGGATGGTGGATCCGCTCCCTCTTCTCTCTCACCCTTCAGAATGGAGGCTCCTCGGGGGGCCAATGGAAAGATAACTAGGTGATGTGCCAAGAGATGGATCCTTGTGAGTTCTGACAAGTCACAATCTCTGCATTTCTTCTAAAGGCAAGATGGCACGGCTGAAGAGTGGGGTGGACCCTCATGAACTATTTTCCTTGTGGGAAAAATAGTTAATGACTGACTAATAACAGTAGAGGAGTTGTGTCATTTTCTAATAATGTAACCACTGGGGACTAAGTGGAAAGAAGGCTTCATGGGGAAAGAAAGAGGATACCACAGAGTAATTTGGGTTGAATACCAGCATAATACTCTGTGCACATATATAAAAATGCCTAAAAATGTCAAGTCACTATTTCAAAATATCAAGTATCACATGCCAGAAATCCAAGCACTTGGGGAAGTAGAGGCAGAAGGATCAGGAGTTGGAGGCTAGTCTGAACTACATAACAAGTTTGGGGCCAGCCTGGGATATATGATATCCTGTTTTAGAAGAAAGGGAGGGAACAAGGGAGGGAGAGCAAAGGCTGTTAAGTTGAGCTTGGTGCATTTACAACCGTCCCCTTGTCGTTTTTATAATGTTGCCCTCTTCTCATCATGGTGGACAGTGCTTTAACTATTGTTCTTACCATTGTGACCAAATACACAGATGAAACCAAAGGATAAAGGGTATATTTTTTTCAGAGAAATGCATCTATAATAATGGGGAGGTCATGGCAACACAAGCAGTTTGATTCGTGGTACCAACCAAGAAATAGTGAAAGGGGACCACAGTGCTCACCACCCCTGCCCCCTATATTCAGTGTGCAATGGTAGACCATGGGACAGGCAATATTCTCTGGAAATGCCATTCCAGACACAGCTTTCCCATGGGTGAGTGTCCTAGGTGATTCCAAATCCAATCCAGATGACAAAGAATATTAACCATCACCAACAGTGCTAACAAACTTTGATATAGTATTGACATAGGGTTGAATATAGTAACAGTGTCTGCAGGCCAGAAGACACGAGTCAGTGGGGCTACAGCCAGAAGACACTGGCTTTCCAGAGCAGGCAGAGGCAGGAGATGACATGCCAGCAAGAATTCTCGACACTCACAGATGTTCAACCATTGTTCCTAGCCCGGAAAAGACAAAGGAAATGGAAAGAGGGAAAGAGGGTGGGGATATAGCTCGGTGGCAGGATGCTTGCCTAGCATACAGAAGAACTTGTATTTAAACTCCACTACCAAGAAGGTAGAAGGTGGGGTAGAAAGATCAGGAGCCTGCAGAAAATTGGTACCCATAGCTGCAAAACCCATGCTCACAGGGATGCGGCTGCAAGTGGGAAGCGATTGATACTTCTCTACTGTCCACAGCGTGGGGAGGACATGAGATGTGTAATGGAGCTGCTCTGATGGTAATTATTTCCTTATCAGACAGTGAGGTGATAGATCATCTCAGAGGAGACTCCTTAATTGAAAAAGTGCCAGTAGATAAAAAGCAGTAAGAACCTTTTCAGCCCAAAGTGTTGTTCCCTCGGCCCTGAGTGCTGTAGTCCTTCCCATTAGGCCCCTCTCCGAAGGGAGGAGGGAGCCAGTCCATTTTCATAATTGCAGACAAAGGGCCTGACTTCTTTAAAGTCATGGAACACACTCCACGCTGTGCTAAGGAACCAATAAAAGCAAGTCTCATCTCCCAACTGCCACATACTTCATTTCTTTTCTGAATGCAACAATGGTCTTTGGAGGGGAGAACTGTCTAGACCTTTATTTCTCTGCCCAAAGACATGTAAGCTAGGTCCAGAGGGTTCTGGGAGGAATCTAGCTCAAAGGAACAGCTTGCATTATAGCTTGAAGGGAAGTGCCTGGGTAGAGATAGGACACTGGGATTATCAACGACAGTGATGTCGAGGGTAGCTAGTGTCTTCATGGACGGCCACAGACCATAGAATGGACTGGCCACCTACCCCATGCTGCATTTTGAGACTGTCCAATACTGTGTCCATTATCTGGACACACGGTGGATTAACATCTGGGTGTGGCCTGGGGTTGAGAGCTATCTTTTGGTACTATGGTCAACTAATGGCTCATTGTGACAACAAAGGGGTCACCATACTTCTGGTCCAATCCTATCCAACACTACCACCAAACTATGAGAGACAGAACATTGTAACTCAGATGAAGATGAGGGAAGGGTGCTTGAGGATACCACGAGTGAAGTTTCAGCCGCAAATACACTGATCCCGGCATAGCCATAGTGAAGCTGGAGGTAAGAGTGATAATGTTCCAACATCAATGTTGGGCGACACTGGACTACAAGAGGACAGAGCACACAGAAGATTCCTTCCCCCAACTAATCTATTCGTGTTGTTCTTGATTATGGAGTTACCCTAAAATCTGCTGCGTACCTAGAAAAAATGCTGAGGATGAAAACCACACGAAGATCATCTGAAGGAACCAAGGGGAGCAAGTGAAGATTCTGGCAGGATCTGGGTCACTGCACAATGGCAGAAGAACCATTGCAACAGGAACTGACACACAATTTCCCATAACATCAGACGGAGGAATGGGAGTTAGTAAACACAATCTTGCTTCCTAAGGAGCTATCTCCAACAATTAGGTCCATTCTCAACAGGGAAGGGTTTGTGTGCACTTGACCCAGTCACACTGAAGAATATGGCCTCCCTCTGCTCCTTCCAGAGCTGAGCTAAGCCATCTGACTCCCAAAGAGCCCTGTGATAGTTAGTACTGATCACTACAGTTTTTATCTGAAGTGTCCTCCAAATATGCATGTGTTGAGACTTAGCCCAGAAAACAAGGAGCTGTGGTAGTTTAAATAAGAATGCCCCCTTCCCGTAGGTTTGTATATTTGAATGCCTAGTCAACATAGAGTGGCACTATTTGAGAAGGATGGGAGGTGTGGCCTTGTGGGAGGGAATATGTCACTGTATGGTGGGCTTTGTAGTTTCAAAAGGTCATGCCAGGCCCAGGTTCTCTTTCTCTGTGCATCAGGATGTAGATCTCTACTACTGCCCCAGCACCTGCCTTCATGCTTGCTGTACTCGACACTACAAAGATAATGGACTAATCCTTGAAACTATAAGCAAGCCCCAAATTAAATGCTTTCTTTTACAAGAATGGTCTTGGGCATGGTGTCTCCTCACAGCAAGAGAGCAGTGACTGAGACAGGAGATAATGGAATCTTTAAGGTGGGAATTAATAAGAGGAGGGTTGGATCGGTGAGGACTTGCCTTTGGAGGGAGGGCTGGGATCTCTGTCTTTCCTCCTTTCTCTTTGTTTCGTAGTTCATAAGATGATTCCTTTCCTCTGCCACTGAAACCTTCAGGTGTACTATTTTCCCAAGGGCCCAAGCAATGGGACTATGAACCAGTGGACCAGATCCTTCAAGCTCTGCACCTTTTCTCTTCATAAGCCATTTGCTTCAGATGTCCTAGTACAGTGACAGAAAACTACGAAGGTGTATATCACAACTTGCTTGGCTTTTCTTAGAGCTCCCTGTCTTAAGAGTCACTACACTAAAGATGTAGGGCATGCGGATGGTTGATCAGCTCTAAGGGTGTGGCTTTCAAGTATCTTCCATCATGTTCTTGAAATATCCTGGCACTGCATGAGACAGTTATCAGGGAGCCACGACTTCCCTTCTTACAGTATGGGAGGAGAGGAATATTCTAGAGATTCTGATGGTTTATATAATCTTAAAGAACTTTTACTGCCTGAATATTCTGCCTTTTCGTTTAGGAGGTGAACTATATGTAACTTAAAATTCACCATGTGAACTGTTTTTTTTTTTTTTAAGTTTGCAGCTTCGTGACATTAAACACACTCGCACTCTCACTTCTGAATGCCATTGTGAACTTAAAATTTACCTCCAGAAGCTATTTCTAGTTTTATCAGCCAAGTACTAGATGCCATGGTTTTCTTTCCATGCCCATTGGACATTCTCGATCTTGCCCATATGCACATTTGCATTCCTGGTTAAGTAAGCTTTTGGCAAGTCTGTAAAGTGCTCTGGGCCTGTGATTGGTTCCATGTGACCATGTGATGAACAGCCATGCACTGACCACCCTTCACTTGTGGTAGGGGGACATCTTGGAACCCCTCTTCTTAGGCTAGGACTGGTGACTACCTAGGCATACAGGTCAGCTCAGGTCCTGTAGCATGTTTTTTTGAAGGTAAAGGTGATTGGTTCTTGCAGCCTCCAGTTGGTCTGCTTGTCTTGGTGTTCATGCAAACAGTTCATTGTAGGCTTGCAAGCCTAGAGAATACAGGGTAGCTTTAATTAATTCTAGTATATGCCTTGCAATGTTTACATTCCTAACTACCTTCAAGTCAGAAGTATGTGGCCCAGATCCACAGTCTGGGGCAATAAGATTCCACTGGCCACTGCTTCCAGCATCTGGAAGCCATTAGCTGAAAGAGCCCAGGCTGGCTAGTTGGCGCAGTTAGCTACATTTCAGGACAGAGACAAGGTACTACGAGCTCCCCCTTGAACTGCCACACAAGCTGTCTCCTGGATGCCAAGCAGAGAAACCTGGAGACAGCAATCATCATACTGACAACCAGGGTCTCCTTCTTAAGACTTCTGTATTTTGTCCCAGCCCTAACGCGGAGTTCTGCTGAAGAGGGAAGTTCTCTGTCACCTCCCACCTGTTGGACCCGATGGTACATTCACAGCCCAGAACAGGCTCGTGCTGAAGGAAAAGCTCCTGTGACCAGAAAGACCTCAGATCTCACTCTGCCACTCTCCTGCCTTTGGTCCGAGCTACCTATCACCACCACAGGCTTCCGGTTGCCTTCTCTATCATTTCCCTCTCCAAATCTCAGGAAGTCCAGGCTGGTAGAAAAAAAAGACTTAACATTTGCTCCTTTGGAAGGCAAATTTCCAGATGATTCAACAATGCCGAAGGGTTTACAGCATCTCTGAACAAATCAAAATTTATGAAAATACCGGTATTTGTCAATGGAATTTTCCTCCTACTCATTAAAAGGCCAGTTGCATTTGTTGATAATGTCTAAAGAATTCTGCATTCTCACAGAGAGGGTGGGAATAGGGTGCCAGCCTGCTTTCGGGTTAAGGAAACTGGGGGAAGAGAGGGCAGGTACTCTCATTAAGCAGACTGGGTTGACGCCTGTTTCTTAATCTATAAAACGATGCTACTCCTTCTCTGGAAGGTCGCCATCCCCATAGGACCTCTGTACACCAGATGCTACACACACAGCAGCCAGACAGTGAGGCGAGTTGCTCTGAGAACCAAGCAGCAAGTGTTAAGTGCAGACCTTATGGACGCCTAGGTCACCACATCCCCGAATCACAGATGTGTTGGGGTTCCCAGAATGGCTCCTGGTGAAACTCTAGAGAGACAGGAAACCCCAGAAGCTCACGAGGTTGCTCAGCTGTAGATGGGTCTCGGTTGCTCTTTATGTGCTTTTGCTATGCTTCCCACTCCCCTTGCCCCCCAGCACCCCAGCCTTAGTAGCCACAGGTCCATGCTATGCTTCCCCAAGGCATCCTTAGAGTCCATATACAAATATAGACAGAGCCTGACTCTTGTGCCTGGCTTACTTCATTTACTCACTGTCTTCCAGGTTTGCCTATGTTGTCACAGATGGCAGTATTTGCTGCTTTAAAGCCAAACAACAAATATTCTGGCTATATATAAGAGTCACATTCTCTTCCTCCATTCATCTCTTAACAGGCTCTGTGCTATCTCCACAGCAACCCAGGGGTGGCTATTGTGGCTACTTCTGCAATGAACATGGGAGCATTGTCATCTCTTGGTGACAGTCTTAATGTCCTTTGGACATGTACCCAGATACAGGATTTTTGAGTCACATGGCGCTTCAATGTTTAATTTCCAAATGCATCCTTGTAGTATTTTCTTGAATGGCTGGGCAGATTTACATTTCCAACACTATGCATGGATTCTATATTTGCCACACCCCCAACAACATTTGTTATAGCCTCTTGGGGCTTGTTTTGGTGTTTATTTTTTTGTAAATTTTTTGTTATTGTTGTTTCTTATTGTTTTTGGAAACAGACACCCTTACAAGCATGTAATGGCAGCACCTGGTAGTCGAGATTTCTCTGTCCGCAGTGATTAGGAATGGAGTTTACCTATTGCTCTTCCAGTTGGCTGGATGTGTGCTTAGCATAAACTGGCCATTCAGGCCCCATCTTAGTGTCTTTTCCTATCTCTTTGTTAAAACACTGAAAAAAAAATCAACTCAAAGAAGAAAAGGGGTTATCTGGGCTCACAGCTCAAGGTACAGTCAGTCCACCATGGAGGAGAAGCCCAGGCCGTGAGAGCTTGAAGCAGTCACTCACACTTTATCCACAGTAAAGGAGCAGAGATGGATGGATGTGTGAGCTCAGCTCTCTTTCCTCATTTTGTGGAGCTCAAGATCCCTAGCCAGAGGCTGGTACCACTGCAGTGAGCAGATTCCCCTACCTCATTAATCCAATCAGATCAATCCCCATAGCCAGGCCCAGAAGCCCGCCTCTCCGGTGATTGGGTTTCCTCAAGTTCACCACGAACAGTAACCATCTCCAGCCCATTTTTACTTTGATTATTAGCACAGATGGACAAACCACTCATTAAAAAGAACAGCAAAGTTGGAGGCATCAATGTTCTTGGTTTTTAACTGTATTTAAAGCCAAAGCAATTGGAACAGCCCAGCACTGGCGCCATAGCAGACACACAGAACATCAAACAGAACCGTGCAGAAGAAAGCAGCTAATGGTAATGTCAGACAGGAACGAGGGCACTTCACAGAGAGTGGGAAGGGTAGTCTCTTCCAGAAATGGTCCTGGGAGCCTGGAGACCCACAGACGAGAGAATGAGGTGGGACACTTACAGCAAAGCCTTCAATGTAAGACAAAAGCTGTAAAACCACTAGAAGAAAACATAGGAAAAGGGCCGTTTGACAAGGTGCATTGCCTTGGTCATGAAGAAGAAAAAGAAAAAAATATATATATACAAGGGAGATCACATCAGACTAGAGAAGGTTCTATATGGTCTACATTCAACAAGAAAGGCCAGTATAGGAAGTGAGAGAAAATATTCGCAGAGCATATAATCTCATAAGGGATTAATGTTCTCAATATTGTAGAATTCAATAGCCAAAAACCAAATGAATACTTTCAGTGATCATTGGGACGATGCTGCTGTGTCACATGCCATCTGTGCTTGACAAGTCAAATGCCTAGCTTCTCTCTCCAGCCCACTTGGGCAAACCTGACTCTCAGATTCCAGCCTCAGATTCTAGCGGTGGCATCAAGTGGCTGCAATAATCATTACATCCAGGTATGTCAGTTTCTTCCAAAGGCAACCTGAAGAGGAGCTGCATGGAAGTCACAGGACAGAAGACTGGGAAAGGGGTGTGTTCAGCACAGCTTCAGGGTCACAGGGATGCGGAGTGCTAACTCCTGGGTCACAGGCCACCTGGGATGAGTGCTAACCCCTGGGTCAGACACAGCCTGGGTTCTTCCCCTGAACTAGGCCTATTGAAAGGAGCCTGTGCATCCCCACAGCTTCTGTTTCCAGACTTAACTTTTCAGTCTGCCATAGTGATCTTTCAGAATTAGGGCTTGCTACATAAAATCAACTAAATCAAAAGGGGTCTGCACCTCATGTCCTATAATACAGATTGTGTGTGTTCATGTCCGCTAGAGAGCAGGTGAAGCCCCACAGGCCTCAGCTTCAGCAGCACTCATCTCAGAGTCACTAAAGGACGAATAATCGTCCCCAGGGGCTGTACCTGGATCCATCCCATATGGTTCTGGTCCTTTGAGATGGACGGTTCTGTCATTTTTTTAGGAAGCACCCTGGGTGTTTCTGCTGCACAGTCAACTCTGACAGAGGATGTTCAAAGCCACTCATCTCGGTACAGCACCTCTGCATAGGCAGAACTCTATAGCTCCAAGTCCCACAAACACTGGGAGGTAGGCAGAGGTGCTTAAACCCTAGCTCTGCAGCTCTGAGAGGCTGTGGGTCCTGCACAAGCCTCTGAGCAGCACAGAGCCTTAATTTGCCTCAACCACCAAACGATGAAATTAAGCTAAATCAGCAGCTTGAAGAGTTTCTTTTAGCAATAAAATTCCCAAAGAAACATACTCAGAATCTGCCTATAGGAAAGAGGTTAGAGTAAAGCAGAAAGCTGGAAAAGCTTTCATGGGACACAAGGACTTCCAGAGGGCTGCCTGCATCTATACCAGACTCATAGCTATGCATGTCCCTAGCATGCCTCCCAGGATGAGAGGAAACCAGAGGCAGAGATGCTCAAGGATGTGAAGGGATGCTGGCAGAAGGATGGCTCCTGGGTCCAACTGAGTGCAGACTGGCCAGGGTGGTCCAGATTTCCTCTGGATAACTGACACTACTTCGTACCTATCAATACAGTGGTGCAAACAGACCCGAAAATCCTCTTTGCTGCATGTGAGATAAGAAAAAGGGGCTTCTGTGAATCAACCAAGCTTGAATTTGTCCCCACCACCACCACCAAAGGACATCTGTGCAGTATTGGCCTTAGTAAGTCCTACGGTAGGCAAACCAAGGTGTCAAAAAAAAAAGTGTTTTTGTTTTGTTTTGTTTTGTTCTAGTTTGTTTCTTAGTTTTTAGATGAGAAGAGCCTTTTTCAAGTAAATTTTATCCAACATTCTCTGGGAGACCATTTACAGATGTATAATGTCTAAGGTCTAATGCATACAGATATACCATGGGTGCAACTGTAGGGAAACAGTGGGCATTTGAGGGTTTAGGGTTTTGGGGGTGGGGTGGGGTTCCTCCCTCTTTCAGTTTTATATTCTATGGGATCAAAGGTCACCAAGGGGTTAACCATCTCACTATTTAAATGCTGGGTCTCAAACTATTTATTTGTGAGGACTCCCCAGAATCCTTGGAGCCTGCGGGTACTGCCGTGGCAACCAGAAGGCTCTCCTTACAGAGTGTCCACACCTATCCTGGAGGGTACCATGCAGGCTGCAAAGGAGTTATGTCTACCCATTCAGAGCTTGCTTCCCTCCCTGGACTGGAGGCTGAGAAACGCCTTTCTACAGAATATGACCAGAATTCCTGGAAGATCTAAAGGCCCATGCACAGCCTAGTCATCTCACAGTCAGCACCATGAGTAGCCTACTGGTTCCTTTATGGAAACACACACACAGTGATGGACATCGGCCTAGAATGTGACCCCCCTAGGCCCAAGCCCTAACTGCTACTTTAGCCAAGCTAATATAGTTTCCAGAAACTTCCTTAACCCTTGACTCCTTGATTTCTTCAACTGGAACATGGAGAAGGACAGTGGGAAGAGTAAATGAGCCAGCATAAGCAACTGGCTTAAAATAGTTCCTGAGGCATGGGGAATGCTGGGAAGATGTCTGTATTGTTAGCATTATCCCCCATGGTGCCTGCTAGGAGTCAGGGGGATATTCATGAGGGATGCAATTGGCTGTCAGGGTCTGAGCTGTGTCTGACTCTCCACAAATGTGCCCAGTGGAGCAAGAGGTGGGACAGTGGAGAGCGTGTACAAGGTCTGTCTAGTTGAGGAGGGGAGGTAATACGTGAGAAGGGAGCATCTGCCAGGAGCCCAGAGATACACACTGCGTCTCACACTACCATGAAACAAAGCAACCTTTGCTTCACAAATCCCCAGGGACAAATCCCCAAACCTCCCTGGGCCTCAGCTTTCACGGGGGTAAAAAAAAAAAAAGATGAGGTTAACAAAGAGGCCTCTGGGCCTCTCCCAAGCTGCTGGGTTCAGGCAGGGGCTGAGGGCAACAGAAAAGGCCAGATGGGGTAGAGAAGTGTCCCTGTCTGTGTGCACTCGTGAGGGGTGAGGAGACCAAAAATGATGGCTGCATGAATCCCCCCTGAGGTGTCCCTGCCAAGCAACTCTCAATGTAGCTCAGGGCGGTGCCAATACTGGGTAGTGTTCCTGCAAACATGACCGAGCTCCCATGTGTCCATTGAGTACCTATTCACTTGGAGAAAAGCTGTCTGGTCCACTCGAGAACCCAGCTCTGCAGAGTCAAGGCCCCTGGGTGTAGCTGCTTTTCTAGTGTGGCTGATTAGCCTAGGCCAGGTGCTAGGACTGTGCACATTTCTCCTTCTCGCTGCATGGCAGGGTACGGGGCATCTTTAGAAGGAGAAGCCTGTGCAGGGCAGAAGGCTCATTCTCAAATGCTTGAATGTGCCTGGAGGCCTCCAGGAATTTGCTGAGGTGTTTGGACTCAATTGTCCTCTATTCCTTCACAAAGAGTGTGAGTGTGTGTGTGTGTGTGTGTGTGTGTGTGTGTGTGTGTGCGCGCGCGCGGGTGGGGAGGTAGAAGCTGGCAGCATTGCCTCACCCAGCTCTGTGAGCCCTGCCTGTGGGCTTGAACTGTTCTTCACAGGGTAACACTACACAGCACAGCATCAGGTAACCTACTAGGGAACTTCCTATAGTGCAAGACTAATGTGTCAAACATGGGTTTTGTTATTGCTATTTCCTCTTTCCGAGTGAGCCACCTACTTGTCCAGAGATGTTTGTAGTTCCAGATTCCCCTAGGCTAGGTCACTCTCTAGACATCTTCTAGAGCTTTCTCAGTTCCCCACCACAATGTCATACACACGTGCAGATGAGCACATGAATTTCCATCCCCAGGCTGGCGGCTCGGCAGAACCACCCCACCCCTTCAGGTTCTGCTTCCCACTGGAGTTCTGAGCCCTTGCCGACATCTCTCACCTGTCCTTGTCTGAACTCTAAGAGCACTCTGACAGAAGTGACAAACTGCCTCCCCCTCCAGCTCCCTGGCTGTGAAGGAGGCCTAGCTGCCCGCCCCTACATCTCACCTTGTTTGCTTAGGAGACACCACAGATCCCTAGCTGGGAGAAGTGGCTCCACAGAAAGCCCGCTCAACTTCTATCCAGGACTCAGGAAAAGCAGGAAACAGGTAGGAGTCGGGGCAATAGGGCCTATCTTTTTCCCAGACTGGCTTACTTCCCAATCCCAGGGTGGTGGTGGGGATCACACTGGTTTCCTAGGTCTCTTCTAGCTCACAGGTAGGAATTATGCCTAGGTACCTCCCCATGGAATAGCCACCTAACCTGTGATAAGACAGCAACATGAGTTGAGTCTACTATGAGCAGGAAAGCCCTGCATTTAAATCCTGAAGCCCAAGAACCACGGGTGATGACCATACTTAGAGGCGAGGTTTATAAAGAGGTAATTAAGTTAAAACGAGGTCATTAGGGTAGGCCTATCATACCGCTAATGTCCCTTCCAAAGGAGATACTTAGCTGTTGACAGATAACACAGAATGGGGGTGGCAGGAAGGCACGGAGAGATGACCATCTACAGGCCAAGAGAGGCCTGAGAAGAAAGCAATCCTGCTTTAGACTTCAGGCCTCTAGAGCGGTGGGAAAATCAACTTCAGTTGAGGAACATGGTCTGTAGATCTATCAGCCCTAACAACGAATCCTCAAGGCAATGGAATGCTAGTCCCACCTCTGAGGCAGACCACAGTTCCCATCAGTTAATGCTCAGAATTCCCGCACCAGCTGCCTGTCTCCATACTTGGCTAGATAAGGATAAGAAGGGTCAGAAACAGCATCCAGCCCGGGCAGGTGGTTCTTGGAGACGGTCCCCACCCAGTGATTCCCAGCACCAGACCTGTTGTCTGTGGCATGAAGACCCAGCTCCGTGGCTTCGTCTGTGGCTGTCCCTCTCTACATCTATGAAGGCCCTGGGGATGGAATGAGTTCCTCTCCACTGTCGGGGTACCGAAATCTAGCCCAAGCACTAAGCCTACATCCTAGCACCAAGCTGCTATGCCTGGTGACCCTAAATTAAAAAGCAAAGGACTGAGAAACCAAACAGACCAAAATACCATTCTTCTCACGGGGGAATATTTACTGAATAGTTTATATATACTGAATGAATCTTATGTAAGAGTCAACATGTTCAAAGCACTAAAAATAGGTCTGGATACATTCTGGGGAAGAAGCTAACGGTGTATTCAAACCCTTCTAAAGACAAAGTAGACATGTCAAGGAAAAGAAGTAGCCATTCCTTAGCAGCATGCGATCCCCCTTCCACCCTGCCAATGGCTTGCTAGGGGACTTGGAGGGTAGGTCAAAGGCACAGGAGGAGCCCCAGCCAGCAAGGCAGAGAGGTGTCCTCAGGCTTACATGGGCTGGGGCCACTAGGCAGAAACTTCTAGGAATAGATGACTGGGGGAGGAAACGGAGAGTGTGTTTGGTCCCTGATTCTCAGCACAGGAGTCGGCTAAAGCTGATGGGTGGGAGGCCATTGAGAGGGGAAAGGGCTGAGAAACTCGGTGTTGCCCTGGGCCTCTAAGATATGGATCAGGACTCTCCACACTAAAGCACCACGATCAGGAGTTACCGGGATAGAGCTGAGGAGGGTGTGCTAGTTAAACCACCACAAAAGAAGGTGCACAGTAGGAACACAGTGTGCACTCCACGAGGGTGGCCAGACTTCAGTTCATAAATGCTAGCTGTGCTAGTTGAGAAGGGTGGGCACGAGTAGTCCTGTAGTAGGACTGTATAAGAAAGCAGGCTGAGACGGCCAGGGAGTTAGTGGCAGTCCTCCAGGGCCTCTGCTTCAGTTCCTGCCTCCAGGTTTCTGTTTGAGTTCCTGTCCTGGCTTCCCTGGATGATGGGGTTGAAGATGGCCCTCCCCAGGATTGCTTTTGGTGATGGCGTTTATCACAGCACTTGAAAGCGAACTAGGACACCATTCAATCACAAGAGCACCTAGCATCAAACGCAGAATTTGTGGCCAGAAAACTAAATGCACAGGAGCAGACCAAGGTTTTCACGTTTTCCCAATATGTCCATGGAATCGTACTCCATTCGTAAAGTAATTGACCCAGAAAAGAACCTAAAATATCCCCATACAGCCTCCCAGTCACTTCAATCTTTTTTTTTTATTCCAGTACCTTCCTACAGGAGCCCCCTCACCCTAAATTCCAGCCGACGAACAACCAAGCAATATAAATCCAGACCTGGAACCCAGGGCTTCTGCCCACACTGAGGACAGCCTAGGGACAGCACACACTGGGGCCTCTCTCTTCTTTCTGGTGCAGGGTCAATGGTTGTTTGCTCTGCTCTGTTCTTCAGGACCCTCTACTGCAGAAGCTCAGAATATGCACTGGTGCTAACAGGAACACAGTGCCTTGCTGAGACGCCATAGAGATAATGTGGGCCTTTCCTAGGACTCAGTCTTCAGGCTGCTCTGAGCATCTCTATAGCTCTCCAGGAGAGAGAGGGTTTGCCACTTTCCTCTGGTCCTCATGAGCATAAAATCCTGCCCATTTCCTGACCAGGAGCAAATCATGGACTTGGAACTGTGGGAAAATCTGCTCTGGCCTCTGCTCAGCTGAGCCCGAATGAAGATCTTACCTGATCATAAACCTAAGGCATGAAGCTTAACCAGTTTCTAAAACTCTAACTGAGGGTCAGGATGCTTTGAAAACCTACAGGTAGCAAAGCAGGATGCAGAGCCGGCCATCTGGGACAGGAGTTTTACTGATGCCTATGTGGTCACAGAGAGGATAAAGTCCATCTGGTCTTCTGTCCCCTGCCTCAGGTACCAGATCTAAGTACCTCCCCTGAGACAATGTTCTTGAGAATGTTGGGTACCACAGATCCAGTCAGGGACTTGCTCGTAGAAGGAACAGTTGTGTATGTGCATGGGACATGGCAGCTGGCAAAAGGTCACAGACGCAGACACCGGTGTCTATGCAGTCCCAAGGTGATGGTAACCCACACAGTCCCTCCCAGGTAGCCTGACTGCTCACTATTCCCCATAACTATGGTTCCTCTTGTCCCAGGCTGCAGCCCTAAGACCTCTCCTTGGCCACCTCCATCTTTGTATTTCTGAAGCCCCCTCCTCCAGAAGCCTTCTCTAGCCCTCTTCAGAACTCAGTTGGTTCCCACCTTTGAATTCTTCAGCTCAGGATGGCCCCGGTGAACCATCTCCTCCCCCTCCCCCTCCCCCTCCCCCTCCTCCTCCTCCTCCTGTCTTCAGGGTGCTGACTATCAGAAAAAGGTGAAGCCCCCTGTCATCTGTGGCACCAGTACCTCAAGCCGCATAAACGGCGGGCACTCAATAAAGACATTCGAACTGATTTGCTGGGATGGAGACCAGGACCTGGCTTTTTTTTTTTTTCAGGAAAAGCTTTTATTTCTAATGAGAAAGTCTCCAGCCTGACACTTTCAAGGTTACTCCAGCTCTCCCCATGGAAGTTTCTGGTTCGAATTTCAGGTAAAAAAACAATTTACCCACCTCTTGCCTCTAGGTATGCCCCAGGCTTCAAGGCCAGAATTACTTACTGCAACTCTTAAATTCTGTAGGCTCCTCCTCTGGCCTGTCAAGTCTACTTGAGTCATACTTTAATCGTGATGTGATACGGTAACCCTGTGTACACAGCACCATACTTAAATCGTGATGTGATATGGTAATGCTGTATACGTAGCCTGTCTATAATGTACAAACATCCCGTGTGTCTTTCCTCCTCTTGTTCCGGAAGATTTTTGTGAGACAGGTACAACTGAAACCTCTACTTAGTGAACGAAGAGTCCAAAGCTCAAAGGGTTGTATGCTTTGTCCTGCTCCCATCATCCATCAGCATGGCCCTGATGGGCCTCAGAGCCACACGGTGACCCCAAGGAAAGATATGAAAGGGTTCTGGCTGCAAACAAGGACTGTGTCTTCTGTTCCTTTGATTCTGAATCCACCGGTTCTCAGGGAAGCTTCGGTCTGATAACAGTTCCAGCAAGAGTGATCCACAGTCTTCATTTCTACCTGGGGCATAGCCTGGGGACCTTGGCTAAGATCACTGGGGGATTCTGATGGTCCTTTGTGATCACAGAGACCTGGCCCTGCATGATTGCCCACTGCCCACAGCACTGAAGTAGGCCGTGCCTGTATCTGACATGGGGCTACCAGTCAGCATTCACTGCACATGTCCCCAGTAGGCAACAGAAAATGGCTGGATGGTGTGCCTCCCTCCCTCCCTCCCTCCCTCCCTCCCTCCCTCCCTCCCTCCCTCCCTGGGAGCTGAATTCCCATTAACTCAATGCAACTCAACCCTGGATGCATGTTAGGGGCACTCCAAGGACTTTTAAAAGCAACTGATGAGGAAGAAGGAGGGGGAGGGGAAAGGGGAAAGGGAAGGGGAGGGGAGGGGAGGGAGAGGGAGAAGGAGGAAAAGGAGGAAGAGGAGGAGGGGAGGAGGAAGACGAGGAGGAGGAGGAAGAAGAAGAAGGAGGAGGAGGAGGAGGAAGAAGAAGAAGGAGGAGGAGGAGGAGGAGAAGGAGAAGGAGAAGAAGAAGGGGAGGGGGAGGAGGAGGGGGAGGGGAAGGAGAAATGATAGTTAAACAAACAAACAAAAAACCTTAAGCCCTGGTATTTGGGGAAGGTAAGCAGAACAAAGAAAGAAGTGGACCCTGGGTCACAACTTTTGTATTTTCAAAGGTCAACAGTGAGTCTACTGTGTGGCTCATAGCCTTGTCCTTTTTAGGATGAAAGACTCTGGTCATTCGATCTTAGCCTTGGAAACTTCGTCTTTCCCCACATAAGATGAGGATACATGGGCTTCCCTTGACATTTCTGGCTAGTCTCACAACTAAATCTCTGAAGCCTTCGATGCCCCCAACTGGCTTCTCTGAGCTTCTTTAGGTTAAATACATAAAATAGGATTTATGGTCCCACACTTCCAAACTCACAAAGCTAAGTCTCTGGAAAGCCACTTATCCTTTGAGTGGCGGTCCTCCATGCTGATCTAAGGACAACTAGGAGGGACCAGGGATTCACTAACAGTCAGCTGTGGCCCACACAAAACCAGTGGTGACCAAAGCCCAGTCCTGTGGCTGCAAATGGCTCTGTGACCAGCATTTTTAAGTCTGAGGACTCTAGACTCTGGTTGTTTCGTTTCCCAATGCCAGGGCAAAAAAAAAAAAGAGTATTTTAATACTGGTCATTGAAGCCTCTTTCACCTCAGGAATATTTAAAATTTTAAACTCTGGCTGGAATCACAGAATGAACCATTTACTCCTTGCTAAAGGGCCCATAGCCCTTGCTGTGCACTTACACCTGGTAGGCACGAGGTCAGGTCTTTTCAAAGCTTCCCTTAATTTAAGCATCATTACAATCCAATGAGCAGCAGGAGGGGTTTGCTGTCCCCCTCAGATGAGAAAAGGGGACCCTGAGAATCCCCCACAACACAACACATCTGAACATCTGAATTAGAATGTCTACTCAAAGTAACTGTTCTGTAACCACACTACGCTCCCCCGAACTCACTGCTCAGCCAGGAAGGGGGCACGGGATGGAAGGTCTACTACGGTCCATGAATTAGAAAAGGTGTACACATGTGTGTTTGTTGGAAAAGGTTAGGATGCCAACACAGGTTTGTACATATCAAAAGGTTAGACAGATATAAAAGATGGATATACATTATATACACAGGCCTATGCAGAGGGTTCTGAGAAATATTCATATACATGACATACATGAATGCAAATACTTATGTATGTTCATATTTAGACTATGAAGAAGAGAGGACCCATGATGCTCAAAGATGCACCTTGAGTGTTTAGAGACTGGAATATCACTCACTAAGTCTACAACCATGTAGTGATCAGGAGAAGAACGCACACCTGGGTTCAATCCCGTGTGCCACTCCCCTATCTGTGCGCCCTTTTAGGAGGCAAAAGTTACAACACATTTTCTCAGATGGCCCCTTGTCTCTGAAGAATTAATAATAACCACAGTAACAACACTGAAGGGCCACCCTAGTGCACGTGCTTGCTAAGGACAACCTTAGAACTCTACAGTATCTGAGAGCCAGTAGCTCTCAAAGCCCACACAGTGCTAGGATGAGGCCATGCCCCTGACCCAGGCTGCTTTCTTTCAGACTGTCCCTTGCCCCACATGCTATGTGTGGAAAGTAAATATTAACAGAATTGAGGGGCCAGACTGAAGGGTGGCATTCAAGGATGCTCCCAAATGCACACTGCCAGGGTTTCCCAGGAAATTCATGCCTCTCTCCCATCCAGACATCTTTTAGATGTAGACATCTGCCCCCCCCAACCCCCAACAGGGATCTTTCCCAAGGCCAAATGGTGATGGAGTCCAAGCACTTTATTTTCAGAGTTGTTTCCATAGTCATGCGATCTGGGATGAGATGGTGCAGATACAAGCTAATGGATGTGTTCTCCTTCCCTGGAGGATTAGGAAGAACCTGTGCCAAGGGAAGCAACGTTGATGAGTGTCAAGCACTGGGGCTTACAACGAAGGGAAGTTTCTACTCCTTGAAAACACGTCCCTACCACTGGACCACAGAACACCCTCTCACCCTGTGGATTCCGTATTTATACTCAGCATCTTCCTGTCACCCCCTTCCCGCCCCATCTTGCTGTGGTACTAAATCAGCATGGTCTTCCATGTCACAAGGAACTTCAGACAGAGGGTGGGAACAAAGAACGCTGTGGAGGAGGTGGGGGCTGACTGCTCTCGGCTGAGGGTACTTCGGGTTGACCTTGGGGTGGAAAGGAAAGCTGGGCCCGATTCACTTTTGACCCTCGAAATTTTCCTCCAGCCTTCTAGTGGTCTCGGGGCAGTGCCACAAGTAGTCTTGAACTTCCCAAAGAGACAGAGGCCGATGTGGAAGCTAAGTTTCCCTAAATATCAAGCACCTGGTTGTCTGTGACCTCCCTGTTGAGCCGGTGAAACTAGACTGCTGTGGGGATGCTTCAGCCACTGTTGGCAGCCAGGGGCTCTTACGTCTTCTGCCTCTGGGTTTTACAGCTGAGTAACTGTTCCTTGCCCATTAGAGCAGCGTGCCCATCATCTCCCCACTCCATTAGCATGGACAAACACTTGCGTTCACTCCCCATCTGTCAACACACCTTCCCGTTCCCTTTTCATTTTCCCGTCCTGAAGGCACAGGAAACAGATCATCCATTTTGATGACACCTGATGAGAAACCTCATTTTCCCGGCCACTCTGGCATGTGACATCTCTTCCATTCCCTTGGTTTTAGCAGAGGCTGTTTCCTATCACGGGGCTAAGGAGGTGGCATGATCAGAAAGAAACGAAAGGACACATGCCCGGAGGTTAGGCTGTGGGTTCCGGGAAGGAATGGCCCTTCCCAGGAGTCACCTGCCACACTGGCAGTGCCAATCCGTGTGTGATCACATTACATCACACAATGCTCACAACAGGTCTGTCCCGAGCACACGGCAGGTACTGCTATTAACTTGAACCCCTAAATTCTCTTGATATCGCTTGTCCCCTTATTACCTATTCAGCATCTCAAGCCCAGCCAGAATCGTCCAGATCCACAGCCATTCATTGAACGGTTACTACTTTAGGGGATTCTGCTAGGAACTGGGAATAAAAGAGAGCTACAAAAAACTCTCTTGTGCTAGGAAGAGAGACAAGGGTACACAGAAAGGCCACCCATGACATATGACATGCATAGTAGGGGCTCTGAGACCACAGTAAGGGTGCTGGGCTGACGAGTGGCCCCAGAAGCACCCTGGAGGAAGAACTAACTCTAAAAGAAACTTTAATGGGTGCTGGAGGTGGTAATGGCAGGGCATTTGAGATGGGTTAGGCAAAGCGGAAGTAGGGCTGCACACGAATTTCAAGTGAATAGTTTGAGGTGTTGGGGGTTTGCAGAAAGTAAGAAGAGGGCCGGAGGGTGAGAGTGGAGACACACCTGTGAAAGGGGCCGCTGGGGCAGAGCAGACTGGGAAGACCCAGTGGAGCTGTGTGTATGTGAGGGATCTCTGACTGACGGTGGCTGTGAGAATCCAGATAAGACATGGTGGAAGAGGTGTGAGGGAGGAAAGGAGAGCAGACCGACCAGATGGATGGAGAGCCGGGGAGAGAGGAGGAGAGAGGGTGGAAGAAGTAAGGGAGCCTGGGAATGGAGTGGGAGAGGAGGGAGGAAGAAGGGGAGAGGGAAGAAGGAAAAAGGAGGGTGGAGGAAAGTGTGGGTGGAGAGGTGGGGGTGGGAGGGGAGGAGACCGAATGGGGGAGGAGACTTCTAGGACCATTCTTCATTTGGCTTGTGTGTCACTGCCATGAAGAAAACAAAGGCCAGTTGAGATGGCGGTGAGCAGTGCCTTTGGAACCCCTGTTGCTTCTGGGACCGGATAGCCAGGGCTATCCTGAGAAAGTGCCGCCAAATGCTGCCATGGACATTGTGTCCAGCTTTTGCCAGACAAGTGACACATTTTAATAAAAATCTATTTACATGGAGAACAAGACCAAAAGTCTCCAGACTCTAACCTCTTTACATGCACCCCCATTTCAAGTAATCTAAAGGGGTGCAGACCACCAGGTTCCTCCCCTCTCCACCAACACCTTGTCCTGCCCCTGCTGAAGCCAGGTCTCAAAGGGACTTGCAGTTCCCACAGGCTACCAGTAGGTGGTGCTGGCAAGTTCTATGTGTGGGCTGCAAGGGGAGCCAAGGGCTCTTTGAAAATTCCCTGTCCGGTTCCATGTTGAGACCCCTCATTAAATAACTTCCATTTAACTTTTTTTCTTCAAACAAAGTATTCTCGTTTTCATAAGGGCTACCACCTAAGAGCCTCTTGGACAAGACACATTCCTAGGTGCTTCAGCTACTGCACAACACAGTCTGTGAACCGACTCCGTGATAACACTCAGTACTACCTCATATTGCACAGGAAGTGGGATTCCCTCGCTTAAAAGTCTCGTGCGCATGATTGGCAACTGGTCAAGCCAAGGGGCCTTAAATCCAGTCTAGAGATCCCTTTATTTCATGAATCACCTGACTCACGCAGGCCAGAGAAGGTTCTCTCACAGGAGTCGGCAAGGCAGGCCTGCACCCCACAGAAAACTGCCACACACGGTTCATACTGTAATCCAGTTCCTGGAGTTCTCCTCAGACCCCTGTAGCAGGGGCAGCTGCTCCAGAAAAGGTTAAAACTACACACTGCTTCAAGTTCTCGGCTTTTCTCATTCCTCGTGACATTAGGCAGAGGAACCCCGAGTTATGCAGGAGGGGCCCTGGGAGCACAGCCCTGAGCCAGTCTCCTTAATAAAGTCAGGCACACAAGCTCCTCAGGCCACTCCCCACGGACAGCCCAACTAGCCAAACTCCCACCAGAGCTCCCATGGCATCTCACCCTGCCTTGTGGTCACCTTCCCAGGTCTGGGTAGTTAGGTGAGGAAACTCCTCAGCCCAGCTCATTTCTTTGTTGCAAAGCCATTTCTCTGTCCCCCGCCAGCCTTTTCTCTGAGGGTATTTGACCCATGGCTTCCCCAGGGAATGCCCCATCATGGGGTTTGCAGAAGAAGTCAGCCCATCCCTCTCTAAAAGTATACATCTGCCCTGCTGCCCCTAGAGGACCCAGGGGACAGTGCCACTGAATCCCTCCCTTCCCCTTGGTCACAGTCAGTCCCCATTTGCCGTGGCATCTGCTGAGGTAGCAGGTGCTGGCCAGAAGGTTCTCTTCTGCTGCTGCTTCTCCACCTGTGCTCGCTTACCCACATGCAGACTTCAGCTCTGCTGGGCCAATTAAAACATTAACTCTTCAGAGGGAGGCCCCTGGTCCTAAGGACCCAGATACTTTTCCTGAGCTGGCTTCATTTCTCTGAAGGTGGCAAGGAAGGTGAAGGACTGGGTGGGTCCTCGGGGAAGCTGCTTGGCATCCAGCTTCACTGCCAGAAGGCCACACACATATAACCACAGGTCTATACCTTACCCTGTCTAGATTTGGTATCTTCTTGCTCAGAGCAAATGGCCTGGATTGGGTGACCTCTAAAGGCAAGCATTTAGTGATTCTATATGCCTCGACACAAATGTCCTCTTACCGGTCAAGAGTAGCTTGGGCTCGGTATGAGCACAGAGTGTCAAAAGAGAAGAGCTGCTCCTTTGTAAAGAGTATCTCGGCTAACCACTCAGGATTCTAAAGACGTTATCTCACGGACTCTGGTGCCTTGGAGCATCACCCATATGGCCAGGTCAGCAGCCTCTGTGAGCACAGATGTCTCCCTAATGACAGGGACTCACTGCTGTAGCCTGGGTGCCCAGCACTGCAGGCACATTGCACATACTCAGTACAGGTCTAAATACACTCAGAGAAACACGGCTGAGGCAAGCACACACTTATTAGATATTTTAGTTCTTCTCTATGCCTGACCTGTAGCAGCTTTCCATTAAACAACTGAGTTTCTGATAACTCGGATGTTGCTTCTGGAGGTAGCTGGCTTCCTGCCTCCAGCAACGCCATCGCTCGGCAGTCAAGAAAACTAGTGGTCCAGGTACAATGGCCTGACACATTCTCCTGGAGAGGTACCACTTGCTGACCGCTGAGAACTCTTATTTCAGATGCACATAACCTCCCACTAGTCTGTCTGCCACCAGGCACAACAAGAGAGCAAGCTAGTTCTTGTTTTGGCTCATGGCCACTCTGTCCACTATCCAGGACTGATCTTCCCATAGGGGACACATTGGGTGGATACTTAATCAAAGAAACTCAATTCATAGACACCCTAATTCTTCCCATTGGTCTCTCATGAGCAATGGAACTTCTAGAGGTCCTGTCACTCACAACACAGACCCTGAACAACAAGACCACAGAATGCATACCAGATGAGGTGATCAGTTGGTGATTTGAAATGTTTTTTTTTTAGCAACAGGTGGTCACTGGAGTCACAGGGGAATTTAAAGAGAATCTTGATGCCCAGGTCATGTCTGTGGAGAGTCCAACTTAATCAAGCAGTGTGGTCTGAGTCCAGCCGCTCGGCCTGACCACAAGCTGGTTAGAAATGGGGACTCTCCAGCTATGCCCAGAGCCACCAAGAACCTGTGGCCAACGAACACTCCAGGTGACCCGAAGCCAGATGGTCCAAATCAGACAGAGGGTCTGGAAATGGTTATAGGGCCTGACCACAGATCAGAAATATTAATGTAAAAAAAAAATTAATGACACAGTGGCCATTGAATCACCAAGCTTTTCATGGGTAAGACCAAAGGGGGCCCATATGGGACAAAGCAACCACCCAGAGTGCTGGCTCTGTGGACTCAATCTTCTTAAAGCCCAAGGACAAACAAGTCCCATTCATTTCTATTGCGCAGTTTCTGTGGAAGTGTATTCTGCACAGAACTACCTCAGAGACAACCATGAAAGCACAGATGTTTGGATCGCAGTCCTAATGTAAGAGGTTGACTCGGTTCTTGGCCCTTTCTCTCCCCTGAAGAAGCCAAGCGAGAAGGGGATCCATTCTCAGATGCTCCCCACCCTACAGCATTCCTGGGGAAGAAGGGAGAAAGGAGTAAGAAGAACCAGGAAATCAAGCCACCAATAGTGTCCACACCTGTGTCCCCAGCTGAGGCAGGAGGGCTGCCACGGAGGGGGTGGGGGCATGGGGGAGGCTCCTGTAGCACTCCCTGCATCTGTATCCTGGTGTCTCCTTTGTATACTGGTCGACCATACAGCATTCAAGTTGCTTATATGACCCTGACCCCCCCCCTCCCCCAACTTTGAATTTTATCCCCAGAAAACAAGAATTTTAAATCTGCTTAATGTCCCACTGGGATTGTCAAGCCCTTAGGACAGAGGTATAAGGGAAATTCACTATCAACATTTGTTGGCAAATACTAGCCACAGTACATTCTTAAGGAACTGAGCAGCAATCCTTTAGTGAAAGAAAGCACAACAAAGAAATCAAGAGCACCCCTGGGCAATGCTTTCAGAAAAGAGCTGCTCTGTGCATTCTGAGAGGTAGGTAACTCTTCTGTGCACTTGCCACCCGCCACCTGCTAGGGAGCTCATAGGTCAAAGACTGTGACACCCAATTCTGGCCACTCTGAGAAAATCCTCCTTGAAGCCAGAGAGACTGCTGTGTCAACAGCCTCCCATCACTGATGAAGGTTCACAGGGGTCCTTCTTATCTGCCATCCTGCTTCTGGCATCTTCTCATCTGTTCAGTTCACTCAAAAGAATTCTCTTCCATTAATACCAGAACGCGGGGCATCCCCTGACCTTTACCAAAGAGCAGGAGGTTCCTATTTCGTGCCCCTTCCCCATGCAAACAGCCAGCCAATCCTTCTGGTCTAGGTGAGCTTTGACTCCAGTTCTACAGGCAAAGGCAGACAGGCTAGCCTGGTGCCAAGGCTTTCTGTGGTGACAAAGGACATGCAAAACCAGAAATGGCTAAGTACAAATGTCAAGGGCCCAGCTCTTGGTAAATGGTCATTCTTACTCTAGCCTTCAGCAGGGATTCATCTGAGATGTTAGCTTAAGCTAGAGCCCAGATACTGAAGACCTCTGCAGGCTTCTGCCTTCTGGTTATAAAATGAGGCAGCTGGAGCCCTAAAAGGTGATGATTTAAACACACAAAATCCTGAAACACTGCACAGTTTCAAAGCCACACCCCAGCCCCAGTGGGAAAAGACTGACCCCTTCTCCCCCACTGTGGTATTCTTGGGACTCCAAAGTTCATACTTCTCATCCTCCAGCAAAAGGCCTGCCTGGAAGGCACACAAGCAACAGGTCAAGAAAGGAGCAGACATAATGACATCCAAGAGTTCCAAACAGAAGAGCGAGAAGGAAGCTGGGGGCTGGGAAGACAGTGGGAGTCTCTGCTTTAGGTATTTCACTGAAGCCCCAGAACACAGCCTCTCCTAGAACTGGGTCAAGCCACCTGGGGGAGGGAACTGCCAGGACTGAGATGTCCAAGAAGATCCTATATACTGCCAGCACAGGCCATCAGAAAGATGGTGATGGTTTCCTTGGAGTTCAGGCCCTGGACCCCCCTGCCTTTTCTTCCTTCCTAAGTGGGTCCAACCAGCCTGGTGCTGGTAAAACCAACTGCTTTTGGGGAGGGGGAAGAAAGATTTAGGTGTGGTGTTTGTCCACTGTAAATCTTCCATGGCAGCTCCATCTTGGCTGGCTTTGTGGTGATCCTGGATAAAAGGTTTGAGCCATCCAAGCCCCACCTAGTCCTAGAGTCTTCGCAATGCTCCCGCTGGGTAAGCATACTCAGGTGGACTGGAGGGGTAGAGGCGGTTGCTAGAGAGGGAATGGGGACAGAGAGCAAGCTTCTGCTATCAATTAGTGGCTATTGCTTTGCAGGGGACCTAGAGAGAAGCCAGGCTGGCAGGAGACTGGAGAGATCCTACCAGAGAACAGTCTGGAAAACTCAGGAGACCGTGCTGTGGGTACAGGGAAGACGGCTAGGAGGAAGCTACACCCTGAGAAACATGAAGTTGGGGGAATCGCCCAAGGATGCTAATTACGGCTCAGCTGCAGGCTAACACAAAAGTAAAGTTGAACTGAGGGTTGCACAGAGCTCAGACAGACAGGCGGGCAAATAAAACAGGACCCCCTAGAGGGCCAAGCCCTAAATTATGGTCATTTACAAAGCAACAATAATGGCTTGCATGTGTACATGTCTGACACAAGCAAGCCTCACAATTAATTTTTCCTTTTGATCCCGGCAAAAAGATGGGTGCATGGGTCAGTCCCTGGAATACTGGCAGTCGCAGCCTACACATGGGCTGGGCACCCAGGTGCTCCTCACACCAGCCTAAGGTCCCCATGCCTCCTTGCTGACTGTTCTTTCGGCAGCTCTTCTCATTCATTCCATCCTGGCAGCAGTCTCTTGTATAACTAAAACCACACAAAACTTTTTGTTTGGCTTCTAATTCAGAAGAAATTCCAGTAACTCAGTTTCTGATTAAAAAAAAAATCCATTTTTGAGAATTCAGGGTTTTTTCCCCATAGGAACAAATGTTTACAAAAAAATTTTTTTTCTTCATTTTTGGTCCTCCTATGCAGCTTGCTGCCCTCAGTCACAGCTCAAACAGCTGAACAGCATGGTCTCCAGGTCCCTCAGGCAACATTCCCTAAGGCCAGGGCTGAGAGCCTGTTCTAGAAACCCAGCCCCAGAGGAGGCTGGGAACCACTACCTGGTAGGCCTCTATTTCAAAAGTTCCTTTTGGTGACACCGATGTGGAGAAAGCCAGGGATGCCAGGCTCATCCCCACCCCACTCCCAACCACGAGGCCCAGGTCTAGGGTCTGCCGGCAAGCTTAGCCACAGCATCCCGCTTACCAGAATGGGTCCTGCTTGACTTGGTTTTGTATGTCCTGGGATCTTTCCACTAGAAGTAGGAGACAAGATTGGTGACAGCATCCTCCATTGGGAGCTACCTCTAAACGTGACATCCTGGACCCCCATTCTGGATCTTATGAGCCCAAAATCTACATTTTAACCAGATGCCCTGGGCAAACTGGATCTCCATAAAGTCTGAAAGGCAGGCTCTACACAGTGCTGCTAACCAACATTTATTGGTTTTCAACATCTATTGTGTCAGGCTCTGTTTGATGCTAATGAGGTGCCCTAAATAAGAACCCTGCTCTGGTGAACTTGTAAGACAGACTGGCTTATGTTCACGTAAGCTGGGTGGGACAGGATGGAGGAGAAATCTTAGCTCTTCTGAGGCCCCCTTTGTGACCAGTGCCTTTGCAGCTGGCTTCTGTGGCTAACACTGACTGGCTACCACTGAACATTCTTCTTGCTGCTTTCTCATTTTGGTGCTCTGCTATCAAAGCTGAAAAGGGCACAGGGTACTGTCCCTGTCCTTCACAGATGGTTGTTACTCTGTGAGTGAATTCTGGCCACAAGATGAAAGAAAAGCTTTCTGCCTTGCTGCTCAAAAGGATCCAGCTTCCAGCAGTCCTATCTTGCTCTCTGCATTCAGTCAAAATGCAGAGTTTCAGGCTCCCTAGTAGATCTGCTGTATCGAAACCTGTATTTTAAGGTTCTCCCAAGGGATCCTGGGGCACGCTGAAGTTCAGGTGATGTTATCTTATCAGGGCTTCTGGGAAAACAGAAGGCAGAGTGTTGCTGACACCAATACTTTCTTTGTTATTCCTGCCTTGAAAAAGGTTATGATGTGGGACCTATGTCGACCTCCCGGCAACCAACAGAAAGTAGGTCTGAGAACAAACAGCCAACAGGGTTAAGGGAGAAAGAGATGAAGAGCCTTGGCACTCAGTGGCATCTCAAGTTGTTAGGCCCATCCCAAGGCCACACTTAAATATCATGTGACTTGAATACACTCAAATCCGTTAGCAGCATGAGGAAGTGTCTCAAAGCAGATGGCCAAGCTGAAGAAAACCAAAATCCACAAAGGCTATAACCTTATAGTCGGTGTCTCTGTTCCTTCAAGATAGGAGGGACAGGGTAGCAGCAAGCTCAGGGCATAGCTGGCTGACACACTGTATACAGAGAGCATCCATGTTCTCCATCAGCCCCTGCACAGGCTTGGCTCTCCTTTCTGGGTGGTGGGGGAAAGTTGAGAGTGACCTCCCTCTAAAGTTGCTGCACAGACAGGGCTGCCTGGGCTGTTGTTGGTCTGCTGAGGTCAAGCTATGTTCTAGGATAAATTACTCCATATCAGAAAAACGTTTATTCAGACAGTTCCTTGCCTGAGAGATTCCAGGGCAGAGGATAACGGCATACCAGGGTGGATAAGTGAACATCACCGTTTGTCTAGCACCACCCAAGTGGCAGAGATTGATAGATGACTTATTCCTGGGCATAGAAAGGAATGCTGCCCTATACATTTATTGAGGGGATTTTAATGCACGTGAATCTATTAAAATCATATCAAGGAAACTGTGCCTAGAATTTATTGGAAGAGACAGACCGAGAAAGTGTGTAATTCCCTCATGTGGCCCCCATTAAGTGGTAGACATTAGCACTATAATGGCACTGCTCCCCCCCCCCCATCAATATGTCATCTGACACTTGGTATGTGTGTAAAAGTTCCACAGAAAACCTCCCGACTTCCCTTAGGACCTCAGCTGGGCTAGGTCTGCCAGTGTTGATGCAACTACTCAACCGCTGTCTGCCTGCTCATCCACCTGCACCCCTGTTGGGACCTGGAGCTGCCATGTCCTGTTCCCCACCCAGGTCTGTCCTTCCATCTCTAAGACTGATTAGTCTTAACTCTCAAATCTGGTTCTCCTGCAATCTGATTTCCACGGAAACTGCTTCTTCCCTAGGGTTTGGGTTCCTTATCATATCCTACAGACCTAGTCTATCTCTATAAGCCCACTTCTGAAACCTCTTGAACTGTGTTGTTGCCCTTCTAACTTGCATTCATTCTGCAAATATGTGTGTCCATGTATATGTATATGTATTTGATTGATGTACTGTGTGCAAGCACTCTAGGTACTAGGCATAGTACCTGACAGCAGAGTTCCAGGCTGTCGTTTTCCAGTAACTTGCGATGTGTTGAAACTTAAGCCATACAGAGGTGTTAGGGTTTGAAGACCCTACATGAGTTCACTGAAGAGCCACATTTAGAGATTTTCACTGCTCCCTGTGGTCTTCGGTGTTCTGATTAGAGCACCTAGTTTCCACACAACCCTTGTATCATCTCTGTTCCCGCTCCTGTATACTTAAGCTAAGCTTATGCTGTATTTCTTGTCTCTCCAAATAGTTCCCCAATCAGCAACAATTCTGTTGGGAGCCCCATCCTTCACAGAACTCCTCTCTGCCAAGTAAGTGTGTGCTTCCGGATGGACGCATCGACTCACCTGCCCTGGCTACAATGTCTTCTCACCACATCCCTTTCAGAATCCTAGACAGGTGCCTAAGGGTTGTCCTGGGTAATCAGGAGAAGTACAGCCGGTGAGGTCTGGGTCACCATCTCTTCCCCATGCACGTGATCCTATTTCTGCACTGCTGAAGGTCTCACCAGAAGGAAAGCATAGTGTATTTCCTCTCGGTTGGACTTGACCGTTGCCATCATATAGGAGAATGAGACATCCAGTAGACATGGCCCATTGGCATGCCCATGAAGGAGAGACTCACAGGCCACCAACATCCTCATCTGAGGTAATCAGATGAAAGCAAGTGCAGAAATGGGTCTCTTCAAAAATGTTGCTGCCCTGAAATTGCTCAGTAGTGTGGTTTGGCATCAAGCTACCCATGCCCCTGTAAGTAAGAACCCATTGCTAGACTTGGGTGGCATCATTTGCTTATATTGGTGGCCTCAGTAGCTGGGACAAACAGGCAGGGAAAGTCATGGTTCAATGGAAACCTTCAGTAATAAAATATATGCTAGTTTGTGACCTTCCTCAAAACTTTTTTTTTTAAATAACTGGGAATCTCAGAGAAAGGGCAGACCTTCTGTCCCAGCAATCACTCACTGTCTTTTAAGGCCTAGAAGGAGCTCCCCTCCTTTTAGCAGCAGCAGAGATCTGGGATCCTTCTCATAGAGGTTGCCTAACTGTCCTGACTACCACCCTGCCTCCTCCTTCAGGCCTAAGCTTCCACTCTGAGAATGTAACCATCTGAAGCTTCCTTTGGCTCCTAAGATTCTGCTTGGCTGAGCATCCATTGGGGGTGAACCCCTCAAAGGAAGGTTTGTGATAAATGCCCACCTCTGGAAACACTGGGCCCCTCTACCTACAGGGTCACTTCTCTTCTCTACACTGAGACTTCCCTGCAGCAAGTGGGCTTCCTCCTTATCTTGGCCTGATCATGAGAAAAGCAATAAACACAGTCTGAGACTGCCACCTTCTCAGAGAGTTATCCCAGGATACAGCAGTGCCGAGGCTGTCAGAGTCAGCCCCATGCTGCTCCATGGAACATGGCTTCTCATTAATACAGACAGAGGTGGCAGCACATCCTTGGTGAAAACCAGGGCTGTGTGGGGCTGTGCTGTGTGGTACTTTTTCCTCTGGGCATAATAAGATGCCATCTTGGATTTTGTCCTAGTAGCCATGGCAACTAGAGGAGAAAAATACAATTATATCCAGGTCTATAGTAATAGTGGGAGCTACAGATACTCCCTAGTAGATGGAAGATGGAAAAGTCTCAAGACACGTACTTAAAATTCTAGCCTTTACCCACTCCAGCAGCGGCAAGTGGTCTGGAGAGACGCTAGTGTAATTCAGAGGTTGAAGGTTAATTGAAAGCAGGATGATATAATTCAACTTCCATGAGGTCTTCATCTCCATGGGCTGGGACTCTGCCGTGATGTACTATTTGGGAGTCACCAGAGCTAACCCCTCACCTGTGATTTGCAAGAAAGCCCCGTAAGCTCACTCTTCTCACCAAGCTAGCCTTGGTGGAATCAGACTTTGCCTGTTGCTGGTGCCCATCTGGGATGATGAGATGTTTGCTCTCACCTCTCCAGGAAAACTTAGCATGCCAGAACAGAGTGGGGGAGCTGCCTGTGGGGTGGACGGCAAGGAGGGGTGTCTGCAGAGGCAGCGAGAGAGGACCAGAGAGGGCTGAGAATGTGAAGGAGGACAAGCAGAGCAACACAGTTCAGGTGGTAAGCTCACTATGAGAACGAGCCCTCCAGAAAGCTTGGCGGACAAGATCATTTGGGACGATGAGGAGTCATGGCAGAAAGACAGTCAACAGACACACACAGCCTCACAGAAACCAAGGAAAGGCAAGAAAAGAAAGCCATGTGTTGCTGGGCTTCCGTTGAGCTGATGGCTGCGAGCTCACGGGACATGGATTACATACTCAGTGCACTGCAGCAACTAATTTCTAAGCAGATCAAAATAAATCAGAAAACAAAACCGCCCTGACAGCAGAGCAATGTGGAGATGTGTTAAGAGATAATTACAATCCTTTCTCCCATTTCACTACGTCTCTGCTGCCACGGGTGCCAGCGCTGAATCACAGTTGTCACTCCATCAAGAGGCCACGAACACTGGAGGAAGACTGCAGAGGGTGCCAGCCAAGCATGCCAGCATGCTGGTCTAGGGGGTCAGTCTACTGACAAGGATGTTCATCCCATCCCCAAATCTTAGAACTGTGGCCAAAAAGGGTACCTCATGCCAGCTAGGGGCCACTGTGCCAGGCAATTCTTCCCAACTCCCATCTTCTGGGAATCTGTTGAGCATGGCCACTGTCACTCACTCTGCAAAGAAACTGGCTTCACGGCTTACAATAGTATATCCTAGAGTCAAATCGGTCTAGTTCTATGGGCTCCTAGTCAGGTGGCCTTGGGCAAGGTCCCAGAGTTCTATAATCCTGTCTCCCTATCAAAGAGAAAATAGGCAAATATCAATGGTGGACAGTCACCAGGAGCATTAGAATAATGTACAAACAGTATCTGTAACTGTTAGACATCATAGCATTAGAATAATGTACAAACAGTATCTGTAACTGTTAGACATCATAGCTATTGTTACCCTAGCAAAGCTGACCTGAGAGGCCATCAACTTATGGATCCTTCAGACTACTGCCCAAGTGACAGATGAAGCATCCTAGGTGTCCTTGTTGAAACTTCCCAGACATGTTCCTGACTTCTGAACGGATGCCACAGGTCCTCCGTTCATCGGGGGGGGGGGGTGGTCTGGGGGGCAGCTTAGAATAGGGTCTATAGAATGATGACCCAGTGCCACGAAGAAGAAAGCTACACAGGAAGCAACTTAATACTTGGAGGCTGTTTGCTGCCTTGGTGGGCCCACCAGCATCTCATGTCTCCAGCAACCTGTGAGGATGCTTCCCCAAGACATCTATTGAAGAAGCACAGGTCCTCAGTACCTGCCACTGAAGATCATTGAACTCTCTACCTGCTCCCTCCTGCAGATACTCCTCTCCCTACCTGGAGGCTGAGAAACCAAAGGTCTTAGATGTTGAATAAATTACACTATGAAGTGGCTGCTCCGGGCTGACACTTCTCTTAGGAGATTTCCTTCCTAAGGAGTGTTCTTCCCCTGACAGGATCTGTTGAGAGCAACATGGTAAACACATGTCCCTCTTCTTGTCCTGCTGGAAGAGGAAGGGATGGACAAAAGCACAGAGTCTGTCCTGAACATGGGGCCCAGCGCCTGGAGAGTGAGCAGTAAGTCTCCAAGCCAGCATCTGGTTCTCACTCTGCCAGCAAGCCCCACCCGCTGGCAATGCCAGTCTCTCAAGCATGCTAATGATGTCACCTGCTCTTCTTGAGTGGACTGGGACTTCCTGGTGGGGGAAGGGGAAAAACACCTGCATATCTGCAGTTGACAACACGAAACACCATGCCAGCAGGATGAAAGGCCTTAGGAGATGAGGAGCCCTGCCTGATCCTGCAGATCCATGGCTCTCCTTAGCCCAAGGAAAGTCCAGAGATGTGCCTGCTGCCCCTGCTCCCACAGTCCTCAGCCATGGGTCCTTAAGGACTATGACTTCCTGTATAGAGCCCTTCATCAGCCTTGAGTGTTCCTCCCTCATTTCCTCATGGTCTCCCCTATTCTCTCACCAGAGACTCAGGTCACGTGACAAGACCGCCAGCTGTGCCAATAAGCCAGCCTGAGGGCTTTCAAGGAGGTCACAGGCCCTGAGATCTCTGAGCACTGCAGAAGCTGATGGGGGGCGGGGTTAAGATCCCTCACAATAGCGGGCAGTAAGTGGCTCTGTCTCAGAAGGCTGCAGTCTCAGAGAAGTAATGCCATGAAGACTTTTCTGAGGCCCGAACGATTTGCTCAGTATGTTTTGCAAGCACACAGGGAAGGCCTGGAGACAGAATAATTTGAAAGTGGGGAGCACTCCATCTCAGGATGCACTTTCTAGAGGGGTTTAGATTAAATCAACACAATCTCTGGACAGCCTAGCATGCACTTGCCTCTTTTCCCCTCCTTGGCCTGTGGTCTATCAACATTGGTGTGGTCCCTCGATACTCTGGATTCTGAGTTTGAGCAATGAGAAGCTATACTGAACATGACACGCACTAATTTGGTGTTAAGTTCTGAACAGCAACCAAAGTTTTCACCTTATGGTCCCTCCTTCTTATCCTGTTCTCACAAAATACCAGAAGCCTGGTTTTCTGTCCTTGTGCCTTTGGACCTTGGGATGGTAATGATGTCCGTGCCAGCCAGCAAAATGGCACCTCCTGTCGTCTTTGCTTTCTTTATTCTCTGCAAAGATGCCCTTTGATTCCTCGGCTGCATAGATGATGTATCTTCTTGTGACACCAATTGGACACTAGATGTTCAGTGTGACGTTTAGCTAGGAGTCTAGGTAGGGAAGTACTGGGTGACTGACCCTCTCCTAAAAAGACACCACATCTCAAAATGTCTGCCCAACATCCTCTGTCCTAGAGGGCTGAGTGTGTTTCCAGATCCAGAAACCAGGCACCCAGAACTGCTCTCCCCTCAGTCAAAGCCAGGGACTTCACTGGCACGGGGCCACCAGCAGCCTACTGACTCCTAAGGTTCCCATGTGGATGGTAGCATGGGGCAGAGCTAGTCTAGCTGATTTGTTTCAGCCAGTCTGTACATGACATCCTGAACCCCACTGTTCCCTCCCTGATTTTTGGTTTCACATCCCTTTCACCCTCCACAGAATGTGTTTCTTGTATTTAAGTCATTTTTCTCATTGTTCACCCTTTCCTGTGTAGAGGTGGAGGCATTTTTCAACTGTTGGTGTTTCGATAAAGCCTAAGTGATTAGTCATATATCTATCACCCTTGCTCAACACAGGAGCTTTCAGCACATGTCACCAGGACAGCCAAGAGAAGGCTAGGGCTGGAACACCTAGACCGTTTATTTACAGGACCCTCAGATCTGCCTAGCTGAAGTTTGGCCAGAATACTCAGCACGAATGTGCAGTGTAAGATTGAGTGGGACAGCAAGGACCATTCCGTTCTTTCCCTTGCCTCTTCCGGAACTAAATCATCTTTAGCAGATGGTGTTTCTATCCACAGTCTCCCTGGGAAACCTCCTCACTGCCTAGCAACCTCCAGCCCCGGGAAGTCCTCACTGCAGCCTTCCCTAGCTGCCCACAACTCTAATGGCCCACTACCCAGGGCACTCACAGGAAGAGAGGCCATGGAGGAACCCTCCCAAGACAACAGACTCCATGAGTGTTCCCTTCTTGGAGCCCTTGATAATCCCCCTTCAGACACAAGGTCTCTTACATTCCCCAAACTACCCAGGGGCATCTTCTATGCAGCCACTCAAAGTGTAGGATAGGATGCCACACATCCTCTGGAACCAAGGCTGCTGGGGCCACCTATGAGAGGACCAGCATCAATCAAGTGCTCTGAGCTTTGTTCCTAGGAATATGAGCCCTGCCAGAACCCCAGGCTTCTCAGCCTGCTTTTGGCTCTGCCTCTGTTCACCCCAGCCATATCCTTGAAAGCTGACTCTTCAGAGGAAGAAAGTCAACCCCTTCCCAGTGTCTCCCTCTCCAGAAACCATCTGATTGAGAAATTTTGAAGGATATCATGGTTCACTGACAGAGGAAAACAAACTGGCCCTTAGAAAACACATAGGCTGTTCAAAAATGGAGGCCCATATAGTTACCATTCCAGCAGAGACCCAAAGATCCTAAAAACCTGCTCCTTCTTACCCATCAATGATGTGAGGGCACAAACCTCCTGTCTTTAAAAACCCTCTCTTCACTTTACATGCAATAAACCTGATGTATGGCAGTGATCTGAGACCAAAGGAATAGTCTTGCCAGAGAAGCAGGGCAGCCATAGGATGAGAGTTCCTCCTGGTCACAAAGTAGGCAGTGCTCTTAAACAAGTCACACTGCAAGAATCCCAAAGTTAGAGACATTCTTGCCCCCTTCTCCTTCCTCCCTCTCCTGCTCCTCCTTCTATATCTCCTCCTCAGTGGGAGAGGGAAAACAGGCTCCAAGCATTCTCTACAGATCCTTGACAAAAGAGTTCCAGGACAATGGGTTTCCCCTTTTATGGTTCAGCTCCTTCCCCTGGACTTAGGCCCAAGCCCAGACCAGAGCTGAACATTCATTCTGGTTCCTTCCCCCAACTCCCAGACTATGTCTCAGTTTCTCTTCTGTACAATGGGCAATGCAATGCTGTCTGTGGGCTGTGTTGAAGGAGTTATATTATTCAACTTATGGGTTTATGGAGACAGCAAGTACTAGCCCTGCCAAAGATAGGGATCAGATATACAGGTTGAGCATCTGTAATACAAACTTTGGAGATCTGAGATGGCCCAAAAGCCAAAATGTTTTTGAGAACCACCATGAGGCCACAAGCAGAAAGTTCCATTTCTGAACTCTGGCTGGTCACAGAAACACTGCAGGTGCACTAAAATGACTGCAAGCTTCTTCAGCTCTGTGCTTTTACATGTGTGCAACACACACACACACACACACACACACACACACACGACACCTTACCATGCCTATGTAAGTAGTCAGAAGCCCAGATTGGAAGCCCAAACACTTGGTTTGGACACATGCAACCTGCACCTAATGTGCTTGCTGTGGGAGTGAACAGACGGGAGGAAACTCAGCCAAACCCACAGGCCACTTCTACCATAATTCCCTGTAAGTACCCACAGTCAGGGGACAGGCCGGGCTTCAGAGCATGGCAAGAGACAATGCCCACTGGAAGTCCTCCTCTTGTAGAGATACGATACAAAGCAAAGGAAGACAAAAAAAAAAATCCTACAAAGCCACACAGCACTGAAGATTCTCCTTCACTCCCCAGAGGCTTCAAGAAAAAAAGAGCTCAGCCCACAGACCTAATAAGAATTTGAAACTCATAGACGTTCTTGTCATTACTGGGTCTTAGGAACTGGCCCCATTAGTTTTTATCCCTCAGCACACAGATGCGCAAAGAGAGGCTAAGAAGGAGAAGTTCATAGCTCAGACATCACAGCCTGCAGGGACGGAGGGACCCAAGTCCCTCCGATTACAAGCCCCTGCCCTTCCCCAGCCTCTCCCTCCATCTCAGGTCTCTTAACACATTAACTCCACGTTTTGCTAAGAGCTTCACAGTGTCTTACTGGGTGTTTGTGATGTTCACTGAAGTGGGAAGATCTTGTTTTTAATCTTCTGCCTCATAGAAAGCCAGGCCCAAGGTTTCTCACTCAGCACAACAGAGCCAAGTCTATTTTCACTCCCAGACCACGACAGCTCCTGCTTCTGTCTGACCCCAATATGTCTTCCACAAAGGGGGAAGGGACATAAAAACCACATCCAACTCTGGCAATCATGGACCTCAAACACCAAGCCCCACATAGCAAGTGTGTCTGGAGGACTAGTGGAATAGTGGAGAAGGCAGAGGGGATAAGAGCAGGTGTCAAAGGTTGGAGTGTGCCAAGGGCTCCATGCCCCTGGATCAATAACCTAGTTTAATGACTCCGGACCCCTGCCAGTTACTAATGCTCCAACCCAGGTTTTGTACATGATAATGAGGCCATATGCTCATGCAATGAGCAGCTCAATGCCATCTCTAAAAAGCACACCTAAGAGGCTCATTCTGAAGACAAAGAAGGGGAAAGCGAGGCTGGCTGCACTGGGGAAAGGAGGCTCCGAGCCTCTGATGGCATGCCCATTGTGCCCGCCTTCCTGCCCATTTCTCCCAGCAGCCTCTGCTCTAGAGCTCTTTGGTAGCAGATCGGGAAAACTGTTATTCTGTCCACGAAGCCCAGGGATGAGGCATTTAACTCCTCACACTGCCAGATGTAGTGTGGGAGTTCTGATGCCATCACTGCACGGAGCAGGGTACAGAGAGAGGGCAGACAGCAAGTGAAACAGTACAGGGTCTTGTAGAAATTCACAGGGAAGCAAAGAGCCTCCAAGAAGCGCATCATGACCAAGCCCACCCACATCTCCCCTTGGGGAGCAGATAGGGCTTGGGGGGTGGTGATAGTGAGGAGAACCATGGGTAGTTCAGAAAAAACAAAAACAAAAACAAAAACAAAAACAAAAACAAAAGGCATAGCCCACAGAGCCCAGACCTCTCTCCTCACTTTTGGGTTCAATCCACTGCCCCTAGGCTGTACCGTGGCATCTCTGGATGAGACAAGACTACATTGAAGCTGCTGCACTATCTGCAAAGGAGTCCCCAAGGAGACCTGCTGCCCAGCTACCACAGAATGGAGAAGGCTTGATTACCTGAGAAGGGATAGGTGTGGGAGGAAGCACGAGCAGGGTACAGGACTCTCTAGTCCTTGCTAACATTCCACCTCCCCCACTACTTAGTGAGGAATAAGCAGGGAGAACAAGATGCAGACGGGGGGGGGGGACATTTTTCTTCCTTCATGTAGAAGGGTGCTCCAAGCACCTATGGATTCAGAGATACCCAGAACTGAGCTTTTTGCCTGAAACAGGAATGGGCCAAGTGCTTCAGATAGCTGGCTCCCAGGTCTGTAATCAAAAAGCTGTTGGTTAAGAGCCAAGAGTGGAGCTCTTCACCAAGAGATCCAGACAGCAATGGTCATTAGCCATCCCATCCTAAGGTCTGTACAGGTCAGTATGACCCTACCTCCATCACAGGGATCAAGGCCTCATGCCACGATGCCAGCAGAGATAGCAATCTTCAGCCTCCCTCACCGGCCTGGAATTCCCTGCTGTTGTTGCCTAATTCTCCAGGTCACTTGCGGGCAAGAATGACCTCAGCTTCACAGGAAGGCACCCGAGGGCCAACTTTTAAGGAGAAATCCAGAAGCTGAAGACACAGTTTAGAAAGAGCAGCTCGGACTACTGGCACAAAAGAGAGGGGGATTTGCAAACAATGGATTGGCATGGGGTTGGGCATGCCAGAGGATGCAACTCGGAGCCAGCTGAGGTGAGTGTGGAAGAGGACAACGTCAGGCTTGGCACAGAGCTAACCACCCACACTGAGTGTACAAGGACCAGCGCAGCCGAAGATACTTCTTGAGGCATACTGTTGAAAGCACCGTGTTCATACACCAAGTGGTAAACTATCAAGGGGCTAAGTGACCTCAGGCCTGCCATTCCTCCCAACCTGGCTCTAGAAGCAGAGAGTTCAAGTGGAGTAGATCCAGGGTGAGCTGAGAGGAAATATGAGTATGTCGGTACTGGTAAGCCAGGGCTCTCAGCCTGGAACAGTCGCAAGGGTTCCATGACTTGCCCTATATCGTTGACGCGTCTAGGTGAGCAAGTTACACCATCTCACAGTACAGAAAGAAGAGAGGGTTGGGCAGAATGCTGTCTGTGGTCCTGGTTAGTTGAGAGTTCAAGGCCAGCCTGGTCTACCTAGTAAGCTCCAGACTAGTCACGGCTGCATAGTAAAACTTGTCTCAAAGAAACAAAAACAGAAACCTCCTTCTGCTTGTGTTCCCCAGAGCTTTAGAGCCAACGGCATGTGCCACCACACCTGGCCCAGCCCCTGAGATCTTTGATCCTACCAGCATTGGGAGTGTACTATTCTTTAAGGCATAACCATGCTATGACCCCTCTTTGCTCAAAGCCCCAAGAGCTCCGCGTTTCACCAGGAGAGAAAGACATATACAGCCCAATGACCGCCTATGAGGCCTTAAGCGTTGTTTTTTTTTTTCTCCTCCATTGCTCATTGTCCTCATTTTATCTCAAAGGACTCTGGCCACACCTGCCTCCTCCCCGTTTCCCACATTCTCTTGGCACCTGCTGTTTCCTCAGCCCTTGAATGTCCTCTCCAGGATGTGTCCAGAATGTATTGAATCACCCTGAGTCTGTCTTTGATCCAATATCATCTGCTCAAATGGACTTTCACTGCATCTTCTATTTGAAACCTTGGCCTCATCTTGAATCATCTACAGCCTTCCTTCCATTTACTTCCCCTCTGCAGATAACACTACATATCCACTCCCCCCCCTCCTTTATTTTCTTCCAGGAAAGCACAAGCTCCCAGTGGGCAAAATTTCTTGTTAGATTTGTTCACTGATGTAACTATTGACACACACACAATAATGTTGGCACATCAGAACTGCTTGCCAAATACTTGTTGAGTGAACAGTAGTTCTCACTACCTATAGGAACATCAAGAATGGTTTAAAAAGACAAGATGAGGGCTGGAGAGTTGGCGCAGCAGTTAAGAGCACTTGTTGCTCCTGCAGAAGGTTTGAATTTGCTTCCTAGTAACCATAACATGACTCACAGTTTCAGGGGATCTGACAACCTCTTCTGATTTCTACAGGCATCAAGCACGATGTGGTGCACATACATACATGCAAGCAAAACGCCCCCACACATGGAATAAAAAGCAAATCATTTTTAAAAGAACATGTTTGTTCAGTGGGGCCGAGAATCCGCTTCCGGAACGGATGTCCCTCCTCTTTTGCTTGATTGACAGTGTTCCTCGTTATCACTAACTTTTGGACTCAGTATATGTCCAACGTTCCATAAACCCACCTCAAACCTGTGAAACAGCATGCTAGCTTTTAGCTGCCACCAGGTTTCCTCGGGCTCTGACTGACTCTGACCCTATCAGACACAGATACTTGTCCGCTAGTCTACAGCTACTGGCCTGTCAGGTTCCTGAGCTGACTCTCAGTCCCCTGTCATCCACCTAAGATCACAGATCAGTGACCTCTAAAAAAGGAGTGACAGTTCTACCACACTGAAAGGCAGAGCCATGGCTCCCACTGTCCTGGGTTCTTTTATTTTTATTTTCCCTTGGAGATGATGGAGGAAACAGACTGCTGCTCGAAACGTACCAGGTGTTTAATAGAGGGCTAAGTACGAAAGGCTTCCAAACCGCATGCCAACACAGCAGCTTGCCGCAGCGTTCAGCCTAGTGCCTGCATTATGGCTTCTGGACTCCATAAAAGGCAGAGGGGAAGATGCCTGGGAGCGCCAGCTGAGTGTCACATGGCTTTCATATCTCCCACTAGGTAGACAAAGTCCTGGGCTCCTGTCTTGGCCTCTCCTGAGCCTCAAAGCTCCCCACAATGCTCCTGAACCTATCAAACCAAAGCTACTTCTCCAGCTTCCCCCTGCCACAGATCTCAGACAAGAAACTCAGGCAAAGTTTAGATCTAAGTGTGAAGCCCCCCACACTGATTTATGACCACACCACATCTCTGCCTCTCAAAGACACCAAGGAGACAAGATGATGGCAAGATGAGGCAAGGAGGGAAGGTGACATCTAATCAACATAATTTGCATATCAGTGCACGTATACATAGCCTGTGACAGTGCTGCAGACCGATATACAGGAAAAGATTTTCAGGGCTCCCTCTGGCCACAAGAGAAGGTAGGGGACCCCTCTACAGAAGGCACAGTGGCTTTGCTGCTGCATGGGTTATATGGGAATCCTTGTAGAGATTGGCCCCACTTATGTATAAGAAATTCCCCCATAACAGTATGTCTGCTAGTTCATGGTGACATTTACAATTCAATGATAACCGCAGGCAGAATTATACTAAATACACGTCAGAACGGCTCAGCTCAGTGGTTCTCCCAAGTTTATTCAAGGAATCTGAGGGCCCCAGAGACCTCTGCAGCTCCTCCGTGAGGATTCCTGGTGATTCTAAGGTGCTACTGGCCTTTTACTCCAATGTCCTCACAAATGTCCCTTCACAGAGGCTACCTGATGTGACATCGTAGTACACTGAGTGACTGCAGGTACAAGAATCCAACTGCTGGCATCAAGCAGGATGCTAGAGAAACATACGAAAGGGTAAAGTAGGGTTCTTCTCATTAAATTGTATTTGCTTCTACAGTTGTTTTTAATTGAATGCTTTGTTCATATATATATATATATATATATATATATTTCACTATTTTTAGTAAGTTAAATGTTAGCTAATGGAACAATGAAACACACATATGTATAAACCACCATGGAGTCTTCAGCCATTGTTGAAAGGAGTCCTGCACTGCGAGCAAGAGGGCTGAGAGCTGCTGCACTCACTCACTCTAGCATTCTCGGATACTCCGAGGTTGCCACTCACCCCTGGCTCCGACATATCTTCTCCTCACCTCTGTCTGGTTACCCAGAGCCTCTCACCAACTCGACAAGCCCATGCGGTATATGGGGCGTGAAACCCATCAAGTGATAAAAATTCAGCAGACACTTAATTCAGCCGGTTTACACCATTTGTCTCCACTTTGCCATTGGAATAGAGAAAGTATGGGCTGGAGACATAGCTTAGTACCTACCCTGACTGTTTTCTATGCATGAGACTCTAGGTTTAAACCCAGGTTTGTGGTGCATGCCTATAATCCCAACGCTCAGAAGGTAGAGGCAGCGGGAGCAAAGCTTAAAGGCCACCCTTACACAGGCTTGAAGTCAGCCTGGTATACAACACAGGAGAAGTGGGGACAGCTCTTTTCCAGCAACCAAGATGTCAGAGGATAGGCCTGGCTGGCAGTTCTGTGTAGTCCATTCTTATAGCACCAACAGGCTCAGACTGACTGGTCACCCTCTGCCTTGATGGAGAGGTGACCTGTTCTCAAGTGTACAGGAAAGAACTTTAGAGGCTGGAAATCCCCAGGCTTCACCCTAACGTCGGCTGGGCCAAGAGTTCTGCACACCCATGACCCACGTGCAAGTGACAAGAAACTATAGGTGTGACTGTATCATGAGTGGCTAGGCTGATTCTGTTTAACATCACAGCCCTTGTGTTTCTGGCTTATCCTAAATACCAAGCTCCCTTAAAGAATAGATGTGACGCAGGTGACAGCCTGATCCTCTGAAGGCCACCTTACTTGTCACACAGTAGCTACGAAGTATCTTTCCAGGCTGCCTCAGGCCCATCTGCTCAGAGGTCTAAGCAAGGAGGCCGACCTCTTGATTGACATTTCCCTTTCACTCTGCCAGAGGCCATCTGTACTCCCAACAACCTGACAGCCCTGAGCGGTCATCCTCCTGCAGGCACAAATGGGCAGGAACATGATGCTGAGACCCAGGAGTGAGAGCCACTAGTCATCCCCGCCTGGCATGACAGGACCCAGGGAAGAAGCCCTTCTCTTCTCACAGTAGGTTCTGTTCTTACAGCAGCATCCTGAGACCTGGTCCCCAGCCCTTCCCATGCTTTTTGGGACTTCCAAGGCCTCAGTAAGACCAGTCTGGATCCAGGTCCTTCCTGCACAGTCTGCAGATGGCAAACAGAAAGGAAAGCTGACTTACTCAAGGTCACGAAGCATGCCAGCCAAGAAGGACATCCAAGCTCCGGGCACCCACGACACTAGGTTCACACAGCTAAAGCTCCTTTGCATCTGTGGGGTTCGGGACCACTGTATATTAAAACTGGGTTGTGCACCCTCTGCCTTACATCACAAGGCTCTTGCTCTTCAGAGAGAAGATGCCAGGCTAAGCCAGACATCCCCTCATCTATAAGTCCTTCAGAGAAACCATTCATCAACTGCCATCCAGTGTGAGGAAAAGGAGACAGTGGTACCTTCCTCTTAACAGCAAAGTGCAAGGAGCAGGTCAGAGCACAGAGAGGTTTACTCCACCTCGTGTCTTCCATTCTCAGAGACTGACAAGACCACAGCCATATTCCAATCCCCATCTACAACAAATCACCAAGGACAGTTGCTGAAATGGAGGTCTCCTTTTCCCTGGTCCTCTGGGACAGGTGTCTCATTGTGGGGTTGGGGAGATCCCTAACTCCAGACAACCAGTGTGGAAGGTGAGGAGCCAAGTGGACCCCAGTTTAACACAGCTTGGATGGGAGAGAGGCAAAGGAAACAACAGACACAGCTTCAAGCTGGCTTCTTTAACCTCAATCTCCATTTCTGCCCTAAAAGACAATTCATAAATTAAAGGTTGGAACTGGGGAGATGGCTCAGTGGTGGGGTTATTTGTTGCAATTCCAGAAAGATCCAACTTAGTTTCTAGCACCTGTGTTTAGCAGCTCACAACAGCCTGACACTCTAGCTCCAAGTGTACCTGGCTTCCACAGGTACTTGCACTCTTGTACACACATACACACACACACACACACACACACAGAGAGAGAGAGAGAGAGAGAGAGAGAGAGTTAATAAAATCTTTTTCAAAACACAGGGTTAGAGATAGTTTACATGATGCTCGAGATGAAGAGAGGGGTGGAGCAGGTTTCGTGAGAAATGGAAAGGCTTACACCTACCCTGAGTCTTCAACAGGCCCTGAGAAGACCACTGTGTGTCACCAGGAGCTCTTGTGTCCTCTCCTTCCCTCCATCCTGAGGCACATGGAGCGAAGGCATGTCTGCAGGTCCCCAGCCGTGAAGACCATGAGACCAGATCAGTTCTAGAGATGAGCTCTGTGGTACCCAGAGCTTCAGGGGAGAAGCAGGGTTCACAGAGCATAACTCATGACTTTCTGTCCCTGCTCCTTTTTATCCTAAATGTGGTCCAGCCAACCCAGAGTGACCGGAAGGGCCAGCCCAGGAATGTCTCGAGGTTCACCATCCTGTGCTTTATGGCACAGACAGCCATGTAAAAATCCCTTTGACCTGCTCCTGCATTCCCCCTGTACTCAGTCTACAGCCTCACTCCTCACTTACAAAGTGTTCTCAGTGATTCTAGAGACCTAGCATCTGAGACAGGCTTCCTACTAGGTGCTAAGTTAATTCTGAAAGGAACGGTCAGAACTGCAGTTAGACAGGGCTGGTTTAGACTTCAGTATAAATGTCTGCCAACATGCACTACTTACACAGATATAAGGGGAGATGTGGGCACCAGCACCTTCTGAGGACCTACTGTGGGTTCCAGAGAATCCCATGCCCTCCTGTCAGGCAGGCAGCAGTAGTTTTGAAGAGAAGAGAGAGCTATTGAGATAATGATATCTTTTTTTTTTTTTAATAATGTCATTGTCTAACTGAACGGTGTCTGGTGCTCTGGGCAGTGGCCAGTAAAAAATACTTTTTGTCCTTTTGAGGTTCAGAATCTATTAATAAATAATACATAGGAAGCATACAGATTAACCCAGAATAAAGCTTTATTACAAACAAGTTCAAAAATGGAAGTGGCTTAGATCAACTTCAAGGGAGCTGGTATTTCACCTAAAATTAAACCTCTTCACCCTGGCAAAAAAGGTAGGGCCTCACAGAATTTCCCCTCCAGGCCAGAGCAGGTCTCTGGAGCTGGACGAGTTCTTCTTTAAGGATGAGTGAGTCCTAGAAGAGAGAGAGTTCTAGAAGGGCTAAGCTTGTGGGTCAATCACAGGTGCTGGCTATCTACTATCAACTTGACACATACTACAGTTGCCTAAAAAGAGGGGCCCCCAACTGAGAAATCCCCTCCACCAATTGACCAATCTATGGGTTACTTTCTTAATGACTGATTTGGGAGAGCCCAGGCCACTATGGAGAATTCCCTGGGCAGGTGGTCCAGGCTTATATAAGAAAGTAGACTTAGCAAGTCAGTAGTTAGCATTCTTCTGCTATGTCTACCTCTGATCCTGCCTTGAGTTCCTGCCTCGAAGAAGAACCAAGATCAGGATGTGTAATCCAAATAAACCCTTTCTTCCCCCAAGAATCCTTTCCCAACTTCCTTCCACCTCCCACTCAGGACTCACCCACTTCCCTGATCCTCCTTCCAGACAGTCTTGAAACCCCAGAGATAGGTATATAGTATCGGAGCTAAAGACTTGAAGAGGCCCTTGACCATAGCCAGATTAGAGAGGCCACTCTGCATAAACCAATCCTTTTTTGGACTTTCTGTTTCAGGCACAGTGAGTATTTGCACATCTTGAGCCCCAGAAGGCCACCCCGTGGATAAACACATCCAAGCAAGCAGCGGTCTCTGGTGGAAAGACATCATTATTAATTGGGGTTCTAGTTCTCCTTGTAACTGCAGCAGGCAATGAGCTGACATGATTTAATGGTATGCAGGCTCTTCCAGAACTCCAGGAGACACTCCACAACCAACATCACAAATGTTAGCTGCAGAGTGGATGTGAACTTAGGCAGTCTTTATCAGCATGACATGGACCTAAGCTGTTTCAAGTGACTGGCCACTTGGACTGGACTGCCACAGAGAGAGGGAACTTTCACAGGGTAGAGGTGCAGGAGGAGGCAGGTTTTTGTTAGCTCTACCTCACAGATGCCAAGTCCAGGAGAACGGCAGTGACTGGGGTCTATTGCACCCCGTGCCAGGCATCCACCTAAGCTCTCCCCACCCACCCCCAGCTCCCACTTGAACTTGGCTCTGATCGCCAAAGTGTTTTTCACTTACGGAGACGAGGAAGATTCCATTCTCTGGGGCAGCTGTTTCTAATTATTTGTCTAAGCATAATACATAAGCAAAGGGAATCTGAGTTACAATTTCTTTTTCTACCCACCAGAAGCTATATGCATTCACACATACAGGACCAGGGCCAGGCTCGGGCACACTTGCCTGAATCCATGTCAGAAAGGTTGGTAATGGGGACACTCAGGTATGGCAGTTATATCCATATGAGGACCAGGGCACTTGGCTCCTTCCCAGTGGCTCTGTTGAGTAAGCCAACCTCCCTGACTTGGGTATTTCTGCTGGAAATCTTGATGCTATTTCTTGCCTCAAAGCAACCTCCATCCCAATGAGGGGCTTCAACAAGGTCAGACGTCTTTTATTTTTTTTTAACCTCACTGCCCTAAAATGATGAAAGTAGCTCCTCTAGCCATCAGCTGTCCACCCCATTCCAAATGGCAGCCTCAGGAGGCCATTATATAAGTCATCTTTTCCTCCGAGTCCTCCATTCCTGTCACAAGGGTTGTGGTGTTTGCCCAGGCTCTGCAGAGGCATTTAGAAATGAGCTCTTATTCCCCAGTGATCACAGAAATGAAGAGTATAGCACACACACTCGCACGCGTGCACACACAAACGTGTGCACACACACATGCACGCACGCACACACACACACATGTGCATGCATACACACTCACGCGCACACACACTCGAGAGGGGGGTGGGCATGTGGGCATGGGGGCAGGGAGCAGTACTAACACATAAACCTGTCCAACCCATGCCTTTCTCAATCAACCAGACCTCTCCATAGGACAGTAGTGCTGGCTTAGTACAGAGAGTCCTCCCCTCTGCCTCTCACAGTGCACACTGTGAGTAGCTCACACTATTAACTTGCTCACACCATCTTGCAGCACGACATTCTCAAAGTACAGAATATTGGGGTAGATGTGATGGCCTCTTTCCCAGAAAACACAGAAGGACAGGAAAGCTACCGGAGAAACTTGCAAGTTCAAAGACTACAACGTGGTTATTATTTTGAGTATCTTCTCATCCCCACTGAGACCATAGAAACCCCCCACAACAACACAAAACTTCCACCATAGCCATGAGGAGGGACTCCCTCAAGGAGCATCACTGGTTGGTCCAGGAAGTACTTGAGGAACTTTACTGTTGGAACTTCCAGAATGCTCGGGCCTGGGTTGAATTGGAGTATTGGTTTGCATTTTTACTTCCATGTGATTCGCTATCTCCACACACTAGAAATGACCAGCAAGAACCCTTGAGTGGTTCTTGGTGTCAATCAAATGCAGCAACAGTAGTGGTTCGAGTCAACATGCCTTGAGGCCTCTTGGATATTAGAAATTAAGGTCGAATGGCCAGTCTCCCAACAGCCCAAAGACCTATCTTATTATCACAGTGCTCACTTCACCAATGGAGAAACCAAGACGGAGGGTTGCTGTCACTTGTTCAAGTCCCAGAGACTTGGTTAAACGTCAGAGCCACAATTGTACCTTGGTTGTCCAGGAAGATACAGCCAAGGGTGTGGTTCACTTTGTTTCCTGTGTCTAATTAAACCCTGCTCTCTTCCAGAGGTTATTCCCACTAAGCATTTGGGAGTATCTCCGTACTGCTCTGAGGTAAGCTGGACTGCTTCATCTTCAGAGAAGAGGAATGTCCACTTCTGTCCCCTAATGGAAATCATGACCTTGCATGTGTCATTTCTTATTTGGCTTGGGTGTCACTTGGCAGCATGTAGCATCTGTTGGCTCCTGGGACACTCTGGGCTGACCATCTCACTTGTGAGCCGCTCACCTGAGAAACCGAATGTCGTGGATGGGAATGGTGCAGCGCCTTCACCATGGACAGGGGTGTTCCCTTGGGCCACTGGTCCTCCCCAAGGAAATTTCTCCTTGAAAGGCTACCCAGGATTCCCAGCATTATGGTGCTGGCTCTTTATGTATCCATCCCTCTCCGTAACTAGTGAGGAGATGAGCATGGGACAGAATCCTCCTTGAATGTATTGTAAAGAAGCATTCAGAAGCCAGAAAGGGAACATCACGGGGTTGTGTAATATAAACAGAGCCTAAAGGAAGTGTCTGTCCGTTGCAGCAGACCTTTGACTAGAGCCTTCTTAGGTCATATGAGATGGTGATGCTTCTCATGAAAAAATACACACATCACACATCTCACACACACACACACACACACAGACACGCACACACACACACACACACACACACACACACGCACACACGGCGGGGGAGACAGACACAGGAAATGAATGGCTTTCCTTGAGAATGGGAAAGGTTATCTCTGAGGTGGCAGAGCCTCCTTTGATTCAACGTGTCAGTAATTGCTTATCTAGCATCTCATGACACCTGCCTTGTAGCGTGTCCCTGCCTCCAGACACTCACTATCTGGCTAGAAATGTAAGACCATCACATCAGATAACCATAGCTTTAGTTCCTATAAGCAAATGTATGGCCTATTACTAGTTACTCAGAACTGTGTACAAGTAATCCTTACTGCCCAAGGGCCTACAAAGCACTAGAAGCTAACCCAAAACAAGAGGCCTCTGTCCATACTATTCTAAAACAAAACAGGAAACCCTCTAGACAAAACACCCAAACGCCAGGGTTAGCCCTACCACTTACAAGCTATGTGACCTTGTGCAAGTCAGTTCACCTCCTCTATCTAAAATAAACAACAGCAGTGCTTCTCAGTCCTACTACATAGAAACCTTTCGTGCTGGCATAAAACCATTCTGCAAGCCAGGCAAGTGGCTTGGACAGGCCATTTATTGCTCTCGTTTACAGACGAGGAAACTGAGGCTTGCAGCAGTACCAGGCATAGGGTCTGTGGCCTCATAGCCTGTGACCCAGGTCTTATCCATAATGTGTCTCCAGTCACGAGGACAAACAGGAAGAGCCACTGGAAGTCTGGAAGTCGAAAAGTAGAGCTCGCCACAGGAGGCCAGCAGGCCACTGTGATCTGTAGCCCAGGCAGCAGCACTCCAACAGCAGAGCCGCCCCATATCCCCACTCATTCATCTTCTCCAGTCACGGGGCCGCTTCAGAACTTGAGCAGATGCTGTGGAGCCTGTCCTTCCTCTGACCTACTTTCCTAGGCTGTCCATGTTTGATGATGGATCACGTATATCCATCCCCTTCACATGCGCACTCTCTCCTGTTCACATGTTCTCTGGAGTCAGCGTGTGGGTGGTGGGTAAGGGCGAGAAGCAGGGAAAAAAAACAACAACAAACAAACAAACAACTGACATGGCATAACGGGAAGATGTGGACCCGGGGGCAGCCTTAACCTTAGCTATTTCCTAAGTATTTGAGCAAGTCTACTTTACTGCTAGCCTCTGTTCCCTCATATTTAAAAATGGGAGTAATGAATTATTCTGAGGGTGAAACGTCACAATGAGTAAGAACATGGAGCCTGTTTGCCCACCCTGAGGCCCAGGGAGCCTGTGGCAAATGCTATCTTCACTCTGCACCTCTGCTCCTTCCCATGTGGAGGAGGCAATCTTCGAGAACAAATCGAGTCAGAAACAGAGCTGCAGGGAGCCTTTGAGAACAATGCTGCCCTCCCCGCTGACATTGGGTCCCACTGTTCTAAGGGACACAGCACAGGCTGACCATGCACACTCTATCTCCCTTTAGAGCATTGTTTCAGAAACACTGGAGGTGTTCCGAGGACTGAGACACATATCCACAACACACCATTAAAACACAACCGGAACTCCATATTGGTCAAAACATGGGAAGATGGTGGTCTGGGAAATTGAGAAACTGAAACGCCTGCATGGTATTGGCAAAGGGCAAAGCAGAAAAGAGGACAAACTGGGTGGAGAGGAGCAAGTGGGCAGCCAAACATGCAAGGCCCACTGCACCATGGTACGGAGCAGGAAAGGGTAAAGAAGTTACGGTGTGGTTTGGCCAATATCTATCACATCAGCCATTTAGCGAGTCTGGTGTGAGGCACCTGGTGGACAGTGGGCCCAGCTTGGATGCTGTTCACAGAGATTTAAAGAAAGCATTGCTTTGTACAGCAGCTGTTCTTGCTGTGTGGGACTTGCCATCTCGATCTAGGCTGTCCACGGCACTTCCAAAACAGGTCTGTCACTAATTCTGAGCCACGTGGATGGCTTTGGTTTAGCTTCTGCCTACCCCAGGAAAGTGACAAGCACTTTTCTACACCCAAGGGCTTCATTCGAAGATAGAACCCGCAATCCTGTTCTATTCTCCCCTCTGCAGGAGTGCTCAGGTTGCTGAGTTTTTAAGCCACTTTATTCTAATCAACTCACAAACAAACACATCACACAGCTGGCTGAAGGCAGCCTGCCCCAAATTTCATGCATCTCAGTGCGTTTCTATACAGTTAGAATGGCTATTATGATGTCATGGAACTTTGCTCAGGATTTTATGCTTTTTAAATTACATTTTTCACTTATCTAACACATACTCACACACACACACACACACACACACACAACCACATTGTGACCAATATTTAAAAAAAATAGCTGTACAGCATCTTGAGTCACTCATGTCCTTTTGTCTATATCTGACCCTTCCCCATCACTTAGTAGTACTCTCTTTTTTCATTCCAAGCGAGAGAATTTCTTCCTCTCCATTCTTGTAATTCCCATGAGGAAGAAAACCACGTCTGAGTCAGTGGACCAGGCCACCAAGCAACACAATGACAGCTTCCAGCTTCTCTGAAGAATTATCATCTTCTGAATCCTAAGGATCCTGTTAGTATTGATTCTTAAGCAGCATATATATATATATATATATATATATATATATATATATATATAATTCAGCAGTTTAGCCTTCACTGTTGATGGATATAATCCATAAGAGTAACAAAGCAGTTTGAAAGAAATTTAATTCTTGACAGATCACCTTTTCAAACATTTCAGTTTCAATTTTATCCACAATGTTTATTTCTTCCCAATCCACATGCTGCAGGATTTCAATACTAAGTCTCTAGTGGCAGCCTGCCTTACTGGTCATACTGTGGGCCAGTTCCTTCCTGCCCCTTGTTTGAGCCCTGTCAGCCTGTACCACCCCTGCAGATGCTCAAAGGCCCCAGCCAGAGAAACAGATGGACACAGTTGCTGAGCTGCAGCAAACAGCACACCTGCATACTCAGCCTCCGTGGAAGCAGCCGGACAGGAGCCAATGAAGCATCCCAAAAACCTGCTCTGGGAATACCGCTGAAATTGGAAAGGAGGCAGGTGGAAGGAAAGAAGAACAAGCTAAACCAGAGGGAAGATGCGCCGGAGGAAACTTGAGCTTCCTGGGAGAGAGATGAAAATGCCTGTGTCTGGTAAGATAAGCCCAAAAATACAAGGTATTAGGGACTAAAGCATTCTTCAGAAACCCAGCTTCCAAGACCCTTCCATGAGAAAATGAGCATGAATTTAAAAAAGCATGGCATCGGGGAGCAGAGGACACCTGCCTTCAGTCTCAGCACTCCAGAGGCCGAATCAGGCCAACCCCAATGGTTCCCAGCTAGCCATACACAGCCAGGGCTATGTAGCAAGACACTGTCTCTCAAACATAAACAAATAAAGGAAATGCATGGAATGAAAGCTTTGGGGACTGGAAGCCAAGAGCTGTCTCAATCCTCGCGGCCACTCTGGTAACTACTGAAACACACAGTGGCTACTGAGGCCCGGAGGAGGGAACCAACCTGGGCGCTGTCCCCAAGCCAACCCCACCCCGCCAGCCAGCCGGCAGCTTTGCTCATATCAGCATTCACTCTAATGCCCAACTCATCTTTCCATTACCCTTCCTTGCGCACTAAAGGACTCAGGGTGGCACTCTTCGCACAGAACTAGAGCTTCCCGACTTTTAGGGGCTATGATGTGACCAGCACGACAGAGTTCAATCCTCTCTGCCCTCCCTTTTCTCTATTCCGGACGTATAAGGACAACAACACATTTCAACATTAAACTCAAGGTAACACTTACAGTTTTGACTGCCGCTCTCATCTGTGTGTCCTTCATGTAATGTTGTCCCAGAACAAGCACCATCCCCATGCTTATCCCTGTGTTATCCCAGCGTTAGCCCCATGTTATTCCCATGTTATCCCCATGTTACTGATGAGGGAATGTCGCCTGCTGCAAAGCAATCTGATCAAGGACATTAAACAAGTTTTGAACTTCCAAAACCAGAGCCAGGGGCTCCCAATTTATCTGGATCACTCATCCCCAGGGAGATTCTTCTCTCTCAGCACTTATGAGAGTCCTCATATTTTGTGTCACGGAGAAAAGATGGAGAATCTTTCTCTACTTTTATAAGGACACTGTCTGTGGGAGCTGAGGAGGGGGCTCAGCGGGTAAACCATTCGCCTTACAAGGCTGAGAACCGGAGTTCAGATTCCCAGAATCCACATAAAGCCAGATGTGGCAGCTCACATCTGTGACCTCAGTGCTCCTGCACTATGTGGAGGGATGAAAGAATGACTGGCAGCTGGTACACGGCCCAGCGGACAAAACAGCAAACTGCAAGAGACCTCGTCTCAAACAAGGTGGAATGTAAGGTTGACCTCTAAGCTCCATATTCACACCAGGGCACATGCATGCTTACATTTATATCCACAAAGACACATGCATACTAAAACAAGGGTAGGAAGAGAGAGGGGCTGTGGTGGGGGGGTAAAAATATAAACCATAAAAACCATCTTTGAATAATACGTGACTAAACTACCTACAGGACCAAGTGCCTCAGATTCCCTCTCTCTCCTCCAAGAGAGTAACCCGACACAACACTTGAAACTTCAATGTCAAAACCCAGCCTGCATTAAGTGGGCTGTCAAGACTCAGAATTACTTGTTGGCTCTGCACCTGAAAGGAATCAGACTTTCTAATGTCTCTTAAGGTGCTCTGTGAGCATGGTAGAATTTCTCTCCCAACTCCCCAGTTGCCAAACCTTTTAGCCACACCGGTGCACTAATCACCAGATATCAGAATGTGGGAAACTTCTAGGTCTGAAGCTCAGAAACCATACGAAGGCAAGGGTGGGGAAGTAGGATGTGTCTGTGCAATGTTCCAATCCAGTTGTTTCTAAGTTCAATAAAGGCAGCTTTGTTTGTACCGCGTACGTACATGGCTCAGCAACATTACTTCTGTAAGGCGAGCATATCATAATGAACTAGCCATCCAGCCCCTCCTTCACAGGGACTACCAGGTTTTTGTAGCCCCATATACTTACACTGGTTATTCTGAAAAGTAAAAAAAATATTAAAGGCTTCCTAGTTTCAATGCTTGAGCCTTCATCCCAAACAAGACTGTCTCCATTTGATAAGCTAGAACAAAGAGTCTATGGAGCCAACAGAATTTCATGGTCTCTGAATAAACTTACATAACACACACACACACACACCTTCACAGAAACAGACAGGAAGATCAGTCAAGACTGCATTTATTACTTGCAGTTTTGAATATTACAATCTATCATGATCATCTCTATGCTGTGGAGATACTCAGAAGCAAATACGTAAGAGTAGAGATGGAAAAGGGAAAGGAAGGCATTGTGGGTCTTACTTCATACAGTCTGACGGCCATTTGTTAATGTTCTTTCCAAAGATGTTCTTTCCCAAAGTTCTGCTCGTCCATGGAAAAACGATATTGTTGGCTAGCTTGACGCATGCAAACTTGGGTACCCATGCACTGAAGATTCAATGTGAAACTGGCAATACCTCAAAGGAAGTCAAATATTTACACTTGGGATCAGAGTACTTGAGCCTCTTAGACTGGATACAACTCTCTGCCACATTCCTATAGGGATGAGTCTGAGAGGCCCCATGTGACCAGCTAACGCAATCGAGTCTGTCACTCCTTCTAGTGAACAGCAGTAGAATCAACATTTGCATGCCATTGGGTCTTGCGGATTCTTGTTCCTTGGCTCCATCCAACATCAGTCATCTTATGAGTGTCACTGGAGAGGAACAGAGTGCTTCTCTGATGACATCATCCAACTGGGGTAGACAAAGTGAACCACATTACTAGGTCCCTGGCAGGAGAGGCCACCAGAGAAAGAGGCAGAAAGGAGTCATGGTTCAGATGAGGGAGCTGCTTTCGTTAGCAAGTCTCTGACTTAGCATCAGTATTCTCCTAAGTCCACCACATGGCATGGTCTGATGACCCTTGGCCCACTAACTACTGGATTTGCCATATTCCCCACACCACCAATAAGCAGATGAACCAAAATATGGATACATTAACACAGCAAGATTCAGAAGTGGTTATCCACCAGAACTCAAACCAGAAGAACAAGAGTATCCCAAGGCACTGCAGCATCCTCATGGTGTCGGAAGCTGAGGGCCAGAGAGGCCCTCTACGGAGGCTGACTTCAGGACTCTAAGGGAGAGATTTTGTATGTGTGAGTTCTTCAGTTAGTAGCAGTCCCTGCAGCAGAGTAGAGCAGCCTAGTGTAGCAGAGCACACCACTCTTCTCCACTTTCAGAAGAACTTGGTTCAATTCCCCTATCAGCTCTGCTTAGACTGCCGGGCACACTCAAAAGTCAATAGTTGCCATGGTAATTCTGCTTTGTGATGGAATCTCACATTGTGCCTGACCTCTTGTACCCTGCCAGAATGCGTTTGGGAGAACTGTTTATGGAGTAACTCAAAAGAAGTAAAGACTGAAAATAGCCCAGAAGTGACAAGTTAAACCCAAGAAAATAACTACTACAAAAGCCCACTGGCTAAGGAAGCAGGCAGGCTGATAATCTTTTATTTTGCGTTCATGTCTCAAGAAAATGAGTCTACAAACAAAAACAGTATCTTCTGCAACCCACTTCTCTTTTCCAGCACACCTCTAATAAAAGCCTTATTGATATTACTCTATTGCTCATAGAACCAACTATTAAGTGCATGGTTAAGTATCATCCTGAACAGTGAGATACACAGATGAAATGGTCTACTTTGGTACCCAACACCTCTTCCTCAGTCAGCCACACTAACGTCACTGGGGAGCTGGATAGAAATGAGAGTCTCGGTCCCACTCCATTCCTGCTGACTCAGAGTCTACATCTCACTACAATGCCCAGATGATTCATGTAGACAGTGAGGTGAAAAGGGCCTAAGACACACTGAACTCTCATCTGAAAAGCCTCTGGGCTCGGGAAGTCTTGGTAGAATGACTTTGATATTGCAGGATAGATTTGAAGGCCAAATTGCCTGACTTCACTCCCAAGGCAAATCCTGATATGCAAAATTATTAATAATTCAATATTCTTATTTGTGAAAGAGTGTCACCTGCTTCATCGGATCCTGTGAGTACCAGATGTCAGCCATGTTGTTAGCATTATAGCTCTCCTCAGTATCTGAGAAAGTGGAGTTCTAGAACCCATCAAGGATCTAAATCCACAGGTGCCCAGGTCCCATATTTTTAAAATGACATAATATCATCATTGGCATGCATCTACCCATGCCTCGATACATTTAAAAAAATCTATATATAATATCTAGCACTGGATTGGTGTTATACAGTGTTGCTTGGGGGAAAATGACCAAAGTCTGTGCATGTTTCATGGAGATGACTTTTTTTTTCAAATATCTTCTGATTGTTGGTTGAATCTGAAAATGCCAACTACCCAGCAGGCAGATACATTGTAAAGACAGATGTGAAAAGAACTGACTAAAGGAATGACAAGTGGTTTCTATACCTGACTACCACCATATAACCTGATAGTCAAGTCCTTGGTGAGGCTTATTCCCTTACCAACCCACATCTGGCATAACCCTGCCAGGACCCTGTCTGTAAGTAGGCACACAGATATAACCCAGGAAACACTACACTTTACACAATAGCCTGAGTGAAGCTTGGATGGTCCACTACAAATACTGTTCTGATGAACAAGGAAGATCACTTCTCCATGATTAACTGGTCCCCCCTTCCCTACCAGAACAACAAAAGGTTCAAAGTATATTAAAAAAGTAAATATATAAGTGCAGTCTTCTGAGTCCATTTACTGTAAGAATAATTACAAAAGAGAGGCCACAGACTTGAGAGGCAGTGGAGGGGGAACCTGAGAGGAGGTGGAGGAAGGATAAAGAGGAAAGAAACGATATAATTATATATATATAACTTCAAAGTAAGGCAGCAACTCAAGGATAAACAGCTCATGACTTTCCATATCTGTCAATCAGCCCAATGCTATGGCTCCCATGCTATGTAGCCCCACCTATGATGCCAAGTTGGGGCAAGGACCAGCTGCTAATCTGGGTGTGAAAAAGAGAGACTCTAGGCTAGATTAAGGCCATGTGGCTTTTCGGACGTGGTAGCTCCAGATGTTGGTTTGTTACTATAGAGCAATTGAGCTAATTGTCCATTTCTGTGGAATTAAAACCCTGGGACATGGATGGGGGAAATGGAAAGAAGAAAGCAAGACTGTGTGGCACGAGACATCTTTGTACAGATTCCCCTGAGGAGCTCTGGAGAATCCAACACAGAGACGGCTGGAAGGGGAAGGATAGTGTTTAGAAAGTTAAGGAGCAGTACGACAGGAATTCACCCTTGAAGGGAATTTCCTCTGGGTCCCTAGAAAGATGACGACAGAAGACGACATTCCCAGGGACGTCAGCCTTGGAAGGGTGTGAAGGATTCTATGACAACTAGTGTGATTTTTTTTCCCCAGAATTCCTTGCACTCCTATTGTTTGGCCTAAAGCAATGATCTTGGGAGAGAGCTTCTCTGACCCTGTCCTTATCCTCTTGCCAATCTATAGTCGGTAACTTTTAATTAAAATAAGTTAAGTTATGTAGGGCAACTGATTTCAAATTCTCAAGGGCGGGATTCTCAAGGGTAGGGCATTACAAACAGGAGGGGACATACATTGCTGTTCTCTAGGCTGCATATCACAGATTAAAATGCAAACACAGAGACTATTTCATCATCATCAAGCCTGAGAGTGGCACCGAAGAGCCATTTCTAACCTTTGGTCCCTGGTCATAGCAAGCTCCTTAGGGCTCAGCTCTGTATTGTCCACTTCTCTGTCAGGGCCCTGGAGCCTGTCTTACCTCAAAAGGTAAACACAAACTATTCCTATTACCCTCGGTTCCGACTGCAGGATGTACATCAACTATCAAGGCTACAGCCTGGTGATCCTTCCACCTGGAAGCCATGAGCGGCGGTATCATGTGTGCAGTTTTTGCATGCTGAGAACACATATTTGCTCAGTGACACAAAAGATGTAATTTAACAGAAAGAGAGGGGGTGGTGTGAGGAAGAGAGAGGGAAGGAAAGAGAGAGAGTTTGTGTGTGTATGTGTGTGTATGTGTGTGTGTGTGTGTGTGTGTGTGTGAGAGAGAGAGAGAGAGAGAGAGAGAGAGAGAGAGAGAGAGAGAGAGAGAGAGAGAGAATTCCAGTTGCAAATACTTTCTTTGCTTCAGACAAAGCCAGGCCTCCTTTACCCCAGGAAGGGAGAAAACCAATCAGCAGTAGATAACACAGGCACACACAAAACTTCTCACCAATGGGAACGGAGCTTTCAGATCCTGGCCGCACACCTCCCAGAGAACCACCATGTACCATGGGACAAGACAGGGCAGAAATCCCTCCTCCTTGTCCTCAGCACACCCTGAGTCTCGGGCCCCCAGGCTCTGCTCCTGTTTCTCGCATGCACCAATGCGCTAGGCCTTTCCAAGGTTCAACCACAATCTGGATGTGGGACCTGGACTGTAAGCAGCCCAACAGCCCCTCGCTTCCTGTGTAACGTTCCAAGCCCACACTAATGGGAAACGATTCAGAACGGGGACAAGGAAAGCCAAACCCACAATGCGAACCATATTTCTCCAACCTCTTCCTCCTCCTCCTGTCCATTTACATTTGGCCCTGAAACCAAAGATGATGACATTTTATCTTCTCATCTTACACTGAGGACTCTCTGAACTCTTGTGCACACACACACACACACACACACACACACACACACACACCACCCCCATGTGAGTTCTCTCATAGATATCAGTCACCCTCACAACACAGTAGACTATGCCACTCACTCCTCAGCTCGGGCTTTCCAATAGCTCAGGTCCTGTTCCAAGTGAAAGCAGATGAGATTACAGTGGACTCTCAGGTCCTGCTCCATCTGGTCTACCTCCCCACTCACAGCCTCAGCTCAGGCCACTCCTGCTGCACTTCCTCCCTGCCACTTACTCATCATGACAGTATTACCTCTGGCTCGATTCCCTCAGAGCCCACCTCACTAGACCTCTCAATCCCATAGGCTGCTGCCAATTCTCAAACACCCCACTGGGCAGCTTCCTCTTGTCATTTCCTTGAAATTTAAAACCACAACCTATATGCCCCTGCTTGCCTTCTTCCCTAGCATTAATCCCATCCAACAAACTGACTTATTATTTGAGTAACCACGTACTGTCTCTCTCCATTGGAATCCAATTGGAGGCTGTTCTGTTGTTATATCAATGGCACTGAGAGAATATAATAAACATGTTGTCCATACACACAAGCACACATGTAAGTGTTCCTATACAGGAGTAGTAAGGAGCACTGTGCTCTGTTTAAATGCTTAATATTCTCAAGGAGGCTATGGAAAAAAAAAACTCTGCTACTCCACATTGTAATCCCCAAAAAGCTAAAGCTACTTGTGGAGTGAGCCAGTAAGGAAAAGAGAGGTTGAGTGTGTTCTTTGGGACAGCAAGTCCTGCGCCTTGCCTTTCTATCATTGTGAACTCTCAGTTCCCATATTCCTCGTAACTTAGCACTGAATGCTAACTGAGCTAGACACTTGCTGTCCCCATGTAACAGGCTGGCTAATCCCAAGTCATGCTCTTGTCAAGATAATGCTTCTGTCATCTTTGGCTCCAGGGGGGTATGTTGTCCATCAACAGGCAGACACAGAGAGATATGAAGACATACATTCATATAGGCACAGAGCACTCCCCTGATCATGAAGGATATATTCCAAGGCATTGAGAGGGTATCTGAGAACTTGCATGCTACTGAATTCTGTAGGTTTGATATTCCTGTAAGAATATTTACAGAGGATGCAAAGGAAAAAATTAACAGCAATCACAGAAGCAATAGAAAAACGCAATGAAATAATTCTTCCAGCATCACCAGCCTTCCTCTTTGGCGCCGTTAATGAGTGAAATGAAACGTTTTAAGCACAATCCCTCCAACATCAGGACAGCTACTTTGTAGTGGGGGTGGGTACTGAATGTAATGGGTGGGTACTGTATACAGAGTGGAGACTCCAGACATCCCAGGTAGCAGCAATAGGATAGGTCAGCAAGCACAAAACTGTGTTGTGTTTCTCAGAATGTCATAAAAGTTAAAGCTTAGGAATTGCTTATTTTCCATACTTTTCTATTTTATATTTTAAAATTGTGACTGACTTTCTGCAGAGATCTCAAAGGGAGACCTGGCATGGCCTAACGTGCATATAGTATGTGACATGTGCCATGGTGGTTCTCTATCCAGCAACTCATTACACACCCGTACAGAGATGACACCTAACAAGGGGCCTGAGAAGACGTGGCACCCAGAGTCACCCAGTCATGGAAGCTGTTTGCCAGATTTAGGAAATGTAAAGTCATATTTAGAAAATAATGAACATATTTCTACCAAATCAAAGAAGCCCCTCGTAACACATAAAAACATGGAGAATAGCTCCGCACTTTCCTCTCTTCCTGGCAATTAGGGCATATCTGATTCAAGTCTTAAGGGAATGAAAATCACAGATGGGCAAAGTGGATCAGCCAGAGTTGCCTGTACCCGAGGGGCCATGCAGACACAATGCCAGAGGGAAGGGATAGAAGGAGGCAGCTGGAAAGAAGGGGAAGGGGGAACTGACCCAGAGGCTCATCACAAGGCCTAGGTCTTCTTTTCCATTCTTCTAAAATCTATAACCTACCCCTTGTGAGTGAGGCTCCTCATTGACTGCAAATCAGATTTAATTCCATGTTTTTGTGGCATTTGAAGATTCAGGGATCACTCTACTGACTGGAGCTGGGAATAAAGCAATTGGGTCGGGTGGTTCAGACCATAGACGCTGGGGCAGAATGTGTGTGAGGTCAAGGTCTGGACAAAACTCCCAAACATAGGTTTCCTCATCAGTAAAGTAAGGAAAAGAAATATCTACTTCATGGAGTTACTGTTTATATTCACCAAGTGATTAACACTGCATCCAAGATACAATCAACATTAATGTTGTAAGAAGTCCCAACCTAGGCTGGACATAGACACATGCCTTCCATCCTAGCTCTTGAGAGGGAGAGGTAGATGAGTCTCTGTGAGTCCATGGCCAGCCTAATCTACACAGCAAGTTCCAGCCCAACCAGGACTACATAGCAAGACCCTGTCTCAAAACAATAAATGAATGGATGGAGATAGAGATAGATAGATAGATAGATAGATAGATAGATAGATAGATAGATAGATAGATAGATAGATAGATAGATAATGGATGGATGGATAGGTAGCTGATGGATGGATAGATAGATAGCCCAACCTGAATACAATGATGGTGATCTTCCTGTATAAAGGTTTTCAAAGGCATCTTGGGACAAAGAGCCATCTGAACTCTTAACACCAAAATGCAATCCTGAGGGTCCTTTGTTCCTTGTGTAAATGTTTCTCCAAAGACCAAGAAACTGTTCCTCTACTCTTCCTTCATCCAGATGTCAGTGTGCCACGTGGACATTGGGCAGGTGCCACAGAAGAGAGAGTCAGGCTCACTGACTGTAAGATATACCTATTATTTTTAAAAGCATTAAGAAAGAAAAAAATTCTGCCACATAAAGATGTCTTGGTGCTATAGAAAGTAAAATGTGGGGTGTCAAATGCCTTACAGTCAGAAGAATCAATAAAGCACACTACAGCTTGTTTCACGTGCTCCTTAGCACAGTAGGCAATGCATTAGCCTCTTAGTACAGGTGGAAAATCCCTAACCTGAAATGTTTTAGAGCACAGACTTTTTCCCTGTAATCCAAGACAAAACATCAAATTTGTTCATTTTTTATAATAAACATATAACCTGAAAGTCATTTATGCAAAGGCATCTAGATTAGATCTTTACTGTGAGTTTCCATGTGTGGCATCATGGTGCACTCCAAACCTTTCAGATGTTGAGTTTTGGAATAGGATGTTCAACCTGAGCATCTCCCTGTATGTCAGATCAAAACCAGATTGACACTTAACACATGCTCTTAAACAGGAGGATGTCTCATCCACACGACTGTCCTTCATCACAAAGCTCTATGAAGAGGCTCTTTAGAAGGGAAAGAGAGAGTCGACCCAGGGCGGATCACCATGTGCTAAGCATGTCTACCACTTCCCACAGTGCACATGTACCATTTCCCATGGCGGTGCTCCATCTCACAGGATGGCATCGTCACCACCACTCTGCAGACCCACAAAGGTGAAGACATACGCCAAAGGTTAGAATATGTAGAGCTGGGTTTCAAACTCAGGTCTCTGCTCACAAAAGCCTATCACTGGGCCACTTGACTAGGAGGAATCCGCCACAGAGAGGTTCTGAAGCTTGACACTGAGGTATAAGAATCTCTTTTTCTGGAATGTTCTACAAGGTGAGTCTTCTTTGGAGGTCAGATCAGTGAGGTTATGCACTTAAAGAGGACAGGGACGCTGCTCTCTTCCTCTCTTTGGCTCCTAGCCACGAGGCAAGCTTCTTCTTCTATCATGTGCTCCTGCCAAGATGAGCCCCACCCCAAGTCTAAAGCAGTAGATGCCAACCAACGGTGGACTGAAATATCCCACATTGTCAGCCAAAGGGAACCTCTCCTCTTTAAGTTACTATCTCAGTTTCTCTCTGTGGCTCCACTTCCCCCTGTCTACTTGATGAGAAAGCCATTCTGATAGCTCAGTGGATGCACTTGTGCCTTCCTGGCTCAACAGGGTTTCATCCAGGCCCAGCGTGGTTTGGATTTCATTCTCAAGAAGTCCTATAGTTCCATAAAGGCCACAAAATCTGCTGTCTGCTATTTTACAGAGGCACCATTAAAGTGAGCCCTAAGCCACTGTTGTCAGAGTCTCAGTTAAAGTTAAGAAGATTAAGCCAGGGACAGAAGCTACAATACCAAGATGATGGCAGATTCTCCAAAAGAATTTCCCCTCCCCACTTCCATCAATGGGGTCTCCTTGCTCAAGTCTCAGTGGGGTAACATTTAGCAATCTCATTTGCAGGAACCAAGGTCCCTGTATAACTTAGTCCTTGACACACGAGACCTTCCTAACCAGTTTCTCTGTTCTCTTTGATAAGAGTAAATTCCTTTCAGCATGCGCTCTAGTTAATAATTTATGCTGTCAGGTTTTGCGTAACATGGAACATAACATTTGAATGATTGCTCACTACTTCCTTGGTGGCTGACTTGAAAAGGAAGCATTAGAATATAGTACTATAGGCAAAGCAGGGACTGCAGGCTTTATCATTCTCCCTGTGTAACACACGCAAGTGCTGAAGAAATGCTTTCTAGTGAGGCAGCAGAGTAAAGGCCCCCACCACCACTGTCTTATTCACTGGCAGAGTGCGCAACATCCCACAGATGGAGACACAACGGAGCAGAGGTGAACTTACGTACATGGGATCAGACATGGAGCCTTGACAGGCCCTGCTCCTCGTTCTGGAGAGCTAATGTTTATCTGTTCATTCCAAAAAGCCACAACCCCAAACATTCAAGTTCTCTAGTTCTGAAACATTCGGGTGTGATAAAAAGCACTTTTGTAAATTGTGATAGAAGAAAAATAGCCCTTACAGTTGGCTCTAGTACATACTATCGCTTTCAACCCAGCCTCAGAAATCCACTTGGTAATAAGCAAACATTACATATTCCTCCCCTCATGACACACTGGCAATGGCAGGGCAGTGCTTACACGAGACCTCCCATCTTTGCACACTGGGGTACTTTAATATCTCCAGCTCCGAGCCGCATGCTCACAGGAAGAAAGCCAAGCTGTCCTTGACTCGTGCAAAAATGAATGGGAAACTAGGTGAGGCAGCATAAGAACTCAGTTTCCAAAGTCACCTTTATACACAGGCAAAGGCCCACTGCTCCATTCTCTCCTTGACTCTAAAATCGAGTGGAATCGACCATCTCCTGTCTGCCACGAGAAGAAAAGGACACTGACAGCCGAGGAGCGAGGGCCCATGTGGAAGGGAGAATGGGAGGGAACATGCTGTGTTCTGAGCTTTAATCTCAAAGAATGTTGGGTAATTACGCTGATGCTCTTTGCCAGGCGCATAAGACCTAGAATACAGATCAAGCACATGACTCGTTCACAGAGAAGTGATAACCAGAGCTGGGTATCCTACTGTCACACAGAGATCTCTTGTGACCACCATTTTCATTATGATAAAGAGATTCCTTTCTGAGCTAGCACTGAAGAAGCAGTGTTCACAAGAAGTACTAAAGGGAATCAAGACAGGGACCCATAGGGTGGGCCCTAAGAAACTGACCAATGAGCAGGAGGCCAATCTGTAGCCCAAATGGCAATGTAAGAGAAGTAACCCTTTACCATCCACACTTACCAAGGGAAACCACCTAAGTCCTGTGTCTAATTTCTTATTCTGTGGTTTCCCAGAGATAGTCTCTTCCTTCTTTAAACCTCCAAAGACTTGTATGTACATCTGACTGGATTCAGAGATCACCTGTCAACTTAAACAAGAATGTTTGTACATTCTTGCTCACTCAAAAATTATTTATTTGAACTCTTGTTTATAGAACTCTTAAAAGGATGATTCTTGAAGGCAGGAATCGTGCCTTCTGTGTTTTTAATTGCTGCAGACTAGGTACACAGTCACATCATGAGATACAAACAAACCCTAGTATTAGAAAGCAAGTTGGTAAGAGAGAAGAGTTTAGGACATAAGCCTTAAAGGCAAAGAGATCTCGTCCCTCATTCAGGAATGTTCAGCTGTGTGACCTGGAAAGAGTTACTTAACCTCCTTTCTAATCTGTAAAATGGGGACAGCAATACTCAGCCTTGCAAGGTTGCTAGCACTGAAAGAAATGATGTATGCAAACCACTAGGCCCACAGTGCTCACCCAGAGGGCATGCCCATCAACAACGGTGTGACCCTGTCCGTATCCTTCTTGAACATCTCATCTGCATGCGGGTGGGTAAAGCCATCCATTTCAGGACAGACAGTGAACATTCCATCAGAGGGAACTGCAGTCCTCACACCTTCATCAGCAGCTTATCAGGATGCTAACTTCAGATGGCAAGTCAGTTTCCACTCAGGCTCAAAAGACACCGGTGACCACCAGGACCATTTTCAATAAGCTTTTGGACTACTCGCAGTCACAGCTTGCTAAAACTGGCTGAGAAGGTATTTTCTACGCCTCATTGGAGCAGTGATTCACCAGAAACATAAATCTCAGAGATCAGTCAGATATCGTTGCTTTGTCTTCCTCTTCCGAGCAATCCCCAGCTGTCATGGGAGCCCAAGCCTTAAGCCATAGCTCTGGTTTCATTTTCTATACAGCTTCTTTCTGGAGCAGAATTCTTCCCTTTGACATCCTCATGTGGACACATTATCCAGGACACCCTGGCTCCTGGAGACAGGCAGGATGTCCCTGGCATTGCACAACTCTAGGTTCTAAATAGTGTGTGCCGACTGAGTTGTTCAACATTTCTATGCATGCCCAGCCAAAGCTCTCAGGCTCACGACAGTGCAGACTGCAGCATCCAGTCGGTTGAAAGCAACACCTCCCTTAAAAGGGGGTCCCACAGTTAGTTTCCATTTCCTTCACCCTTCCTCTATTTCCTTCGCCCTCTCTCTGCTCCACTTCTGCACACGTTTTTGTGAGCCACAGCCCAGCCACAGCCCACAGAGGCGCATCCAATCAGAATCACCTTCAGGTGTAGAAAGGACCTGTCTTTACAATTTTCAAAAAAGTAACACTTTTTATCCTATCCTTTAAAATGTGTATGGGTGCTTTGCCTGCATGTGTGCTTATGTATCGTGTGTGTGTGCTTTGTACCTATGGAAGGCAGAAAAGGGGCTGGGTGCCCCAGAACTCGGTTACAAATGATTGTGAGCCACTATGCAGGAACTGGAATCAAACTCTGGCTGCAGAGCATGTAACCACAGACTCACCTTTCTGCCCTCCTTCTCTTCCATTTTATTTTATTTCAAAGGTTTATTGTAGAAGTTTGGTGGAAGCAAATAGAGGATAAAATAATCTGTTTTTTTTTTTCTTCTTGAACTCCAGCATATACCCTCTGGGCTTTCTAAAAGACTGTCTCTCATCTACACCTATACATGCCCTAAATTAAGATCATATTAATCAATGTTCTAAATCTCGTTTCATTTATCAATCCAATTGAACATCTTCCTAGGACATGACACATTCCTCCATATTGATTTTTTTAATATGGCATTCCTTCATGCGGCTATATGGTAACTTAGTAATTACCCAAAGGACTAAAGAATACAAGAGAAAAATTGAACTGTTCCAAGTTTGTCACCATTGTGAATGACTCCCAAAACATCCCAGTAAATGAAGTTTCAGGTACCTCTGATTGGTGGTTGTTTGGTTTTGTTTTTTTCTATTCTTAAGAGAGATTCAGTACTTTTTTCACTTTAAAAAAATTAAAATACAATTACATCTTTTCTCCCTTTTTTCCCTCAACCCAAACCCTCTGAATGGGGTGAAGTCATACAGAACTGTTGAACCAAAGGGAGAGAACACTGTTCACACTTCTCCGTGTGTTGTCAAACTAACCTAAAAAGTAAGCTGCTTACACTGCCACCAACCAGGGGTGAGAACGCACAGCCCACAGTACCTTCATCCACACTCCATCGATGGCATCCGTCCTGGGCTGAGAGCCAAGCCTCCCAGCACCTGGAGGCCTTCAGAAGCAGCAGAGACCAGCATGCCTTGGCACTACCCTCCAGAGCATGGGCCTCTTTCACATAATGGAAAAACTGTGTCCTCATCCGTCCATCCCACATCCACTACTGGCTGTTGGAGCCAGCCTCTATGCCTCCCAAGCAGCTGGCCTCCCATATGGCTTGTCACCCCCTGCCAAACCCATCTCTGAATCCACAGGCGGAATGATCTTTCAAAGAAGGAAGCAGCAGTAACCATGCCCCCATCCTATCTGCCATGCTTTCCCCTCTCCCCACCCTCCAGTGCTGCCACCTCACCTTCCCCATCCACCGTGCTCCACCTCTCACCCTCCCCACTCACCATGCTGCCCACCTCTTACCCTCCCACTCACCATGCTCCACCTCTCACCCTCCCCACTCATTGTGTTCCACCTCTCACCTTCCCCACTCACCATGCTGCCCACCTCTTACCCTCCCCACCCACTTCACTGCCCTCCAGTCTTGTTTCTCCTTTCTTTTTTAGACATTTTAATTTTTAATTGGCACAGGAATTACACATATTTATGTAGATTTGATAAGACACTTCAATACATATGTCCAGTGTGTGATGGTCAGATCAGAATGTACCTATAACTTCAGATATAGTGGGCAACATTCAAAATATTACTTATTAACAATTTTAGAGCATTGCCAAAACCAGCTATCCCACTGTGATAGACAAAATTAGGAGCTATTCTTCCTTCAAGCTGTATCTTCTCTTCTCTTCTCTTCTCTTCTCTTCTCTTCTCTTCTCTTCTCTTCTCTTCTCTTCTCTTCTCTTCTCTTCTCTTCTCTTCTCTTCTCTTCTCTTCTCCCCTCCCCTCCCCGCTCCTCCTCCTCCTCCTCTTCCTCCTCTTCCTCCTCCTCCTCTTCTTCTTCTTCTTCTTCTTCTTCTTCTTCTTCTTCTTCTTCTTCTTCTTCTTCTTCTTCTTCTTCTCTCTCTCTCTCTCTCTCTCTCTCTCTCTCTCTCTCCTGCAAGATTAGTTCCTTCTGTCTTCTGAATCCCCAAAGGATCTTTCCTTTATTTAAGTTACCATGGTACCCTGCCACTCGCCAAACCATCAAGACTTCTTCTTCATGCATCTGGGGATCTCTGTTTTCTGCCCTCCTCTCCGGGCAGAGACCATAAAGCCACACTCACTGCTCTGTCACCAGTGCGAGCCCAGAAGCACAGCCCACAGCCTCCCTGGACAACACTTGTTCAATGGATAAATGAATGAGTAGTGCCCTCACCAAGAATAATATTAAAGCTAACTCTGAAGTAAAATACATTGCTGGCCACCTCCAGGAACAAGTGAGACAGACGAGAGACACTCAGAAGTGAGGGGCCTATACTGAGTGGGACCCCATCCGTCTGTATCTGCCTTTTCTATATCAGTGAGTTGTCAGGATCCCACCAAACTTTACATTGCTATCCATATACACCAAGAAATATCTTACTGCGAGGCTGGGTCCTATAGAAATATTCCTCAAGAAGAAGAGATCATTTGAATGGGGAAAAAATCACAACGTATTTGCACACAGCTGAGAACATCTTCTTGGTTACTTTTGGATGAAAAATGATTTGTCTGATTCGATCAGCTAGGAATAGGCTGCATAGCTCCTTCACAGGATTTCAAGAACCAACATGTATCAAAAAGACAAAAATAGAGAATGTGTAAGTCGCATCTTTAGCTTCCAAACAGAATAGGGGTGAGCATGGAGCCCTGGCAACTGCAGCCACCGCTGCACACCTGCAATCCCACGAACGCAGAGGTGAGGCCTATATCAATTGCCCGTGCTAGGTCAGCACTGTACCAGATTCAGCACGTGCATTATCACAGAATCCACAGCACTCTTCGCAGTGGCCTTTCCTGGCTCGTACAGATAAGGAAACCAAAGGTCAGAGTCAGGAGTCCAGCGTGTCTAACTGCAAATAGATATTTTCACAGCAGCCCTGGGAGCCCAGCCACAGAACCACCGATTTGAGAGTGCTATTCTAGGTCCTAGGAAGTCTAGTCTGGTCCAGTTCCTCATCTTAGACTGATTCTGAGCACAGGCTACAGTAACACACTATACTCAATGTCTGAGAAGCAGAGTTCTTTCTGTTCCACTGCCTCTCTGTTTAGATTCTCATGACAGCCATGGCATATGGGAGCCCACCAAAGGTCAGAGGATGCTCTTGAAGTCTAGCTCCCTGGTTGTCCTTCACCATGTCAGCAGGCTCCAGTCACTAGACAATGCACCCCTCTTAGTGTCTTAGAAACAACCTCTGGAAATCCTCTTCACGTGTAATAGTTTGAAAGTGTGTCAGAGAAATTCCCAGGGGATCCAATGGAGAAGTCACCCCAGCATTTAAGGAGGAAGCCATCTTCACTCTATGTCATCACCCAGAGGTAAAGCTAAGCTGTAGGGGACCAGTTTTCAGCTCCCTTCAACAAGAGACTGGACACAGGATAGATTGGGCCATTTCTATTTATAGCTTAAGAGAGAGATGCTTAGCAACTCTTGACTCTGCATTTATTTAAAACAAAACAGAATCAAAACTATTTTCTAGACGGTCAGATAAATAAAAAAGAGGAGTCCCAGGATGGAGTTAGAGCCCTGTTTGTGGGTGTAATGTAACCATTTCTGTCAGTCACACCCCAGGTGTGTCTATGAGGAAGTCTCCAGAGTTTAATTGAGGTGAGAGTTCCGCCCTGGCTGTGGTGACACCATCCTGTGGGCTGGAGTCCTGGACAGACTAAAAGGTGGAAAGACAGGAAGCCAGCTGAGTATCAGTCAACTCTCTGCTTCCTAAGTATGGACTCAGTGGGACCAGTTCCCACCTCCATTTGTTTTCTGGGCTGTGACACACTGAATCCCTTCTACCTGGGACCCTAGACAAACCCATCCTCCCTCCCTCCCTCCCTCTCTCCCTCTCTCCCTCCCTCCCTCCCTCCCTCCCTCCCTCCTTCCTTCCTTTAGTTGCTTTTGCCAGGCATCCTGCTGCACCATGAGGAAGGTAAGCAGCACAGTGGGCCTCTCTTCAGCAAGGGCTCCGGGGGGGGGGGCGTAAAATGAAGGCCGAAGAGGGTTCAGGAACTTTGGCATCATGCTAAGAAGTAATAGTGGTGTCAGGAAGGACTCAGGAATTGGGAGACACAAGGCAATGTGGAAGTGAAGCACCTTGGCAGGCTCCTTAACCAAATTTTACAGGACTTATAGCCCATGTGCCCTGAATGGATGGAGAAGACAGGACATACCTGGCTTTGGAATATTAGCAATGGGGCAGTGGTCTGGGGAAGGAAGACTCCTCCAGGCTTTCTTGGCTGTGCTGAGTCTGCCTAGCACAGGTTCCAACTGAACCCTTCCCTTCCAAACACAAGGAAACAAACTTCCATTTTGCCCATTTTACATCCACAACGTTCCACTGTTGCTTCCAGCATCTTGTTTTTCCCAAAGAGAATTTTTCAGGCTAGACGATGGACACAGAGCAGGCAACGGGGATGGCAGGTGAGCAGGCTGGCTGCTGGCCACTGAGCAGTGGTCCCCTGGCAAGCAGATGTTGAATGGCTAGAAAGCAGATTGAAGTGATCTGAATGTTCTGAGAACACTGCAGTGGACATGGGACACACCCACACACATGCACGTACACAGACATGTGTGTACGTGCACACACAGACACACGCACACAGACACAAATGCACACCCCCACAAACAGACACACACACACTCACACTTCTTTTATTCTGTTGTTCTAACACAACAAAATTTAAATATATGTCACATATTGTGGTAGCTAAGCACTGTTTCCTAGAGTGAAGTTAAACATAGCATTGTATTTGGGAAAGACTGCCTAGCTCGATGTCCCTCTCATCATTACCAGATAACACTTTCACTTGGCAAGTGGAAAAACAGGCTGGACTTGCGACCACCTACCATGCCCCTGGAGCCTACTAGCCTCTTATGCCCAGGTAAGCACTGTGGGTTCCAAAAGAGGAGGTCTGCCCATGACACTGTGCACTGTATTCAAGAGGATTGCCCTGTGTTCTCCCCACCGAACAACCCAGAGCATAGTCCTGTACTACTAGCAATCTACTATCTGAGAGAGGAGAGTGGGACTGCAATGCAGCTGCCTTCTATGGGGGATAAGGATGCCAGCTAGGATATGGTTGCATCTTTTAGGATGTCACACTGATGGTCTACCACAGGAAAGCAGCTGGGGACGGTCTCTGCCAGTGCTTTCTGCAGGTTCCTGAAGGGCACCTCGGTGGAGGGAGAAGCAAAGGTGGCAGGGCAGGTTGGGAGAGGGAACCTGAATTCCTAATGTCTAGTTGTAGATGCAGAAATGAAGACCCAAAGATACACCTCACACACCTCTTCCCTAACCCAGCAAAGTCTGCAAGCAACACGTATGAAAGCAAAGGCGTCCAAGTAAAAACACAGCTTCCAAGCCCCCAAGAGAGCAAGCTCTGAAATGTGTGCCTCAGCACACGCAGATGAAAAGAGCTTGTCTAAACACTCAAAAGATTTTTAAATTTTCTTATTCATGATTTTCTCTGAAATGTTCAAGTGAGATCATTCTTCCAAATATGAAATTAATATTAATTGTATTAAAATGCACATGGCGTAAAACCCACCAGTACACTTAAGCATCCGACTTAAGTAGACATTTCACATTGGTGCCGACCCTTGTCACCACCTACAGCAGAAAACCCTGAAGAAGAACTCCCCCCTCATCACCTCCACATTCCCCTGGCCCCAGTCCCTGGCAGCTTCCACTCAACTTTTTGTCTGCAGGACATTGCCACTTCTAGGAATGTATGCAAATGAAGTCATTTCTCTCCTTTTGTGACTGGCTTATTTCCCTCAGCATAGCCTCAAGTTCTTTCCCATGATAGCACGTGTCAGCAGGCCACTCCTTTTACGGCTGAACACCATCCCACTGGAGAGCTATATCACATTTGTGTCCCTGCTGATCTCTTGATAGAAATTTGGATTGTGTCTACTTTGGGGCTATTATGAACACGAATATACAAATATTTTTTGAGCAGCGAAGCTTTTGAAATCCTGCAGTGTGTTTCCAGACAGTGCTCCTGAACATTACAATCAGGACATGTCTTCTCCTGTCCCCTGTGTGACAAGCGGAGCAAGTTCCCTGCTGCGATTGGCATCTTTTCTTCCTCTGCTATTTCTCAACACTGGTGATTCTCATTCCGGCGACAATGAAAATCATCTCCACTGTTTCTAAACTACACTGAGGGCATAGCTCTGCGATGTCCTCAGAATCAAGTCTCTCTCTCTCTCTCTCTCTCTCTCTCTCTCTCTCTCTCTCTCTCTCTCTCTCTCTCTTTCTCCACTCTTTGGGTGACACCGCGTGTGTGTACGTGTGTACGAGATTATAATTATTTTACATATGTGTGCCTGCATACATGTGTGTGTGTTCGTATGTATATAGGCATGTATGTATGTATTCATGTATGTATGTATTTTACATGTGTGTGCCTGCAGGAGCCCATGGAGGTCAGGGCATCAGATCCCTGAGAGCAGACTGTGAAGTGTGGGTGTTGGATCCTTTGCAAGAGCAATAAGTGTCCTTACTCACTGAGCCATCTCTCCAACCTCTACAAATGGGTATTGTTTTAGAAGCTGCCAACACTATTCTAGAGACCACCATTGTAAACCTTCCTAGGGCTATAGATTTAAGAACTCTCTGGCCTATGCATTTGCTTTGGTTTGATATCCAAGCAGTTAACCCAGTGGTCTCACTGACTACATTTAAGGTAAGAAAGTTGTTCATAGCTGCCCGCTCAGATAAGCTGCTTATCTTATCATGCAACAAGAGCTGCATATTTCATGGTAGGAACGCGCTGGTGAGCCAGCAGGTAGGCAAGGAGGCCTATTCAGCCCTTAAGGCTGTAGGGCAGCAAGAACAAGCAATGTGACAGAGTGTCTTGTATACCAGCTAAGGTGCAGGGTCCCAGCCCACTTGAAGTGCAGAAAGACCCGTGAACATCCTTGACCCTTCCCACTGTGCCTGGCAGCACCATGCCTAGCCACTCTCAACCAGAAGCATGTCCAGTTACTTCCGTGGACGTTTGGAAGGCAATGGCAGACTGTGTCTACTTCTACTCACTTGCTTTCCCTTTGGGACTGGTTCCCCATCTGACATCTTAGAACTCACCTCAGTGCCACATGCAGAAACTGCACACACAAGGAGGTTATGACACTGACCATGGAACAGGATCCAGGCATGCTGGGGACAAGAGCTATCGTAGGAGTTAGAGAAATAGAAAGAGCGTGAGATGGACCATTCACGGTGGTGTGGAGGGTGGCTCCATGGAAAGAGAGGTGGATATAGCTAATGGAGCCAAGCTGAGGAAGATGGGGCATGGCCTGTACCCAGGGCACATGGTCCACCTGTGAATGCCTGGGCATGAGCAAGCCTAACTCTGAACTCTCCCTGCAGCCTCTCAATCACACTGGTGAACTATATGTATAACAGGATGCTTGGTGCCATGCCTGCTGACCAGACTCTATTTGGTTCAGCCAACACAAAAACTAATAGCAAAGGTGAGAAAGAGGAAGTTCTCAAAAGAATAAGGAAAACGAAGACCAATGTTCTGACTAAAGAACATCAGTCCAGTATCTCTCGGCCCGTCTCTAAACAGGGAAGCCCAAATACACAACCGAGTAGGATCTGCATTCTGCAAACACCCGAGCATCCACTGCATAGCTGCAAGGCCTAGGCCTGGGCTGCCTCCAGTACATTTGGTTTTGTTTCTCTTTTCGTGGTACTAGGGTTAGAACACAGGGCCTCACCAAGTCTAGCCAAAAACTCAATCATGGGTCCAATCCTTAACGAGCCCTATACGCCAGTTTTAAATCTCACCTTTTGCACAATTTCCCACTCACAAGGGGCTCAGGTTCAGCCCTAAACAGAACCCTTCTGCCATATTAGAGGGGAAAGGGGGCATCTGGGCGCTCCGTGCATTTCCTCTCCTTCAGTATCTCTCAGGCAAGGTCTAGGTTACAAATAGAGAGAACAGTACAGAAACAGAAGGGACCGAGTTCACGTGAAGCCTACATTCCAATAAACACCATGTACTACCCAGAACTCTGTGTCCAAGGATTAACACCAAACCATGCAGAATGATAGGTGCTACTTATCGATTTAAACTTCAAGGACACAGAGACAGCACCTTCAGGTAGACAGAGGTCCTATGTCTTAGCATTGCAGAGCTCCCCCAGTGTTATAAAGGAGTAAGTGGGGAAAATGGAGAGGAGTTTAACTGGGAAGGGGGAGGGAGAGCACACCAAGGGAAAAGGAAGAAGGGGGTAAATAGCACTAAGCTTCTTTTAGGGCATAGTGAAGTATATATGTATACATATACATGCAGACTATATATATATATATATATATACACAGATATAGATAGATAGATAGATAGATAGATAGATACATACATACATACATACATACATACATACATACATACATACATACACACATATATACACACATACATAGACAGACAAAGAGACAGTGAGTTTGAATGAAGTTACAGATTTGGAGTAGTAATACTCTTTTCCCAAGAGCAACAGACTACCTAGCAAAAACCACTGCCAGACAACAGAAAACTCTCCTTGAGCTGTCAGGGGAGCCAGAGACTCCAAAAATAATACAGGCTATTGCCATGGCCCTTGATTGCCCCCAGAACTTGGTGGTAAGAGCCTATTGCTAAAAATACTACACACTATAGACACAGGAGTTGGGGGAACAGAGCTGGAGCAAACTACCTAAAAGCCTCCTCTGGAAGCCCCTCCAGAGAAGCAGCTCGTAATATCCATGGGTGCCATGTGTGCTGCCAGTGGAGAGAAACACTCGACCACCCACAAAGCCCTTGAACCACAGCAATGGGCAGCACAGCAAGCGTCCAGGAGCACAATACAGGCACAAGATCTTGGAGGGAACCAGCAGTTGTCTAACTGACCTAACATTCTGCTCAATAGGAGAGAAATCATACTTGGTGCTATAAACCTAGTCAAGTACCTCAGGCTGGAGAGACCATAGACCTTAGAGGAGAAACTGATAATGTGACTTTCCTAAAATTCACTTTATGCCCCCAAATAAATGTAGCTCTCATTTTCCCATTAAAGAAGCCTCTTTGTACAGCACGTGAAGACCACAGCTGATCAAGACTCAGAGAAAAACTGACCATGGAGTGCCCAACCCCCACTGATATGTAACCAATAGAATCTCTACACTTAAGGTTCAGGGAGGGTGGAAAGACTGTAAGAACCAGAAGACCAGGCCATGTGCTATAAGATAGTGTCTTCTATATATGACCCATGAAATCTCAAAAAATATGGTTGCCTAAGCAAGACCTGAACAGTGACCACACCTGTAGACATGCCAGTGTAGATGGGGGGGGGGGGATTCATGAGGCCCCACCGCAGAGGAAGAGCTGCAGGGAATTAATGACTGTTAAGATAAGAAGAACGAGTCTTCTCTAGGGATGAGCCACTTCATACGTTATCCAGCCCTGAGCAGTCAGCCCCAAATACTTACACATACGAACAACACTAATGGGACTTAGCAAGCTGTTATTTATACATAGATGTGTACATAGACACATATATGCAATAATAATTAAAGAGCAAGAGGTCATGAGTTTGAAAGGGAAAAGGGAGACATGGAGGAGTTGGACTGAAGCAAGGGAGAGGTAGAAATTATGTAAATACCATATGCATGCATGAAATTCTCAGAAAAACTCTTAAGTTTCAAAATAAGCCTGAAATTAAGAGATCATCAGCAATGGCAAGAATCCCATAGTCACATCATTGTAGCAAGGACTGCTCCAAGAATCCCATATTCACATCATTGTAGCAAGGACTGCTCCAAGAATCCCATATTCACATCATTGTAGCAAGGACTGCTCCAAGAATCCCATAGTCACATCATTGTAGCAAGGACTGCTCCAAGAATCCCATATTCACATCATTGTAGCAAGGACTGCTCCAAGAATCCCATATTCACATCATTGTAGCAAGGACTGCTCCAAGAATCCCATAGTCACATCATTGTAGCAAGGACTGCTCCAAGAATCCCATATTCACATCACTACAGCAAGGACTGCTCCCCATTACTAACTAGACAGTGGACTCGCTTAAGGTTACTCACAATGATTAGTGCCGCTGATCTCCTTTAGCAGGAGTGATGAAATACTTACTGCATCTGCTGAAAACGAACAAATCATCCACTGTGTACTAGCACAGAGGATGCCTACAGATGCACTGGCAAGTACTGTGGGGACCTGAACACACGGAAGGCAGGAGACATAAAGAATCAACATGCTTACGGTGAGGAAGCTCATCTCCCGGGAGGCTGCGGGAGGGGAGAAGGGCAGCATCTTACCAAATATCTTTGGTGTGTGTGTGTGTGTGTGTGTGTGTGTGTGTGTATGTGTGTGTGTGTGTGTGTTTAGGCTTTGTGAACGTGCTGCCTTCAAACGTTACAGAAAATGTAAGCAGCAAAGGTGTGGTGCCTGGCTGAGAACTTTGGATGAGATGGCAGGAGACCTCAACCATACTTTCCTTGGCCAGCACAGCAGCAGAGCCAGGGAACTCGGGTCTAAGAAACAGTGGCTGTAGGAAGAAGCTCCATGCCCACTGCTCATCGCAGGGCCTTGCTACGGTACCACCCTCAAGACAATCGTGACAGTTACAAGCCACCTCTCTGGAAGCAACACTTAGTCATGGTGGCAGCACGCCATGTTCGAATAGCACCTTAAATCCAAAGAGTACAAAGGAATTGGACATGCTCCTGAGGCCCTGAGGCCACCTCCAGAAAGAGGGAAGCTCCAGGGGCCTGGTATGTGAGCCTGTGCGCACGCCTACATCACATGCGTGTATGGATACACCTAGGTTCTGCATCATAACCTTTTCATCTTCCCCAGTGACCCTGGAAGGTGTCAAACTAGTTTGCCTGGGTCTCCTCCTTTGTAGTTCAGAATAATAATAATATTTAGTTCACAAAATTAGACTGCAAATTAAGTAGTAAGCTGACATAAGAGAGCTAATACTTGTGGAACTGTCATTTTATTCCAGATCCTGCCTCAAGCACTAGACACACACTGTCCTGGTGGAGGCCTTGTAATAAGGTTCAGGAGGCAGGGCTATTGTTATCCGGGATTTGTAGTGAAAAAAACTGAGTCAAGGTTCCAGCAAGTCACCCACATCACAGAACTCCTAAAAAAGAAAAAAAGAAAAAAAAAAGAGTGCAGAATACCTTACACATCCCTTCTAGTCAGCGAGAGCCATCAAGGACAGCAAGTGAAGGACGGCAGATGGTGGCAGGAAAGGGGACAGGCAATGGGATGGGTCGCTGACTTTCAACCCAGGCATGGCAGAGGTCATCACACTGTGGGCACCTGTCTCTTAAACGGCAGCACCAAAGGACATAGGGGTCTTGTGAGGAACTGCCATTGAAAACCAGCCTAACCTCAGGACCCCAGAAAGAGAAACCAGTTTCAATGCCTTAGCCTGTGGCTGCTGCTTAAGATGTGAGGGGGCCCGAGCTACAGGGAGGCGGGGTGTAGGGAGCCCATGGGCGCATTAGTAAATGGAAACATGTAAACAAAGCCACAGGCCCATTGTTGGCAATGACTCCATTCCCTTTCTTTAAGACAGGGTCTGGGAGACCTGTGGAGGAGTGGGAACTGTAGCCTTTGAGCCCTGCAGGGCCAGAAAGACAGTTCTGCTCTGAGTATCTGTCACAGAGCACTGGGTAGGGCAGACACGGGAGAGCTTCACTCATTAACATTGGTGTTGCCATGACAATAAGCTGTTGCCAGGTAGCAGTGAACTAGAAGAGTGAGAATTAGCAAAGCCTAAAAATAAAGCTGTTGTTTCTTCCCCATCTAGATGTCCGTGGTTAGCAGGCAGTAAGCTTGCCTCCTCCTCTCCACCCAGCCTCTCTCTAGCCAGCCCCCACGGTGGGCTGACCCTGGAGCACACAAGACAGACAACACCCACCTCCGAGCAAGAGGATCTGATACAGGGACAGAACCTGACAGAGGCAAAGGCCACATCTCAGAGCACCAGAGGGGCTTGCTTCCTTCCTTGGCCTGGAGTGCTAACCTCAGTTCTTGGCTGGATCAGGAACAGCTAACCCTGTACTCTGAGAGGCAGAAGACGGCAAATGTTCTTCTCCCCTGCACAATACTTTCCTCTCCAGAAATGCTCAGGCTGATCCACTTCCCAGCAGTAACTGTAGAGTCAGGCGTTTGTGGCTTCTTTTATAACTACGCGACCACGCGGAGATTACTGTTGTCATAGTGGAGAGGGCAGAACATGCAGACTATCAAAACCAGTGACTGGTAAATATCTTTGAGACATTGAATCTGAAGTCCACTGATTTGGTTTGGGTAGCAAAGCCTCAAGGACCCATCATGACTTTGATGCATTGTCCCTCTCACCAGACTCAGTTCCAAGAGGGCAGAAACTGCATTTAGCTGGACATCTTTCTGGCCTCAGCATCTGGTGTCACTCTGTACAGATCATGAGTACATGATGAATAGGTTGAAGGGAAGGGGCAGGGAGAGAGGCACCTGACTCAAACATGGCAGGCACAAACCGAAAGGCAGGGGCAACAGTGCTATCTAGCCTAAGAGAAGACCTTCTCTCTGAGAGTCTAAGCTCTACATTCTAAGAACCCAACCCCACTCCCTGCTGAGGTCTCTAGCCTCAAATCAGCCCAACTAGCTAAGCTATGAAGATGGGTGAGACCGCTGTCAATAAGAAGATTTCAGAGCTGCTCACGGCTTTACAAACACAAGCAGCAAGTTTCCAGATACTTCGCCAAGGACAACACTCCAGACCTCTACTAACGAGGCCATGCATTCACAAAGCCAATAGTCCTGTACCCAGGCTTGACCTACCAGTCTCATACTGGGCTCTCCACTGACACATGTTCAGAAAGGAAGTAACAACTTGTCAACCACAAACTCCCTGATCATGTGGGCCTTGAGCTGAAGCCCTGGGAAGTAGGGTTGCCAATAGATGCTGTCTCCCAACATGCCAACACCTGCCCTGACCCACAGGTTCACTGCAGGGCATGCCCTTGACCTCAGAGCACAGGGAAGTGGGTCTGACACTACTCAGAGAAAAGGCCATTCTTAGATGGCCTATGGTAAAATACCCCTCAACTTTAAAGCTCTCTTCCTTAGGAAGCCACCTCCTTGGTGTGCAGGAGCTACAACCTAACCTTGTGCTTCCCTGTTTGATGACACCAAAGCCCAGTTACAACTGTAAGCTAAGACGCCAAGGATTCATTGAACCTGGCTCTAGTCAGTCAAAATGTCATCCATGTGATGTGTGCAAATATGCCTTGGACAGATGACTGATGAGAGCGTTAACCTTATCTCACTGCCTTGTTCCTGACGCCCAGGTCACTTAGTGCACAGGGAGGATGCTAGCACAAGCTCGGGTGACCTGGGCTCAGTATGTGTAGCCCTCGTCTCACACACACACCCACTACCAATTTCCTAGGCTTCGGGGTGAAGGTGCTACCATCAAACCCAGGCTTCCTCACAGAAAAGGGAGACAAGGCAAGCAAAGGAAGTATTATCCCCCCCAAGCCATTGTAAGCAGCCGTCTTCCCACCTTCCCACAACAGTACTCACTATTTGGAGTCATTCCATCAGCCCAGCTTACCCTGAACTCCCGATGACATTGTAAGTTCCTATGTCCAGTTCTGGCTCCCATGAAAGCACACACAGTGGCCCTAAGGAAGTCACAGGAACTGCAGGTCCCAGAAGGACCCCCTGCTAACCCTGCCTTCCTCCTCCTGCACAGAGCAAGCTGCCTCCTTACTCTGCATCTGCCATTTGGGGGTTAAAATAAAACTTAAATCTTCTCCCCTCTTCCTCTTCAGTGTCCGCCCCTCCCCTCCCCTCTCCTCCCTTCCCTTCCCTTCCCCTCCCCTCCTCTAACATGTGTTTCTGTATTTTATGGAGTGTGACTTTCTGCATCTCCAATACAAGCGACTTAGCAGACACACACATTTTAAGAGTATGTATCACTTAAAATAACTGAATTTTAAACCTCCTGATTTTAGTTGAGAATTTGATTTGAGGACTAGAGAGATTTGGGCTCTTAGGAAAACAAAGAAATGGCTATTTTGAAGAAACGTGTGAATAATTTTTAAGGAACTGATGGCTAAAGATAAAAAAGAACCAGACTTGCTTTCTGCCCATCAGGTTTTCCTGTGGAATACAAACACCCTTCCACGCAGTTTTCACAGAGGAGGTTTCTGAAACTCAAGACAGAGATTTTAGACCCCACCTCCTTTTGCTGTATTTCTAAACTAGTCTTTACCCTTAGCCAAACAACTGCCAACAGGGTGCTGTGTGAAATGCAGTTGACAACCACCATAAGCCAGCTGCTAACTGTTCAAAGTGACACACGGTCTGCAGAGAAGCCCCCCAGTCTGCTTCACAGACGTGTGCACACAAAGGCATGCCCACATACATGCGCGCACACACGAACACCACGAAACAATTTGTCTTCTGAGAATCATCAAATCTCGGCACATGACAGCTCCTCTCGGTGGATTTCTCATTATTATAACTTTCAAGCGCACACTCCAGGCCTGCTGTGGAGGGGATCACTGGTGTCGATTTAATTTTGGTTGGCTGTCCAACCACAGAGATTTATAGAAGGGATGTTTGCAAAGTCCTGGAAATATTTGAGTATTGTTTTTAGGAGTGACCATGCTCGGGGAAAGCCCAGATGTCCATGGGTCTTAGACACTGACACTGTTTGTCACAGACTGAGGAAGGAGAAGACCTGAGAACAAGAGGCACCAGGGTATGTAATACCCACTGTTGATGTCCGCTGTGGCTAGCTCCCATCCAGTGCACACCCTCTGTAAGCAATGGGCAGAGTGAGTTGCATGTGGCTTAGTGGCCAAGTTCAGGTAACAGGCTTTTCCAGGTAGATGGAAGTGGGTAACAACATCCACTTGTGCTTCACTAGACTGCCCACTCCAGGACCCAAATGTGACTTATACCTTAGCTGCTCTATACAGTTATGGTATCATGGCCATTAAAGAGTCACCTCTTCTTTGGTAGATGGTAAACAGCCATTTTCCTAACTCTCAAGGGTCCCCAGCCACCTGCTGCTATGGCTAGGCATAAATGCATCTCTCCTAATGAAGGTGAGGGTGAGAGGGTGGGGGAATCCGGAGATCTGCAACAAGGAGGAAGGGGCTCCAGAGGACCACAGTAGCACCAGGCATCACTACATAGGACCCCACCAGGACCTGCCCTAAGATGATCTCAGTCAACATAATCATGCAACCAAAGCCAGGGCAGCCTCTCAGGACACCCAGAATCTCCTCTCCTCTCCACTGAGCCATCCCCTTCTTCAGCAAGCTATAACTTTCCTGTCTGCCTCTGTGTGTGTGTGTGTGTGTGTGTGTGTGTGTGTGTGTGTGTGTGTTCCCTCATTCAGTGTACACTTAGAGAAAATGAGAGCAGGCCTCCTACTGTGTCTGTGTCCTATGCTCCTTTACTTATCAGTTGGGAGTTCACACAGAACATGGTGCATGCTAGGTACTTCAGAATAATCACTAGAAAAAACTTACATTTGGAAGTCAGGCACCCACGGCACTATTCAGGCCTTCTAGGTCTGGCAAGGGCTGTTTCCCTCCATATAACCCTCTGGTTAACTCCTTCTCTCATCAATGTTTTTTCTAACTTCATAAATTAATAGACTACACTGTCTGCTCTAACACCCCGTCTGACTGATTTGATTGCCTTGTGTAATTTGCTAATTTCCTATGTAAGAAAGTTTGTTCTAAACTACTCCTGGGTGGGGTGTGGCATATCCACACTCCTTTCTGCTGTTCTGGGAATAATGACCTATCTTATTATCCTAAATAGAAGGAAAAACCTACCAAGCATTATACTTCAACCTCAAACCATTTCTTGAGCATCAAGAAAATCCACTTAACAATACATTCCCTAAAATGTAACAAACGTGGAGAGCGGTGCCTGTTACACAGCATCCTGGAAATCATCTCACGGAGGCTCACACTGCATGGAAAGGACTCAGAAGGGGCTTGCTAACCCCTTGGTTTACTGTGTGAAATCCTTCCCACTGGCTTCATTGGTCCTTTACGAGGACCCAAGAGACAAGCTGTTTCTAGGAGAAGCAGCGGGCAGAAGGAAAGGAAAGAGAAGCTGTGGACACTGCAGGCTGGATGCTTGCCTCTCTGGCTTTACAAACCCTCTGGCCCTCGGCAAGGACCCCGAGTGCTGGGACGGGTTTCCCAGATATTAGCCACAGCTCGGGAATACCTCCTCGCCCCCCCCCCTGCTTTGCGTGTCCTGTTAACTCAGCACACATCACAACACCTATGGTCAGTCTTTTGTTTTGGCAATGTATTTGAAATATAATCCCAGATATATCTTTGCAAAGTTCTACTGAGCTTTGGGGGCTGTAATTTTAATTTTTCTAATAAAACCATCAAGCTAAGTCATTTTATTCAGAGGTGCATATAAAATAGGAAGCTGGGGAATTTAAAACCAAGGTGTAGGAAACATGTCGCAGAGCAAACCTTTACTTGCATAACAAAATGATGGATTTTTTAAAAAATATTTTATTAGGTATTTTCCTCATTTACATTTCCAATGCTATCCCAAAAGTCCCCCATACCCTCCCCCCGACTCCCCTACCCACCCACTCCCACTTCTTGGCCCTGGTGTTCCCCTGTACTGGGACATATAAAGTTTGCATGTTCAATGGGCCTCTCTTTCCAGTGATGGCCGACTAGGCCATCTTTTGATACATATGCAGCTAGAGTCAAGAGCTCCAGGGGGGTACTGGTTAGTTCATATTGTTGTTCCACCTATAGGGTTGCAGATCCCTTTAGCTCCTTGGGCACTTTCTCTAGCTCCTCCATTGGGGGCCCTGTGATCCATCCAATAGCTGACTGTGAGCATCCACTTCTGTAGGTTGCATCATGATTGGCAGGACTAACCAAAGCGGGTCACAAAGCTTAAGAAAGGTGAAACTGGCCCTTGAAGAGAGTGAAGAACTTGTAACACTGGGCCCCTCTGGGGGATGTCATTGTGTATAAGAAAGAACACGCAGGTCGTCTCACTTCATATTTATGTAAAGGTCAATGGGGATTCAGCCTCTGTGATCCAAGAAACAGTTCAGATCCGGCACCTTGATCTCGGACTCCCCAAGATTCAAAACTGTGGGTAATGGACTTCTGTTGTTTGTGGGCCACCTGGTCTACAGTGTTCCATCACAGGTGTCTGAACAGACTGAGCGCACCAAATCTGCTTCCTACTTCCTGTTACAAAAACACACCCAACACAACCACCAGTCGTCCGCTCAGCATCAACTGCTAGTACTAGGCTAAGAACTGGGGACACTGTGAGGATCATCAATAACACAGATACAAACTGTTCTATGTCCTGCCAGAGACTAGTGTACAGCACAGCAAGACAAAGGGAATGCCGTTCAGGGCAGAAAGGCTTCTCAAGTAAAGGAATACGCACCTAGTCTGAAAGAAACAGAAGAGGGGAGTTTGTGCCCCCAGACAGCCCACCTCCTCTCTGTAACCCAGCTACCTGCCACTTCCCAAAGCCCTCCACTACCAGTCGAGCTCCCACGTGGGAATGCAAAAACTTACCCTTCCAAGGAGGCGGGGGACACTCAGTACACTGCACAAAGAGCCTGCTAAGCCCAGTGTACAATACTCCTGCCCTGTGGTTTTACCTCATCCTTTAAAAGGTGGAAAGGAATGAGTTCATTTGGGAAGAATGGCAGGCTTCTGCCATTCTAGGAAAGGAGGAAGTGGGCCCAGAAGCTTTGCTGGGTGGGAAAGCACTCCAGTTTTATAATCTTCCAAAACATGTGGCTAAGACCCCTCTCCCCTGGGAAGGAATGAATGTTCTTTGGGGCAGAGTGTAAGTATGAGTGTGTATGTGTGTCTGTTTTAAATAAGCATTCTGGGAGAAATGTAACCAGTCTGTTTCTGATTCATTCATAACTCACCAAATTATTGTTTTGCAATCACCATTTGATGTTCAAGAAACTGCCCAGCCTCCCTAACCCTGTTTCCCCTCTTTGAAGTGGCAGCTGTGCGGACGTCACAGAGCCTGCACGGTACTGAAAAACTGAGCCCGGGGCTCTGGCCCTGAGGTTTGACAAGAAGCAGACCCTTGAAGTCACAACATCCCATTCTGGCCTCCTGGGTTCTGTTTAGCAAGCTCTCTGGTGAAAAAAAAAATTCCCAATTACATATCCAAATAGACCACAGCATGTGGGGAGAAGAGCGAGAGGCAGCTTAGCCCAAGTCCATGTCACTAACACGCTGAAGGAAGCCAAGGCATGCTGGCAACGGGATGAACACAATGGAGATGTTCCCAAACATGTGCTACCTCCAGTTCCTGAGGACTGGGGAAAGCAAGAAGGCCAGCTGAGCACAAGGCCATGTGGCCCCCAGGACTATGACTCAGCTCTGTCTAACACATTTTCCATGGGGACTGTCTGGCCCCCCAGCAGACAGCAAGAATCGAATGGGGCCACTTCTGAATGTCATGATACCTGGGTGGGCAACTGAGGTAAAAGGCCAACAAAACTCCATACCTGAGAAACATGGTACCCTAACAGCACCCTAACTGAGAGAGGCCACCAGAAAGCCTACCTGATAGAATGACACTTAAACATCACCCCAACTCAGAAATACTGCAAGAAGTCCATACCTGCAGCCGTGCCTGTGCCACTGGAGGGGATGGCACTGAGCATGGGAATGGGACAGGAGCTCTGCACCATTGCCCTGCGGCTGGCTTGCTGCTTCTGTGGCCTGGTAGTCCCAGCATATGCGCTTCACTTCAGACAAGAGACATAATCCCAGGGTGGGAGACAGGTTTCTTTCTCTTGTTCCAGGAAATGCTGATAGGATCTCATGATGATGCTGTCTGTGTCCAGCATCTTGGTCTGTTAACAGGCACAAGGTATTCCGGAGCACAGCATCTTCACGGGCAGCAGATGCCTGACCCACAAGCGGCAGCCTCCTCAGGGACTCACTCATGCCCTGTTGGTGGTTGAGGCACAAAGTTTGGAATTCACACACAGAACACCTTCAAATGAAATGAGGGCTCCGGGGATCATGTCAAATGGGATGCTTTCCTACAGGAAGGTGTGCCTTTTTCTCCTCTCTACTGGGACTGTAAGAGGTTGGGTAGGGTTTATCTTAGAGCAGGAAGAAGTGATGCCCTATACATAGTTATAGTATAACTATGAATGTCCAATAAGCAAACTGAAGACCCTCTTGATCAAAATGACACCTATACATGCTAATAAATATGGAAACTGTCTTTCAATGACCCAAGTGAAGCAGACATACAATGTAAGCTATCTAATATGCTGAGCTAATATGCTGAGCTATGAATGCTCTGAGCTATGACTGGTCTGTGTAGTTATTTAGTTCTTCTGGTTTTAGCTCAGATAAAAATTTCAAAGTGCACACCAGTACTGATTACTGGAGGAAAAAGAATTGAGACTGTGGCAGGAGAAGGGAGAGGCCAACCGAGCTCCGTGAGTACCAAGAGTGTTCAGGCTTCAATGACAGGCTAGAAAGCACTGACAACAGTCCTTGGCAGGCTGTGCCTCTGTATCCCTGATATCAACCAGCTGGCTGGTCACTAAGGCCTGTCAACTCTCAAACTCTGTAAGTCAATGTAATTTGTCACCCTCATCAATGAGGGACATGTGGCCCAAGGTCAGCCTTGTCATTCCTCGGGTGACAACTTACATGTTTTGAATATGTGAAGAACGCTTTGATTCAATTCTCTGAGTTCCATGTCCACTCTAATAAGAAAAAGTAAAACATCGGAGGCGTGCCTGTCATGGAACAAGCACAGGTTCTCCCTTGCTGAAGGGTCCAGATCGCATTCAGGTATCCAACCTTTTCCCACTGTGGAAGCTATAACTTCTAAGGCAACCAAGCCAAGCAAGAAAAGCCTCCATTCTCCACATCAGAGAGGTGTGTGATAGGCACTTAAAAAATAAACCACAGTGCAGTCTGTTGTGGAACACTTGGAACGGGTTCCTACTCCTAAAAGACTCTCAAAGACAAGATGTACTTCCTCCTATTTCTTCCACCCCACTGTCACTGCTGACGCCGCAGACACTGTGACAGCTATCTGATTCCCAAGGGTCGAGCCTTCCAGAGAAGGTGGCAGAATACAAACAGAAAGGCAAGACCCTGGGGACAAAGTTGGCCTGCATGTTACCCAGGCTTGAAAAGCCCTCTCCTGACTTGCTGACTGATAATACCTGGCCCGCTGACTCAGTGCTAATGAGAACAGGTAAAGCCACAAGAACTCACCTGACTCAACAAGTAGCAGAAATACTACATTTATATGAAAGTCAAATAAATTCAAAAATGCCTCTTTAAAGGCTGGATTCCTTTAACATTCTGAAGCTTAGCAGCAAAGACAAGATCTCGCCTTCTGATCAGTCTGGGAGACGATGGAGGAAGAGGTGGAAAGTATGGGTTATGAACTATTCATGCGGTACTTCGGGGAGCAGTGAGACCTCTCATGGACAGGTATCCCCTGTATTCCAATGGCGCTGTGCTTTAGGCACCTTGTAAACTCACAGAACGTCAGGCTGCTAACAAGGAAACCATGAAAATGATTGCTCAGCCCCAGTCACAGAAAATCCAAATGAAGCTCCGTCTTTACCCACTATTGCAGCCCATCCTGCCGCAGTATCTGGGTGGCAGATACATCAACATCCCAGTGTGGAAGGGGAAGAGGCTGGAAGAGTCTTGTAGCACATGCCTATAACACTAGCACTCCAGAGTCTAAGGCTATAAAATAGAGAGTTCAAGGCCAGCCTGGGCTACATAGTGATACTCTATCATAAAAAAAAGGAAGGTGGTGGAGAAAGAGAGTTAATGAGAGAGAGAAGAGAGAGAAGGCTTAGAGAAAGGAAAGGAAAAGGAGGAAAAAGGAAAAACAAAGAAATGGTCATACTTGTTTAGTGTCTATTAACACTAGGTCCCTAACAGGAACAAAGCTTTGCCCTGTGCTGATCAGGGTGCAGCCACCTAATTGATGTTGCTGGCATGCCTGCTGCCCATGCTGCCCATTCAAAATAATTCTAGATTCTGACACTTGTCCCCTGGTGGAAAAAAGCCCATCCCTGATAACCACTACTCAAAATGGTCCCCAGCAGTTTGTAGGCATCCCATAAACGTCCACTAGGATTTACTCCCTCATAGCATACGGTAAGCACTGTGAGAAGATTGAATGACATTAGTCACCCTTCAGTATCTAGTGGGGAACCGGCTTCCAAACCCCACGTATTACCCAACTCCAGGGATATTCAGGTCCTGTCACCTTTGCATGTAACTGACACCTTTCACATCGTCAACTGGCTTAAAACATGAGCTACCATGCAAAAGGCACACAAAGAATTGGCATAATGTAGTTTAGGGAATAATGGCAAAAAATTATTCCTAAACCTGGTTGGTACAGGCCCAATATTTTCCATTTTTCTTTGAATCTTCAGTTCATTGAATGTGAAAATTGCAAACCATATATTTAAAAAGAACAGTATATTTACAAAGGGTGTTTTGTAATGTGTTACCAGTCTTCTTTGTAAATACGCTGATACATAACTGCTGGAATGTGCAGTGGACTTTTAATATCAAGCAAAGGGAAGTCTGGAGCCACCCATTCAACCCCCTACCTTTCTATAGGTGGTATATTCTCAGTGCGGGCCTATAGCACCAGTGGAGGTAGAAAATTGGCAAATTAAATCACCAATCTTTTCCTAAGTGCTATGAAAAATAAGATAACGGAGTGACCCCCATGAGTTAAGAAGCAAGTAGGAGAATGGCCATGTGCTATGGGTGACTGAAGAATGCCCTGGGGTAGTCACGTTTGCACTAAGAGCTGACAGAGGAAGTGGCCGATGGACAACACCCCTGCCCATGCTTCACACCTGCAAGAGCAGTGTGTAAGCATGGAAACCATCAACTGAGCTGAAACTTAGTGAGAGGGGGTGGGGTGGGGGTGGGGGAGCAAAGGATACTGTAGGGGATTCTGGAGAATCCTGCCTAGCAGACTACGGAGATGAAGGAACTCCATAACCACTCAGCCACCCGTAGCTCAGAAAGGGCTCACTTACACTGGAACACCACATGCAAGTGGCCAGTACAGAGACTACTCAGGCTAACACACAGCAGGAAAGGCTTAGAAAAGAAGTCAGAGCGAAGGAGATCATAACATTGGATTAAAAAGTTAACAAAATGCATCCTCACCATGAAAGTGTTTCTTAAAATCAAATGACAACATATAAAGGCAGATCCTTAAAGCTTGTCACATCCCCATGAGCTTGTGACAATAAACGCCAACCCCGGCAGTCACCAGTGATGACATTTTGTGAGCAGTTTCCCCAAGCCCTTCATGTCCCCATCCCCAGGACAACCTGCCAGCTCTGTCCACTTTCCACTGCCCCCTGCCTCACCCTAGTAGGACCTGGAAGACACCGGGAAGAAAGCAGAAGATGACCAATCAAAGATACTGCTGGATTTGTCTTTTCCTCCAAACCTGGTTCCAGTCTTTACAGTCTGGAAATGTGGAGAAACTTGTTAACATCCTGCAATGCTGAGATCACACCCCCACATATGTGCAGCAACTATATGATCTATGGAGCTGTAATTAACTGTTAAATGCTGATTCATCACTAAGGCTAGGGAACACATTTAAATAGCCAGAAGGGGAAACCTCTGGTTCCAGGGAGCCAAGGAATTCTCCTGATCACACAAACAGCAGGCACCATGGCTTTTCCATGTCTCATCAGGAAATATGGGTGACAGAGGCACCAAGAGAGCAACCAGAGCACCAAGTGATTGGCCTTACCATAGCGTCCAGGCTGGCAGATGCAAAACTGAAGCAGCAGAGACAGAGGTGTGCACTGGAGCGCTGGCCCCTCCAAGTGAGTTTTGCCTCTGCCTCCACTGCTGACAGCCTTGATAGGAACCCACCACTCAACAAGACTGGCCAACACAGTAGCCTGGAGGCTGTCCCTCCAAGAATAGAAGTCCGTTTTCTAATGAGGGCTTCTGGGTTCTAAAACTTCATTAAAGAAGAAATAAATATGAATCAAACCGACCAAGTGTAAAGCAAGGGCATACTCCCGATGAACTGGCAACTTGACCCAGGGCGGATCTCGACGCTGCCGCTCCTCACACACTGGGCTTTCCTGAACTGGACTAGTTTGTACAACATTGTTTAGAGAGGCTAATTGCTTTTAACGGCATCCTTAAACCTTCCAGATTTAGAAATTAATAAAATTCATTATAGTCTGGTGCTTCTGAACCAAGCTTACAATGCCCCACTTGCTCTATTCAGTCATTGACTTAAACACAGAAAAACTTCACTTACCAAAATGTTTTTTCAGAGATGGCAGGTCTTAGCCTTGAAAAATTTCAAATTGCTGAATTTTTAACAAAAACAAATGGTTTTAGTACCTGTATCAAACATATCATAAGCTAAGGTCTAAGTGAACACTAATAAGTAAAATTAAATTAGTCACTGAAAAATTGCTATCCATAATAGGTTTTTATTACATAATAAATAATTACATTATATCACTGAGTCTTAATTCAATGGGAAACCCACACTGTGACAGATTTCCTGGGGTATAATTTGGATTTAAACTGCACAGCACTCTAGGTTTAATTGGCTGTTCTCAATGGCCCATGAGAGCTTCCAGTGGCCCAAGATACAAGAAAGCAGAAGGGATGGGGCAGGGGACACCATGCTCATCCCAGAGGTGACAAATATACTCTCGGGTGTGGCATCCCAGGTTCCATGGAGACAGTGATGCTGCACGGGATTTAGATGTCTTCAATGTATGTTATGTGATACCTGAGCTGAGTCAGGCACCCTGCTGCCTGCTCCTGGCTCTGACAGCCTGAGCCCCCAACCTCAGATGGGGATGGTGGCAGCTGTAACCTGGAGCGAGCTGTGTCTGGTGGAGAGCTGTGGAAGCAGTACTGGGTATGGAATTAATTATTAACCTGCAATGGGTCAAAATAGCCTTTGCTGAGCAGCTTCTGAATAGAACTGCTGACATGCCCTGGCCTGCTTGAATCCAGAGACCCCGTAAGACTTTCACTTCCTATCAGAATGCAGAACCTGCAGCTCTGACCATTCATACCCCAGCCCTACAACCACAAAGACCTCCCTCCAGGTCCTTTTCATAGCTTCCATCATGGCTGGAGATGCGCCTCTCTTCTCAAGGTGAGTTTAGCGTGGAAGGAGTCTGTAGCTACAATTCCACATTATTCATTTGCAAAAACATTCTCTTCCATTATGATTCATAGCAACTATATGTCTCCTCGGAGTTACAGCTAGGCAGGCCAGCCTGGGAAACTAAATGCCAGTCACAGCTTTCTCTGTTAGAAACATCCACTTAATAATGAATGAGAGCAGTTCAAAAGCTGAGGACTACATAAATTACTTTTATGTGTAAAAACTCAAACCATCTTAGCAATCAAACCCATTCAGAGCTTTGTCACACCTAGGCTCGGAAATCCTAACTGAATTTTATCACAACATAACACCTGAGAAGAAGCAAGGAGTCCTAGGTGATTTCTCTTGCTAAGAAGGCTGTTAACTGTTAAAGAGAGAGCTGGCAGCCAGGTGTGGTGGCTCACTCCTTTAATCCCAGCACGTGGGGAGACAGAGGCAGGTAGATCTCTGCGGGTTCCAGGCCAGCCTGGGCCACAGAGTAAACTATGACAGCCATGGAAACAGAAAGACTCCACCTCAATGTAGAAGGAGGAGGGGGGAGGAGGAAGAGGAGGAGGAAGGGGAGGGGAGGGGGAGGAAGGGGAGAGGGAGGGGAGGAGGGGAGGGGGAGAGGGAGAAGTAGAAGGAGAAAGGAGGAGGAGAAGGAAGGAGAAAGGAGAAGGGACCGAGCTGACAGATTGCAGGGACCCAAATGAGAGAGACAAGAGGATCTTCTAAACCTTCAGAAACCTCCAGATCCCTGGTCCAGGTGTACTGAGTAAAGCAGCCAGCCTTGTCCACTTCAAGCACAGAGTGTCACGAGACAAATGTCACCGAAACTGCTAAAGTCAAAGTTATTGGGAGAGGCCAGCAGGTCCTCCTAAGTTAGGCATTCCTGAAGCATGCCCTGTTCTGCCAAGCCTAGCCCTGTAAGACACAGCAGGAACGGTGCTCTTGGTGGCCACGGACTCAGAGTTGATGCCCCAAGAGCTCGGACCACACATGCTAAGAAGTCTCTGTCTTCCCAGGGTTGGGTCTTCCTGGTGATGTAGAAATCATGTGAAAGCCTAGTCTTACTAATTATTACAGTCCCTTTCCAGGCCCAGACTGCCAGCAGGAAGACCCCATCAATTCAGAAATTCCTGTCCTAAGCACACAGGACAGAGTATATACTCAAAACTGTACTATTTTGTGGCTTCCTTAAAAAGTCAAGGAAATTCATGACTGTGTTTTATTGAAGATTCTGTCCTCTCACCCTTGCCGTCACCCACCCCAGTTTCTCACAGGAATGCTTGCTTAACCTTATTAAATTTGTCCAATACCAATACATGGTATTTCAATAGAGGTTTTGCTTTTCTTGTGACAATAATATCACACACACACACACACACACACACACACACACACACACATCCCAAACAGGAACTCTGGATCATGGATGTGGAGCCTAAAATGTCTGTAGGCACTTTTAAACCACCTACCTGTATCACAGCAGAAACGTCCGCTGTCTGGGTTGGAAAATAGGATGTCTTTATTATAAGTGGCTACTTCTAAATGGAAGCATGTGGTGAGGTCCTAGGACTCACCCTAGCTCTCTGCCCTCCAAGTATGCGACAGGGCAAATTCTGTGACCTCTCTGAGGACTCAGGAGGCTAAGAGCACCTCCTCCTCGCCATGGGTCACCTGAATGAACCAAAGGACAAAGGTGTGCAGAACAACTGTCACAGTGCACATAATGATGATGAATGGTCATTGTACACTGGCTGTTCTTATCAGAGATCTTAAACACCACACACACAGACAGACAGACAGACAGACAGACAGACACACACACACACACACACACACACACACATACACACACACTTCCCTTCCATTCAGGGAAACATTTGCTTTATTTCAGAAACAGTATTAGAACACATTCTCTATGTTAGTGACTGGAACCTTTTCCCCAGATCCCATCAGAACCAAACACATATCCAAGTCAGTGTCCGCTCTTGGGAATAAAGTGTCCCCAGTGTCCTCAAAAGCCCTTAACTTGGACAACATTTCTATTTTCTCCGGTGATGGAATTTGCAGATTCTCCAGTGTAAAAATAAGGCTGCAGGGTCAATCCTGAAGAACACTGTTGGGGTTGGTAAGCCCAGAGGCTCCTCCCTCAAGCTTTCCATAGCAGGTCAGGTCCCTGGGGATGGATGTTCCGACGTGGGATAATGCAGCAGAGGGAACATCTGCTGGTGGGCAGTTCAAACCAGTAAAGTTCCAAATTCCTCTGGTCACTGATACACAGAGTTCACGTTGGGGAAGTATATGAAAACAGTCATAGAGAAAGAGAGAAGGGACGATAAAAGGGAGAGAGGGCCAGAGACTACAAAATAATTCATTAAAAGCATGTGGAGGAAAAAAGAAATAGTGTGAAAAAAAAAAGACCGTGGAGAGGTCAGCCGTAGATGGGACATTTTATCACGCCCCAGCCCAACCAACGCGGGACATTGGGTACAAAGACTGTCACAAGCCAGAGGACAGGGAGGACAACAGCAAAACCGTGTCCTCTGCGCATGGCAGGACCTCGGCACCCACGAAAGCACAGCAGCTGTGGCCGCTTGCACAAGACCTGCACAAGAGGAAGCCAGTCAGCCTCCCAGCATGGAGTGGGAACGGACCTGACAGAGGAGGTGTGAATACTATGGCTTCTGGGAAGGGAGAGCCATTTCTTCTTCAAAGGCATGGCCCCTGGCAGGTTGATAGTGCTCTAGTGAGTGACCCGTCACCCAGAAGCACACAAATGGCAAAACTAAAGTCGATGCGCTGCTACATTTTTAGAAAAAAGGGGGGGCACAAAGTGAAGGGTGGGGAGGGGGGAGGGTGTCTGAAAGGAGATAAGAGGAAGACCTAGAGATACATATGATAGAAATAAAATTCACAAAGAATTCATAAAAATATTTTTTAAAAATACATCCAGGAGAAGGAACAATCCAAGAACAGAAAGGAATCAAACTTTTCCGGACAGAGAGAATCCTAATGGGACTTGCAGTGAGAGTGAAAGACACACTCCCAGACAACATATGTGATGGTTTGTATATGCTTGGTCCAGGGAGTGGCAACATTAGGCGGTGTGGCCTTGTTCATGTAGGTGTGTCACTGTGGGTGTGGGCTTAAGACCCTCCCTCATTGGAGCTGCCTGGAAGTCAGTCTTCCACTAGCAGCCTTCAGATGAAGATGTAGAACTCTCAACTTCTCCTGCACCATGCCTGCTTGCATGCTGCCATGCTTCCTGTCATAATGATAACGGACTAGACCTTTGAACCTGTAACCCAATTCAATGTTGTCCTTATAAGAGTTGCCTTGGTCATGGTGTCTGTTCACTTCAGTAAAACCCAAACTAAGACAACATCTCAAAAAGGGGACGAGATCTCAGGGCAAAAGTAGACACCTTGGACTCTACAGGCCAGAGCCAGGTCGTACCATTACAAACGGAGGGCCAGAGCACAGTTCTATATGAAGGCCCAACCCATACTATCCCTGTTTCGTTTGCATGATGGCTCTCGGTCATCATGCACACAGTACCCTACTTCTTCCACAGTCAAGCTCTGCTCAGCCCTCAGCACTGTCATTAGCTTTGTGCCTCCCCTGATCTTTCCAGGTGGGCAAACAGCGTCTTGTAGCAAATGTCCTACCGAGATCCACCAAACATTTTGGGCTCCCAGCTAAACTCCATTCCAGTTTCCTGGAGGAGACAAGGCCATGAAATGATGTGGGAAGCCAGGAGCCAATTCTCTACCTGTGCTCTAAAACTTGGTTGCAACCTCCCACACCCTTTCTTGTTCTGTATCTGTAAGCTAAAGAGCATCCAGAGAAAGGCATTAAGACCCAAGTGGGCAGTGTAGTTGCAAGGCAGGAGCCTTGAACCCACGTTACCCCTCTGGCGTCCCAATAATGCACCTGAGTTGCGATAGGAGCAACCTATAAACTATAAGACTCCATGAATTGATGATGATATTTGTTACTTCAGTGAGGCTCTTCTGATTAATGTATTTGCCAGGGCTTCCATGGCCTTCGGCTTATCTCCTGCCCACCCACCTGGCATACACAGTTGTTTGTCAGTTTTGAAACAGTGTACCCATTTTCCATCAGACCATCTACTGAAACATTTAACCCAAGCTTTCATAACATGAATTATAAGACAGCAGAAGAAGATGACGAAGTCCAGCTGAGCCAATCCAAGCCATCATGCCTTAAAAAAATAACATAACAAAGCCAGCCACGACAGAAAGCCCAAGGTTACCGTGTCCCTGAAGAAATCTATGCCTCGGCTAAACATGTGGAAGGATCTAGTCCGAGAAGGAAGGAAGTCACTGTTGGATGGGGACTTCGTGGCTCCTTATTTGGGGACTGATGTTGGAGTTTGGCTGTGTTGTCTAAGCCAAGAAGCTCATGTCTAACTTTCAAAGGCCGCTTCAAGATCAAGGACTGTTATCCATCTGCAAAATTATCCTACCCTGAGAAGGAACCAGTAGGGGAGAGGGAACATTTGGCTTGCCTCAGCCACAGTGACTCACCTGACATAAGACAAGTTCAAATAAACCAGCATGAGAGTGTGACAGCCCCTGCTAAAGTGACATGATCATGGAGGGCTCTGCTAGTGGTGAGGCTTCTAAAGAAACCGAGGGGAAGAAGAGAAGGACCACTAAGAATACCTGGGGCAACTTATTACAGGAAACTCAGTGACCGGAAGTCACCAGCAAGATGGCAGAGGTACTGAACAGTCTGTGCATGCTCAGACTGGGATCCTGTGCCCAAGTGTCAAGGGCACCTGAAATACCTGTTAGGTCATTCTATGAAGGGAAGAGCACACCTCATTAGAACTTACTTTCATTATTGAAATAAGATCGTCTTTTACACTTAAAAAAAATGAGATGGTATAAATGAAACCCTTTAAAATTTACTTGAAAGAATATCTTTCTTGAGCATAATAAATTAGCGTAAAATGTCTTACTTCTTATCGCCTCATTAGTAATATTGTGCTTCTGTGTGAAATGTGCCATTTAAACATTGCCAATCGATTGAAACAAAAGACTTGAAAACACTGAAAGATGAAGAAGTAGGAGAAACTCCTGCCAGGCAGTGTTCTCCTAAGTGTGCTTTGGCACTTAGTATGTGCCTGCCCAGGGAGAACCCGAAGGTCATGCCATCTTCTCAGCCCACAGTGTTGTCCGAACCTTTCCATCTTCTCCATCCAGGGTTTAATAGATCTTGAGTCCAGCCGTGGCTATCTGTTGTTGCTGGGCTTGTTTTATTACTATTATTATTATTATTATTATTATTATTATTATTATTGGAGTTTGGTAGCTCATATTGGCTTAGCTTGACTCTGTCACCCGCTCATGTTAGTATTAAATGGGAGGCACACAGGGTAAGGATAATACTATTTCCTTTTTAGAGTAGATGATCTGGTGGAAAATGGGCATTTGTGTTTTTAAGCTGGAATACAACTATGCAGGTACGGCGGATGAGCAGGAGGGGAGCGCATGATCACGGAAACCTTGGGAAATAATGAGCTAAGGAGAGGAACATGGCTGCAGAGGCAGCTCCAGCCTGCTTCTCATTCCAAGCGAGTTTTCCGCTGCTCCTGTGCTCACCAGTGGGGTTGAGCAGCTGTATCCCCTTTAAAAAGTGACTCTGTTATCACTGTATCCGAATGAGGCTCCTTCATGGGGCAAAGGAGAACCTCACACCTCCATCTTGGCAGACCGAGGCTCAAGGAGAACCAGCTCTCTTCTCTTAATGAACTTGAGGCAACTGATTTGGTGTCCCCTGTGCGGGATACGTTGCATAGTCCTCAGAGATTGTACTAGTTAGCTTTCCATTGCTATGACAAAACAACTTCACTCAACAACTTAAAGGGGCCTCATGACTTCAGAACCTATGCTCAGTTTGGGGCTGTGGTGAAGCAGGACAGCGTGGCAGAAGCTACACTCCAGTACCTGGGAAGCAGAGAAACATGGAGAGGCCAGGCATCCCGTAGCTTCCAAAGATATACCTTACCTTCCTCCCACTCAGCCTGACACACTCAAGCCACGCCCTCAAAACATGAGCCTGAGTTTCATTTCATATCTAAACCATGACAGCTACTTACATTTGATAGTTACAAATAAAACATCAAACATCATAGGGCCTGTGAATCTCATAGAATCTAGGCTAGAAACTGAGCATCCAGTGTCTAAAATAGGGTTTCTTTCTCCCTCCTTCTCTGAAAACAGGGATAACTGGGACAGATAAGATTTAACCCATCCAATGAATCCATTTGTGCAACCGGCTCAACAGGTATGAACAAGCTTCTCATGGTCCTATGAAACCCTTAAAAACTGAAAACAAAACAGCTAGACTGGGCCCAACATATGATACTGTAAAATCAAAACGAATGTTTAACTCAGTAACTACACTGTGTTCGTTAGGAAAAAATGTAGCTCAACTCAATGAGTTATTGATCGGTGTCAAAGATTATGTTGAAAGACCAAATTGAGTGATTTGATCTTAGCAAAGCTCATTCATCTAAAAAGTACAACAATGCCTTGTAATTTCAGTAGAGCAAACATATTCTCTTTAATGTGGGCTGTGGATACATTGTAATGTGTCTGGTGTGTTACAGTGTGTACGTTACCAGATATCAGGGCCGTAGGCTTTTACATGCCTAAAACAACCGGGGAGATGGCAGGATCTACAGGTGGACCTCATGCCCATTAGAAGTTGGTTTGGATTGTGTGTGTGTGTGTGTGTGTGTGTGTGTGTGTGTGTACACGTGGAAAGACTTCCTTGCAAGCCCATGTTCTTTAGGTATCCATTTTCTCCAACAGGCATTTTTCTCTGAGCTGAACCAAGCTAAAAAGAGCAGCATCCCAAAACTGTTATGGTTCTTCCACCAGAGCCGAGGTTCTGGGGTCAAGTCTATGGCGTCATAGACTTGATTGACTCTGAGATCAGAATAATATGCAAGGGCCCTGGAGCCTCCTCTATTTCAAGTATGGAGTTCAGTGACCTGCGTAAAGGGAAGGCATTACTGTGTCTCACCCTCTAAAGCAGAAGAATGAACCCCACCCATCATATCTCTGCCTACCAGGGTTTGGCTATCCCCATTCTCTACAGTATTGCCAGGCTTGGCCCTTCCCTATCCTCTGGCTTATGGGGAATGATCCATGCACTGAAAAGGATAAGCCTCACACTCCCTTATGAGAACTGTCCTTTCACCTTGTGAGAAGACCATGTAGGAACTCCCAGGAAGGTATAGATATGGTCCTGGTTCAGACAGCCAGGGAAGGGGAAGGTCCTGTCGGCTCCCTCTGTCCCTTGCTGCCTCGCCACTCTAAGTATAGATCATCGGTGTGCTTGACTCCTCTGACCCAAGGGAATCGGCTGCCATTGAGAAGGTGGCTTACTCAGGACAAAGAACAGGGTCGATGTGTTGGACTGGAACTTTGTTACATCGGGCTGTGTCCAAGTCCCACCATCTAGACGCTGCACAGCAATCCTAAATGATCATGGAACCTCTCACGACCACTAGTTTCTCATCTACAGAGAACAATATGCATTCACAGAAAGATGGCAACGTGACTGCAAACACCACCTGAGAATGGTGTTTCCCAACACCTTGGGAAACAACAAACAGAAACTCAGCATAGATTAGAAGTGTACCGAGAGGTTGTATGCATAGGTATGCTGGCAACAGTCAAAGCACAGAGCAGTGCCCAACGCTAACATGGATACTACCAAGAAGAGACTAGAGAAGTGTTCCATGTGCTTAACTGACAAGCACTGGGCTCACAGACATGACTGCAAAGTCCTAGCTCAGAGCCCTCAGAACCAATGTGACCTACTCTGAGCCTTAGCTTCCTGTTCATGAAGTGAGGCTAATGAAAGCCCCATCCTAGGACTGTCAGGGGATTAAAGGTCATGCTTATCAGAGCCTTGGCATGAAGCCTGGCATACAGCTATACACAAAGGAATCATAGTGCTAATCTAAATCTGAACTACATTCAGACAATGGAAATCGATAAGTACCGAATCCCCAGCAGAAGTAAGAACAAATCAGGATCCGAACATTCACAGGCAACACGTATGTTACAGCTCTTGGGCTCCCTGCCTCCTCTTCCACCGTCTTCCCTCCCTGCTCTTCTCTCTGGCCACCTAGTTTCCTGTTCCTTCTCTCCTGTCTGTCGGTCTATCACCGTCACCTAGATCCCTGTATGTTTCTTCTCTCGGACTCTGTCCCAGCCCCAGCATCTCTCTTTCTTTAGATTCTCATTTCTAGGATCCTGGAGGGCTCTCTTCTCTTCATTTATTTACAATAAAAAATGTAGGAGTTGTTGGTATAGCCCAGTGGGAGAGTATCTGTCTAACATATACAAGGATTTTGATTTACCATCAGATAGATGATAGATAGATAGATAGATAGATAGATAGATAGATAGATAGATAGATATCCAAAATCTTCTGGGTAGAGGCCATAACGAGCACTCCAGGGCACCCTCTCCAACAGGGGCATCTCTCTGTGGCTGGTTGTCACTCCCAAATCCCCATGGCCCATTAACCAGCGTTCCTCTTGCCCCACCCTCATCTAACTGCCCTGGCCAGGACACAGAAACAACCTTTCTATGAGGTGGCTGAGACAGTGACTAGAGGGCTCAGAGAAAAGTAAGCAAGACTACATGCTCTGCACACTCTAGAAATAGAAACCTCAATTGTGACCATCACATTCTAACAAGTCCCTAACTGGGCAGCTGTCTCATCAGAAGGTAAGGCCTTGAGTGCAGCTCACCAGAAACCACAGACACAGCAGGAGCAGCTGTTGACATGAATGTCTTCACTGTTCCCTGAGAGCAGGGTCAAGGCAAGTGCTTAGAATGGAAGCCAGACTATGTTCAGGAAACAACTGGTAGCCTGTCACCTCCATCAGCCCACAGGCATTTGTGGACACTCCTCTCATTAAGCCCAGAGTTTCCAATGCTGCCAGAAGTCAGGCAGGTTCCCAAGGAGTGAGCTGGACACCAACCAGACCAAGATCAACGACACAAGAGAAGCAGAGCACTTCCGGGGTCACAAATAGGGTTTGTGGTAGTGCCCTGGTTAGCTGTGACAAAAAAATGGCTTCAGTTGCAAAAAGCAGATTTCCTTGCATTCCGGAGGCTCAAGGTCTGACTCGGGACGAGTCAGCACCGGCTACTTCTAATGCTGAGGCTTTTTTCTCTCCTTGGCTTTTCAAGGTGTCTCTCTCTGCATCCTACCATGGTCTCTCTTCTCATTCCCCTGTCTTAGTCTCTTCTTCTCTAGAAGAAGACTAGAACATCTAGAGACGTTCATCACATTGCATTAGAGCCAACCCTATCAACCTCACTGCAAATTAATTTCCTTTTAAAACTCTGTCCCCCAAATACTGCCACATTCTGAGTATCTGAGTCCAAGGTGTGACTCTGGGGAGACAGAACTCACCCATGGAACTGCACATGGTCACGCACACATGAGCTTCTGGGGTTCACCCAGGCTCTGTTACATGAGGAGAAGGGGGACTGGAGGGGGGAGGAGAGGAGGTACAACAGGCCAGAAGGAGGGGCCCCATCATGCTGTGGGATCCCTTGTCCTAGCTCTGTCCTGTCTGCCACACATTCACACAGGGAGTAATTTGGACTATAACCAATAAGGTGTCAGTGACAAAAGCAGAGGACTCAAGTGACAGGAAACTTGGAAGGTGGCTGAGATGGTGACATTTGGATTTACTGCTTGGCAAGACATAATGGATGGCCTACAGTTTTGTTGAGTTCTAGGTACGGGCTGGCTGGCCCAGGAGAAATGAGTCACTGGTCCTGAAAACCCAATGCTTCTGCTGGTGTCAGGCTCCCTAAGGAAGTTTGCTCAGAACCCCTCTCTTGAAGACTTTCACCTCAGCTAAGAGGCAGATAACTGGAGAAAAGAGACATTCAGTTCTTTGAGTCATTTAGAGCCTAACAGTAATGAATCCTCTTGGGAATAGAGGACAAAGAGGGCTGAAGACACAGTGCTTCTGACAGCAACAACTTAAATACAAGCGTCTCTGCGTGCCTCGCCAAGTCACTTTATCCTCTTGTCTTCCATGAGAGCAGGATTTTAGCTTTGCTTCCACTGGGCTATCAGAGTCCACAACCGTGCCTGGTACTCGGAATACCAGCAGGAAATGCTTGCTACATAAATTAACCAACATATAGAAAGGCACTCAAGGAAAGCACTGACTCCTCCATGCTGTAGATGTAATAGAGACAAACTACAGTCTCAGGGCAGTGTGGTCTACACTTAACTCTGCTTACAAACAGCAAAGCAACCCAAGATAAATTTACACATGCATGCTAGGGGCCAGCCATTCACAGCGATCAGAAATAGCTGGAAATCTCTGTGCCCTTGTCAGTGGGCCATCAAAAGCTTGGTTAAAAAAAGGGTGGGGGTTGTCTCTCACTCATGGTGAGTATTTGGGGAGACATACTAAGAATAAAGACAAAAGACAAAAACTTCCAGGTCTCCCAGCTCAAGACTTGCTGAAGAACCAGCTCTCTCAGTTACAAACACGGAGCTGATATAGCTGCCTGGTAGACACAGACACAGACACAGACACAGACACAGACACACAGACACACACACACACACACACACACACACACACACACACACACACACACACCTGAAAAATCCTTCAAAGCAGCTACATCTGCTCTGGCATTTGAGTGCTAGGAAATCAAGAGCAGCTGGCAGTGGGGGACCGAGTGGGGAGGACATTCCTTTCAGATAAGGAATGACCAATTAGAAAAATTAGAAAAGCTTTCAAAGCAGGCACAGGCTGGATCTGCCTTTCTGCCTCCCTTTCACTAGGACAGCATCCGTCCACAGCTTTAACACTCACCAGAAGCAGGCTGAGACACTTTCCATGTCAACTCTTCTCACAGCCTACAACTAAGCATTCTATGAATTTCTGAGGACAAGGGGTGACAGACCTCTATTTCCCTAGCTGCTTGCTAGAGTCCCAACCCAGGGATGCCATGAAGAAAGGGCCACATCACTTCATTGCCTAGACCCACAAGAACACATGGAAATTTGGAGGACTCTATAAAATCACACACGGGGCAGGGGCTCTTTCTACATCGGGAGTCCCTTACTTACAGTGGTTTGAGTCAGCAATCGTAATGTAATTTTTAAAAGGTTTATTTTGTTTTTAATTAAGTACATATGGATGCCTGCATCCAAGTGAAGGTGCATGAAAGCTGGATGTCCGATCCCCTGGAGTTAGAGACGGGGAGGACTGCGGGGTGCTCAATGCCTCTGTCCTCTGCAAAGTTAGCATCCTTAACCCACTGCTAGCTCTCTGGCCCTGAATTCTTTAACTTTATGATACAAAAACAATCTGTATTTAGAAGAAAACACACTTCAAACTTTTAATTGCAATCTTTTCTAGGTTAGTAAAATCCTCAAGATGTTGGTTAATATTACCATGTGACCTTCTGCTGCCAACCCCAAGACCAGAAAGAGGAATAACCAACAGTGGGTGGGCAGAGTGGTGGGGAGCAGCCTGGTCAGCTGGGTGTACCAAATGCATTTCAACAGAGATAGTCAATGTCAAATGTCAAGGATTTCAGCATCGAAAGCCCACATGTTAGAGAACACCTAGATAATTTCAACATGCCTGCCAACCGGGCTTCAGAGTAGATCACATGCACAGCTTATCTAGTTCTATGCAGTCCCTCGCCATAACCTACCAACATGTGGGACTTTGCAGTTTGGACGCTGGGAAGCAGGTCCTGACTGGACATCAGCCTGAGGCCAAGTCTTTAGGAACTTCTGACATAGAGACTCGTGGACCCCAGGGGAAGAATCTCTGTGTTCCTCTAAATTCAGGAAGAGAAGAAAGCTTTGTTTTGTTTCCTTCCATTAATTCATTTAACCTGATTCTCACAGACACATGAAGGACTATTCCCCCACTTAGCACTTAACCAGTACGGAGTGGAAGCTGCTCTGAGGGCTTGGGAGCTTACAGGCATATGGTAGGATGAACCAGGGGCACCTGATTCCCAAGTCTATCCTTGAAAAGAGGTACCATAAAATTCTACCCTAGTAGGGCTTATGGTTTCTAGTAAGTGGTCTCCTAAGCTGCCACAGGGACTCATGTCTTAGTCACAAGGCTCTTTGTATTGTGCTATCAATGCATCCTAATGTCCTCCTGTTACCTTAGAGTCGGATACAGGAATCAGCCCCTGGTATATTCTGTTGCATAGTGGTGTCTGGACAAAGGCCTTCTGGACAAGGCAGAGAAGCAAAGGGCTGAGCTGGCTACCTCCCCTTTAGAAGCTTCAGTGGGCCAGCCATTCCCCCAGAATGAACTCCAGTTTCGTGACCTTGGTCATAGTAGACACCGTTGACATCGCCATGCCTCGCCAATATGCCAAAATTGTAAAATCTCAGGAAATACAAGCCAATAGGAGGGGAATTCCCAGCAAGAAGAAAGACTATGAAAAGACATGGGAAAGGACCCAGTGGAAGAAACAAGGCAGAGAGCCCAGGACAGGACCTAACCGCATGGGAAGGGTGATGACCAGATCTGCTCAGTGCTACCTCACTAGCTCACATGACCTCACGTGGGGAGCTTCTCGTTGGGGGGTATTATTAAATAATACTATGTGGCTTCGAGGCAGGTAGCCCCATTTCTTTTCTTTTTTCACACAGAAACTACCACATCATCTGGCCAATTTCTTCCTGCTATTCAATTTTTCTTTCTGATATTGCAGGCAGCCATCTAGTCTTTGCTTGAATGCTTTCAGGGGTGGGAAAACATGTGGTCTCTTTATATGATCCATTTCTGAACAGCCCATCACTGGACTAACATGTAACCTATATGGGCCAATTCTCCATCAACAAGAACTCAGGCTCAGCTTACTTCCTCCCTATAGGACTCTCTGGAAATGCATCTTCTTGCCTGGGTCCTCAGCTGTTCAACGTGGGCCCTGAACACTGTGTCCATACAACGGGTTTTTCATGTACATGATGGTTATACCAACCACATCCACCCCGAGGGACCGCAGTGTAGGTGTGAACAAGCTGCAGTTAAATGATACCATGTGCACCCGTCACTTCTCCCATAACAACTTCAAGACCTTGGCTATTAGTACTCTTACTTTTCTGTCTCTGATTTATCCACTATTCGTCTGCGACTGCAGCTTGGGATTGCACCATATTTTAGCTGCGCTGATTGTAAGAAGAAAATAAAATAATCCTGTGTTTGATTTCACATGTGCTCCTCTTTAAACTGATTGTCCCCGTCATCAATTTGGGCAACAGGGTTTGGAAGCCTAAATGTAGGGCTCAAGTGTTCTCCTTAGCACCCTGGTCTGCTGTGTTGATACTAGTGATGACCTGTGGCGAACCAAGGCCTTAGTAACTTGATGAACAGCCCAGAGCCCGAAGCCTTGAGGCTCCCTCCCTCTCTGGCATGATCTGTTTTCAGCTGTACATTTTCTAGATAATGAAACTGATGCAAAGATACTTTCTGGCTTCCAAAAGCTGTTACTCTTATGTAAGTAATTTTCATCATACTCACTCTGCACCCAACCCTGGCCACACACAGTAGGTCTTCAGTAGATATCTTTATTAAGCAAGCCCACAATCTCACTTGACAGCCCCATGGGACACATCAGCTGCTTGGGGGAGGTGCTGTGTTGGAACTCAGTCTGCAGCTATACAACTGGCCCCTTCCATGCTGCCTCCCTATCGGTAGGACATTCTAGAAAGCAGCACTCTGGATAGTACGAGGGAGAACTTTGAATTCAACCTGAGAAGTGGTACACGGAAATCAGACACCCTGACCTACATGTAAATCACATCGGTAAGAAGAAGCCTAGTAAGCCTTAAATATCTGCACAGAGAAGATGTTAAGCATCTCCCCCAGTGACTCACGCCCTGGTTCCAGCCTCCACTGACTCATCCTGCAGGGACATCTCATTCCCTGACAGACAGAAGGGCTCCATCAACTTGCTATGACCAGACTCGGCCTTGGTGGATGGTGGTTCTGAAGGAGAACAAGAAATGGAACTTCTACCCTGGTGTCTTCCTTTCCCAGCCCAGGTCCCTGGACCTCTGCAGACACCAGAAAAGAAGGACTTGGGCTATGTGGTACTACGTTCATGAATGTGCCTCCCTCTCTCCCGCATATACCATGCCTTCAACCTCATGATGGATACTAAGGGCACCACAAGAAACTGAAAGACAAACGAGAAGGTTCAGTCCCAGCAGGATGGAGCAGGGAACATGAGAGAGGCCAGCTCTTGGGTAGTGTGGTAGCAGTAGACACAATCACTTGGCGATTAGACAAGCTCGAGGCAGGAAGCTGAGAGCTCTCTCAGAGTGAAGGCTAGAATCGATTGCTTGTGGAATAAGCACTTTTCCTAGTGGCCCACCCACTCATGCTCAATGATGTCACTCCTCAGAGACTCTGACCGCCTCCGACTCTGTTATCCCCCCTCTCACTTCAATCACATCCATCCCTTTCTCTGGACATCCTTGTTGCTGAAGCTCTTCCAATTTGTGGGTTTGGGTCTATAGCCAATATTATAGAAGGCGATCCAATAATTCCAATCAGTGTCTCTAATTCAGCAACTCCTAACCAAGTACTTCATAAGCCAGTAGGCTTGATAACCTCAAAGATGCTTAAACCTCTGTCTGTGTGTCATGGGACACTGTGGTGCATGCCTGTAGCCACAGCTACTTGGGAGCTAAGCTAAGGAGCGTGAGGCCAGCCTGGGCACTAAAGGTAGAAGCAAGGGTCAAGGTCAGGGTCAATCAGGGTCAGTCAGGGTCAGAGTTAGGGTGTATCATGTTCACACCACTTAAAGTCACACCCCACCCCCCCATTTTAAAGACTGTTTATGTTAGACTCTTCTTTCTACAGCAAAGATCCCCAAGACCGCTGGTTTCTCATTTTCTTCTCAGGCCCCATAGGCCTCACTGCTAGGACTCCTGCTAAGACCCTGATCCTGAGTTCCTCACAGGCATCAATCTTGCTGAGACCTGTGCCCTGAAGAAATCTATACAATATACTTAGGGATCATCAAAGAAGGCATTTTCCAGGGGCAGAGATGTGAACAGGCTCTTATTAGCCAACCCTAGAGGGGACTAGAAGCCAGATCTTAGTGTTGACCTTTGAAACTCCAGGCTTCTTGTTCTACAAGACACATGCTTACATGCCAAGTCATCTTTTAGAGCAGCGGTTCTCAGCCTGTGTGTGGGTCAGGATCCCATGTGGGGTTGATTATCAGATACCCTGCATATTACATATTTACATTATGATTTGTAACAGTAGCAAAATTACAGTTATGAAGTAGTAACAAAATATAGTATGGTTGCGGGGGTACACCACAACATGAGGAGGTATATTAAAGGGGCACAGTGTTGGAAAGGTGAACACCACTGCTCTCCAGCCATCTGTGCATCCCTAGGTGGTCGGAAGAGCATGGCCCTGTCCTTAGCACTGACTCTGGGCTGAGTTTCCACCATATGTAAGGGTTTATACAGTCTATAGGTCTGTTTAAGAAGAACAGTTGCCAGCCTATGTCCAGAGAGTTTCTAATTCCCTTCTCTTCTCAAAAGCAACTGGCTCTTGCAGCTGACCACAAAAATTGCGGTCCAACTGAAATTCTTGCCAGTTCATGTACCAAGCAACTTGAACGAGGGACTGGGAATCCTAGCCTAGGACAGTAGTTATGAATGGGAGAATCTGTTTCCCTGGTTACGTCTTTGCTTTGTGTCCTCAGAACCTGCAGCTCAAGGAGACACTCCAGTCATCCCTTGACCTCCATGCCTCTCACGTGTGCCTCAGTTTCATGAAGGGCTCAGAGGAAGTATCTAGAAGGATGCCAGGAAGGACCAGAAATAATGACAGGGAAAGACAGGAAGGAAAGCTTACAATATTTCTTTGAGGCAAACTATCTTTGAATTAGATTTGGTTTAATGTTTTCCTTTTAGAAATCTCTCTTCTCTTAAGAATGAGTGTGTCTCTGGTTGCATTGGTTCCATACGCAAACCCAGAAAGGAGATGAAAACGAGGGAGGACGATTCATTGACAGGAGAACGAGGTTTGTAGCAGGCCCTGCTGGCTGCTAAACTTCAGAAAATTGTAAGTAGACTGTAACAGGGCAGGAGTTCCAAGCAAAGCTAAATCGTCACCAGTGAAAGGGCTCTCTGGATGCTGAGATGGCTGCTAAAACGAAAAGGTGTTCTATGAGCTCAGATGTCAAGGAGAAAGCATACAGCCTATCTATGCCTTACGACATACGGGACATGACAGGTAAGGTACGCTTGCCTGGTTTAATCATGACCTGGTGTGGATAAACGATTCAGGCCATGGCAAACACCACTTAACCCTGAGATCATGAGAAGCTCACTCTGGACTGAACGAGTTAGGAGTTGCATAAACATGTAAATACATAAAGGAGTTGGGACAAGCGGTAGACGCATCCCCCTCACCCACTCACCACCCTCCCTCCCGAGCGAGCGAGAGGGATTCCATCCTGGGATTTTGTGTCCAGCCATGTTCAGCAGTGCCCAGAACACAATGTCTAGGATCTTTATGGATGGAGTCAAAGAGGGAAACACGCCCGGCTTCTGGGTACCTCACTCGCAAGTAAATCACCTCCAATCCCCTTGCCAGGTACTCCAAGACAAGGATGGAAACTCGACTCCAGATTTCTGCCCTCACCCGCCTATACCCCCTTCCCCAAGCAGTTTTTAATCCTTTAAAAACTAGATAAGTCTTGCATAAGTCTCATTCAGGCGATCACGGCTGAGCTGGTGTAAGTTCACCAGTGCACCAGTCATTGTGTCCAGAAGCAAATATTTCAGTCCTGTTCCCCAGATCTTATACCCTTTCTGTCCCTTTTTCCATACCAGTCTCTTAGCTCCCACCTGAGAAGCTATTTATATGACAACCAACGGCTTCTGGGAGAGGCAAAGTCAGTTCTTTATGGGTGTGGCCAGTGGTGATGATAGGGTGACCACACCCCAGTGGGTGGCCACATACCCATTAGCAGACAGGCAGCACCAAAAAGAGAACTGGAGTTAGGAGTGGGGGGATCTGGGAAATAGAAGTGGGTCCGGGAGGAGTTAGGGAGATGGATGGGTGATCAACATTATCAAAATGCATTAGATGACTGTATGAAACTCCCAAGTAATTAACTAAGATGTTACATTAAAATAAGATTTTTTTAAAAAAAAATATTAAATCATCGCTCCACTTAAAATCCTCCAGTGGTTCTCCATTGTGTGTGTGTGTGTGTGTGTGTGTGTGTGTGTGTGTGTGTGTGTGTTATGGTTTTAGAGCTTTATTGCAGAAAGGCAGGGTGAAGGAGAGAAGGTAGAAAGAGGGAGAGAGGCCGACCATGGCCACATGGAGAGAGATGGGAAAGGGAGAGAGAGAAGGAGGGCTAGAGATAAGAGTCTCTCCATTTTGTTAAGGGAAGAAATCGAAGTCCTTACAATGACGTGTAAGCCACACATGATTACATCCATCTCCACCTCTCCGGCCACAGCTTTACTAATGTCAACTTGGCTCACCTCGTATCAGCCAGGCTAGCCCCTAGCAGAGCCTCCATGAGACCCCACCACCACTCCAAGCATCCCCCCCCCCAAGGTGTGCATGCTCCCATTCCAAACTCCACGATAGCAGTTTTACTTCTGCTTCAGGCGTTGGCTCCTCGGATTGTCCCTGGCCCATTCCAAACTTCCAGCTGGAATCCCCCACTGCGACAACCCCTACACCACTTGCTTTCCATGCTTTTCTTCATAACCTTTGTCACCTCCTCACTCAGCTGTAAGCTCACTTGTCTGTCTCTCATCTTCCCCCACTAGAACGCAAGTTTCAGGGAAGCAGCAGATCTGTGTCATTTTGTTGACTGCTGAGCCGCTGGGATTTAGAACAATGCCCAGCATACAGCCAGAACTCAATAAATAAAATCCTTCCTCCTTTGCCAGGAGGCCAACCCTTTGCTCTTGAAACTGATAAACAATGGGGAGGCATTCGCCCTGCATTGTCTGTCAAATGACAGATGGGTGAATTCTTTATAGCAAACTCAGCTATCAGACAGTGAGAAGGGTAAGAGAGTCAAAAGGCACTGAGGAAACGATCTGCAGTCCTCTGCAGGTGCAGGCAGGAAGGAAAGAGTAGCAGGCACTCCCTTCTACATACAGCACACTGTACGCTTACATATACATGCAATCCTGGAGTCTACCCTGGTGGAAGAGTGCCGGCTAGTAGAATACAGCCCAAACCACAGCACCCCATCCCATCCCTCAGAACACTAGCGCCTGAACCAATCTTCTTGCAGCAGAAAACATAGACACAAAGTAACAAACTAAAGAACAAAATGAAGAAGTAACCAACCAAATCAAAATGTGGGCAATTCTAACCAATTGCTTCAACAAACAAATGAAATTCTCAGTAGGAGGTATGGAAGATTCCAGATCCCGAGGGATATCAAGGCAACCAACCAGACATCATGAGCATACTTTCTTGGGGTCCTGGGCTAAATCAACTATCAAAACATGTTTGAGAGCAGATGTGTGCCTCAATGAAAGTATGTGTGGTGTGTGTACATGCACGAGCATGCACATACGTGGAGGGTGGAGGAAGATTCTAAACTCTTCATGGAAATTTAAATACAGCCCCAGCTCCTGGGGACATTCCTGGGAACCTCTGGTCACACTGGACAGAGAAGAAGGTCCACTAAGGGCAGATCCTCACATCCCCTTCTGTCATCCAAACCTCACTCCTAGCTCTGTAGCAGGCAATCACCTGCTGCAGTTCCTGCCTCCTCCCTGTCCGAATCTCCAGCAGAGTACACGGGTACTCTCCAGTCTTACTCCAGTGCATCCTGTTATCCCAGCCCCAGACTCCAGCAGGTATTCCCTGGGTCCCAGCCAGCCAAGCCTTCTGGAGAAGTAAGTAGGCCACAGTGCAGGTAGGCCAGCAGAGGAGGTGGGGTCAGACCCCGACTCTCCCTCCTTTCCTCCGAATCCAGGCCCTCAGCCTCATCCCCAGCTTGGTAGTAGACTCCATGTCTCAGGCTCTCCTCAGGTTCGGTCTCCATTTCCTAGAAACACATCAGATCCTGATGGAACACCCTGCTTTCCTCCCTCCTATGAACCCACTCAGACCCTCCAGCCCATCACCATTAATAAGTGTCAGCTACCAACCCCTAGAAACACATTTTACCCAGAAACCCAAGTAGCCAAACCTAGCAGGCCACACACATCCACTATACCCTCCTAAGATCAGAGACAGCAACCGAAACCAAGGAACTGAACACTCCCAAGACAGACAAAGCCAGGCATCAGCACCTAGAATTACAATTACCCCAAGCCAAGATGCCTACCTAGGTGCCAGCACAGAATCACAATCATTAACAGCCACGACAATCTGTGTCTACTAGAATCCAGCAGCACTGCTACACTAGGCCCTGAGAAGTGAGAGCTAGCTGAAGCACAAAACAAGTCCCCTAAAATAGCTTTATGAAGACGACATAGGTCCTTAAAGAGGAAATTAATAAATCCCTTAAAGAAATCTGCAAAAACATAAACAACTGAAGGAAACTGAGAAAATACCTCCAGACCTGAAGGGGGAAATAAACTCAATAAAGAAAATCCAAACAGAGGGAAATCTGGAAATGAATAATTTGGAACTGGAACAGGAGTCACAGGCCAAGCCTCACCAATCGAACACAAGATGGGGAAGAGGGAATATCAGGCCCTGAAGACATTATAGGAAAAAAAAAAAGATACATTGGTCAAAAAAATGGTTAAATCTTTAAAAAATAATCCTAGCACAAACATGTAAGAAATCTGAAACACTATGAGAAGACCAGATCTGCAAAATATTAGAAATAGGGAAAGGAAAAGAAACCCAAGTAAAAGGCACAAAAAAATTCAACAAAATTATAAAGGGAAATTTCTCTAACCCAAGGAAGGAAGGCGATTCCTATTAAGGTACAAGAAGCATAGAGAACACCAAATAGACTGGACCAGAAAAGAAATTCCCCTCAGCACATAATAATCAAAACACTAAATGTACAGAACAAAGAGAGAATATTAAAACTGCAAGGGGAGAAGGCCAAGAAACATATGAAGGGAGACCTAGTAGGATAACACACGACTTCTCAGTGAGACTATAAAAGCCAGATGTTCTACAAATTCTCAGAGACCATAGATGCCAGCCCACATTACTCTATCCTGAGAGACTTTCAATCACAATAAATGGAGGGGGGAAGGACATTCCATGGTAAAATAAAGTTTAAACACTATATATCTACAAATCCAGCTGTACATAAGGTCCTAGAAGGAAAACTTCAACCTGAAAAATTTAACTACAGCCAAGAAAAATCTCAAACCAGTGAACCAGTGACTTAGAAGAGGAGAAGAGCTGGGCAGTGGTGGCGCACACCTTTAATCCCAGCGCTTGGGAGGCAGAGGCAGGCAGATTTCTGAGTTCAAGGCCAGCCTGGTCTACAGAGTGAGTTCCAGGACAGCCAGGGCTATACAGAGAAACCCTATCTTGAAAAACAAAACACACACACACACACAAAGAAGAGGGGAAGACACAGACACACACAGACACACAGAGAAGAGAGGGGGAGGGGGAGGGGGAGGGGGAGGGGGAGGGGGAGGGGGGAGGGGGAGGGGGGAGGGGGAGGGGGAGGGGAGGGGTGGGGGAGGGGGAGGGGGAGGGGAGGGGTGGGGGAGAGGGAGGGGGAGGAGAGGGAGAGGGAGAGAGAATTAATAATAACAGGAGTCAACAAACAGCGCTTATCAGTAATTCTCATTATCAATGCTCTTATTCCCCAATAAAAAGACACAGACTAAAAGAATGGATATGAGAACAGGATACATCCTTCTGCTACATCCAAGAAACACACCTTAACTTCAAGAATAGACAACACCTAGGGAAAAAAGATAAATAAGAAATATCCCAAGCAAATGGATCTAAGAAGCAAGCTGGTATAGCCTTTTTAATAATTAAACTTCAAACCAAAACTAATCAAGAGATGGAGAGAGGACACTACGAACACATCAAAGAAAAAATCCACCAAGGACATGTTTCAATTCTTATATTTTAATTTTTTATTATTATGTGCAATATGTGAATGGGCTTTGTCCTGCATCAATGTCTATGTGAGGGTGACAGATCCACAAGAACTTAAGTTACAGACACTTGGAAGCTATCATGTGGGTGCTGGGAATTGAACCCTGGTCCTTAAAAAGAAGAGCCATTTCTCTTAACCACTGAGCCATCTCTCCAGCCCCCTCATATTTCAATTCTTAACACCTATGCCACAACCACAAGGGCATCCAAGTTTGTAAAAGAAACACTCCTACAGCTTACACACATGTTGGCCCTCACACAGTGACAGTAGGAGACACCATACCCAACTCTCATCAATGAATAGGTCATCTACGCTCATCAATGAATAAGTCATTCAGCCAAAAAATACTGAACACTGCAAACATTTACAGAAAAACAAAAAACATTTACAGAACACTGCATCCAAACACAAAAGAATATACCTTCTTCCCAGCAGCCAACGGAACTCTTTACAAAATTGACCACACAGAGAGAGAGAGAGAGACACAAAGCCAGTCTCAATCGATACAAGACAATTGAAATAACTCCCTGCATCCCATCAGACCACCACAGAGCAAAGTGAGATATCAAGAATAACAGAAAGAACAGAAAGCTTAACAAACTCATGGAATCTGAACAACTGATGAAAACTGGATCATGACAGAATGTAAGAAAGAAATTAAAGACTTTCTAGAATGAATGAAAGTGGATACAAAACATACCCAAACTTATGGGACAGAATAGCGTTGGTTAGACAAGGCAAGTCATAGCACTAAGTAGTTACATTAAAAAAAAATTAGAGGGCTGGAGAAGTGGCTCAGTGGCTAAGAGCACTGACTGCTCTTCCAGAGGTCCTGAGTTCAATTCCCAGCAACCACATGGTGGCTCACAACCATCTGTGATGGGATCTAATGCCCTCTACTGGTGTGTCTGAAGACAGCGACAGTGTACTCACATAAATAAATAAATAAATAAATAAATAAATAAATAAATCTCATAACAACTAGCAATTAACAACCCACCTGAAAGTTCTTAAACAAAAGACACCGAAAAGCAGATGGTAAGAAATAATTAAACTTGGAAAAATCAATAAAATAGAAAATACAAAGAATCAAAGAAAATCCAAGAAATCGAAGAGATGGTCCTTGGAGAAAGTCAGTAAGAATGACAAATCCGTATCCAAATTAACTAGAAGGTAGAGAGAGAAGGTCCAAAATGACCCAAGTACTCATGCTTTACTAAAAGAATGTAGCAATAAAATGACTCCTAATGACATTCTTCTATACTCAGAGATCCGTGCCTTCATCAGCAGCAACAGCAGTCCTCATCCTGTGGCAGATGGGAACAAATACAGAGACCACAGCCAGACATCATGCAGAGACTGAGACCCTTCCCTCCGGGCTCAGGGAACCCCTCAGAAGGAGACAGAAATAGTCTAAGCGCCAGAGGGAACAGAGGAACACCAGGTCTTCTAAATCAACAGGATCTATGCATGTACGTGCTCACTCATAGACAGCGCATCATGCACAGGCCCTGGGTGGGTCTGCATCAGATGGGGCCCAGGAGCTGAAAGGAGAAGTGGACACATGACCCCATCCCTAACCCAGAGCTGTCTCTAACTGATATCCACTGATAAGAGTTTAGTTTCTGCCAACATGCTCCCATCGGGAAATACACTACTGGTTTTTTTTTAACTTTTTTTTATTAGGTATTTTCTCCATTTACATTTCCAATGCTATCCCAAAAGTCCCCCATACCCTCCCCCCACACACACACACAGTCCCCTACCCACCCACTCCCACTTCTTGGCCCTGGTGTTCCCCTGTACTGAGGCATATAAAGTTTGAAAGACCAATGGGTCTCTCTTTCCAATGATGGCCAACTAGGCCATCTTCTGACACAAGTGCAGCTAGAGATATGAGGTCCGGGGGTGGGGTGGGGTGGGGGGAGCCTCGTTAGCCCAGTAGGTGTCAGTCTCATAAACTACTCTTAAGGGGAGCTGCCTGCCTAAAAGTAAATGCCCATCAGAAATGTATTCACAGCCATCTTTGGAGGTTCCTTGACTCATAGTGTTGTATAAGGGATTGTTTTTTAAATCTTTTTTTTCCTGTTTTTAATCCTCCAGGTCCTTAGTGTATATATCATAGCATCCAGTGTTGTGCTTCTATAGGATTCCTGAGTATTCAAACGAGCAGTCCTCTGTGTCTATATCTGTTTCATGTGCTTTTTCTTGGGCTCTTTCCTTCTATTTGTTTTATCCTATTCTGGCGTGTTTGTTTTTGTTTTATCTTATTATATTTTATTTTATTATTATCCCTTAGAAACCTGTTTGTTTTCTAATGAGACAGAAAGGGACTGGATCTGGATTGGAGAGCGGGGTAAGGAGGAACTGGGAATTGTAGAGGGAGAAAAAACCATAATAAGTATATTTTCTTGAGAAAAATATATTTTCAACAAAAGAAAAAATAGATGTGCCTGAGTATCAAATGATATTAAGGAACTTGGCTGTTATTGTTGTCTGGAGTAATACAGATATTTTTTTAAAAAACACTATTTGTCTGTTACAGTGCAATCTAACATACTTACAGGTGAAATTATATAATGGTTGAATTTTGTTTTCAAATATTCAATGTTATAAAGAAAGGAAGGAAGGAAGGGAGGGAGGGAGGGAGGAGAGAGAGAGACAGAGACAGAGACAGAGACAGAGACAGAGACAGAGACAGAGACAGAGACAGAGACAGAGACAGAGACAGAGACAGAGACAGAGACAGAGAACGAACCAAACCTAGAGGGAAATGCTTAAAACTGAATTGGCAAGTGTTGCTAATTGCTGGAACCAGGAGGAGACTCCACCAGTGAATCTCCACACTTTAATTATATTGGAAACTTTCCATTACAGAAACAGTTTTAAATGACTCCTACCCTATAGTGTAACTTAATGAAGTAAAAATCATATTCAAAATACACAGAAGAGGTTTCGGTGTCCATCGTTTCTGGACGAGGTCTAATTCTAGCAGTAAAGGAGCCAGCCGCCTTATGAGCATAGCTAGGTCCCAAAGCATCTCATCCTTGGTTTAGAGAAAGCCCATCTGGTGTATGCCCACCCCACCCTAATGCCCACTCAACATCTATTCTGATCTTGGAGGCTAAGCAGGGTCAGGCCTGGCTAATAATTAAATGAGAAAGAAAGCCCCTCTGCCTGCCATCCCAAAGAAAGGCCACCTGCTCTTGTGCTTCTGGGAGTCTAACTGCCTGAGGGTACCAAGCAGTCTGACTCTGTCATTCTGGGACCCTGCTCCACCTTTCCCATGTAAGGACACATATTGCTCTCATTTGTTTCCTTCCCCTTGGGCAGTTCCTCTGCCACAATGGAGAGGTATTCCACATCTAAATAAATTGTGCAATAAATCTGCAAACTTGCATGGAAGGTATTAAAGCCATCCTTTGATGTCTGGTATTGAGTTTCCTGGAGTAGAGAGGTAAGTTTCATTGAATTCCAGGCCCTTAAAAGGTAGGTATTATTGCCCCTGCTTCCAGATGAGGAAACAAAGTAGCAAGTCACTGGGAGACTCCTGCTGAGAGCCGATGTGCTCACTCTGTCTAGCAAAGCCTCAGCCCTTTTTCTCAGCTTGATGACAATGGCAAGGGACAGACAACTGTCCATCACCTCCTCTGACTTTGCTGGGAAACTGAGGCACAAACCTAATCCAGTAGGGTAGGGGTGACGGGCCTTGTGACAAGGACAATGTGCTCAGGAAGAGAGGAAAGGAGTCCCACTCTTGGCAGAAGATGCCTAGCATGTAATGTTCATTTCACAGTGCCTGCTTGCCAACGGTGTGCTGTGCATCTCAGAGATCATACACAGGGTGGCGAAAGGTTCTGGCTTATCTGAGCCAACGGGTCTATTCCTGTTATTCCTACGTTGTTATTAATACTATCTCAAAAGAGAAAGATGATGTATTGAAGGATCACCCTAAACCCAAGCTCTGATGGGCTGAGATCAGCACTTAAAGGCCAACTCACTAATACCAGATGGATTAAAAAAAAAAAAAACTTTTCTGGCATTAGACCTTTCTAGAAATGGAGAACTGACTCCAGTTTTCTTAGGAACTGTGTGGAAGTCTGTGTGCCTGGTAACTATTTCCTACTGTCCTTCAAAGCTGCAACGCAAACTCTTACCTGCTTATGCATGCCAGCCAGCCAGCGTCTCTCTCTGCTCAGTGGAAACGTATATTAGGGGCAAGTGATGTACGGAAATGTTTCTGATATCACTCCTAAGCAGGAGAGTCCTGTACAAAAGGCCCATTGCCTTCACCAGGGCAAGCTCCCTTGAGCAACACTCACCAAACCCTTAACCCAGACCCCTGCCATGTGCCTGCACTTGGTAACTGTCACCCATACTTCCCTTGGTCATTGTCACCCTACCCTTTGTGTGGGCAGATTATCACCTGACCTTTCACCTGCATGCCCCGTCATCCTGTCCCTCACTTGGATGTCACCTCACTTCTAATATCTCTCATGTTACATCCTGATCTCTCCTGAATTAATGCCAGTCTCTTAACCAGACCTGCCCCTGTCACTCATAGTTCATTACTTCCTGATGAATCTTCTCCCTGTCCCCTCTGCCTTCGCCTGCCCTGCCCAGTCTGTGAAATTCTTTCTCTTTCCACTGTGTCCTCTCTCCAGACAAGGTTCACTAGTGCGAGTCTATTCTGATTTTCTCCCCTCTTGTCAGGCTGTACATAATTATCTTTAGTCTTTTGTTTGTGTCACATCCCTTCTCTGTGGCACTGATAAGCATGCTTCCCTGATCCTGTCACTGTCCCAATTACTGCCAGAGAGAAGCAGCTATCTTTACATGGTTGGAGTTTTTCTAATGAAATAAAATAAAATAAAATAAAATAAAATAAAATAAAATAAAATGGGAGGGTTTGAGTCTCTTCTTGGAGTCTTAAGCCAATTATCTGCTTTCTCTCCAGATATTTCTTTTACCCTTTAGGTTAAACTGGTGGAATATCTGAACATTCATTTTTAATAATTGTATTCTGAGCTCTTAAGAAGAAAAAATAAACATAAAATCGTTAGTGTTACTGTCATCAATACTAATATTAATTTTTACAGCTAAGATAATCCGGTCTTGATTCATTGCAACCATATGGTTCTTATTGGACAAGCACATTACTACTTAATTAGAGGACCAAGCGCTCCCCGTGACAACACTTTGGAAATGCTCCTCAGAGCTAACATTACATGAGACAGGACCTCTGGCTCACAGCTAGAAGAGCTGAAATCACCGCAACACTAAGCCTGGGTGGAGGCAAGCATCCCTTTGGCTATTCTACGAGCTCCCATGTGGAGGCAGACAGCACACTTACTTTTCCATGCTGAAGTCTGGCCCACATCTGCTTCAGATCCGCACTATTACAGTGATCCACATGCTATCAGTTAGGGCACTGCTAAACACTAGCAAATGACGCCGGCATTTACGTGTTACAACACAACAATAGCTCTTTTCTTGCGTGCAAGTAAAAGCATTATGGCCACCTGCAAGTTGGGCTTGCTCACCTGAGGGCCACTGTCTTCCCAATTCCCCTACGCTGTGACTTTCTCCCAGGCCTCTCAAGTCCACACAGAACTCCCTCTTGAAGACCCCTATCCTATGTGGTCTAAGGTTCTCACATTCCTGCCTATGTCCCGCTCATAGCACCGTCTTCCTTATAGCACTCAGGGAAATTTGAAGTTGTCTTACTTAGTTAAGATGTTTGCTTCTCTTCTCTTTCCTCTCTTTCTTCATAGTAAATATCCACCGTCTCTATATTGCCCCCACTGCATGTCTGGCACTTACATCCCAATGAGCATCAAAAGACATCCACAGGGGAGTGGGGGAAGGAGTTGAGAGGGTGAGAGAGGCCCAAGGAATTTAAGTGATATTCCTGTGGTCACCTACTCAGAAAGTGACAGAAGAGGGCACCGGTGTGGGATTTCCCCACTAGAGGAGCATGCACACTTTCTTCATTGGCCGGCCCTCACTCACCCAGGCCAGATACACTAGAGAGCACATTCTTGCTCAAGTGGTGTGGTATCAGCTGTGCCATCCCATTTGATATCTGGTTGGAACATGAGATATCATGAGATATCATGAGAACAGAGGTCCCAGGCTTGGTCTCTCCGGGCCCAGTGTTCTTGGTTCTAAAGTAAGTTCTATTCCATCAGACCCACCTCTGACTTTGGCCAGACAGAGGCAGAACTTATGACCTCATCAGGTCCTCCTACTCCAGCCAGCCTTTGGAGAAGAGGCCAACCAGTTCCTCAGACCCAGGCCAACTCACCCAGTTGAGATACGCCAGGGAAAAACTGTGTGATGTAGACTTGCCCCCCAAGGCCAAGGGAATCTCCCCCTGCAAGACAGGACTATCCGAGATCCCTGTCCCTGAGCTGGAGTCAGTGTCACTCTGGCTTGAAAGAGGCAACCAAACACTGCCTGGAAGCCCCCCCATGCCTGTCAAGCTCTCCAGAGCCAGAGGGGCCTGGCAAACAGTGTCATCTTTCTCTATGCCAGGATACCCATCTGCACCCCGGTCACCTTATCTAGCCTCCAGACCATGGACTGTGTGGGCATCAAGTCCTCCAGCTCCCTTTCCACTGGATATGGAAGGAGAGGAAGCCAAGAGCAGGCCAAGTGGAACTTGAGTCTGAGTCCATTATCCACAGCTAGTAGGCTTCTCAGACACACTTGGCACCCCTGGGGAGTAGGAGCCAGGAGTCTTCTATCTCAACCCCCTAGCTCGCCAACCAGAACATGATGTCTTTAAGTGGTGACTCATGTTTGCAGTGAGAACTGACTAATTATTTTGATCTTCCTGAAGTCACTTGCCTCATTAGTGGATACTCTCCATCCTGGGCCAAGACCCAGCACTGAGGCAGGCTTGGCTTACTTAACGGAACACAGGGCGGGGCAGCCAGGCCTCTCCTCTCTATAAGTTGTGCTTCAGTTCCAAGCTTTCTCTCTAAAGTGGGTGTTTCTCCTGAGGGCTTTGTCCCCAATATGAGGAAGAAACTCCTTTCCAAAGGCCCTTTTCCTAAAGCCATGTTTAAAAGGCTGAGACTGAGCAAAAGATCCAGCTCCAAAAATGCAAAGACACCTGAAATGATTCAGCCTTGCACAGACAAAAGTCAGGGCAGAACCAGAGACATAACTGCCAATCACAGCTGGGCCTGGGCTTTCATTTCCTAAGCATCTACTATACCCAAACATAAAGCAAAGTGCTTGAGACAAAGGGACAAGAAAGCAAGCCTCGCTGGGCGTCGTGGCGCATGCCTTTAATCCCAGCACTTGGGAGGCAGAGGCAGACGGATTTCTGAGTTCGAAAGGTCTACAAAGTGAGTTCCAGGACAGCCAGGGCTATACGGAGAAACCCTGTCTCAAAAAACCAACCAACCAAACAAACAAACAAACAAAACACAGAAAGCAAGCTTCAACTCTACAAAAGCCTGGGTGGGAGACTTCCTGCACCCTCCTTCCCACCTGCGTTCTTCTGGGTCTCTCTCCCTGATCCCAGGAATCCACACACATGGGGCACCGTGAGCAAGTGTGTTTCCTCAGTGTTCTTTCCCCAATATATTGAGCAGTTTGTCAAAGTCAGGAAACAGTGCCTGGATCTGTAAGGGCTCTGAAAGGGCAAATTCGAAGGCAAGGGAACAAGAGAGCAACTTAGAAGAGACCTCAGAGCACAAGGAGAGGGTGATCCAAGCAGAGGTCTGACCCCTCCAGAACCACCAGGTTAGCAAATGTGTGCTGTGAGTGAACTTGAACATCCTATGCCACGGGCCCATTCTCCCACTTCTTGGTATTTTCACAAAAATCTAAGAAAATGGTCATTATGGAAACACGTAGTCTGTCTATAAGGTCAGCAGACTGTGTAGAAAGGCAGACAGAAAATACTTAGCCTCAGGCCTCCCAAGAGTCAGGAGCCTATCCTACCCAGCCAGCTGCCTGGTGAAGAACAGGACCATGGTCAAACTGGATGGATATTAGAGATACATCTTCAAACCATGTAAGAGCTCACTTAGTCATCTCTGAAAAAGACGACATTTGTGGAAATAAAAACACAAAAAAGGTAATTCACAGGACACCACCCTGGGGCTTGCTTTCATGGAGGGAAACACTGGCTTACATGTGTGTTAGCAGCAGTTCAGAGGGACCGTGTCACTGCCCCCACAGCCCCCATGTTAGCATGAGCTGCTACTTTCCAAGGCAGCATCCCAGCTCTTTAAGCAGCCAAAGCCTGAACTGCCACCAAGGTGGAGCAGACCAGAGTGTTCAAGACAGCTGCTGACCCTCTAGGCACCCTTCCCTGAAACAGTGCATGTAGACCATCAGAGTGTTACCCAACCCTGACTCGGTGAGGCCTATGCTCTCTGCTCTCCAGGAAGCCTACAAACCACCTGGGGAATACTTCCTGACTGGGCAAATCTACTTCTCTATGGATTCAGAGCCAAGAATTTCCTATTGGTTTAGAGCTAATAAATGGATAGGCCTTGTTACTACCATGAGTACTGTCTGGGGTTCTCCAGGGACCAGAAGGAAACGCATCCCTCCCTCTCCAATTCCAACACAGTAGTATAAAGAATCACTAATGAGCATTCCAAGTTCCAACAGGGCCATATTCTTCAGCAGGACTGAAGGAAGCAGTTAATACTACTGTGTTATGGCACAGACACCAACAGTGACACCAGAGCTGTGGACCAATGGTCAGGTGAATTCCAAGGCTGTGAAACAGTGAATACATATGTGTTGTCTTTTGCCTACTTCCTTAATTTATTCCCAAGCCACTACAATACCAACAAATGTTCTCTTTCCTTTTTTGCTAATGGCAGCAGTTAAAACTTAGGCTGCAAGGTCCGTGTATGGGGCTCTGCAAAAGACAGCCTTGCAAGAATCTTAAGCTCCAGGAAAGCCAAGTGATTCGGGCCATAACAGACATTAATCATCAGTTTACAGAGCAGAAATGTGTGCTCTGCTTTACATCTGAATCCCCAGCCATCTTTTCATCTCCTGTAACTTATCCTTCAGACAGGTCCAAGTAAAGACTCTGAGGCCCAGTCCTGATTGCTTTCCTGTCATGAGTCACCTCTTCATCACCATGCTAAGGATGGTTGGTAGAACGCACAGGGCTCCGGATGACCTGACCTCTACCTCCCTGTAAGCTGTGTGTCCTTCAGTCCCCTTTAATACACAAATGCTCCCCTTCAACCACAAAAACACTTGCAATGTCTAAATTATTCCCCTGGGGGCTTTGTCCCCAATGCCATGAAGTAGCTTACACTTGACCTACCCCATATATGTAATTGTTATTCAGTTAAATACACACACACACACACACACACACGCACACATGTGTGTGTGTGGAAGGAAGGAGAAAGGCTACCAAAACACTGTTAAGTGTGCCACAAAGGCTCATCACTCAACAGTGCAAATGGTTCTGGTCTCACAGAGTGACACGTGTGTGTGTGTGTGTGTGTGTGTGTGTATGTGTGTATGTGTGTAACACAAATACCTGTTCATTTATAATAAATTCAGGCAAAATCTGGGAGAAGAGAGCACTAAGTTTTTTAGGTTTCAAAGGCTTTTTTCCCCCTCAAGAACAAGTAGCAGCAAAGTAGCACTATACGCAAAGGCTGAAATTACAAAGAACCCTGCAAATCAATAGACAGAATCTAGGGGAGCTGGAGACTAAGAGGTATAACAAAGAACAAAGAGAGAGGGAATTCCAAATCCTGCATAGAACCAGCATCCGCATGGCTGGCTGACTCCTGGGCTACAGAGAAACCTACGAGGCGCTCTCCAAGCCATACAGCTGAAATTACAGAAGTTAGGGCTGGAAAGATGGCTCCGCTGGGAAAGGCCTTTGCTGCTAAGCCTGACAAACTGAGCTTGGTCCTCTGAACCCACGTGGTAGAGGGAGAGAACTATTTGTGGTCATTTGTGTGAACTAAGCACACACGTGCGCATACACACCACACACACACACAGAGAGAAAGGGAGAGAGAGAGAGAGAGAGAGAGAGAGAGAAAGAGAGAGAGAGAGAGGAAGGCAGGCAGGCTGGCTGTTGGTATGACTATTCTCAAGATTAGTAACTAATATAATCCTTTGCCCATCATAACAGGCCAAAGATAGATAGATAGATAGATAGATAGATAGATAGATAGATAGATAGATAGATAGATAGATATTGGCCAAAGATAGATAGATAGATAGATAGATAGATAGATAGATAGATAGATAGATAGATAGATAGATAGATAGATAGATAGATAGATAGATAGAGGCCAAAGATAGATAGATAGATAGATAGATAGATAGATAGATAGATAGATAGATAGATAGATAGATAGATAGATAGATAGAGGCCAAAGATAGATAGATAGATAGATAGATAGATAGATAGATAGATAGATAGATAGATAGATAGATAGATAGATAGATAGATAGATAGATAGATAGAGGCCAAAGATAGATAGATAGATAGATAGATAGATAGATAGATAGATAGATAGATAGATAGATAGATAGATAGATAGATAGATGCCAAAGATAGATAGATGATAGATAGATAGATAGATAGATAGATAGATAGATAGATAGATAGATAGATAGATAGATAGATAGATAGATACAGGCCATAGATAGATAGATAGATAGATAGATAGATAGATAGATAGATAGATAGATAGATAGATAGATAGATAGACAGACAGACAGATGAGAATAAAGGAGAGGACGGGAAGAAGAAGAGGAGGAGGAGTAAAAGAAAAAGAGCTCCAGAGCAGCCTTTTTATTTCCTTTTTAACACAAGTATGCCACTTCTAATCCAAAGAGGCACTTTATATGGGAACAATGTGCAAAACCGCCATTAAAAGCAGAAGCCATGTGAAGATTTGGTTCACCATGAAGATAAACTGAGAGCTTGTTGTCTGTTCAATGTCAGTTTATGTCACCTACACAGTCCAAGTGTGCACCCCAAAGACTGGCCACAACAAAGTACAGACACCCCCTGCTCTTCAATGGAACAAGGGACGGAAGGAGACAGGCTACCAAAACACCATGAAATGTGCCACAAAGGCTCATCACTCAACAATGCAAAAGGTTCTGGCCTCACAGAGTGGCACATTTCCTAGAGAGGGAGTATCTGAGAAATGACTGGAGGGTCTGGAGAGATGGCTCAGTGATCCAGAGCATAGGCTCTTCTTCCAGAGCACAGAAGTTTGACTCCCAACACCCACAAGGGGGCTCACAATGGTCTGTAACTCTAGATTGCAGGAGATCTGACACCCTCTTCTGGCCTGCACAGGCACCAGGAATGGGTGTGACATAGACACATATATGCAGGAGAAACATCCATGCATAGCCAACAGTGAAGTCATAACAATAAACGTTAGAAATCACTGGAGCACTTATGATATAGGTGGGTAAAAGACGCTTCCTTCAAGTTTCATCCTGTCCTGCTTACAGTTGGTTGATTGGTTGGTTGAGCCATGATCTCCTGAAGCATAGGTTGGTCTTTAACTCTCTCTCCTTCCCTCTATCCATTCCTCCCCTTTTCCTCCCTCCCTCCCTCCCTGCCTCCCTCCATCCCTTTCTCCGCCCCCTCCCTGGAACCAAGGATAACCTGGAACCTCTAACTCTCCAGTTCCCACCCCCTGAGTACTGGCACTGCAGGTATACACCATCATTGCAGAATAGGGTGCTGGAGATGGAACGACAACTTGAGAAGCCTCCCAGGACCCTGGTTCTGCTTTACCGAGGGTTGTTTCTTCACTAGCTGTGTATCCTCATCTTAGAGACCACATTATTCAGTTTTCTTGCTCTCTGAACTCTTATTCTGGTCCTCAGTTTTGCTTCTCCCAACCTTCCTGACTCTAAGAGTCGATGACAAACTTAAATCGCGCTTGTCAAGATAAAAGGCAGGAAGTCCTCCTGTGTGTAACTCACCCATCAGCGGCAAAAAGTACTTTAGTCAGACTTCTGTCTCTGTACCGAGGACGCTGCACTCTTCTAAGTACTTAAACTCTGGGTGCACACACATGTACACAACACACACACACACACACACACATGCGCACACCACTCTGGAATCTGTCCAGAGCTTATCCAAAAGGTAGCACACACCAAATGTAATGTTTTCACTTAAAAGATGACGAAAGTGTCAGTTCTTTGCTAACGCCAGGTGATGTCCACCCTGTGCTCAACACTTAATTTCAACTGGCAAGATCTAAGTACCAAGTTTAGTGACACGCCCAACATCTCAGAGCAAAGAACTTATAAACTACTGCCTCCAATCCAAAGTCTCCTTCCTCTTAATTGCTTCTATCACTGAACTGCCCTCCACTGTTAACACTTGATGGATTTGGGGTGCTTCGAAGCAGAAAGTCTAGGGCAGAGGTTCTCAACATTCCTGATGCTGCAACCCTTTAATACAGTCCCCTCCAACCATAAAATACATTAATTTTGCTACTGTTATGAATCACAATATCTGAAATCTGAAATGCAGGATATCTGATATGTGACTCCCCCCAAAAAAGGGGGTCTCAACCCACAGGTTGAGAACCATTGGTCGAGATACTGCAAAGCTGGAACATCATTTGAAAGCCTTCCTTAGCAGACACCTGAAGAACACTTTCTTATCCCAGAGTATGTTCCATTTTTCAGTGTTTGGTTAAGAGGCTAAGGCTTGAGTGAGGTTGATTTGTGCTGACACGGTGCACAGGTGACAGAATCACTCACTAGTAACCTGAAGCTCCAGAATCAACCCTTGTTTATCCCTCCCAGTTCCATAAATCATAGAACTCTATTAAAAGCACTATCGTGTACATACTTAGCAATGCTCCTGTTCTTATTAGAACTAAAATGATTTCCTCAAGTCATTACTTACTTGTTGAAATGATAAAGGTATAGTCTTATAATACAGTGTACAAATCAGAAAATTTCGTGGGAGTATTGGAAGGCACACGCCTGTGTATCCTGCCCCTTCCCAGTTGTTATGACTGCCACCACTACTGATGAGCACTTACAGTGTGTGTGCACCTTACATGTGTTATCACACTTAACCCTACCTCTGATGATGGGGGTGATAAACGATAATTTGATCAGGATAACACAACTGTGTGCTAGGGCTTAAGGCATAACCCTGGCTTGTCTAACTCCTGAGTCTCAAAATATTTAAGCAATCCTTGATTCTTTCTCAGTATCTTCTGTGACATCCATCTGATAACACAGATAAGTGGGTTTTTTTTTAAGTCCCATAAAGCCAAGGTCATGGTACAGATGAAAGACAAAGACAGCTTAACAGAATGTCATGTGGAGAAATAGAGAGAGAGGTAAGGACAGTGACGATTCCTGATTCATCTATAATTAGTTCTAGCATTTAAATCTGGAGTGGACCCCAGAGACCATCCCAGTTCACTTCTTTCTTCTGCTTGACACTTAGCATCACCATGTAGCCCCAGCTGGACAGTAGTAACTCACTGTGGAGACCAGGTTAGCCTCAAACTCAAAGATCTACTGGCCTCTGTCTCCCAAGCTCTGGGATTATAGGTATTCAGCACCGCACCAGGCCACCTCTTTCATTTCACCAACAAGGGCTATCTAGCCAATCAAAGGGAAGGGATTATTAACCTTAGGTGACAAAGCCAGACCTCTGGGTTTCCAGAAATTGTTTGGCTATAAAAAAAGTCAAAAAAAAAAAAGTAGCCAGAATTACTGTCATTATGGCAGTCACAAAACAGCTTTGGCAAAGAACTAACTGAATGATGAATCAGAAGACCGCTGAACCTCTATGGGGGAACTTTAAATGGGATGCGACGCTGCATCCCAAGGATGGGACAAAAACCAAGCAGCTTGACGGAACCCAGTACGGCAGGAGATGGTTTGTTTTTCTAATCACTTGGACAAACACAGAGAAAAAGATGCTGTTCTTGATATCCGCCACATAGGGTAGATGTCACTTCACTGTGGTCTACCCTTGGGCGAAGGTGGTGCCAGTTATATTTGAGATCAGCCACAAATAGCCTGTGCTTTCACTGGGGCCATGACCCTGACAGGCCATCATCATCACTAGGGTATTCTTGGGCCACAGGAAATACACAGACAGCCACGAGTCCTCGAAAACTAACCTAACTCCAAGCAATGGTGAGGAAAGTCAGCCCCAGCCACGGCAAACATGCCTTACAAACTCTCCTGGCACCGGGACCATGCTTGAAAATATTTCTGGACCCTATTTTCTCTGTGAACCTTCACCACTAACTAGAAGCCATTTTCTTGGCGACCTGGGAAACAGAAAGGCTTTATCTGATGTGACATCTCCCATCGAGGGATGATGAAGAGGAAATAAGACTATTTCTAGGCTGTCAAGAATGGTGTCAGCGCAGCATGACAATAAAAGAACAGTGCATGTGGAGTTCAGACAGATGGACAGACAGTGGATGGACACACACACACACACTGCATGCAAACAAGCTATCTAATTTTTTGCACTTATCATGACACCTTTGATTCCTTTCTCCTAAAAGAGCTCTTCCACTGACCAGCCACACAGGCCTGCCATTTGGCTTCTGAGAAACTTTGCTGTCAGTTTGAAACATTATAACAATTTGAGCCATCCTATTTTTAAATGGGAGAGACATAGTAGCCATAAGTCTTCCACTTGCAAGGGCTTAGGGATGGCAGCAACCATTCTACCTCATGCCAATCTTCAAGAAGGTCCTGGTGCTGTGTTGGCTTCCGATGAAGCACAAAGACAATGGGCTTTCATCTGAACCAAGGCCCTGTTTACCACACACTCGGCAATGCTAAGGATAAAGGCTCGTGGCTAATGACAGCTGTCCTCTGGGAAGCGCCCTCAAAGGGCAGGCAGAACACCAGGAGTCTTCTGCATGTCCTCGCTGACTTTCCTGTGAGAAAGGAGGTCTCCTTCAAACTTCCCTTGCTCACTAATGGAGGGTGAGTACAGCCGCCTGCTTTCTACCCTGTCTCCAGGACTCCCTGCGGAGAGAGCAGCTCTTGCTTTCACTCCCATGGACATTCACTGTGCATTAGGAAGGGGTCTCAGAGATGGGTCCTTCCCCTTTTTACTGTTTTTTGTTTGGATTTTATTTTGTAGATAAGAAGAAGCAATGAACCACTTCCCTCAATAATGGCCTGCATCCAGCCTCTTTGCAGGAAGCAAAACTGGGCAGGGCCCATTTCCCCACAGAGGCAAAAATCAGAATCTTCACCTAAGCTGGACCAAAGGGTGAACCATCACTATCCATACTTGCTGGGACTCAGTGGACAGAGCGGAGAGCCCTAACATAGAAAGTGGTGGGTGTGTCTCGTTACAAAGATAACCAACTGGTGTTGGTGGCACATACCTTTGCCAGCACTCAGGGGGAAGAGGTAGGCAGACCTATAGTTTAAAGCATAACATAGCTGGACAACATAGCAAGCTCGAAGCTAACTGGGGCTACATAGTGAGACCCTGTCTCAAAAAACAAAGATCAGAGGGCATGACTACTCAATTCCTGTTCAGGTATTTGTTGGGTGTTGTTCTCTAAAAGTAAGGTCTTTTCCCAAGAACCCTAGAAGAAGGGATGGGGAGATTTACAACCCAAATTAAACTCCTCAACCTCTAGCACTCACAGCAAACCTACAAAACAGACATTTTCATCCTGATCTCACAGACCAGAAAACTGTAGCTTGCTTGTAAATACACTGAAGTCAGTGACCTCACAATCTGGCTGGCAACAGAATTAGAACATAGCAAACAAATGGGGGGGGAGCTGAGCTCCAAACCCCTCCGCCAAGGAGCAAATGGTCTTAGAGATTGAGTGTAGTAATTGAGTACTTCTTCATTTAATAATCAACAACACAAAACATAAGTTCCAAGTTCCTGCTCTCAGCTACGCAGGAGGTAAATGGCTCGTAAAGTCATAGGGTTCCCAGCTTGGTCCTCCTTTGTTAGTGCTCAGAAGCTGAGCCACCAGACGCCAGAGAGAGCCCTTTGTTTTCCAAACAGCATTCTTGCAAATCTTTCTACAGGGCAGGCAATGTCCCAGAAAAGTGCAAGTGACTTTTACAAAGAAAAAAAGTAGGCTATAATCTCCATCATTTTTCATGGTTTGAGGCTCCAATTCCCTGTGGGTTCATTTGCCTTGCTGGAGCATTTATCTTTGCAGCCAGGCAGCTACATAGCAGGATCTGGACTGCACACAGAGGTATAGGAACACTGGCACCTCAGGCCAGCCCTGAGCAAGATGATGAGGCAGGCCAGTGGAAGTCGATCTTTGATGCTCTTATATAGCTCTGTGCACCGCCCCCCCCCCCCCGACCTGTACCACCCCTGGTCTCTGTACCCCTTCTCTGACATCTGTCTGTAACCCAATAGGATTGAATGAGTAGCCTACAGGGTTCCACATCTATTCACTCCCAAATGCCCTGTTCATAGACCACCATATCAACGATGCAATTTACAAGATGTTGTCATCCAAATAAACCATGAAAGATGATGCCCTGCCCTATCCTTGTATTTACCAAAGATAGATGGTTACGGAATGGGAAGACACGTTTTCATCTGGAAGCAAAGGAAACTTGGCATTGCAGTTACTCTTTGTAGCTTTGCCTGGCATAAAAGGGCAATTTCCACTTAGGTAGCTTGAAATATTAACAAATTCTCTAGACACCATCCTGCCTTTTATGAGACACTGGGGTGTGGGAACTCTGGATTAGAAATTATCATAATGATGCATAGTGTGTTTCCTCTCTGAGGCATTTGTACTTTCTTAAAATTCAAAATATCCTTCAAAACCCCAAGTATTAAACCTCAATAATTATATCCCAGAAAGCAAAACTGTAAGTACTTAGGGGACAGGAAAGACGTTGGTAATTCTGCCTTGAAACCCATTCTGCCTAATGTCAGAGCCATGTTTTTTCTCCTCCTCTTTTTCATTTAACCCTTTCTGGAATCCCTAGTGTGGTGGTTTGAAAATGATTGGCCCAGGGAGGGGCATGATTAGGAGGTGTGACCTTATTGGGTTAGGTATGGCCTTGTTGGAGAAAGTGTGTCACTGTGTGCATGGGCAATGAGACCCTCCTCCTAACCATGTGGAAGCCAGTCTTCTCCTAGCAGCCTTCAAATGAAGATGTAGAACTCTCCCACATCATGCCTACCTGGACACTGCCATGTTCCTGCCTTGACGATAATGTACTGAACCTATGAACCTATAAACTACCCCCAATTAAATGTTTTCCTTATAAGAGTTGCCTTGGCTATGGTGTCTGTTCACAGCAGTAAAACCCTAACTAAAACACTTAGCATTCAGACGTGAGACTTCTTATTCTGATTGTCTAATTGTTTGGTTTTCCTTCTAGTTCCCCTCTCTGAATTTGTTTTGACCTTTCCTAGAGACTCTTAAGTTTTGATTTGCAACCATTCACAGCTCTCTGTGATCATCTTATTTTATTTTCATTTTTTTCATGTCTTCTGAATGCTTTTTCTATAGAGCAATTAGCTCCCATTTCTGTCTTTCTAACGATGGGGTTAAGGGAGATTTCTATTTTCTTTTATTTTTTAAAGTGTCTTTCCTAAGATCCTGCTTTAAATAGATATTTAACCTTGGTCTCTGATTTCACCTTAAATGCGTTCTTAGATGTCTTTGTACTTAGAGTAAAATAGCAAAGGCTCAGGACAGTGTTCTGAATGACAGGTGGGACTGGTTTCCTAGGTCTTACTGTGGATGGCTTTGCTGGGTTGACCTTTCTGGATCTCTGAGGCCTCCTTCTGCAGGCTGAGCTTCTCTGGTTTAAGGGAAGTTCAAGCCTTCTACTTGAAGGTTAAACGTTTGTACTCAGTCACCTGGAAAAGCAGCTAGAAAAGACACCTCGGATGGACTCCAATCATACCTTCCCCAGTCAGAGACCTTCTGTTCAATGCTCACGGGAGAGCAGCCAGTATCCAGCTAGTGTAAAGAAAGAAACTAGCAGGGAAAAAAGACAGAAAGAAAGAGAAAAGGGGGGATACTCACTGTCCAATTATTTCTTAAGCCAATTCTCCAAATTTTAGCCACATTTTCAGCCACCATTTCCAAAACTGCCTGATGACACCAATTCCCAAAACTTGGAGAAGTGATGAGTTATATTTTAAACATCTGAATTTTCTCCTTTGCCACTTAGGGTTCAGTTACTTTATGTACACAAAATCCATCGTGAATCTCCCATCAACTCTCCAGCTCTCAAAGTATAGTTGCATCTTTCTCTACTGCCGCTGCATGCAAAAGGAGGCTCTCTGATGAGTTCCAGACTCAGTTCTAACCTTTATTTGTGATCAGGACCAAGGAAGGCCTTGATGTGGGGTAAAAAGGACACAGGCAGCAATTTAAAAGAAGTGCTAGAAACCAACCTCTACACAGCCTGCTAGAGGACTTTCTGTGCATGTGACTCTGTAGGAAAACTTAAGTGCTAACGACCAAATAGACCTAACAGAAGTCCGTCAAAACAGAAAACCAGGGGACTGGTAGTCTTCTGTGGAATCAACAGAAGATCAGTTCCCAGTAAAGCAGTGGTTGGTTACAGCTGTTTCATGGTTAAATATCACCACAAACATTTTTCAGGCAAGATATGTTATCAAAGAATAGCTCAGGGATCGTCAAGATGGTTTCAATGCAAAAGCATGCCTGACCTGGAGGCTGAGTTCAGTCTCTGAGACCCACACGGTGGAAGGAGAGAACCAACTTCTAAGCTGTCCTCTGCACTCCACACCTGCCATGGCACCCGAGCCCACACACTCACATACACTCACACGAACAGATACATAAACAAAACATGATAAAAAATTATAGTGAATATATTCCAGATACCAAAAAATGAACACCAAGTGAAGAAGTAGAACAAGTAAAAGCCAAGCCCTGGAGAAAGTGTGTGAGAGTGTGTATGTGTTTGTATGTGAGTGTGTATGTGAGTGTATGTGTGAGTGTGAGTGTATGTGTGTGAGTGTATGTGTTTGTGAGTGTGTATGTGACTGTATATGTATATGTGTGTGTATAAAAGTGTGTGTGAGTATGGGACTATGTGTGTGAGTGTGTAAGTATGGTTACTAATGTCTTCTTCACATTGCATTTTGTCTTTGCAGTTTAAGCATTTTTTTAAAGATTTCTTGATGATCATTCTAGTGGTGTTTGGGAAAAGGCCATTCAATATGGTATTTTTATCTGTATTCCATAAGTACTGGGACTTTTTCTGATTTCTGAATTCTTTGTTATATTTATAGAAAACACATCATGCATTCAGAAAAAGAGATGGAACATATTTTACTATTCAATAAATAATAATGAAATAAAGTCTCAATCAAAGCCCCACCCAGATCCAGGAATACAATATTGTCAACCTCTCAGGAGCCCATTTCTGTATGCCCTTCCCCATGACACGCCTCTTTCCCTGCCAACCAAAGCTATCACCCTTTGCTATAACCACTTGGGAACAGAACTGATGATCTGGGGCCTCTTAAATGCTCTGCAAGTGCCCTACTACCAAGGTGAATCCCCAGTGTCTTTTTCATTTGTTTATTTGCTTTCTTATTTTATTTTTCCTTTTATACTGTGAGTTATAGTTCACAGAGTTGACCTTGAACTCTCTCTGTAGCTCAGGCAGTCCTTGAAGATTGCAATCCTCCTGCCTCCATCTCCTAAGAATGCACTAACCATTTGTGACTTTACAGCCCTGTCTGGTTTTGTATGCTATAAGTGGAATCCTCCTGAACATATTCTCTTTGCCTTCTTTCCCTCAGCTGTATGCTAGTCCGCATTACTAATGCTCTGTGTAAGCCTTTAGAATTTTCCATGTTAAGAGAAACACTTTGCAACATTAATGATAAAATGAAAGGTCTGGGAAGATATGGAGGAAGTGTGTGGAAAAAGAGAAAAGAAAAGAAAACAATAATTTGCTCTACGTTCAAGAGAGAAAATTATATTCCCGAATATTTTCTCTTAAGTGTAAAACATGATTTCATATTTCACAGCAAAAGAAAAGCCCCTCCCCTCAAGTTATTTTCTAGGGAAGTCTGGCTTATTCCCCCACCCAGGGCATGCCCACATTAGTCTAAACATCACCTCCCCAACTTTGCTAGGAAGGAAACGGCACAGGCTGGTTCTGGTTGGTAATGCCTCCCAAAGTAGCAACACTCTCCTCCCAGCATTCACATACAGTAGTACTTCTCAGGGAGCTAGGGCCCCAAACATGGGTCTCCTCAGAGGAGTAACTCATTCTACGGGAAAAGTAGATTGTGGTCAGAAATGCCTCAACAGTCATTCTAGACACTTCTACAAGCACCGACGGTCAGTGACAGATGAATGCTCATAAGAACACATTGGATGGGAACCAGGAAGATAGCACATTCCGTAAAGCGGTTGCCCTCCAAACAGGAAGACCTGAGTTCAATTCCCGGCACCCATGCCAAAAAGCTCACGATAGTAGCACTTGTTTGGAATCCCAGTGCTGTGAAGGCAGAGATGGGGACTTCTGGGAATTGCTGACCTGACGATGTTAGTTTGGAAAGCTCCAGGCCCATGAAAGGTCCTGTCTCCAAAAAAAGAATAATAAGAGGAAAAACAAGTAGATGGCATGTGTGTGTGTGTGTGTGTGTGTGTGTGTGTGTGTGTGTCAGAGAGAGAGGGGGGAGGGAGAGGAAGAAAGAGAGAGAGAAAGGGAGAGAAAAAAATAAAAAGATGCATTAGGGGTAATTCTAATTTTTCAAATATATAGGAATAGAAGTTTAAACACACTAAAATAGTCTTGAGATGTGACTTGTAGACTTGGGGTGGTAAGTGCTCAGTTAGTACACAACTGGATTCAATCCTCAGAAACAACAAAACAAAATTTACACAAGTCATAAAGCCAGCTGGCTCAAGGCTCCTAGTGGGGAATAGTACCATGAAGTCGATGGTCCCAAACAATACTGACACCATCACTCCTGCTGACTACAAGTAGTCAATCTCTCCAGCCACAGGAGTATCTTCCACAGAACACAGACCTTGGGCTCTGCACTGTTGCTGCAGAACGAGGTCGTTACACATCAGTCTGACTGGGTGTGGGCACCAGTCCTGGGTGTGTATTCCATAATGCCACCCAAGAACAGTGTTACTCTCCTGGTATCCATAAGCAAAGGGGACACCTGCATACCAGGGGAGCCAGATGCAGCATCAGAGGACTTGGGGCCTACTGTGAGTTGAAAGAGGACATCTCTGCACTGAGTGGCAAAGTCTTACTGTTTTCTTAATTTAAAAAGAACTTCAACATGGGATGTTAGGAGCCAAGGAGAAGAGGAAGAGTCAGAACAAGACAAGCACCAAGGTCTGCTGAGAATGTGATTAACCTGGAGCTGAACAGGTCATGTGATTAACCTGGAGCCAGGCAGGTTGCAGGGAACATCGCTGCCACCACCCTTAAGTTTTTCTCAGACATTATTTAAATTCCAGTGCTGGGTGGTGAACCTAGGCCTCCCAGATGCCAGTAAATGCTCCACCACTGAGCTACCTACATCTCAATGTCCTGCCAAGCACATTCCAGCTAACTTATTCAGGACCTATGCCTGTGCGCCACATCTTCCATAATGTAAGTTAAAAGTGAAGTGGCAGGTGGCATTTTGACACAAGGCCACTGTGTCTGACCCTGAAGGAGTTTCTCCCACTCTTGCTCATCACAGAACCCTGGTTCCTTCTGACTAGCAAGCCATTCATCCACCTCCACTCACAAATGGGCTGCATGACTCCTGCACTATGCAGTCCTGGCGTAGCAGTGGAGTCTGAAGTAGACAGGAGGGAGGGCTTGGTGGGCACCACAGAGTTCTGTTTTACAAGAGTACAGTTCAGAGATGGGATTTGGTAACAGTTATACAACACTTTATATACACTGAAAAACCATTAAATACATACCCCCAAATGGTTAAAACAGCAAGTCTTACCACATGTATATTTTAGTACAATAACAAAAAAGTGGCCTCCATCCTTAAATGAAGAGTTACATAAGAACAATGTCACTGTGAAACTCTGTCACTACTCTCAAAGAAGGCCAGGTCAGGCAAGTTACAGTGGCTCTTTGAGCAACTTCGGACTTGAGAATTAAAGGGCTAAAGTACCCAGTTCATTGACTCTTAGACACTAAAGCTGATGATTGGAGTTGGTCATCTCTGAGACCTTCTCCTAACCCCATAGTCTGCTAATCTTAAGACCCTAGCTGCACACTAATAGACAGCTTGCTGCCCAACACCGGTCAGTTGATGCTTTTTTCCAAAACAAATTTCACAGCCTCTGTTTCCACTTTGATGTTTTCATCACTGCCTGCAGTCTCCAAGAAAAATCAAGTCATAAAATTACCTAATACAAAAATCCCCTGGACACCCATATCCGTAGTCTCTTCCTGTATTTCCTCGGGGCACACAAACAAGCCCAGCATGAGACGGAAGCCAAAAAAGAGGGATTCTTAGAGAAAGGATGCTTCCTTTCTCTAGTCCGGTTTCCTGTTTTCCATGTCTCTCGGATTCACCATTATATCCAATTGCTATCTTGTTTTATTATTCCAAAGTAAAAGCTCCTAATAAATTATGTATAACTTAAATCATAAGTTGAGTTACTGCTGATGGAGACCAAAATGATTGATCTTACACAGGAGACACACACAAAACCTCTCCATTCATGGTCAGTGTCCCAGGTCCCTTCCATGTTGTTGCTCTGTTTCCCAGGGTGCCGCTTTAATTTACACCATCTGACACAGCACATCTTGTGACTGCATTCATGCAAGGAAGAAAAAAAAGGTCCATGGCTTCCCTACAGAGGTACAGCCAGGAAGCTAAGCATATCACTCCTAACGATTTGCACCTAGGTAGATCTTGGTTATACAAGAGCAGTCAATTCCAAGAGAGGATAAGAGCTGAAACAGTCTATTCTAGACAATCTTGTGGTCAGTGGAAACACCACTACTGCAGAAGATTATAGAGGGGACTCTTAATAAGCAGTCTGCTCTTTAGCATGAACTACTCCACCATAACATAAGTGTCTTAGCGGAGTCCATGGGCACATGATTCTCTAGGGAGCTATATAGCTGATGTTATTTTCAGACATCACCACAGTTAGCAAGGAAAGACTAAGTTCTTGTTCACATGCAACAGGGTACTGAGTTCAGATAGGTTCAAGACTATGCAGGACGGGTCAGTGTAAGTCTTTCATGTGTTGCCAAATCCCTGCTGCATTCACATTTTGGAGATAACCCTGGGCAACACAGGTTAGGCTAGCTGACAGATAACAAGCCATTGAAATGCATCTCTGTCCAAACTTTGGCCCATATCCTCAACAGCAAGGCGAAAAATCACTGATGACTGGGTGGGTGCCAAGGGCCTGAGGGCAGTATGCCTTCTTGTACGATGTGTGCTTTCTTTGTTTTGGTGACACTCGCCTCTATTTTCAGAGGGTTTGCTTGCCATGTATTTAGGCTAGAAGGAGATAAGCTTAAAGCTCTCCCACGGAGTCCTGGTGTCTTCTCTACTGTCTCACAACGGCAGTCAAGACAAAGCGCAAATCTCCCTTCTTCATCACTTCAAAGCCAATTCTGCAAACTTGGCTCTCCACCCAATGTCAGGATTCATTCTATGACAAATGTTTGTTCTCCGTCTGAGACATACCCAGCTTCCCGGCCAGGTCCCTTGGTCTGGCTACTGCCAGGGATGTGACAGGAACCTAGAGTCCAAAGCCAGCGAGTCTTTTATGTAGAGTTGCTCCTGGAAGAGGAAAGTCTATTTTGGGGTTCTGCTACTCAAAGCCTGTGCAAATCTCTCAAGAGTGATGAATGATGGGAGGAGAGGCCCTTGGTCTTTTCGAAGATCATATGCCCCAATACAGGGGAATGCCAGGACCAGGAAGCAGGAGTAGGTGGGTTGGAGAGAAGGGCAGGGCATGGAGGGTATAGGGGAATTTGGGGATAACATTTGAAATGTAAATGAAGAAAAATCTAATAAAAATAAAGACAAAAAAAAGAGTGATGAATGTAGCTTTTACCTCCAAAAAAAATGGTGGTCAGAAATCCCAAACTCCATTTTCTAGCTCCCACCAGCTGGTCAGCCAGGAATGTGTACAAAGTACACAGGTTGTAGTAAACGTGGCTTAGGTTTATCTGGACTTGAACAAAATATAACTTAGCCTCAGTTTCCTCATCTTGTAAAACAGGAAACTAAATTGGATTGTTATGATTTTTCTTAGCTTGAGCCACCCATGAATGTTGCTTCCTGCCATAGAGAAGATTGGCTATGAGCAGCAAAGCCCACACCACCAGCAGAGTTTGCCGTGAGTGAAGCACAAGATCTAAGAGAACTCAAAATCTTTTGAGTTTTTAATCCTCCTCCATACCTGTCAAAAAAAATGGCATAATGAAGGCAGCCAGAGGAGCCAATCAACACAAAGAAAAGATTCAGGATACAAGAAGGCATGCTGCTTTGGGCCCTTGGCACCTTCCCAGAGATAACAGTCACCACTGGGTTTTATACCCCGTCTTCCCAAGAGGTTTACCCAAGTGTTCTACTCTTCAGGGCACACTATGCAAATACTAAGAGATTGACAGAACAGGAAACAAGATGGAAAGAGAGTTGCCACCTCTATGCCTAAAAGAAGAAAATGAAAGCTTAAGTTCCTGATATCACTGGTGGGGGTGGGGTGTGTGTGTGTGTGTGTGTGTGTGTGTGCTGAGACAGACAGTGTAGAACCTTGGCTGGCCTGAACCTTACTATGTAGTTCAGGTTAGCCTCAAATTCACAGAGGCCTGCCTGTCTCTGCCTCACAAGTGCCAGATTAAAGATGTGTGCCAACCACTTAAACAAACATCTACTCCAGCTCAGGCCCCAGAGTTTTCCCCAAAGCTTTCCCCTATCAAGCTTTAGAGAGAATAAATTTGGCTTTGTCTAAGTCTTCTAAGGAGAGAGAACAATTGCTGCTTCTCCTTAATACTCCAGCCTACCTTGCCCCACCTTAATCTGCAAGCTCCCATCCTACCCAAACCCCCTCCTTACAAACATGGAAAGTTCCCAGGCTGGTGAACAAGACTGCCAGCTCCTTTCTGAGGGCTGTGACACTGTCCCCCACTCCTCCACTCCCAGAGTCCATGAGCCCATGACTGATCTGTGGTCTGGGCTTCTTGCAGGACCTCTGACTGCTTCTTACATAGTCTGTGTTCTTACTTATGTCACTGGGTCACATCTGGGTCCTAATCTTGCTTCCTGCTGGCTGCCTTGCCCTCACTCAGAAAGCTAGCTTCATTTCAAGCCCTGCCCACTGTCCACATTCTTGAGCCTCTGGCTTACTGACATTCCATTCAGCAGCCTCTGGCTCCTTGGCAGCCCTGCTTTGGGGTTTGCACTAGCCTGGGCACATGCCTAAGAAGAACTGCCCTCTCCAGTTAGGATTGGCTTTCTTCTAGCCAGGCCCCATTCCCTGCCCCAAGCTGAAGGAAATTCTCCTCCCATATGATCCAGGTACCATCTCTTCTCAAAGACAGTCCTAATATAAAACATTCTGACGAAGTCGTTCATAAAGCACTTGGGAAAACTAACATTCGGTGTTCTCTGTCACCATAACAAACATAGAAGATAACTAAGATACAAAAGACAGAGAGTTCACTTCAGCTCATAATTTTTGGAGGTTCCAACCTCTGGGTGTTAGCCCCATGACTCTGGGATGTGGTCAGGAGCATGTCATAGTGTTAAGTATATAGACGAACGAAACACATCAAAAGGGGGATGTGCCTCAGGCTCACTGTCCCCCTTAAGGGCACACTCACAGAAACTACATGATGTCCCACTGAGCCGTATTTCTTACAGGTCTCAATACTTTCCCAAAGTGCCATCCTGGGACCATGCCTTTAACATGTGTCATTAGGGAGCATTTAAGGTCAAGGCTATGGCGCTGTGAAACCTGAAAAGGCAGAAACCCGCTGTATGCAACTGACAACTCCTACAGCTAGGATCTTCCTAGACTCCAGCTTCCCGAAACACTATAAATAGAAATGTCTTGAAATCAAAAGTAAATGGGTCTTGGGCTTTTTAAGTGAGTCCAGAAGGGACCATGACATTTCCCATGATATCTTGCCAAGTCGTTCTCATTCCTTTGGCTGTGAGCCTGGGAGAGATGAATACTCTGCCTGATTCTTCCCTGGTCTGAACATGTGCATCAGTGTGCACTGCGACAGGGTCAAGAGAATAAGGCACAAAACTCTCCAGGCAGTTTAGCTATCCTTTCTCCCTCAATCTCAGACATCCGAGCACACTTCGCAAGTCCTGGATGAAGCGAGCTGAACGGGTGTCTAAGGCGTCACACCTTTCTTCTCCCAATGTCGCCTTGTATGGCTTCTGCTGCGGCTCAAGTGACCTCCGGCCAAAAGAACCACATCTGCCCACATCTAAACATCACTTCCCAAGTCAACGCATATCATCTCAAGAGAAACTGATTCTGTCTGTGCATCACCACAAGGCAAAAAAGAGGAAGGATGGGAGAAGGAGGAGGAAGAAGAGTAAGAAAGAAAGAAGGCTGATCCAGACAGGATGCAAAGCAAGGGTCCCCAGAAAGCCACCTTGAGGGGTGCACAGGGCCAGAAGACAGAGGTATGATCCACAGCTCGCCCTGTTCATACTCCTTCTTGCAGTCACGGACACCAAAACGCACATACATCTTCCTCAAACCCTTTTTACTCCATTATCTGGGGTAGACATGGAAGCAGAAGGCTCCATACCCTGCGAAGAATAAGCCCCATGTGATTTGAATAACAGAATTTTGGTTCAATTCTTGGTGCCTCCAACTCCTAGATGTGTGGTCCTTGCAACCTCCTAGGGAAGCCACTTTGCCTCTGAATTGATTCTTTGATGTCTTGGTTCCTCATTGATGAATGAGGACTGAAAACATCTCAGATGCAAACTTGTTACTGGGATTAAAGATTACAAAATTAGAAATGGAAAGGTTTCTGGCAAATACTTTACGTGATACTTGTCTAACTAATGGTAATTGGGGGCTAAAGAGAAGATGTGACACAGGGCACCTAAGACTATAATGTACTCCTCAGAATCAGGAGCCTGGGCTGGCAGGGGGAGGGGGGCTTAGCAAAATACACAAAATGATAATGTGCAGTTGTTGAGCAGTGGCTAGAAGACAAGTTCTGATTTTTTATTTTATTTATTTACTTGTTTGTTTGTTTATTTATTTATTTAGTGTATGGCGTGACTCTTAATATCACTGTGTCTTTATGGCAGGTCTTTGCAAAGCTGTATTGTAATGTGATATATGCTGGCAACACCTCCATGATGACCTGCCAGGCTCGGGTCACAAAGCTTTGTGCAGGTTTGCTGCAGACCCATGCATGTGGGCCTTTGTCCATCCTCATACATGACCTTTCAATGGCTTCCTTACTTGCAGGACTCCATGTGTATTATAAAAATATGTGTGCATGCATGTGTATCTGTCAGCCTGTCTGGGCATAACTGTCTGTTCATGCCTGTAAGCATACAAACAGTAACACAGCCCCAGAAGTTGCCTGAATTCCCCATCCTTGGCATCATTCCCAATTCTTCCCAGATGTACCCAGGTATGCTGTTTTCCAGTGCTGTTTTGCACACTCGTGGTGGCCGATTCCATGATCAGTGATAAAGAACACGAAAAGCACACATTAGGGAGTAACTTTTCTAAATGATTCACCTGGAAGGAAACCTTCTGCCTATTTAATTACCAAAGCTCAGCCCATGTGAAGTTGGAGATGGCAGGAAGTGATCTCCTTTAACTGTGTCAGGGTACTTCCTCTCAGCGCCTATTACACATTCTTATCCTAGGACACACACTTTTTCTTCTGCCTCCCATCCCCATTTCTCCAGTGACATCTGAAGTTCTCCCTTCTGATCACCATTCGGTCTAAGTTGGTAGAGAATAACCTGTTTCATGTCATAAAATGGTTTGACATGCCCTTGGGAAGTATTTAGCAAATGAGTGTTTTGGTGATGTCCAGTGCCAAATCAAGCCAAGAGCCTGCTTTGCTGGAATTGGCATTCTGCTGCTTAAAGATGTTGTCAATAATCCTTCCATTGTATTGAGGTCACACAGGAGTAGTCGAGCTGGCTCTCTGGTACCTGGCCTGGCTCACGGGGCAGGACAGCACACAGGGCAGGATGATGGCACATGGGGTAGGATTTACATCCACTTTCCTCTCCTCTCCTGCAGTGGGGCAGTGTTCTGTCTCCAACCCCTCCTCTCTGGTCAGCCTAGCTCCCCCACGTTAGTTGGATCCTTTTGAAGTCTCTAAACACTAAAGAAGCAGGCCATGGCACTCCAGGCACAGTCACGAAGCTGTGCTGGATATTGTCATTTCCCACTGCTGTCCTCACCCTGGAGCCTTGTGCTTTATAGATCAAGGGTAGGGAACAAGGACAGAGCCAGGATAGAGCTGAGTCTTCAGTAGAACCAATCTGTGATAACAGGAAGACCCACTGATCCCGTAGAGAGTGGTACCCCCTTTCCTAAACCATCTCAGGATGTACACAGACTCTCCACACTCCCATCTGCCAGTCCTTTCCCTTGCTCCTCTTCCCCAACACTTGGCCATGGCTCAGGTCACAAACCCTGAGGCATGTACCCTGAGTGAGTCAGGATCACTAAAATTCACAGCCAGATCCCTACAAAGCCCTTAGACCCACAAAGGGCACAGTGGGGAGGCTGCAAAGTTGCTTTCTTCATGCTTCTCCTACTAAGCGTGTGGACAGGAACTACTGACTATGGAAAGCAAGCCCACTAGGACTAGGCTGTGAACAAGGGATAGGTACCAGTAAAAGCCTAGGGGGCTCTTCTGGTAGAACATCCTGCCTTCCGAACCTTTCCCATGGAATCTCAGGCCCAAACAAGGTGCCCCTCTGGCTCCCACGGCACCTAGCCCTTCCGTGCTCTGCAGTTAAGAAGAAATACTGTAGCCTTGTTTACCTTCTCTTTGGAAGTATTTGATTCCCCAAACAAAATGTATTTCCATATCTCCTGACACACACTGTTTGTTATCCAATAAATATTCATTTGATTAATAATAGTCCCAAGTTAATTCTTCTCCTGTTAGTGGCAGCTAAGTTCAGGTGTCTCCTTCCCATGACAGCCTTTCCTGACGACAGGCAAAGAATGAGCCACAGCCTCTCAAAGACCTATTCATGGCTCCTTTTCTACTGCTTGTCTCCCTGTCTGACCATGAGTTCTTCCAAGGCTGACGCATGGCCTTTCCCTGCGTGGTCCATCCATCCAAACACATCCCAGTACCCAGCTGTGGCAGAGCCACGGCGATAACAACGGCCTCTTCTTTCTTCACTACCTCTGGTGCAGAATTAGTAGCAGTCGATTATAAATATGACAATGCTTAGCATTTGAAAAACGCTACACAAAATTTCAAAGCACTTTTAAGAACATTATCTCTAATGAGATAATGCTCCTCGCAGAAGCCTGTAGTTAAGTAGGTGTAATTAGCCCTAAGTAACACGTGGAAACTGAGGCTCGGGAGGTTAAGAGACCTGCCCTGGGGCACAGAGCCAGGTCAGCACTTCTCTTCCTGTTAGCACTTTCCTCTGCAATTTGGGGCCTCTCCAGACTCCTTAAAGCACCATTAGCAAGAAATGATCATTAAGCAAATTGAGGAAAGAAAGAGAAATGCCAGGAAACGCACGCTTTCCACCAAACCACTAGCTTGGTCATACCTGACCCTCCACATCACTTTGAACCATTCTCTGGCTGTCCTCATAAAGCTCATAGGCCAGTGCATGCTATATCTTTTATAACTGGATGCCCCTGGCCCAGGGATTAGAACATAACAGGTGCCCGATTCAGTGACACTTGGCCAGCAAAGGCTGGAAAACAAGTGTGATACAAATGAATACGCCTGAAATAAAAGGTATACCGTGGCCATGGATACCACAAAGAGGAGCCCTCAGAACTAAAGCACACTGAACATTTAAACATCTGATTTTCATTTATACAATTATAAATGGCAAAGAACGAGTTGGGGATAGGAATGCCCCCCCTCCAGCCAGATGGATGACAACCAAGGGCATCTAGACACACAGACACTTGGGGGTCCCCTTGTCAACGAGGCAAATGAGGTCTAGGTCACCAAATCCCAGTGTACAGAAATGGGAATTCTCATGCCAGGAGTCACCGCCGTGTCCCTCTCCATTGGGGCACATTTTCTAAGACTGTCTTCCCTTCTTGTGCCTCCCAGGGTGTTCCCTCAGTGCGATCTTCTCTGGCCCGCTGGAAGCCACAGAAGCAAAGGGTCCTGCAGTCACTCAGTTATTGGAGCTTCTTCTAGCCCCACAGGGACACCTGCTCCTTTGGAGGCTGGTGGCAGACAACTAACCACCATCCCATCCCGTGGCACAAACTCCAGATGCCTCATCAGGGCCGAGGCACCTCTGCCCCAGCTCAAGCCGTGTAGCCGACTCTCGGTGTGAGAGCTACTCTGAGTTACTCCACCGTGGAGTCCTTGCCCTGCTCTGCTTTGCACCAGGATTCTCCACAGCTTGCTGCCCACTTGGCTCCTCACTCCTATCTCTCTGCCCTGGTTCCTGTGACACCTCCACAGGGAGCCCTGCCATGCTTACCCCCTGCCAACTCTTAACACAGCTCTCCCTTTGCCTCTTTTGTGCTGTCTATGATGCTCTGCGCTTATTTTATTTACAACTCTGCCTACTGGGTTTCTGGCAACATCACCAAACAGGGCTCCAGAAGGATCTTGTGTTAGGCAGGAGGTTAGCTCTGGGGATGATCCAACATCCTCCCAAGAAAAGACTACAGGATGACAGGTGCTCCTACTCAGGACCCTAAAACAAAATATAAACATAATGGTGGTGCCTGAATGGTGGTCAAAGTGTGAAGATAGTCACGACAATCCATTCTAGATGGGCCAGCTCAGGGCCTCAAAAACAGGATGCAAGGGGCAATGAGCGATCCTGGTCCATAAGAGCTAGGTCAAATTTGAGCGACTTCAAGACTTCCTAGCCAGAGGAGTGTGCACAGAGTGCCCCTGCCCTTTCCCAAGTAGATACTTCAACGTTAAGAGTGCTTAAGCCTCTATGCATACTCTTGCATCTTTATATATTTACTGAGAATTATGTATAGAATGGGCTTCCCAGAAAAACAGTTCTTTCCCTAGAAGTGCCTCTGCTGAGAGAGACACAGGGGAGAGGGTAATAGGAAGAGGGATAAAAGCACCCTTCTAGGATAGCTGCTCAGTTCAGCCCACTCTGCCTACAGCGTGTATCCTTGCTAGCTCGAAGTAATCTTGACTCCTGACTCACTACTGTGTGTCTACTGAATTCCCCTCTTTCAGAATTGCAAGAATCAACCTTACTATTAGGGTAGTGACCAGAGGAAACTAGAGACTTCCCCATGAGGCTGGCCAGCCTTCTTTGTGCAACTTTGTATTCCCAACACATTCCATGAACACAGCTGCCATCCAATAAGCATTTGAATCAGTGTGCACAAGGATACACCAGTATCTTGTCAGCGAGCTTATTCATCAGAAAAGGAGGCACAGATGTCCAAAATATCTCAGAACCAGTTAACTATACTCTTCTGGACACACGGAAGGCAAATGCTAGCCCTTGGCCACTCAGCAAGGGTCAAGGAAGGAGCCCAGAGATAACTGATAGTGATACTAAAAGTATAGGTCCATCAGACCTACCCTCCCTGGAGAAGTGTACTCTCGGCCCACACCATCCCAACAATAGCACAGCCAAGGCTGGGCAGTCACTCCTGAGGCTCCTACTGCTTCCAGGCACTGCACTAGGTTGTGTGTGCATGTGATCCCTGCTCCCATTTCCTGTGAGCAGATGCTGAACTATGTCCCTCAGAAAGGTCTATTTATGATCCCATTCTCAAGCCTGGGAACGTGACTTTATTTGAAAATAGTCTTTGCAGACCGATCAGGATAAAATGAAGTTATTCTGGAGTGTAATGGGTCATTCCAGATGCAAAGGGTGAGAACTAAGCTGGATCCAAAAGAAATAAGTATATGCATGAGCCCTCTAGCCACAGAGTAAGGGACAGTCATTCCAGACTGCACACCTACCAAAGTACTTTCCCAACTGAAGCAGTCCGGCCAGCTCTCCAGCAAGCAGGTGACAGCCACAGTGCTCTGCATCCATCTTAGAAAGGTCAGGAGCTAAATTTGGAACCTAGCTTTCTTTCTTTTATATCTCTAAGTTATCTTGAGGCTAAGGGAAAAGGTTCACAGAGGAATGTGCCAGAAAAGCAGAGTAAAAATTCCAAAGACAGAATAGCCACGTGGCTCTGATAGGAGCAGGAAGCACAGGTGCAAGTCGTTGTGCGCCTTTCCCATCATTCCTAAACATCCTCCCGAGTGACCCGCCACAGCTCGCTGAGTTAGTACCTGTATTTCACAACTTAGAAATCTCAAGTGCAAGGCAGTGTAGTGACAAGGCCTAACTGGTAGTCAGTGGCAGAGGTGGGACACACCCCAGGACCATAACAGGCCATTCAACTTCCTCATTGTCCAGCACATAGCCTGTTAGCTCAGCTCAGTGGTATTTTCAAAGTACCTGGGCTGCTCAAACGTCTTCAGTGAAGCCTTACTGTATAAAGGGGCTGTAGAGGAGCCCTCTTAGACCTTGAAAAGTAGGGAAAGGATACCCTTAGGATGGATGCCTACAGCTGGATATCCTTGCGTTCTCCTATCTGATGTTCCCAGACCTACCACCACACAAGTATTGACAGGTCCCGAGAGGGAGGGTCTCTCTCTCTCTCTCTCTCTCTCTCTCTCTCTCTCTCTCTCTCTCTCTCTCTCTCTCTCTCCCTCCCTCCCTCCCTGCCTCCCTCCCTCCCTCTCCCTCTCCCTCTCTCTCTTCCTCATTTCTCTCTCTCTCATCTCTCTCTCTCTCTCTCTCTTGCTCTCTCTCTCTCTCGCTCCAATCCTGTCTCAGGAAGTCTGGCCCTCACTCCAGTTCATACTATATGCTTTGCTTCAGAGAAGGCCCAGAGCCCTATGTGACCAAGGACCTTAACTAATATGAGTCCCGCTGATCCAGAGGGAAGTCAGACCTCAAAGCCACAGATACTTCTGAGAAGCCAGTGGATGATCTGGACCTTCCTCTGGTAGACAAGTGAGAGTTTGAAATGGCCTGACCCTAGGACAGTCAGAGACACAGCACACCCTGAGGAGCTCCACTCCTGACAAGGACTGCAGCTCCTCCTTCGGTGTCCCTGGTAAGAGACAACAGTGCCCATGGTACACTCACTAGTCACAGGCTCCAAGAAAGTACCATTTTCCTAAGGAGACCCACACCTCAGAGAGGTCATGCCACACAGCAGTCAAGGGTACAGACTCGGGAGCCACCTGCTCAGATGGGACCACAGGACTAGGGCTTCGATTCCCAGCCTGTGATCTCAGGCAGGTGATCTTGTGTCCCTCTGCCTCTCCTTCATCTTTAAAAGAGGAAGACTACGACAAATAATGTACCCATACTGCATGTCGGTAAAAACATAAATAAATAAGTAGAGGGATGCTTACAACTAGAGCAGAAGTCTGCTGGAGTTGCTGGAAAGACTAAATGAGCTAACACATGTCATGTACTCCAGGCGGTGCCAACAGTGTACGTGCCGACATTAAAGTTGTCAGGAGGCACGGATCCAAGTGTCTCAATCACACAGGAACCAGGGAGAACAGAGGGAGCAGTGGGAGAAAGGAACTGAGAAGCCCAAATCAGTGCTGCCGAGTCCCCAGAGCTAATACAGTCCATTCATGTGTAAGCCAGCCATCAGCATCTATCTACCTACCTTCCTTCCTTTGCTTTGCACATTGCTAGCAAGGACCACGTGATGAACTTCCACAGGAGAGGAACAGCAAGGGAAGGTGGTGGGAACTGGAGCAGCGGACCCAAAACCTTTTTTCACACTCTGACACACTTCAAAGGCACACTGCACACTGCCAGTCCCCACAATATTACTGCAGGTCTAAAAGCTGACTCTCTCAGTGATGATGCGGTCCCCAAAAGGAGAATAAAATGATGTCACTGCTCTTCTCTGATGGACCCAGGGATTGTCATTTCATATTCTAGAACAGTTTTCTTTATGTAAATATAAGTTCCAAGGAGTTTGGTACCCAAGGAAAGGTCCCATCTCGTGAGGACTCAACTCAAGGTAGGATTTTCCCTAGAATGGATGAGGATGAGCGAGAATGACTGAAAGATGAATAAGGATGAAAACAGAGCAAGGGTCATCATCTTTAGACTTCAGACTATTTCCTCCTGTGTGTCTATCCACAGGCAAATGCAAGGCAGGCACCGCCTGCTCCCTCTGAAATATTTAGTGTGCAAACACCAAGTCGAACAATAGCCTAGGCACCCTGAGGGTGGATTAACCCCACATCTATCTTACCACCCACTTCAATTGCCATGCTCTCTGCTGGGTTTCCCCACCCTTACCTTACCAGGTCCCAGACCAAACCCAGATCTGTTCTTCTGATGTACGCACGGCCCTTGGATTAAGCACCTTTATGGTTTAAACCTCTATGCTTCAAAATACATCTTGGTGATAAAAATTACCAAGAAATGTTCTGAGCAACCCGTTCCTCCTCAAGCTGTGGTGACGGCAGGAGCTTCCACTTCCTCTTCCTGGCCCAGAAATGGGAGTTCCAAAAGCCATGGGGACACAGACACCTGTGGCCCAGCGGATAAGGACACAGACAAGCAGAAAACAGCATCTCCATATCCCGTTATCACTGTGCACTAACCTTCCATGGGCAAATAATTATATCCTCTGAGCATTGGTGCAATCAATAAAATGGAGCAACAAACATATCTAGCCCATCTACAATATCTAAATATATTTGTGGTCAGAAGCATACAGGGCAACAACTGCACACATAAATGCACAGCAGCACTGGAGGCCCAAAGAGGGAAGGCTGGTTCTTCATAGGCTGGAGAGCATAGTCTGCCTTTGGCCTAAACAGAGACCCAACTTTCCAAGGCACACAAAGCACACGGTTAATCCAGGTTGACTGGCTAAGAAACACCCCTCAGGGTAGTGGGTGGGAGCGGGTGGCAGGAGTAATTATTATCTTAATGAGACCCCATGCTTTTCCTTCCAGGAGTCTTTGCTCTCTGCATAGTCACTGTTTTCTTGTTTGTTTGTCTGTCTGTTTTTAAAGTCTGTGCTTCTCTATATAGCCTTGGCTGTCATGGAAACACCCTGTAGACCAGCCTGGCCTTGAACTCCTAGAGATCCTCCTGCCTCTTGCATAGTCCCTCTGCAGCTACCGTGAGGCTCTATTAGTTCTGTCCTTTCTGAGTCTAGAGTCAGAGCTCTTCCTTCTCCTTCTTGTGGGTGCTGTCCAGAGCTTAAGTATGCTTTCTATAGACTTGGGACTTTTCATTCTTTCTCTAAAGCTAAGCCCGGCCCCTTTGCCAGGCGGCTGCTTGCTGACCCGCCACGTGGAAATGGAAAGTAGAAGGTCATGGCTTTCTCTCTTCCTCCTCTCACCTCCCTCTTCTGGGGAAGCCACAGCTTTCCTTACCTATGGTTTCCTTTTAAATTCTAATAAAATTGACTTCAATCTTCCTTCTGAGTCTCTTAAATTCTTTAATTCAGGAGACTTAAAATCCCAAGAAGGGATCTCAATTTCTCTAGTATCACATGGCTCCCAGTGTGGAGCACCCCAAAGTTTCTACCACACAGATTTGTCAGCTGTATCTGTGGCTATTGTGTTAAAGCAGAAGATGGGGTTGGGACCGTGGTTCAGGTATAGGGCACTTGCCTCATGGGCATAAGACCCCGTGTTTCATTCCCAGAACCCCCACCACACACACATACACACACACACACACTCATACACACACACACACACACACACACACACACATACACAAAACTTTAGATAGGCTCAGTGAAGTCCTATAACAATTTGTTTAACTTCATATACTTCAAATGTATTAAGTTTGCTTTTGAAAAACAAGAAGTTTGATCTTGGTTTGGTTTTGGTAGGATTTTTTTTAAATATCTACTAATACTCTCACAGTTTCATCTTTGAAGCATTTCCTCAAACAATGGAGCAAAAGGCCCAAGCCACATTTTGTCCCAGCTTTAGCTCAAATTCTCTTTCTGCCATTTGTTCACCAGGTCTCTTCTATAAACCTCCATGTCCTTGTCCTCAGAGAGAGAAGCACAAAGCCTGGTGGCATTCGGTCATTTGGACACTAACTCAACAGCCATTTATCCAGAACTAGGCACATACCAGTCACGGGGGATCCAGGCTTGAGCAAGATGAACTAAATACCCACTGTAAGGAGACAATAAAAATTGCCATGTGTCACTGGGGGATTATAAGTATATGCAAATTCCTGGCACCTGGAGGAGAGGCAATAAAAGTGTTGCATACTCTCTGCCAGAAAAGAGGCTAAGTGTGTGACCTCAGGGCACTATGAGGGTCTCTCCCAGGTCAGTGCCCATTGCTCTGACTCCTGAACAGCACAGCTCTTAAGACAGCTTCAATTCTGATTCTGCTTATACCCAACTCCTGGTTTTGTTGCTGCTGCTGCCGCTGTTGTCTGTCTGTCTGTCTTGGTCTCTGAAAGTCTTTTCATGTGTACTGACATAAGCTTTCTCTACCTTAAAACTGGCTGCCCTCTGCCATCCTGTGCTGTCTCTTTACATGAATGAAGAGGTATGGAGGGGCAAGTGGGGGTGGTGTGGCTCATTCCTGCTATGGAGAGGCAAGCGGGGGCGGTAGGGCTCATTCCTGCGCCTGCGCAGTATGGACATCGCTTACTTACAAATGGCGTCTGCTGACTTGGGATGACACAGATGGCAGCATTGAAGCCCGTTGGTCATGCCGCTGTTGTAGCTATGCAAATGCAGAACCACCTCACTCTCTGGGGCAAACTTGATGCTGGAAGTAACTGCAGCTCACTGAGACGAGTGTAGAGAAACCCACACGGGCACTGCATGGTCAGGCATTCCTCAGACTTGGCCAGCAGGACTCACACTCACCTCGGGACTTGGGTCAGTCCAAATGCAGGCCAGTCTTCAACCTAGTGCTATCCAAGGATAGGGACACACGGAGACCCCGAGCTGACTGTCTAGTGGCAGCAGGAGGGGCACTGAAGTCCACAGAACTGTCCCTCCAAGGCTCCCTTCCTATGCATCAGAATATCCAGATTGGTGGCCTGGAAGCTGGCTTCTGACCACCTCTGAATCCTTCTAAAGCAGACCCCAACCCGGGGCGCAACAGATTGAACATACTCCCAGAAACCTCAGTGAAGGTCTTCAGTTCTAACGGACAGAAGTGTTTGCTGGTCACCAGGGCACCAGGGCACCGGGGCATGGCTCCCTGCTTCTCCCACAGCAACTCATTTAACCTTCACAACAGGTCAGGCTACAATTTCATCACCCCAATTTACAATAATAATATGTGGGACTATAGTGTTCCAAGTTCGTCAGTCCAAACTCTGGAGAAGAAAGGCCAGGCTCATATATTCCCCCTCTTGCTCTTTCTTCCTCCCTAATGATGCTCAGAGCCTGGCTCCTGCCTAGAAAAGTACAGGACACATGTTCTCCGCAAAAAGTCAAATGCCAGCACATCTTCTTAACATTCAAACTCCAGCCAAGTCTTTGTGAACTTCAGGGTTCAGGGAGAGTCGGACATTCTGCTCGCACAATAGGTTCTCTCAGCTGGCAAAGGCTGTTCACCAGGTACCAGAGAATTTACCTACAGAGTAACAGCTGTTGGCAGGTCGGCTCACAGTAGCTGTGCTATAAATGATGTACTTCTTAGTGGGTGGCATGGTCAACACCAGGACAATGATTGGTAAAGAAAAAAATATCATGTTGCTGGCCAGGTCAGCCCCACTGGGCTTCACTCATATCAAGAAAAGATAACCAAGGCACTGTAACGCTGTATGCTAGATGCCACATATGATGCATAAACTTACTTAGGGGAAGGAGCTGCCTTAGAAAACAAAAAACATAACTCTACTCTGGACTGCCTTTCATCTGTTAACAAAGTAAGCAAAGCTTGAGAACCAGGGGTGGACGGAAGCTGGTAGGACTGCAAGAGAAACGGTGCACAGGAGCAGGCGCGCCCGTGAAGTTTACAGGCTCTGCACTGGGGGGGGGGCACACTCTTTTGCTACTACATAGGTTGCTCTTGCACCCAGCAGAGTGGGAGACCTCTCAGCAGTTGGCATGTGTCACCTTTCTGTTTGGATCCTAGAGAGACTTGTGGGGCAACAGAAGCCGACTGTGTAGGGAGCTGAAGGTGGAGTCACGCATACAATAGAGAACATTCTCGATCACTGCTCATGAAGAGCAACGCATGACCCCCTTTCTTCAGAATCAATAAGGGAAACTGTTAAAAATGCAGGCTCTATGGGCCCTACTCCAGACTCAGAGAATCGGGGCAGCTTGGGGAACATGTGTCTCCCCCCACCACCCTGCGGCCAGGAGAGTTTGAGAGCCGTGGTTTCAGACAGATCTCTGTCTCTCACTGAGTATCCAGTTTGATTTTTTTTTTTTTTTGGTAAATTCTAGTTGGAGGATATTGTGTGGCTGAAAACAAACCGCCAACCCCACCCCACCCCCAGTATCTCCTGAAGCTAGCTAGTCACCCTAAGAACAAGTTCAACACTGATTCCTTATTGCCACCTATGGGCTCTCAATCTCACCCAGAGGCAGATGCAGGGCTTAGCTATCCACTGATGCACTGGTCTAAGAATAGCTTTGATTTCTGTGCCTAACCAGAGCTGCTTCTGAAGATCCTTCAAGTTAAGGGATGGGACCAGAGCTCCAAAGGAGGGCAACAGGGGAGAGAGGCAAACACTTTGAAGAGCCAGAGTCGACAGGAGGAGCTCCCATTTGGGGGTTGACACCTTGGCTTATAATAATCTGACAGGGGAAAGACTTCTTTATTTTAAGAAACAAAGTCGCTGGGCATGGTGGCGCATGCCTTTAATCTCAGCACTCGGGAGGCAGAGGCAGGTGGATTTCTGAGTTCGAGGCCAGCCTGGTCTACAAAGTGAGTTCCAGGACAACCAGGGCTACACAGAGAAATCCTGTCTCGAAAAACCAAAACCAAACCAAACCAAAACAAATCAATCAAACAAACAAACAAACGAAAAACTTTGTTTTAAGAAACAAAGTCATACCTTCATTGGCTGCATGGACTACAGCAAACGCATTCTGCATAATGACTTCAGCCATGTCACTATTCAGTACTTGGTGTCTATGTCTGGGTCCTTCGGAAGCCATCCCCAGTACATGGCCGCACACTCACCATAAGACACCGAAGGACCTCACCCTAGACACACATATACAGAACACTTTCCCCACTACAGGTCTGCCACTAATTGTCAAAACTGAGAAAACCTGTGTAACTCTAAAATCTGCATCTAGTCCAGTTGCTCTTAATGCTTCCACCCTTTAATACAGCCCCTCATGTTGTGATGACCCCAACCATAAAATTACTTCATTGCTACATCAGAACTGTAAATTTCCCACTGTTGTGGATCATAATGTGATTTGATATGCAGGATATCCTATATGCTGTCCCCCAAAGTGGTCATAAGTTGAGAGACTTCATCTCTTTGGAAATGTCAACGGTTTAGAAGAAGAGGGATTTCCCCCCCTTGACAGCATCAACAGCCACAGTTGAAGTCACAACTACAGGAAGGAGAGTCCTATAACATTCCTGTTCTCCTAAATCAATCCCATCCAAGAGCTCAATCTCAGCTAACTATCAGGCACCAGTGACAGAGGAAGTCGGTGGGTTTGGTGACCAAACATGCTGTGGGAAAATCACATGAAGACTAACAATGTCCTGGCCTGGGCAGGAGAAAGTGGAGACATCTCTGCAGGCTTTGCTGGAGCTCTTCGGGCAGCCCAGCTCTGCCAAGCGCATTCCAGAGCTGGCCTCACATGCCCAGACCAGCAAAGGCCTTTGCATTTGCAATGACTTCACACTCAGCCAAAAGTAAACACACTCTCTGCTTTTTCCATGGACAAATACTAACCCCAAATTGCCAGGGTTGGCCTCTCTTAAATCCAAATGGCAAGCCACCTTTCCCAAGAAAATAAAGCCATTTTTAACTCAATGATACCTCTTGGCCACAAAAGAAAACTTTGCTAAAAGCTTCCTAAAAATTACTTATCATGCAATCATGCTATGATCAAGCAGACAAACCCTAACAATGGAACAATGGCACTCAAAACACTCACAACTGATGATCCAAGAATGCGCTCTCCAGCGAACACCTGCACTCAAGATTTAAGCAGTGCATCTGTAACACACACTGCTTGCAAGACCCACCGCTCGCACACGCATATACGCACACACAGCTCACAGCAGCCTGATTGGAATATTCTTCTGAAAGTAGCCTGTGTTAAGGCAGGTGCCAATTTGAATAAAAAGCAAAATGGCCCGGAAGATCTGAACTGCATCAAAACTTGGCACCTGTCAAACACACGTCCCACATCTCTCCCACCTTGCACGCCGAATCTGTGTCCTTCATTCAGTTGTCTAACAAGCAATAAGCCACGCCGAGGCAAGGCTTGAGACTTACCAGGTTGGAGTTGGTGGCGTTGGAGTCGTCTTCCGGAAAGGGAATATAGATTGCTAAGGCCACACAATTGGCAAAAATAGTCAGTAAAATAATGATTTCAAATGGTCTGAGAAAGGAGTTAAGGAAATCAATGCCACTGTTAACGCAAGTGAAACAAACACACATCTCTATATGTTTTTTAAATGAATCAAAGATTCTTAAGAATTCTGTTTAGACAATGCATTCCAAGCCCCTTGTATTTTGAAGAGAAACATATGCCTTTTAAGTGCGTCTAGTGGACCCCTGCCAAAATTTTTTCCTAATATGTCAAGAGCAGTAGAGGCCAGTCGCGTGCCAGAGTAAACACAGATTTCTAAATAACTTCTTCTCCTCTTTTATTTATTTAGATTACATTTGATTTCATTTCCCCTCGTGTGGGCTTGGGGGAAAGAGCCCTGTCTGCCCCAGGCAGGATTCCCCGCAGGACCCATTTCCACGTGGTTCGTGAACTGTCACCAATGGACCCAAGCACGCGAGGAAGAGCGGTGGACTGGGGTTTTTCATGGAAATCTACAGACTTTGCTCTTCAGTTTTTGGAAGGAAAGTGAAAGTATTTTACCTCCCTGGGGTTTAGGAGTCCCCAAAGCCAGGTAGGATGTGTGCTGTGGTTACGGAGATAGGGACTGTATCCCCTTGCCTGTTCAGCTCCACATAGGACATGGTAACAGCCTGGACTATAGAGCATCCACCAAGGGTCCACTCACTAGTAACAGTATACTCTGATGTTCTCTCACCGTGACCACATCATGGAAACATCAGGACAGGATACTGTGAGTAGTAAGTTAATGTGGTAGCACTCATCTACTGAGGCAACACCACACCCACCACTGAAAGCAAGAAAGTCCCAATCTGTGTTCCCACAACCAAGTTCCTAGCCCTTTCACCGAGCCTCTTCTAATTAGCTTCCTCTTGCTATGATAAAACTCCATGACCAAAAGCAATTGGGAAAGGGAATGGGTTTATTACAGTTTGTAGCTCATAGCCTATCACAAAGGGAAGAGTCAGGACAGGGACTCAAGCCAGGAACCTGGAGGCAGGAACTGAAGCTGAGCTTACAGAGGATGCTGGTTACAGCCTTGCTTCTCAGGCTTGCTCAGCCTGCTTTCTTATACAACCCAGGACTACCATCCCAAGGCCAGCACTGCCCAAAGTAAGGCTGGGCCCTCCCTCATCAATCACTTACCGGGTAAATGCCCCACAGACTTGCCTACTGGCCAATTTACTGGAGGAGTTCTTTTCATCGAGGTTTCTTTTTCCCAGATGACCTGAGCTTGTGCTAAGTTGATAAAAGACTAACTGGCACAGAACCTAATGAAAGGAAGGGAATGGATGAAAATTATAGGATAGAAAAACTAACTATGCTCACAGAAGTAACAAACTCTGACTCATGAAGAGGCCCTAGAGATTATCTAGTCCAAGTCTTTTGAGGCCCAAAAAAGCTGAGAAATCTCCCCCAAGCCTTGTAACAATCTAGTGGCCATGCAGCACTGAAATCAGATCCCCTGACCACCATATCCAGTGCCTGTCTCATGCCACAGTCTTCAAGCTTGGATGCATGGGTCTGCATGATTGCTTTCATGATGGACCCCCAGTAGCCCCGTGGCAGAGTTGAGGATGCCTCCTAAGATGTGCCACGGTTCAGATGTGGCTTGGTATCACATGACCAATCATGGCCATTATCACACCTGCCCCAGATCCCCAGGAGGCAAGAAGCAGAGTCAGGCCCAGAGCCAGAGCATCGCAGTAGGTTTTCACAGCCTGCTGCCCTTAGGTGGCCAAGGTGCAATAGCAATGGAGACAGGAACTAGTATTAGTGCCGCAGTGGCAAGTCTGGCATGCCCCCAGAGCCTTCGTGCCCAGCTCTGTGATGACCATAATCCCAAGCGCCTGGAAAGAGACAGTAATCTCTTTTGCTAATGAAGGAAAATGAAGCTTGCGGAGGTTTTGCTATTACTGAAGTCATCGAGTTAACAGCTAGAGTGGGACCCAGACCGGGAAAGTCGGTTACTAAGTCAGTTTTGGGACCACTTTGTGCTGATCTGCCTGAGGTGGCTTTGCAGGCATTTCAGAAAGCTAGTTCTCTCAACCCACATCTCCTTCTTCTTCTTCACCAAGCCCCAACCTGCCCAGGATAGTGACTCTCAGCCCAAGCTGCAAGGTTCCATTCTCATTGTCTGGTGCCCTGTCAGGAAGGTGCACCAGAAGACAACTGAGCCAGGCCCCAGGGCCCTGTAAATATCTACGTGTCAGGTGTCCTCGCTGTCTGTACCAGGCAGGAAGCCAAGCTTGACACGTTTCAAGTGTCTAGCCCCCCTGCTCCATGCACACAAACATAAAAGCAACCCGCCCATCGCCATACCCTAGCGCACCAGGCTGATGCTGGAGGATACTGAATGCCAAGAGGACAAACAGGCAGACTGGGAGAGCTGCAGCGGGGATGCAGAGGAGCTCCCAGCAAGCCTGATACACCCGTGCTATCTTCATCCTTTAACCTCCCCCATCTGATGACAGCACCAGGCCCCGCCTTTGCAAGAGCTGCTGAGTACATCAGTGTCTCTCCTTCCCTGTTCTAGGCAGTCTGGAGCTTGCATATAGCTAGTACCATGGGGCAGCATTCCCTCCCGCTCCAGAGTGGGAAGCACCTTCTCTCGGGAGGGCCAGTCACACTAATCATGCAGTGAGGGCTGCAGATTCAGGCTCCTGAAGATCTACACTGGAGTGCGCTTCCTAAGTATCGAGTTGATAGCTATCTCTATTCCCACCTAGCAATTTACTGTCTAGGACCACAAAGTAGCCGTCTCGTCCTACCCGATAACTATCTTGTCCAACTAATAGCTCTCTATCTGGTCCCACCTACTAACTATCTAGTACCACTTATTAGTAACCATCCAGTCTTGCCCAGCCCTTGGCCACACTATCTAGCACTGTAGCTTGGAGAGTTTGGGAAATACATAGATTTTGAAGATGGGGAATCTGGATTTAAAACAAACTTTGTCAAGGTCTGCTGTAGGAATTAGGGGTGGTGGTCTTTGAATCTCAGGGCCTCCCTGCTCTCCCTTCATAGTGGTTTTCCACAGCGTCCCGGGTCTCTCATCCTGTGGCTCTGAAGGCAGTCTGGTGGGACTGCCTTAGTTCAGCTTCTCACCCACTCATGGACTATGTGTGGCTTTGCAGACTGGACATTTTGGCAGCAGCTCTTGCTTAGCACTGTATCCTATTATAGTTACACTTGGGAAAGGAACTCAAATATTCCAAGAAGGAGTGCTGTTGGCTCCACATAACTTTAGCTCTGCCCCTGGGTCATCCTCTTTTACCTTCCAATAACTTCCAAACTTTTTAAATCTTCTCCTAGAAACTCACAAATAAAACCAAACATCCCAGGTAGGAAGAAGCATGTGGCCCTGTTTAAATGAACTGAGGTTTTTAAAAAGATACCTAGCACTAAGTCTCAGGGTTCTCGTACTACTGTCTATTCTGGGCCACGTGACCTAAAGAGTTTGATGTGACTTACTCCATCCCTGGTGATAGTCAGGGTTGAGCACTGATGTTTTATCCAATGTAACTCCATGATGCTCAGAAGTTAAGACTTGTGTCTATGGTGACAGTCCATCCCTTCAAAGACATGTTTTCTAAAGTCCCCTCTACCCTTTCCTGTGTGTTCAGAGTAGATACATGTTATTAGAGATGAAGCTTTCAATTTTGGCTAAACCTTAGCCTTGCCTCGAGAACTCTGTTGAATATAGGGGGACCTGGGGACCTGTGGTACCTATAATTTGCTAAAACTTTCCTGGTGATTCTAATGCAGTGCCCAGGCTGAGAACCTCTGGTCCCAAGTGCTAGAGGCACTGATCACTATGTCCTCATGCGTCTCCTGGTCCATTTACACTAGAAAAACGTCAGGCTGTGAGCTGCCACAACACAATGACATAGGAAAGAAAGCTATGAAGAAGCAGCATGCAGTAGCCAACAAAGAGCCACATAAGCGGGTCCCAGGTGGCTTGAAAGCAAGTTCATATTCCACACTGTCTTCTCTAAGGTCACTTGTGGGAGGAGGAGAGTCTGCCCCCTCTCTCAAATGCTTGGGAGTGAACATGTTTAGACTTAGAATCTGTCTGGATTTTGGAATCTCTGCAGATTCATAATGAGATGTCTCAGGAGTGGGACCCGGGTTATGTATACCTTACCCCAACAGAAAAGACAAATTTTAGTGCCTGCATTCTGACTGCTACCTGCTACATAAGACCCATTTATGTCATCATGTTGATATTATAAAAGTTTTAGATTTTAGAAGAATTCATATTTCAGATCTTTGGTTCAGGGATGTTGTGATACCAACAAATTCTGGGACCTTGTAACGTAAGCTGGTGACTCATGGAGTCTTGGGGGAGGTCACTGCAGCAGTAAGATGAAGATAGCCTTAACATCACCAGCTCCAGTCTATGGCCAGTAAGCCCCAGAGGGCCAACCCCTAGGCACAGGTCCAAGGAACACCTCGGCCTGCCCACAGCATAAAGGATATTTCCATTCAACAATGCTTATGCACGCCCTCCGGATAGGGTTCTTCAGAGTCAGGCAGAGCAGAGCCCGGGGCGGCCGTGTGGCTGTTGTGCCCCCCTGCTTCTTGGGTTTCCCATACTGCTGCCGCTTCCGCTGTGTGGAACTGACGGTAGAGATGGTTGCGTTGCCAGCACTGCCCATGAGCTTGGCCTGCCGGGCGGCATCGATGGCTGCCTGCCAGGACAGTGCTGCCCCTGGAGTAGGGATGTGCTCGGGAGCAAGTCCTGCAGCTGCATTGGCATTCATGTTGGCATGAGCTGGGCGTGGGCTCCCATAGTTGGAACCTTCGAGGAGAGGAGAGAGAAGACAACAGTTACTATGGTGAATACAGGAGCACTGGAGATACATTTGCAATTCTAGACACAATTTTAGACAAAGAAAAGTCTCCCCCCCCCCTTAAGCTATTGCAGGAACTTGGGAGGTAATATACAAAAGCACCAATATGTATGCTCCAGGAAATACAGCCCTGAAATCTACTCCAGGCCCTGTGTGACCTAGTTCAGCCAGATGAACTTGGGCCTGTCACTCTCTTCTCTAGTCTCACTGACCTGACTTAGGCAGACAAGAGGTGAGAAGCATGCATTCACAGCACTGAACTAGTTAGAAAGTATATGGGAACGGTGACACCAATGCAACTTCTGACCCTTAAATATATGTATTCATAAGAGCACACAAATAAAAGAATATTCGTTTAGATAGAATGGGTAAAGAAGAAAAGGAAGAAGATGAGGAGAAGTATGGGAATTAGGAGGAAGGACAAGTGAACGCAGGAGCAGTGGGTCATCCCAGCACCGAAACTGATGGTGTAAAGACACAGTGCACCCAGGAGTGGGAAACTCTAAACTCTGCGGTGAGAGGGCAAAGGAAGCTAATATCTAGTGAAGTAATCTGGGCATTGAATGCCCCCACTTCCAAGACCACATCAATATAGTTCCAGGGGGGGCACTATTGGGAAGTAATAGTACATTAGTGATAGGGCCTTCCCCAAGCCATTTTCTTCTACCACAGAGATGATTAAGTTACTGTAGTAACCTAGCTACTTCTCAGTTAAGATGAGTCAGTTACCTGTCCCACCCAATCCAAAAACACCCAACCAACATGCTTGCACAGTGCTCAGCACACTTGCTGCCTTCCAAAGTCCCTTGCCCTCCCCATCGCAACCGCAACAGAGATAATAAACTTCAACTAGAAGCCAAATGATTGACATCAGTATCCAAGATGCTGATGACAGGGTTCTGAACCTTCCCTGGCACAACAGCAAATCGTATCGTGGTAGATTATCATTTCCTCCCATGGACAGGGGAAAGGAGCGAGAAACGCACAGATGCTATGTGCTTATCATCACCCACTGGATACCAAAGCAGGCACATCAGGGCTTCTCGGGCACCAGCTGTCATCCGCCACCTGCACAGCTGTTGGGTGACATCTGTGGCGTTAGACTTTAGCCTCGTGCCACAAGCCCTGGTAAAGTGTCTCTGTTGCGCCCACTACCCTGGCACACTCACCTCACCACACACTCCCTTCATACTCTCCCCTTCCTCTGCCCAGTGGCACCAGGCAGCTCCTGCACCTCAGGAGTACAATCTGTATATCAGACTATCAGGCCTGGGAAGACTAGACCTCTCCCAGACTGAGAAGGCCCCTCTCTCACAGCTTAACACTGCTTGCTCTTCTTTTAATATATAGATGCTGAGTATAAAGTAAGGAAGGCCCCAGAGGCTAGGGACATAGGCCCCAGAGGCAGGGGACATAGGTCCCAGAGCAGAGAACTGAGAGCGTGGGTTTGAATTAGCCAAGGCAGCTGAAGCAGGGATGCTTGCCTAAGCAGCAAGATAAGTGTCTCCATTCAACACCCAAGCAAACAAAGGAGCCTGTGACTCATTAAAGGTCACAAAATGAGACAATGGAAGATTTTGCTACACTCAGGGCTCACGGTGAACTGCCAGACTCTATCCTTCCCTTCTTACCTCTTTCAACACCCCACACAAACACACATATGTGTGCACACAAGCATGCAACATACATGCATACACACCTCCTGGGATTTTCAATTGAGCAGAAAGTGGTATCTAATGATTAATGATCAGCAGCTCTAACACTAACACCTATGGTGATTTCCTAGGGCACCTCCCTGGTGACAGAGAGTGGAAAGCATCCCTCTGTCTTTTTCTTACACCAAAGTGAGCAAGTCCAAAATAGCCCTGCATCCCATCTTTGCTTGCCAAATTGGGCTGGAACTTAACTCTTCCTGGCTCTCTTCTGTCTGTGGTATGCAACTTTGACTTTGTAGACTCTAGTTGGCATTGACAGTGTTTAGTGAACACTGTTTCAGCTCCTGAACTTATCTTCCTCTACTTCTATTAAAGCACCCATGTTCCCGACTAAGCCTGGCACATCCCAGTTCCCTATCCTCACCAGTTCATCATTTTCATTTCTCTCATATAAGTTGCCTGTTCACAAAGCAAGCAGTTCCAGGGCTTTGGGGTGACAGAAAGACCCAGTGTGAAAACCAGCAAGGGGTCCTGGGCACCAAGGACATAAAAGGCAGGGACTTCCTAAGCAAGCCAAGATGTACTTGGATGGACTCCTGAGCACCCTCACACTCCATATTGAGACCCATTTCCAGAACACAAGGTTACCTCTAGGCCGTACCATCTGGAGAAAGCACATGTTAAGAGGCCTGAGTATGCAAAGGAATAGACTATCACCTCCTCCCTCACCTAAGGACAAATACAGCTATCATAAATACCGCTATGGCCTTTGAGTGCTAAAGGCTGGTCTCACTATAAATGGCCACATGCAAGAAAGCGAGAAATGTATTCTCCAAGGTTAGATTCCATGATGGATACATTTTAATGTCACTGTGGCCTTGGCTTCTCCAAGTCGCTTGCCCATCACCGACCTGAGGTTCTAGGAGAGCCTAAAGGACAGTTGCAATGGGCAGTACAACTTTTCATGTGTCCTAGGAGTGGGGAAACTTCCATCACTGTAGCAAAGATTCTGAACTCAGAGTAACACCATGAAGATGGGACAGACCCACATTGTTTTCTCTGATGCTTTTTGTTAGCACAAAATCACCACCCAATGCAAAGACCAATTTTCAAATTATAAGGCTGATTCAAAGCTTTGCCTCCTGGCTGCCAGCTGAACTGATGCCACCAGCTAAGTCTGACCTGGCTCTAGCCTTACTGGGATACATCCCCTGATGCTCTCTTGCCCAAGAGAACCCCAGAACTGCAGGTCAGCAGGCCAGACCACATAGAAATGTGTAAGACCTCCACAGCACCAACCTCTTCCAGACATAAGAAAAATGATTCCTGCTTGTCCAATGGCTGGGTTCCCCTGAAGACAGGGGCATCCCTGCCTACTTCAGAAAGGTGTTAACTCTTCTCAGAAGTGCAAGGACACAGCAGGGCCCCCACACAGGCCTATTAGTCTCGTACCACCCTGTTCTACAAGGGCCCAGAGAGAGGTCCCAGAGAATGGACACATGATTCCTCACTGTCAATGTTAGAGTAGCTTGGTGCTGCATATCTCTGAGTCAGGACTATGTCCAATAATGACACAGTGGTTTTTAAATTCTCCATCCCAGAGGATGTTCAACATCTATTCCTAGTGACTATAATGCTGATGATGTTCTGATAGGCAAGAATGCCGTCACAGTTTGTATCATATGGCTCACACACTCTGTCCTCATTACATGAATGGGTCAAACCTTCAAGAGGCAGAATCAGATGAGAGGAATTTGAATCACTGGAGATAGGGTCCTGAGGGAATATTATAGCCCACCCCTCCCTGTCCTTCAGCTTCTCAGCTACCACAAGGTAAAAGGTAAGTCGTACTCCTTGACCATAACATACTGTCTCCCTCAGATCCAAAAGTACTGAGCCAATGGACCATGGACTGACTCTTCTAGACTGTGAGTCAACGTAAACTGTTGCCCCTTACATGCTGTGGCCTCTGGTGTGGTGTCGTCTTAGTGACAGAGAGCTGACTGATACAAGATAGGCCACAGGTAAACATTAAACGTTTACCTGATGAAGTCTGTCTATCTACACCGTAAGCACTGTGTCCTTCCCCTTACTCTGTGGACAGGAGCGGAGCTCTGAGGGGAGAAAGGAGACCAGCTCTTTCCTCCTCCCATGTCACCACTCTAGTCCAAGCCACCATTCATTTCCTGCTGCAGGAATCCCTGAGATTTCTCCCATTTCCAGGTTTCCCTCTCTCCAACCCTAGCCTCACTCACAAGCAGTCACGATGATCTTTTAGGAAATACAAACACTAAATCAGACCCTGTCATTCTCCTACATCAATCATTTTCAAACCCAAACCTCCCGTCATGTTTCTTGAAATCTGTGCATGCCGGCCCAGGCCAACTTCGCTGGGATTATTATACACAGATTCCTTTCATCCCTCAAACACATCCGGTTCTTGTCAGCTACCATGAGTTTATGAATACTTAGAAAGTTCTTCCCTTAGCCCCTAGTGCTTTCTATTCATAGGCTAAATCTGGCTTTAAACAACTCTGTCTTAAAACCTCTAATCCTCCAGAACCAGGCAAGACTTCCAGTGGAGGGACTGGAACGCCAACCACAAAACCGTCAACCTACACTTTGTCCTGCCAGCAAGATATGCTGGAGTACAGGTGGCAGAGAAATTGTGGGCGTGGCGAACCAAAGATGGTCTAGCTCGAGACCCACACCATGAGAGAACACCTATCCCTGACCCTGCCTGGAGGACCAGAAACCAGAGGCCAGATGGCCCAGAGATGTAGGATAGAACCAAAAACACCTAGGAAAAAAAAAGAAGTAAAGAAATGATTTTGCCTGGAATAATCACCACCAGAGAGGCTCTGACTGATTGTAACAGACGCAGAGACCCGGAGTCAAACATTAGGCAGAGCTCAGCGAATCCTATGGAAGAAGGGAGGGAGGATTGTACGAGCTAAAAGGGACAAGGACACCACAAAAAAAAAAAAAAAAAAAAAAAAAAACACAGAATCAACAAACTGGACTCATGGGTGCTCACTGAGTCTGAACCAACAAGCAGGCTACCTGTTTGTGTCTGACCTCAGCCCTCTGTAGATATGCTGTACTTGTGTGGTTTAGTGTTTCTGTAGAACTCCCAACAGTGGGAGTGGGGGCTGTCTCTGATGCCTTTGCTTGCTTTTGAAACGCTTTTCCTCCCACTGGGTTGCCTCATCCCACCTTATTATGAGGGAAGTACCTAGTCTTATTACAACTTGAGATGCCATAATTGATTGAGATCCCTGGTTGGCCTGACATTTTCTAAAAGGAAATGGGTGAGGAGTGGATGAGAAGGGGACGGTGAGAAGGGTGTGTCCAGGAGGAGAAGAGGGAAGGAAACTGTGGTCAAGATGTAATATATGCAAGAATAAGTTAATTAGAAATATAAAAAAAGTCTATCCAAGGACACAGAACCTAACCAGTAGGATCCAGTATTCTTGCCACCTCCCTCCTCCACACTACCCTTAGGTAAAGATGCTCAGATCCCTGGGCAACATAAAGGGATCTATAATGAGCCACAGACATGGAAAAGATATGGGTTTCAACATCATAGCCTCCTCCTGTGGTCATGTGACTTCTGCCAGAAATAGAGCTGGTGACTCCTGAAGAATGCCTAAGTGACTGTCAGATCAGAAGGCAGCTTGCCCCAGGAAGGAGAAGGCTGCAATGGCTGTCCTGCTGCAATCCTTGTCATTCAAGTCCCTGAGTGCACAGCAATGGCCTCCTTTTGGGTCAGGGGTCACCAAAAACCTTTGTAGCCATCTACCTGTATTCTGCATCTATCAAGCCCTCATGGGTGACAAGGGACCCATAGAAGTGTAGTGAAACTAAAGGTGTACTGGCATGAACCAGCGCGCACCTGGTGACTGGAAAGCAAGAGGACCCTGTCTCCTGGTCTTGAGCCAGCCAAGACTGTCCATCAACAGCTTAGAGGAGTGTATCCACAGATGAATCCAGCAGGCCTTACAGGGTCACCCTGTGGCATGGAGTGACAGGCAGACAGCTGGCATGGATGCTCTTCCAGCTCCTTCCTACTGCCTTTCTACCAGAGACAAAGACCTCAGTCTCAGTTGTCCGAAAGCCAGAAATCCTAATGCACCTTTAAGACTGCACAACTAAAACCCAAAACAAAACAAAACCAGACAGGGCAGGAATCTGCTCACTGATACAGTGCTTCCAGGTCCTGCCAACAGCTTCCTAACCCCAGGGGCATTGGAGGCCGTGACATCCCCAGCTTCCTACCAAATGCAGATCCCTTGACCTGTTCTGCAGCGCTCTTCAGATGTCATTCCTACAAGACACCTAGGGCCTCCTCCCCCAACTCTTCCAGCTAAAGTCCTTCCATTCCTGTATCCTGTATCCTTTCTTCCTAAAATCACCACAGCTGCTCAAGACACATCGGCTTACAGCATCGTGTTATGCGCTACAGCTCTTGTTGTTATTTGGGTTTGGGTTTTTGTTTTCTGAAACAGAGTCTCACTCTATAGACCTGGATGAGCCTCAAACTCACTCGATAGCCCAAGATGATCTCAAACAAAAGGCCATTCTCCTGTCCGGGCTGCCCAGATGCTGGGATTACAGGCATGAGCTGTACTACTCCCCAGCCCAATCATCACATTTACAGGAGTGAAAATGGGATGTCATTTTGAACTATCCAATATAGTGGCTGTCAGTCAAATGTGTCTGTAGAGCGCATGAAACGTCTCTGGGACAATGGAGGAAGCATATTTTAATTTCATTTCAATTAATCTTCATCTAAATAGACACAGAGTATCACATTGGGCAGTACTACTGTGCACTCTGAGCAGAGTACAGTGAATCCTGGGGTATGAGGAAGGAAAGAGAATAAGGAAGCACTTGGTTTCTAAGCAGGGAAGGGGAGCAACCAAGAATGGGTCTGGATGTGATAGACGGGCGGCTTTTCTTGAACTAACCACTGCCTGCAAAAAGACCTACCAAAGCGTAAGGATTCTCAGCTCTGACAGACAGTAAGGCCACGGCTATCTTTACCTGTCTGACACTCAAAAAACTAAGTGTGGAACAATTCTCCTCAATGGACTGATAGAAACCTGATATTGTCCCTCAGGCTGGGAGAGGCGGTCGACATGAAAGCTTCCTCCCTTGAGTGTGTCCGCTGTGGAGCAGAGCAACTGAGCTGCTTGAACACAGTCCAGCAGCATTCCAGTTCTTCCTCACCTTTCCAGAACAGAAGGGATGCGAAGAGCAGTCCTGTGCCCAGAGCTGTCGCATCTGTTCCACCACGAAGGGGCAGCGAGGGGCAAGGACATGTGCAGCATCTCACCAACTCAGCAGATCAGCTGCTGCCTTAAATAGCGCACCTTCCTCTGATGACCCGCCTAAGGCAAGGGGACAGGCAGGTAGAGAACCCAAGCCTCTCCACGGCCACAGTAACCAGAAGGTGGCCCTGTGGACAGCACCGGCACCTTCTCAGACCAGCACGGAAACCTCTTCTCTGCAGTGTGGCAAGTCAAGAAGGTGACAGAGGAAAAGGAACCTCCATAGAGAGAGTCCTCCTGAGGAAAGAGCCATCTGCTCCTGACTAACTTTCCCCACTAGAAACTAATCATAATGCTACGTTATCTTTGGTGGCCAGCATCGGCAGGCATAAAAGGAGGAAAACTCCTGGATGCATGCAGCTAAACCACGACTTCCATCACTGAGGGCAAACCATGATGATGGTAAACTACCCCTCCACGTCTTCTTCCCCAGCACGGAGGCAAGGGAGGCACCATTTCTGCTGTTCACACCACCACTTGCTGACAGCACCCATAAATTCAGTGGGCTCAGAGTGAGCCTACTGAAAGTCAACATTGCAGACTCTCTCGTTAAGCGATGGAATTGGCTCTGACTGGGGGCAGACATCATGCTGGACAAACAGGAAGTTCTTGGGGGTAACTAGTATCTGGGGACAGTGTCACGGCAGCTTGGCAAAACCCTGACAGAATACCTGAGAGTTCACACTTTCACTTTGTTTGTTTGTTTGGTTGGTTGTTTTGCATTTCCCAAATGTAAGTGATTCTTTGGTGAGGAAGGAGAAGTCTGATTTTGTTTTATAAATTACAGATAACACCAGAATTACCACAGCCAAACTAGTGCCCGACTCCTGTCCCACTGCTGAAAGTCCCTCTAAAGGGGGCCTAGCCCTGCCTAGCAAGTATCTGCCTGCTATCACAGAGGAGCAGGATTCCCATCTTCATGAACTCCTGGTGACTTTGTGCTGCCTGAAGCCAAGGCTCTCGACAAAGGCCACACACAGCTAGGCATTTGCAGCAGTGACTCTACAGAATAAAACTATGTGGCCTGAAGGTAAACAAGATAGAAAGGTGGCTGAAAACAGGCTTTGGTGGTACACTACTGTATCTGTTGTACGTTCCCTATCTGGGATGAGTAGCTGTAGGTGTGGCATCTCCCCAGGGAAAGTTTTGTCACACAACATACACCCAGGCTCCTGAGTCTATAAAGTACCAAATAAATAGACATTTCTCTGGGCCTCAGTCAATTGCTCTGAAAAATAGAATTAGCAATGCCTTCTTTGCAGGATGACCAAGAATACTTAATGAGATTGTATGTCTGGAAGTTCTACCCATAGAGCAACAGCTATTAATAAGAACTGCTCCAGATCCCCACACAGAGTGCCTCGGGACACAAAGGAAGACTACCTTCTTTCAATAAAGAGACATGAATATGAAAAGTGTGTTATTATTTTAAATATTCTCCCTATGCACATTCTTCCGTTTATGCAGCCATATCTTCAAGTGGATGCATTCCATACGCACAGATCAAGTGTCAGTGCCTGAGAGGAAACTGCAAATACAGAGACATCCCAGAAAATGGTGCCCCCATTCCAAGGAATCCATCAAGAAAAGGCTCTGAAATTGTCCCACTATTGGGGTTGCATGGCAGAGAGGAGGGGTGCTACCCCTCAGAGTCACACACTGAAAAGAACGATATAAGAAGAGAAACAGAGTCACGCAGGCCTGTAGTCTTACCCCTGGATGCCTCTCATCCTCACCAAGGTAGAATAAAACACCATTTCCTTATTCCTTCATATTCCCCGGACATTTAATAATGCTACGTGAAAAGTATAACATTTATTTCATTTACAATGGGGATGATGCCTATTTGTCTTGTTAACCCCCAAAAGCCACTACCAACAGACAAACAACAAGGCAGAAGGCAACCAAAGCAACAGCAAGAAAGCCACAGGCAAAATAAGCTCCATATCAATATACCGCTGTCTAGGCCTATACTTGCCCCACATTTGGTGGACAGCGCTAAGATCAAAAACCCAGAGCTCTGAACCCTACTCCCAGCCCCCCCTTTCTGCTCTGTGCTCACCCCTGCGAGTCCCCTCCTTAGCTCTCCTCTTCCTCGTCTTCAGAATGAAACTCCAACACTGGGAGAAGTTCTCTGTCTCAGCACTTAGGCTCTAGAACTCTCTGGACCAGGCATCACATGGCTCTTACATCCTCGTCAACTAGCCTGACCCTATCAAGGCCTCTCCTGCCCATTATTTGAGCTAAAAAAAAGAGCACCTAGCCTCCCCTCCCTCAAACAACAGTTGGACTCTTTCCAATGCAGAAGTAGCCTGAGACTGCACCCAGCTACTCTGCTCACTGCCTCCTATTAGCTTGTGCATAGGGCCACACGACCTCCTGAAAGCTACACATGAGAACCAAGTGCAACCCAGGAGCATTCATCTGAGAAGGGTAGCGAGGAAGACCCTGGGAGGTCTCTTTCTCTTCCCTCTCATTCTGTCCATCCCAGCCTCGTCACAGTTACATGGAAGTCCACAAAGCCAGAGAGGCAGCACCACAACTAGTCTTTCTATGATTAACACTAGAAGGTAGCAAGTGTTGGAAACAATACAAAAGAGCAGAAGCCTCACGCACGTCTTGTCAGCAGTGTGGCATGGTACAAGCCACCGTGCAAAGCAGGATGACAGTTCCTCAAAAATTAAATATTCGACTACTACGTGACCCAGCAATTCCACTAGTGGGCTTAGAGTCAAAATTATTAAAAATTAAAAGGCCCAACAGGTGTTTGCACACCAGGGTTCACAGCAGCGTTTCTCACAAGAGACGGAAAACTGGAGCACACAAGTGTTCACCAATGGATCAACAGGTTAGCAAAGTGTGTTCCACATTGGAATATTCCTCAGCCCTAAGGAGAAAGGGTATTCTGACACATGTTCCAACAAGAAGGAAAACATTATGATACGTGGAACAAGGCAGATATAACAGGATTCCATTCCTGGGGGTTATTCAGCCTACACTCTAAATCTAACTGTCTCCATCTTCATCAGATCAGATTTTAGGGAGGGGTTATGGCAAATAGCCTGGGGACGACAAGTGTGACGGCATCCATCCATCTGTGCAGCTTTGGGAAAGCCATCATCCATGCTGGGCAGACTCTCCAGTTGCTTTTGAGGCCATCAAAGCTCCTGTTAGTAGCCTTCACCAACACTCTGGAAGTAGCCCAATAGCACATATAACTCAACAAGGAGGTAGACTTTGTGGTCTAAGACACCCAAGGGTCCTTCCAGCAGGAATAACAAGAGAATTTAGACCAGTACTGAAGGGATCCCACGCCTTCCACAAACACTTCCAGGAAGCAATGACACAGGCCCAGAGAAGGATTCAAAGAATCTTGATTATAAATTGCTTTCAAATATCAAATAAATCATACGTGCAGATGCACAAACAGGCCTTCACAACTGACTCAATCCAGACACCTGCCTAAATGCATCTCAAGTGCCATTCAATGCCAGATGTCAGAGCCTCGGCTGGGTACTGACCCAGCTTAAGTCTTGCCCACTACCATCTGCAGGGTAGACCACAGTACCACCACTCTGGCAGCTCTCCTGGAGCTGGCCCGCACTGAGTACAGACAGAGGTGACTGGTGAAGGAATGCCTTTTCAGTTCTACAAGCTGACAAATGTAAGGCAGGAGACATGCCATCAGTGCCTTTGCTGACAGGACACTGAGGCAGAGAGACACCTGTGGCCCTGTCCAGTGAGACCCAGGCTAGGGTTGACTGATCTGCCTCTAATCCTCCAACTTCTCTGGCATCTTAAGCCCATGCTGGCAATCCCATGTACAGATATACCCTGAGTTCTCTCCACCTGTATCTCTCCCATCCTTCCTGTGCTCCCAGCTGTCCAATTTCTCTGATACTTTTTATATCTGGGGTACCTCTATTCTAACATTCCCTTTTCATCCAGGGCAGAGGAAGTACCTGATGCCTTCCTCTTTTGATGTACCCAAGACTGATGCCACCAAGTAGAGTATTCTTGGAGATCCTAGTCCTTTACGTAGGCCAATGCACTTCAGTGCTGCCTAGTTCTTCCTCTGCTTCAATTGCTTTAGAAGGCTAAGACAAAAGGTCTAGACATCACCCTCAATGTGAAGATAAAGATCCAAAGGCCCTACTGCTCTTCAGCTCAGAGCAAGGTTCACAAAGCAGAAACAAACCTGTAAGAAGTCTGTAAAGCCCTTTAACCTGCGACTTTGTCCCTTTGTTTATGTTCCTTTCCTCTGTGTCCTCATGGTTATCAGGAAGACAGCAAACGGTGGAGAATAGTGTAACATGTGGGAATGAGTTTAGGGGATTGGATAGCAAATGATAACAGCAACTATCTTCCTAAAGGCAAAGTAGCGTGACTAGTGGTTAAAAGCACAGACGATGGTCATAAATGCCCCAAGGGTCTGCTCCGAGATGCCAGTTGCTAGTTCCACAACCTCAGCATGCTGCCCAAGTGTTTAAAGACATCATAAGCACTCAGCCTAGTCCAGCTACTTCCGAGGTCACTGTGGTACTGCTGGCATCGTTTTGTAATTACAAAGGCATCTAAGGCTCAGGGCTATAGAAAGAAAGGAAGATTCAGGAAAGAAGCCTGGAAAGGCTCAGGGATGAACTTGTCCAGTGTCGGAAACTCATACCTGTATTTACACTGAGCTAGCTGCATGTGATTCCAGCCAACCCCAATCCCTGGATAGCGTTCTATCTTGGGTTCGTTTTTTTAGCCTAGCTGGATACCCAGATCTCATCTCCGATCCCCTAGTAAGTAGCTATTTGACCCTGAACAAGATCACCTCCCTCCTGTACACAGTTTCCTCAGGAGCAAAGAGAAGAAGTTCACCAAATGGTCTCTAAGGTCTTGCACGCTTTGGTGGCAGTCACAGATTCTAAAATTTTTATGTGGGTGGTAGAGGAATTTATTGTTTGGAACATGCTGTCAAAAGGACTAAGCTTCCCAGATGGATCCCGAGGCCCCTACACACCCACACCCACCCCTGAAGTTTCTCCTTGAATGTTGACATAAAGTAGTGTGCAGTCTCTGATCTACTGGGTAGGCACTTCCTAGGGTGTTCCCCCATCTCTAAGGCAAAATCCCCTGAGAGTGGGGAGCAACACATACACCCTACCCACTCAGCTTTAAATGGCACTGACACTGAATTACAGGTGATCACCTTACCCTCCCTGGTGGCTTCCTCAGGAACAGGAGACAGCAGAATAAAGACCACCCACTCCATACACAGTAGGTGGCTGAAGGAACCCCAATTCCAGCCTGAAACTCAGATGGTCCCCCACAGCTTTGGTTCCTGTGATTTCCCACTGCAGACTCTACACTCTAAGCATCATGACATAAACGTGGGGTGCTTCATAAAACTGTGGGTGGGGCTCACATTCAAGATGGTCGGTGTTTGGCCCAACCTTTCTGTGATGCCAAGGAATTATGAGACTCAACACGCAGACTTCAGGGCAGTGACCACATGGCCATGTAAAGAGATCCCCATGGGAAAGAGAGCACTGCTTCTTCCTACTCAAGAAAGGAGCCAATAAGGTGAGACCTGCCCATGACCACAAGGTTGCTCTTGAATACAGATCTTCATAAGCAGATGTGCACACACAGATACATGTCACCAATGAAGGATACAGAAGCACAGAGCACTGCTGCTCTCCTCTCTGTATGCCATGGCCTTTGCTATACTGACATAGTGCATCTGTGTCAGTATAACCCACCCCTGCTCAGGTATAACCTATGGCAGAGCCACGTCCCCTTCTAGACTATAACCTCAGTACAAAGTACAAGGTAAAGAACCCAGAAATGTTGTGTGGCTCCCAGGGTCCCTTACATCATGAGCTGAGGGTGATGTACTTATACAAAATAGTCCCTGAGCCACAACCTACTAACAAGGACTGACCACAGCTGGCAGTCACCTATCCAGATACTTAGAGTCAGTCAGTCTCTGTGTCTGTCTGTGTCTGTCTATCTGTTTCTGTCTGTCTGTCTGTCTGTCTGTCTGTCTGTCTGTCTGTCTGTCTCTGTCTGTCTCTGTCTCTGTCTCTGTCTCTCTCTGTCTCTCTCTCTCTCTCTCACACACACACACACACACACACACTATTGCCCATCCAGGGACATTCCTCTTTCACTCTGTAGCTTTATTTAGACAGAAAGCCAAAGCAGCCAAGGCCAGATGGGCCTGAAGGTTAGCTACGGGCAGCTGGAATTTCTGAAACTTGGCTGGCCAGAATCTCAGGCCATCCCATCTCTAGACTGTGTTTTGGTGCGTGCGTGACAACTGTTCCGTCCCCTTCATCCATGGCTCCTATATCTCACATCCAAAAGCCCTGACTCAGGTAGGGAATAAGTCAGGAAATGCATGTGACATTTGTAAAGGTGTATGGGAACTGGGCATCTATATAGACTCAACTCAATATGTTTCAGCCCTCTACAACTGCAGGATAGTCCCCAAACCGACTTCACCTCCTAGTCCCTCAGCATTCTTTTCAGTAAAATAGAACAATGTGACATAATAAGGGTAAAATATGAAGCATTAGCAGCCAAGACCAGATTGGCTCATGCCTGCACACAGAAGGATAGTTGTTCTACAGCAACATTGTTCCAAGCTGCCAATGATAAATATGCAATCCCAATCACATTCTCCTTCCCAGACACTACCGGATGTCGGCTATCTTCCAGCCACCCCTCACAGCCCCTGCACCATAAGGTCAGGCCACCTGCCTCAAATAAAACAAGGAGCAGCCCAGGAGATCCTTTCCCCTCAATGCCACATCCTGGAATCCTGGAATAAAAGTCTCTCTCTCTCTCTCTCTCTCTCTCTCTCTCTCTCACACACACACACACACACACACACACAGAATCTATCCCATTCCCCATACACAATTCATCTATACTATCCCAGGCACGGAGAGATACTCCTATATCTAGGTGGTCAGCAGCTTACAATAGTTTTCCATATCAGACATAAACTGAAGCATAGCTGAAGTTTCAAATGAAACCACTGCACAAGTTACACATAACCCACAGTACACGCAGCTCACAGGGTAATGTCAGTTCCATTCATTTGGCTCAAGGAATTTTATTCGGGACCTGGAAGAAGTGCACAGGCAACAAAAGGAAGGGTGCCTTGCCATCTTTGGGTTTCCACTCTCTACCTTCCCTTTAATTAATTGGTACCCAGGAGACATTCTCCCAGTGTCTCATCTTCCTTTTCAACATGCTCTGGGCAGCTTTATTGCTCCATGAGCCTAGGAGAGAAAGCATAATGAAGACACCAGAGGAGAAATAGAAGCTAGGTACTGGGGCAGACCCGGTGTAGCAGAACTGGGAGGCCCCAGAGAGCACCTGCTTCCCCACCCACATCCATCAACCCTCTTGCTGTAGGCTCTAGGCAGGCCAAGGAAAATCCACACTCAACCCCAGGACTACAGATCCATAAATGCTACTCCATTAATGCAGGGAGGAATCTGAGACTAGAAGGCACAAAATCAGAGACCTTGCTATCAGGCTGCCTTCAATGGCCCAAGACCATCCATTCCTGGATGGCTTTCCAGTCCCAATGAAGTCCACATCCAAGTTGCTGTCCTGATTATCCAAATGGACCTGATGTAACTACCTAGATCTTTACCAGGAGTCAGGAGAACTGGGAACAGATGCTAGAGTGCTAGCCTGGCAGAAAGCGAAGGAGCTCGTTCTAGATGCTAGAGAAGGTGGAAAACAAACTCACTCCCTACAGCATCCCAAGGGACCTCAAGTCTGCCCTTACCTGCCCTCCAGGAGTGAAGGATAATACGTTGTTGTTATTAGTTAAGTCTGCCCTGATTTGTTACAACAGAAATGGGGGAAAAAAAGATACACCCTGCTCTTCTCTGCGTAAAATCTCTAAAATGAAAATCAGCAGGGCAGGTGGAGTCTTGTTTCCAAGAGGCGCCTGTTTTTCGGCCAGAGCAAATGAGTACCTTAAACTTTGGTTTCAGACAGGAAGCCCCCACTCTCCATTTCTGCCGGGGCTGAGCTGGACCAGCCAACCTTGCAGTGAACAATCCCTAGAGTCTGAGAAATATGGTCCAGAAGGAAGAGTCTCCTGCTATCGGTTTAGAATAGACCAAGGAGGCAGGGTGAAGCTCTACACACGTGAGCATGCAGAAAGCCCTAGGCTCAGCCCATGATTTAAAAATAAAACAACAAACAAAAGCCACTTGCTTATTTAACATTTATTCACTTATTTATAAAACCACTCGCCGCAGTCAATTCTCCCGTTCTGCCATACAAGTTCTAGAGGCTTGATGGCGGGCATCTTTACCTGCTAAGCCACTTCACAACCCCCAAATGTTTTCTTTTAAAAAGTCATTTCGTAAAATATGATAGAAGAACACCCAGCATTATAAAATATCAAAGAAATACACTGCAGAAAGCCACTACCTCACACCCATTAAGGTGGCTGCTGTTATCAAAAAGACAGAAAACAAGCGTTGAGAAGGCTGCGGTGAAGTTGGAACCCTTGTGCCGTGTTGGTGGGAATGTGAAGTGGCATAACTGCTGTGGAAAATAGATGGCAGTTCCTCAAAACCACAAAAATAGAACTACTCTCCGATCCAGCAAATGCACGGCTGGATAGGAATCCAAAAGAATTGAGAGCAGAGACTCCAAGGGAGTGTTTGCGCCCCCATGCTCACACGAGAGTGAGGGGGTGAAAATGATCTGACTGAGTGTCGACAGAAGAACAAGCCCAGCCTGTGATTATACGCACAGTGGGGAGAGTTCTCTGCCTTAAGAGCAATGGGATCCGACACAGACTACGACAGAGATGAACTGAGGGCATTAGAGACGGTGAACCAAGCCAGCCACAAACAGACAAGACTGAGGTGCCCGCAGGCATCACACTCCTAGAACCAGGACAGGGGCTGGGGAGAGTGGCGAGGAGTTACATGGTTTAAGGTTCAGGTTTTTGAGATTAACACTTTCTGGTGATGCTTTTCATAGCACTGTAAACATACTTAACACCAGTGAGCTGTACACTTAACTATCCAGATGGTAAAGTTCATGCTACGTGCTCTTTACTGAAAACGGGTCTAAAACCCAGCCCAGCAGCACCAAAGACTCAAAGGCTGCAACAAGGCATCCAGACCCTCTCTGCCTGGACCCTCTCTGCCCAAGTGTAGCACCACCTGCTTTATAGAAGTGTTCATCTCCCATATGCAACCAGGAGCTCTTCCAATGCGGGCAATGGGCAATAGATGCCACTCCAAGTACCTCACACTGGTAGCAAGCTGTATCCATGGCAGAGCCCAATAAACACCTGCTGCTTCGATTTTTCAAGAGTAGGACCTTGGTCTCCTACTAACAAATCCTATTCCTCCCAAAGGGCACTCAACCCACCAGCAACCCTTGCTGATTCCAGTCAAGGAGAACAAGGAGTGACCAGGGTCTCACGCACTGTGTGTGCGCTTATCGTGCCGTCATCCAACCCGTGCCCAGTTTTCCTCATCCGCATTAATCAGGTTAATGCCAAGAGCATGGGAGCCAAGGTTAAAGCAAGATGACTCACAGAATGAGGAAAAGCTTCAGTCTGTTTCTAGTCTCAAATGCAAAGCTTCGAGGCAGCAGACTCCACCAGAAGCAGCAGCGTGTGTCTAGAACACAGCACTTACAGCATCCGGACTCACTAACTGTAGCAGAACTCGAACCCCAGGTACCTTGCAGACACCGAGGAACCCCTCCACACTCCAGCTACATACAACAAACACCTCAACTAAGCCTTACCAACTGGAAAGCTGGCTTCTCGGCAAGCACTTCAGCCAACCTGAGGACGGTGAACGATTCTGTTCTTCGAGTCCACAGGAGCCTTGCAATACCCAGAGAAGCTGGTTGCCTAGCAGGCAGCGCCTGAGAGAGGGCATCTTTCTGAAGCACTTGCTAAGAATACCAGTCGACACTTACAGACAGTTGCAATGGACCAGACCTTTCCCCACCATTAAGCATGCACTCCTGTCCTTGCTCCCCATAACATCCCCTGAGATGGGTAATGTTATTGTGACATGTCACAGATGAGAAGCCTGAGGCAGAGAGATTAACTGACTTGATCCCAGGGTGAACCAAGCAGCCTTGTGATGGAGGATAGGCTTGCCCTTCACTTGAGGCTTTAGTCTGCCCTGGCTTACAGGTGGGGGTTTCTGGTGTTCTCCCCGCTCCCCTCCACTACCCAATATCCCTCATAAGCATCAGAATCAGGGAACCCCTTCAGGCTTGTCTTCAGCGCTGATTCCTCTGGCTTCACAGAGGTTCTCACTGCAACTCTACTTCCTTAATTGTTACCTCAACACAGAATTCAAACCCAGGCCCTGGACTCTGTGGGTGCTGGACAAAGTGAAAGGATTCTCCGCTCTGCCAGGACTTGGAACAGAACAGGCTGTCATTCCAGCAGCACCGACGACAAGGACCTGACAGTGCATCTGTGATGTGGACAAAGCAATGGGGAGCCAAGCAAGAGTCGAGTTCAGGCAAGCAATGGGGAGGTAGATATGAGCCAAGGAGAGGGTTTAAGATAAAAGAAGCAAAGACCAAATCTCAGGGCCCCTGGAGTCCAGCCTGAGAGTCCTCTTCACTTTGTCCACGTCACTGAATGGGCCATCAGGTCCCTAGAATCCTCTCCCACCATCGTGAGTGCTGCTGGGGTGACAGCCCCGCTCTCTTCCAAGTCCCGGCAAGATGGAGGAGCACCCTTCCACTTTGCCCAGCACCCACACAGTCCTGGGCCTGCATTGGAACTCTGTTTAGTTAACAAAAACAAGAGGCTTGGGAATCAAAATCTGCCTGGGAAACATCAGGCCAGATGTAGGTAGGGCACAGCCAAAGCAGGCTCCGGGGGTCTTCCTAGTCCTGTTTTGTGATTTATGCTAGCCTACACACGTGCAGGTGCCTGAGTAGCTGGCTATGCCCATGTGGTAACATTCCGGCTAATAAAAAATAAGAATTGATTGCATGGTACCCAGGAGAGGCCCCAGACACTCCCATCCCCATCCCTGCATCTGCTCACCTACAACAGCTCAGCTAGTAAGAAAGACTCCGAACATCTAAGATGGGAGAACTACAGACAAAAGTAGCCAGGGTCTCCAGATCCCAACATAGGAGGCCATAGATAAGGAATTCCTGCCCCAGGCCTTGACCTACAGAAAAGAAAAAAAAAAAGAAAAATGTATATTGTGTGAAGCTAACAAGATCTAAGGAAGGGCTGCTCATAAACTTCCCTAACTAGCACAGGGCAAGAGAAACATATAACAAAGGGTTACAGCAAAGTTGAAGAAGTTGAGAACAGCTTAAGACATGTTCAATGCTTTGCAATGCCCATTTGCCTTTCCTACTAGATACCAAGGCCGATAAAGCAAAATTTGTCACAGGCACAGAGCCATAGTGATTTACAGGGAAGGGGAATTAATGGGCACTCAGTGTAGATTCATTGGACAAAAACATAGGTTAGGCGTTCTTTCCAATTCTGAGTGCTCGATATGTACCAGGAGTTTCTGCTAAAATGATAAGCATGACACTCTTTCCCTAAAGCCCTCCAACCAATAGGAAGTACAGACAGCAGTTACTCTACCATGAAACAAGTTATCTAACAGGCATCCAAGTGAAGGGTACGCGGTGTGGTCTAAAGTTGGGACAGGAATGCTAAGAGAGGCAACAGACATGACAGTGTTGAAGGAGAAGCAAAACTTAACCGGCTGGAAAGAGTGGCAAAGCGTCCCCAAGTATAGGGTACACAGGCACAGTATGAGTCAACATTGCCTACCTGAGAGCTAGCTGCTAAGGGCACTTCGAGGGAAGGGCTGGTAGGAAGGACAGTATGAAATGAGGTTGGCAGGACAGTCTAATGATGGATACCCAACCATCGTTGACAGCAGGCAAGCCAGAAAAGCACTTGGTAGATTTGGTACCAAGGACAAGATCTGATGTGGTTTTTTTTGTTTGTTTGTTTTTTGTTTTGTTTTTTTTTGCTTTCTGATAACACAGTCTGCAGCATCTAGAAGAAGCAGGACCAAGAACAAAGACTGTAGCCAGAGGCTGTTAGAGCTATGCAGGTATAAATCAGAGCCTGAGGGGGGTATATATGGCAGTAGGTGGGCGAACCTCTAGCATCGGACCAAACTAGCTGCACAATGAGAAGAGAACAAAAATGTCGAGAATGTCTCCTGGGAACCACAGCGTGGTGATTATGTTAGGAAGTAGTATTTCTAGACCTAGAAGAAGGAATCTCTAGAGAGGGAAGATTGATTGGAAACATCTTGGGCTACCTGGTAACCAGTAAAAGTGAGGTGAACTGCAAACAGATACGTGGGCTAGAACAGTAAAATCCCTAACCACAGAGTTCAACAATGAGCACAGTTGCCATCATGGGACAGAAGACCTCAGGCACAGGATGGCCAGCACCAGCAAGGACAAGACACTGCATAGATGTGGAATTGGTGGATATGAGACACACTGGTGACAAACGTCACATCCACAGGTTTGATTCTGTGCACAGAGGCCAAGGCACTGAGTAGTTGCACCGAAACGAGGAGGTTTCTGCTGATGTGACCAAGGGCTCTTCCTTTGGCTTTCCCTATTTTACCGCTGAGTTAAGATATTTAAGGGAAAATGGGCTGTTAACTGCGCTGTAGACACAAATAAGTCTAGGAGTAACAGCTAATGCTAGAAGGTTAGTTAGGTCAGGATCCAAATGACCTCAGCAACCTAAGAACACAACGCAAACTGATAAGGTGAACGAGACTAGGCATATGCTGATTGTCAAGACCTGTGCTTGATGAGAAAGGCACACGGTCGAAACAGAGGGTAAGAGGGACACTAGCTTAGCAGCCATGAATCCAACAAGGACTCAGAGAGTTAGAAGACTCCAACTCAGTGAGTCAGCAATATAGCTCATCTGCCAAAAAGGCAAATGCCACCTTTGCTTCCTCGTTCTGTGCTCAAAGATCAGAATAATGGAAAGAGCAGGCTGAGCGCTTGGCACAGGCACACTAAAGCCTGGCACCTCTCAAGCGGTAGCCTCCAACAGGAACCCTGGCCAAGCGCAGGGGGCCAGGAGAGAGGAGGCAGGAGGGTGAAGGGTAGAGATGATCACGGGAATGAGGCCGTGAAGGAGACCGGGTTAATACAGGGACATGGAAACTGGAAAATGCGCCTAGGAATATGGGATGCTGGGGATGCACCTTGACACACAAAGCCCTGAATTCCTATCCCTGGCACCCAGGTAAAAGCTGGGTGAGTATGTAGGCCCACCTGCAATCCTAGCAGTCAAAAGGCAGAGACAACAGGGACTCCCTGGAGCAAGCTGGCTAGCAAGACTAGCCACCAGGTGAACACAGTTTCAGTGAGAGACCATGCCTCCATGAATAAGGTGGGGTTCAGTAAAAGGAACAACCAAGGTCCACTTCTGGCCTCCACATACACACATGTGCCCACACACGTGCAAACACACACACACGCACACACACACACACACACGCTCGCATCTATACCATACACATAGAACAAGGAAGAAGGGAAAAGGGAGAACAAAAGGTGGAGTTTTAAAAAGAAGCAGTTGCTCCTGTCCGCTCCAAACGGAAGACGAAGGCCTGGTGGGCAGAAATAACGGATGGCGGATTTCTGCTCAGGATGAGGAAGAACATTCCAAAGACAAGTGCTACTTAAAACTGGATGGACTGCTTATGGAAGGCAATAAAGTCCCCAGCTAGATGGCCTGCGAATGAGGCCAAGCCAAAGCCCAGGCGACATGAGGAAGGAGCCTAGGAGAGACCAGCAGCTCCTCACCTTCTGTATTCCAAAGGCCAGTAACACATCTTCCCCCTTGCAATAAAGTTCTCAGATGTCATTCTCATTGCCCCAGAACAGGCATCTTATCACCAAAGAGGCAGAGAAGCCACCAACACGAAGAACTGAACAAACTGAACTCTATAAAAACTACCTATGGCTTCCAGCGCTGGAAAGCTACAGAAGACACGAATCACAGTCCCACCCGTCTTACTCACTGCTGTAGTCCCAGGGTCCAGCATTTAGTAGACACTCAATAAACATTTGCCCTATGAATGGCAAATGAGCGTGCGCACTTAATTTATAAAACCCTGGCTTCCATGGAGTCAGACAGCTTCTCTGCCCCATCATTAATGGACAGTTATTGACATCTTTGGCTGTTCCTGGCACTGAAACATGGCCCAGTAAGGGCCATTAGCTTCCCACAATCCACTCTCTGAGGACTGGGAGAAACAATGCCTGTGTCTGTACTGTTTTGGGGTTACAAAGCCTGTTTCCTGCATAGTCTCACTAAGTTCCCTTCACAATAAAATGGTAAATACCATCAATTTCAATTGGAGAAGCCAAGGACCCACGCCCTTACCAAAGCTGACCGGAGAGGGTTGGTTGGGTAAAAACACACACAGACCCAGCTTTCCACTGCTGGATGGCCACTGCTTCCATTCACCTCAGCTGTCTCCCAGGAAAAGGTACAGCCGGATGGATCCTCAACTACACCTCCGGGAAGTCAGAAAGGTCTGTGTTAGACACAGAAACAAACACACAGGCCTCCACAGCACAGGCTGCTATAGCAATGCTGGAATTTGCAGTCAGGGCCTTTGTGGGGAAAGCAGAGATTGGAGATGCCCACGGCTTCCGTTAGCAGCAAGCCAAGAGCGTTTGTTTGCCTTTACCTCACCATCTGTCCCCAGACCTGCTAGTGCTGGTGAGTGAGATCAGGAGCCCCGCTGGCTGCTATGAATTTGGTCTTAGGTCTGCCCAAATGCACAGAAAAACAAAAAACAAAAAACAAAAAAACTCCTCAGAGGAATGATGACACGGGAAACCAGGAACAGGCGCTTTCCTTCCCTTCTGCATTTGACCGGGTTACCTGGGGCCACCGATGAACTTTTCAGCCTAAAACTAACTGGTTATTCAGAAAAACAAACAGTACATGATTAAACAAATCCGGGGGAGGAGGGCAAGAAACAGCAAAACCTATTTTCACAGACTTAACTAATCAATTCAGTGTATACATGTATTCTCATACACATACACACTTAAGTGTACATGTGTGTACTTACAGATAATATACATATCTAGGGTATAAAGTAGACTTGAATACTATTGGCACCTCTTTTCCAGAGTGTGACTAGAACAGGGTCCATAGCGCTTAATAACGAACACCCAGCACTGGATCTATGTCACTGATAATTTCTCGGCCAAACTAATATCCACAGGCCAAAGCACAGCAGAACATCTCTGCATGGCAGGGTCAAGGTGCCAGAAGCATCCTTAGCAGATGGCAGAGGCAGGTGTGTATGGGCGTCAAGAGAGGCTGATCCAGCATCATGATCATTACCGCATTTCCTAGCAACACCATGCTGGAGATAGTGTCTGAGTACCACACAGAAACTCAGGAGACAGCAAGCCCAGGCTTGTTCAAATCAAAACAAAGATTGAGGAGACCCAGCTGGTCCACGGAACACATGGAAAAACACAGCATTGGGTCTGAATACGACAAGTTCCACACTCCCAAGAATTTGAGGGGAGAACTGCGGCATTCCATGTACAGGAGTATAAAAGGCCAGTATCAGACTTTTTCAGAAAGGCCCAGAAAAAGGACCAGTGAAGAGCAGGGCCCTGCAGAGAGCACAGCAGGGGCTCTGACGATACACTAGCTGGAATCAGAACACGCCCACCACATCATCATTCAACCAACACGGGATGCATTGGATTTGAAACTCAACTTGGCCCACCCACATTTAAAAGCCACATCTCATTGCTGGCCATTATTTTGAGCGTGAGGTACAAAGGCAAATATGCCCTGTTTCTTACCTCTCAAAGGAAAGGCATTGCCTTTTCTATGTGGCCACTGAGAGACCAGTAAGCTAACGTCAGTGAGACACACTGCACACGGTAAGAACTCGGTGCATGTCAGTTGTTACTCAACTGGTAATGACAGTGCCCAAAGGTCAGAGTCTAGATTCCTTTTTTTTTTTAATTATGAGATATTCTCCCTCTGGAAAATACCAAGACCTTGGGATACGTTCAATTCTGATCTACCCAGCCCATCTCACATCATCCGCCTTGTCGTTCATATTTAAAACACTCTGAATCCATTCTTTAAAATAAGATTAAGGCATCTCTACAGAGCATGTCCCTTGGTAGCTCTTTCAACGAGCGTCAGCTGAGAAGTGAATGTCCTGCATTTGTTCTTTATGTAAAAGGTGTCTTTTCATCCTGACTCATAAAGGAGAGCCCAGCTGAGCTCAGACCTCAAGTTTGAACACTTTAAATATATGCCCTGCTCTATGGCCCCTGCTATGCTGGGAAAGGGTTGCTGTCTGTGGGGAGAGAATCCACCTATTTTATTATGACCTCCTTTTAGTGTCTGAGTTGTTTTCCACACTGGTAGGTATACTGCTAATCATGCCCTCCATATTCAGTGCACTCTTACATCTAGAAATTGGTACCTTTCCTAAATTTTGAAATGTTTTTGGCACTGGCATTTACAGCAATGCCTTTACATCACTCCCAATACTGCTCAGGAGCCTTTGGAAAGATGCAATGAATCTTTGCCCTCTTTCCTTAAACTCTCTCAGTTGCTTTCCCATAAGTGCACCATTTATCTCTTTGCTGTTTGTTCTGGGCAATTTCCTCAGATCTACCTTCTAATACACTGATTTTATCTTCTGCTATGTTTAATCCAGCCATTAAGTTATTTACTGCAACATGTTCAGTTCTAGAAATGTGTGTGTGTGTCTGTCTGGGTCCTTTTTAAAAATCTTCTCATTTTTAGTTTTTTGTTTGTTTCTCACATCTACTAAACGTGTTCTCAGATAATGTCACACATGTACATGATGTATACCAACCATTCTGCTTCCCCCGCTTCCTCCAGCTCCCTGCTACCCCTACCTACTTGTCCCCTTCCCCACAGACCTCTTTGTTCTGTTCTTCGATCCGCTGAGTTTGGCTATGTAGTGCCTCTTATAAGAACAACAGTTTTATCCTAAGAGCCTAAGCCACTCATCGGCTCTTTCTCCGCCTTCCCTTTTTAGTCACCCTGAGACTCCAGCCCACTGGTCCCTGTTCAAGGCAGGTCCTCCCTTAAGTACATTTCTCCTAGGTGATTCCAAATCCAGTCAAGTTGACAGTGAAGACAAACCTAAACCTAAGGCCTCCTCCAATACAAACCTAATAACCTGCCCAAGGCCTCATCGCCAAATGCAGACTAGGGTTCCTGCACAGGAATTCGAAGAGACATAAGCCAGTCCACAGTAATATGCATACACTGAATTCTCTTTATCTGTTCATTGACATCACACATATACTTGTGTTGAATTTTTATCATAAGCTTCCTGCGAAGTACAAGCTCAGTCACGTCCTGAGAACCGCAGTGACAGGTGATTTCATCGGCGCAAAACATCACAGTGTGTTTACACAAGCAAGCCTGAGTCAGTAGGCCATTAGGAACCATCCTGTACCAATCACAGTGTGGCTTGTGCCCACAGATTCAAACGCTACACCGGTAAGTGCTGTCAGCCTAGGTTTTCTTTCTTAAGGGTGATTTGGCAAGCCACTGACAGTAAGCATCCTTGCTACTGATGCTAGGGAATTTGACAGCTTTTCTCTTCTTGCCTCCTTAGCCAGGAAGTTCCTTAAGGTTTGGTCTTTGTCAGGGGCTCCATCCCCATCCCTCCAACCTCAGAGGCCTGAAGCCAGGCTCTTAGACCCACCTCCAAGTTTCAAGCCATACACCTCATATGGAGATCCACACCTCTGTAATGATCAGGGAACTGGCACTGGCTACTTTTTGCTTAGTCTTTACTATGTTTCTACACACACACACACACACACACACACACACACACACACCATGGACTGTTATTGGAATGAAATGAAACAACTTCACATAAAATTCCTAATTAAGGACTAGCATATCATAACACATATGTAGGCAAAAAAAATGTGGCTACCACGGTCTAGCCCTATATCAAAAGCTTCCTCTCTTTTGGAAGAGGCAAAAGGAAAAGGTCAGACAACAGATACCTACAACCAACTGCACCATCCAAAGAGCAGTATCACGTTAATATGTGAGGCATCTCAGTGACGAACTCTTGCTTAGGTCAGCTAATCATCCAAGTTCAACACAACATACGAAGCTCTCAGCAATCTACCATTCAAGTCACATGCCTAGCTCTTTGCTGGCCCTAAATTAAATTTTCCAACTGTCCACTCATCTCTCCAGTGACTAGCATGGTGGACTTTGACTAAGCATAAGATACAGCCCAGCTGAGTCCAAATCCTGACTGTGACAGGTTGTCCGGCCCCAGCTGGTGCTTCATCCCACTCCTAGCTTCAAGGGCATCTGTCCCAGCTGCACTTGTCAGTGCACAAAGCCGATTGCACAGGCGCTCCCCAAATACAAGTCACTGCACATGCAAAGGGCAGAAGGTGTCCTGGGCCTCTGAGCCTTCCCAACAGAGTGAGGAGTTGCATCATACAAAGCCGGTATTGTTTTAACCGGGTCGCCTCGTGCGAAATAGCAATCGTCCAATGCAAACGTAGTTGACTCTAGGACAAATGGTAACCAACTTGGAAGAAAAGCAGGAAGCAAATGATTATAGGAGCATAACACCTAGTGCTGGGGAGGTCTCTGTGCCCATTCTCTATTTCTTAGAAACCGTCTAATGAGAGACAATGTGTTTTCCTCAGTGAAAGAAGGAAAGGAAGGAGGAGAGGGGAGAGAAAGAAAATGGGCTTCCTTCAAGCAGCTAGCAATGCAAGCGGTTAGCAATGTTAAGATAGCTTGGTATGGCTTTTTTGTCTTTTGGTTTTTGGTTGGGTTTTTTGGTTGGCTGGTTGGTTGGTTGGTTGGTTGGTTAGTTGGTTGGTTGGTTGGTTGGGGGTTTTATTGTGTCCTCTTGGAACACATTCAAAGGATGAACATTCAGTATGTGTATAATGTCCAACCTTGAAAATAGACCCTCTTGACAGTGCTCTTCAAGTTTCTGCCCTAGAGAGTGAATCAGAAGGTCACATCTTGTGGGTGGGCTTGGAGGGGGGCATGAATCATAACTGTACCAGGTGAGCATGTTGTGAAAAGTCTATGAGGTAGAGCGAGCCGACCAACATGATCTTTTCTTTCTATCAGGAAGGACTGATCCGACAGAGTCATTTACTGCAGAACAGACAGTGCCAATTCCCAACTGATAAAGGAAGACCCTAAAATAGGTTCCGTGTCTCAGGCTGCCCTGTGTCCCTGAGAAAGAACCATATGTCAACTAGATGTCAACCCAAGCATTTTCTTCCTGACCCCTCCCTGACTTTGATCTTGGAGCATGCAGATAAACACATATGACAGTCTCTGGAGACTGTGTCTAAATATACCCTCCCCTGTTTATACCAAAACGGATTCCCTGGCTATCCGTGGTGCAGGCAGCCTTGAATACAAACCCTAGTGCGACGGTTTCCCAGAGGAACCCGGGGATGTGGGGAGACTGAAACTCTGAGCCCCAGCCCAGCTGATGTACATTTGTGGATAGCATCAGAATGAATCCATCATTTTGATGACGGCATACATGCCTAACAGAACTTCCAGGACAGAGAGTTCTAGGTCCAATAGTTTCTACAGGTTTCTTCTGTTCACTTAAGCAACAACAATAAGGAGAAAACTTCCCAAAGCCCAATAGCATCTTATCCTAGAAGAAGGATATGGTCCCAGAAAACAGATCCTCCAAAGTCAGATTCCAGCCTTGCTGTTTGTCCCACTCTGTGATCAATGTAAATGACCTAGGTTCTGATGTCCTTTGTAAAATGCGGGTAACAGTAGGTCTCACCCCATAAATTAGAAGTGGGGATTGCATGTGGAAAGGTGTGAAGTACTCAGCCAAGAGTTGCTGAGGGCTCATGCTATGTCTGTCCCGGTGAGCAGCTCAGGACGGAATCCAAGAACCTTGTTCTTCAAAAGAAGCCCCTCGCCATGCATTGCAATCACCAGATCCCCAGCTGTAGAAACAAATCCAAATGCAGGCCCGAGCTAAAGAGTCCAGTGAGGGGCTGCCGACTGACAGGACTCCAAACTGTTTAGAAGCAAAGGAATGTACTAAGGCGCTCGCACCCTGAGAGATGATTTATGTGAAGTAAATGGCCCCAAGGCAGTGGCAGCCTCCCCTTGAGCTCTCTTCGAAGTCTTACCATTTAAATGCACGGCCCGCTCAGGTCACACTTGACTGTTGGCAGGTTGAAAGACACTTCCAAAGCTAAGCGCTTGAGAAAGCCAAATATGGCTAAACTCGGACCACTCTAGGTAGACCACAGAGAGGCCCCCCACGAGCGCCAGAGACAGTAAACAGTGACTCACAGCGTTAGCTACTGACTTCAAGGCAGGAGTAGCTAGGGGCTGTTTTCATTTTCCAAGCAAAAATTTCCATCCTATAAACCCCAAAGTATGTTATCAAAGCAGTAGGGTTTCACTCAGTTTGCTGTAAAAAGGGCAGCCTCGTAAGCAGGGAATAGACAGCTATTTTGAGTCACAGCACCAGTGTACAGCCCTGCCTGACAGAGCACCTCAAGAACCAACAGGATGGAAATTTCCACTCCTCCGGGAGACCCTGGAGAGGTCCCTGGGAGTTCCTAGCAAGCAAGAAGACCAGGGTCATTGTCACCTTCGGCTGACTCCCATGCTACCTAAGGCAAGTCAGATTATCTGAACATGTTTCCTGCCGCCACCAGAAACAAAGCTGTCACAGGGACCAAGTGCCAATAAACTGAGACAATACGTGTGAGCTTGTCTGAAAAATACTGAGAAAGAAAGTACACTAAAACTATAACTCACACCAGATAATAGAAGCTCTTGGATGTAATTCACCTCTAAAACTGTGTCTATATTTATCACCTAGCTGAATAAAAGGTAAAAGGGGGGTTGTTTTATTATTATTATCATTATTATTATACATCATGCCAAACATATTCCAACCGATATTTACTTTCATTGAATGGGCTACTTGTTTGACAGATATGATGGATTCAACCGACTATACAAAGTACAACATAAGTTCCTCTCTTACAGTGTGGAATTGACAAAACACTGGACATGCTGTCTATCTTACCCTATCACCTCTCTAGTGCCACCACTAGCCAACGGCCAAAATAGTAGACAGGCTACATGTCTTATCTTTACCCTGTCTCTGGCAGACATCACTAATCTGTCACCGTGCGCTTTCCCGTAGACTTAGCTAGCAGTTCTAAATTCTTTTCAACCCAGCAGTCCAGAGAGTCATAACCAGTTACAAATCTGAAACCTACTTGTCACCTTAGGTATTTCTTCTGCCTTACTTTGAAAAGCCCTGGCTCAAAAGAATCATCCTTAGCCTGTACTCTGAGTATTATTCATTCTCCCTGAACTTATTTGCTGATGCCAGAAATTCCTGGTTAGGAGACAGAATTGTTCACTTCACAATTAGAGAAAAAGGCTGAACATGCAAATACTTCAGAGAGGGAATAAAATGATAAGCTTATATAAATCGTAAATAGACGATTCCAGCCATCCTCTGAGCAGGGCCCAGGTGGCCCAGCCCTTCTCAGTGGAGTCTTAGCCACTTCCTTAAAAGGACAGGTCTCCTCTGACAGCCTATTCCCTACACAGTGGACCTCCAGGGAGAGCCAAGCTCATCCAAAAAACACCCAAGACTGCCAGGGGGAGGAAGAGGAAACCCACTGCTGTAAGGCCTCCCTCTCTCTCTCTCTCTCTCTCTCTCTCTCTCTCTCTCTCTCTCTCTCTCTTTCGTTCTTTCTTTCTTTATTTCTTTTGTTCGTTCGTTCGTTCTTTCTTTTCTTTCTTTCTTTCTTTCTTTCTTTCTTTCTTCTTCCTCCTTCCTTCCTTCTTTCCTTCCGTCCTTCCTTCCTTCTTTCCTTCCATCCTTCCTTCCTTCCTTCTTTCCTTCCATCCTTCCTTCCTTTCTGCTGTGGGAAGGGAGAGGTAAAGGGCAAAGCCCTGGGCTACCAAGGGTGACGTGAAAAAAACTCCACAGAAACAAAAATTGCACAGGCTGGTAGCGAGCAAAGGTGGAACCCCGTCATCACACAGACAACCTTCAACATCACTCACAGAATTTCATCCCCACTGTGTCCCACCTACCTTGTCAAAAGCTGCTGAGTCTACAGATTTGGGGATTCTGTGCTTGATAATCTCAGGGTATCAGAATGGTGCCCAGGGCCCTGGAAGACCTTCAGAGTGCAGAGGGCCGCCTGTTTCCAACAATGTAGCTACAATAAGGGACACCAGTGACCTGCACCTCTGGTGTGGCAGGTGCCCAGATATCTGCTTCACCCATCAATGCGCCCAACATTGCACCTGTCTAGTACCTGCTGGTTCCTAATGCCTGACTGTCAAAACTGGTCACGCTTCTACATAGCCCCACCAGGGCTACACAGATTCACAGGAAGCGCCCGGGTCACACTGGTAAAAGACTGAATCGACACCTGCTAGAGTATTCCGACTCTGGTTCCCTTAGTAAGGCACAGAGTACATTAACCCGATGTCCCCGTGTATGGTATATACTTGGCCTGCACAGCTTACCTAATGCTACAGCTTAGCCTGGTGCTGAATGTCCCCCAAAGGCCCAAGTCTTCTCCGGCTTAGTGCTTTCAGGAGGTAAAGGAAACTTTGAAGCCTCATAGGAGGAGATCTTGGGTCATTAGAAACATGCCCTTGAAGGGGACACTGGGACCCCAATTTCTCCTCCTCTTCCTCCTCCACTCAGCCCCTCCCCCTCCTGACCACAAGAGTGAGCATTTTTGCTCTAATTCAAGATCTCATGATAAACTTAATTGCCAAAAGAGGCAGAGGCAGAGCTGAGTCACAGAACCAGCTCAAACTCCCAAAACTATAATGAAAATAACTTCTTCTCTATACACTTATCATCTCAGATATTTGTTACAGTAATAAAAAGCAAATGAACACACCCGATGTCCTACGTGCTTATTTTAATGTAGATCTAGTATGTGCCTTTTATATCAAACGACTGAGAAAGGAACAATAAGCTCATAGCCTACGAGGTTAAACGTCTATAAACAAGGACTTGCAGTCATGCAGACCAGAGCTGAGTCTGAGCCTAAGACAAGGAAGCTCACTATTAAACCTCACATCGCATTGGTCTCTGCGTTTCTCCTTATAAACACGGTTTCTATAAACATCCGATCTTCGGGGGAACTGCTTAGCAAACCAAGTGAGGTTGCTCCCATAAGCTCATCCCCATAGATGCTTCCGTACTCTCAAAGCATAGCCACTGTCTTGCCATCCTCTCAGCATCCCTGGGATGGAAACCTAAGAATCGCTAGAGGCCTATGGAGCATAGCTCCATCCTTCCAGTCCTAACACTCATACCTAGCATATGCCCAGAAGGAATGGAGAGTGTGTTATTCTTAGGATGCAGACGAACCACGGGCAGTGTGAGCTGAGCACAAAGGAGAGGAAGTCCTCACATGGCAGGAAGTGAGAAGGTAACGCTTGGGAGACGGCTGAGATGGCACCGCTGAGAAAGCCAGGGTGCGGGGCTGCTCATAGGACCACAGGCCAGGGCTGGGTCAGAGGTTCCACATGGCACAGGAGATGTAGCTGTGAGACCATAGAGTGTGGGGCCAGGGCTAAGCTCTGGCATAAAGCCCAGAGCCTAATGCAACTTCTATTCAGTACAAAGGGTCCAAAGCCTCCTCCTGCCTGCCCAGGGAAAAGCAGGAAATATGGACAGATGGGTATTAACTTGGACTTTTTCCTGCTATTTCAGAGTCCTAGATGGAGTTCCAAACCTAAGAACCGTCAATAGCATGCTCTTCTTATAACAGAGACACCAGCTAGGTACCTTGCTGCAGGACCAGAGAAGCTGAAATAGCCCTAAGACTATCCCGCTTTCAGCCTCACAATCTATGTAAGCACAGAACCAGAGACATGGAAACCAGAAAGCATGAAGTATGGACTCAGACAGCCTTTCCTCTGGCTGCCCACAGGGGGGGTCTCTTTAGGAGCGTGGATGATGTGATGAACAGGCTAGCCTCTCAAGCCCTGTGTGACACCCACAAGCAACGGAACCTGTAACCTCCCAGTGTAACAGAGCAGAGCATACTCCTGATGCACTTCTGCCTTACATGCTGACTCTGGAGGAGGCATCTAAACCAAGATGGTACCTGTTTTCTACCTAGAGCATTCTCCACAGGGCTCTGGCAGAGCACGGAGGGAGGGTAACAATGGGAAACGCGGCCTGACTCTGAGTTCTAACTAAATATGGTGTCCTACACCGGGCCGGGTGGATGATACAAGAGCCGCTGGCTCCAAGCCACTGGAAAGTGTTCTTCCCAAGAAGGCTGCCTCTCAAAGAGAGGTTGCAAAAGTGAACCAAGCTCTGCCAGAGACTGCATCACCGTCACCATCAGAGACTGCATCACCGTCACCATCTCGGGGAGGGGGGGTCTCGTTAATGTGAAAGAGTCCAGGAGGAGCCTTCGGAGAACTCACAAAGATGCCCCGAGGAAGTGCTGGTGTGGGCTGGCTAACAGCAGACAGATGGCGGCCAGCCAAGGTCAGGCAAGGAACAACACCAAGGGAAAGCTCTCTGGCCCTGGCTCCTCTGCATCTTTCCCCTCTCCCTAAGTCTGAAATCCTCGGCACAAGAAAGAGGCAGAAGGGGTAAAGACTCCTGGTCCTTTTCCTCTGCCCAATTCTGAAGCCACAGAGAAGGAAGAGCCTCTACCCCTGCAGACTAGTGGAGCTATTAGCCATAAATGCATCCCAGTTGTTGAGATGAGACTGTTCTAAAACCTAGATGTGAGCAGGAACTGAAGCCAGTGAAGATCTTAGCAAAGTCCAGGAACAGGGGTCCTATGGTGTTAACGTGAACACAAGCATCAAAGCTTAGGCGACTTGGGGTCATACACTGAACTTGGTTATTCCACACATGCTGACCTGGTCTTACTGGGATCCTGTGTGGTGAAACTGACAGCGCCGGTGTGCTCTAGCACTGAAATTGAGAAGTAAACATGGAAGACAGTTTCCAGACGGGGGAGAGGACCAAAAATGCCCAGTGGAGTCTGATACAAAGCAGCAACAGCACAATATGTTCAAAATTCAAGGTGCCTCGGACTCTATGGGGCAGAAATACCAGGGCGGGAGGGATCCCCTCAGCACGTTCATATCACACAAGGAAATGACACATAAGCTACAAGCGTCTATGGACTCAGCAGCAGAATTGCTGTTCCCCAAGAGCCAGGGCTCACAGAGCACCGTGTCCTGAATGATTGAAAATCGGAAATACAGAGTGGAAGCGTAAAGAGGAAACACTATATAACAAATATGAAAGTGGACCTTTTAGGAACAAAATGTCATTGAAAATAAAAACTTACTCTAAGGCAGGGAAACCTGGTAAATTGGAAGGCAGAGGTGAAGAAGGCACAGTCATAGTAAAGAGAAACCGTGAGACACAGAACGTGAAAGAGTGTTTAAGGAAAAAGGAAACTATAGAGCGTTGTCTTGGTTTGGGTTTGTAGGTTTAGGGGAGATGGCGAGGCAGAGCTGTTCCTGAGAAAGGTCTGGCTGAGAATGAAACCCAGGCTGCCCTGCAGTTTCGAGTCCTCCTGTCACCCTCCAGAGTGACCAAGATTTCAGGTGTGCACCACCACACCTGGTCAACAGACAGTTTCAGGAGAATAAAACCATCTAAGGGGCAGGCAATGTTTGATAAGATAATTACTGAAACCAATTTAGACATTCCACAATATATGTGGTATGGATACTCTATATTTTACCCACTAATAAGTATACATACATTTTATAAGAAAAAATAGATAATGGTAGAATTTACCACTTGCCAAGTCCAAGCAGGCTGTTAGCAATGTCTATGTGTTTAATACAACACTATGAAACTGTATTATTACCATGAGGACAAAGACAGTATCTTTTAAATGTTCAGAATAGTACTCACAGCAGACGTTTCATGTAAACGACGGGGTACAGAAAACAGCTATCTTTAAATTGATGTAGAATAATTGGTGACACAGTTATACACCTGCCTAAACCATTATCAGTGTAAATAAGCCCCTGGGCCAGGTAGTTCAGGCCTGTAATCTCAGCTACTAAGGAGGCTAAGACAGGAAGAAGCCAGCTCCAAGTTCAAACCCAACCTGTCTCAAAAGAAAAAAAAAGAAAAAGAAAAAGAAAAAGAAAAAGAAAAAGAAAAAGAAAAAGAAAAAGAAAAAGAAAAAGAAAAAGAAAAAGAAAAAGAAAAAGAAAAAGAAAAAGAAAAAGAAAAAGAGGAGGGATATGGGATGTGGGGTTGGGGAGTGCTGGGGATATATCTCAGAAGTAGTAGCCACACACATATGCACACATATATACCTGCACACACACAAACCTTCATATACTGGGTATACTGAAGGTTTGTGTGTGTGTGTGTGTGTGTGTGTGAGAGAGAGAGAGAGAGAGAGAGAGAGAGAGAGAGAGAGAGAGAGAGAGAAGTAAGAAGAATCCAGAAGGAAGAAATACAAGATACAGGAAGTCATCCTCCCTAAGACTTTCTAAGAAGTGGGCGTGATTTCTTAGTCACCACTACTGCAGATCTGAATCAACATCCCTCAGTAGTTTCATACACGAAGCTACAGAAATATGAGTCAGGGGGATAGGGAGATGGCTCTGTGAGTAAAGAGTCTGCTGCGCTAGTTTGAGGTACTGCATTTGAGTCCCCAGCACCCATGTAAAGAGCTGGGGATGGCCACACATGCCCATAACCTCAGCATTGTGGGGCAGGGACAGGCAGATGCGGGGAGCAGTCAGGCCAAAAGGGTGAGCATCTGGCTCAACCAGAGATCGTGTCTTGCAGGAATAAGGCAGAGAGCTACAGAGGAAGGTCCTGCACCTTTAAAGCTACAAGCCCTCTGGCACTGTTCTACACAGGAGAGAGGGAGGTTTGATATTCTTCCTGCTCAGCCTCAAAACATTTGTACATGGTGTGAGCTTAGCTCAGAAGTATTCTTTCAGCATCGAGCCCACTCTACAAGTGTCCCAGTGCAGCGGACCATCCAGAAGGGGGTTAAAAGATTAAACACATTCTTGGTGGGAAGCAGGGCAAGGAGGATTCAGGACTATTGACAGGGAGATACCAAATAAACCGAAAAGAAAAGAAAAGAAAAGAAAAGAAAAGAAAAGAAAAGAAAAGAAAAGAAAAGAAAAGAAAAGAGAGGGGGAGAGGGAGAGAGGGAGGGGAGAGGGAAAGAAGGAGGGGGAGAGGGAGAGGGGGAGGGGGGAAGGGAAAGAAAAGAAAGAAAGAAAGAAAGAGAGAGAGAGAGAGAGAGAGAGGAAGGAAGGAAGGAAGGAAGGAAGGAAGGAAGGAAGGAAGGAAGGAGAAAAAGAGCAAAAAAGACAAAAAGAACAACCAAAGCAGAAGTGAAGGCCCCTCTAAACATAAATGTCCTTACTCTAAGCATGACTGCACCTGTGACACCATGCTTCCTGGGACTTCAAGCTAAGCCACACTCTTCTTTTCTCTCGCACGCACTTTGCTAACCCTACCCACAGGGACACACATGCACCATGCACACGCATGCCCACACTCCTACACATCTAGAAAATTGCAATGGTGGAGCCAGGGTTTAGAACCTGTCCCTCAGAATCCCGCGGTTAGGATTTATGTTGGAGCACTTGTTGGCCTGGAAGACACAAGGTAGACGACCTTCATTATAGCCATTTTCTCCTCTCGGTTTCTCTTTCTTTCTTTTTGTTTTGTTTATTTGCTTGTTTGACTGCTTGCTTTTTAACCCAGGCCCTCCCTAGATAGCCCAGCCTAGTTTGGTTTGAGACAGAATCTCCCTCAGTAACCCAGTCCTAGGACTCTTGATTCTCCTCCTGTCTTAGACTCTCAAATGCTGTGGTTACAGACCCAAGCCACCATATCCGGCACATCCCCTTCCAAACCAATCTTGACCTAAGCATAACCATTAGCAGGTGTAGTTGTGCCAGTCAATAAATGGACCTGAGAGCAGGCTGAGATGCCCCCAGACTCTAGCACAACCAAGATGCCTGCCATGACGCAGGCCACACCTCTGCTTCTCCCTGCTGCAGGGACCCAGCCCATCAGTCTGCTTTCTTCCCCTCTCCTGAGAGTCCGCACACCTCTCTGCTCCTCTCCTCACAAGTATTTATTTCCTTGGGATGTTGTCTTCTCTATTTCCTTTTTTCATTTGTCTTATGAAAGCCAAACTCCAAAGAAATGTCAAAGCCAGTTGCCCAGAGTGTGATAGCAACTGCAATAGGAGAAGTCTGCCCATCTGGACCCTGAGTTCATGCCACAACTGATGCTCTGATGAAAACATTTCATTCTGCCCAAGTTTACTTAAATGAGAAAGCAAAAGAACAATCCCAAAGTGTTTTGGCTGCCCAGGCTCAGCATAAGACAGAGGTGGGTCATCATTGCCCGTGATGTTCACCAGAATAAGGCCACATTCTGCAAGTAAAATTCCAGATGAAAGCAGTCGGGGTGAGATGGTGGCTGCCCAGTGCCCATGCAGTTCCTAGGATGGCTGTCAGAAGACATTACTTCCAAACAAGGAGGTCAGACAAGTATGGCTGCTCCCTACCAAGAAAGACAAACAGCAAGGTTCCAAGGCTGGTGGGCTGTGTGTGCCTCTCACAGTGGCCACCACTGCACACAAGTGGATTGTTCTCTGGGATGAGAAATTAACACTTCTCAATATATGAGGACAAAACTGTCTTCCATTCAAGCCAGCAATCTGGCCAGTGCCAAGAACTTAAAGTGTGGGTACCAGCTCCCCCAACTCAGAGGTACAGGCCTTGGAAGTTACCACCCTTATTGCAACTTCTGGGAAAGGCATCTTCCTGCCCACTAATGATGTCGGCCTGAGTCTCTCAATCACAGATCCCTGCACACATTTCAGATCTAGGGTAGGGACCTAAGGGGTGCCTCGTGGCCACTAACTCCCTTCTGCAGAGGAAGCCCAGAGCCATCCAGCAGAATGTATTCCCATGGCATCCAAGGAGTTCTAGTATTGTCCTTGGCATCCAACACTCAAACCTTCTCACGGAACACTCCAGATGTATTTTTCTCAGTTACAGAGAAATGCGAGTGCTGCAAAGCTTAAGGAGTCCAACCGAGATTTTTCCCATGGTCATAACATCTTGGCTACAGTGTTATAAGGTGGTAAGGATAAAGAAAAAGCAATAAAATGTTCTGTTCCCAGGATTTGATACTCTGAAATAATTATAAGAACATAGAATCACGGGGGCTTCAAAACCACATGGGCTCTTTGGAGAGCCAATATTTCAGGCTGAAGGGCAGGATGGTATAGATGGGGAACATGGGAACTCCTGGCAAGAAGATAGAGGTGAGTGGTCCCCAGGTGAAGATCCTAAGGATGGCACACTCCACGTGCCATGCTGGAACATTATTCTCTCCTGTCACACAGGACTTCTGTGACTGGGGCTAGCAGAGCAATCTCTGTGTCCACATCCCCATGATATCATGTTTCTTACTTGGCTAGATGTCGTATGACTGTAGTTTGACATCCACCTCCAGCAGTTCTCCAGCTACCTGTGACCTTCGATCTGCATACTGAGCACAGCTTGAGGTCTACACGCCATGCACTCTAACTTAGTTACAGCATCTAGAAGACGCTAGGGAGGCCAAAGTATGAAGCAATGAGGTTCATCTTCATGTGTCTATACTTACACACACACACACACACACCTATACAGCATCCTACTCCCACAATGAGCCCATGGCTAGGCAGCTGTTCCGGGAACAAATGCCCGTTAACCAATTCTTAACCAAGCAGCCCGAGTTTGTATTGGTTTACGGGTATGTGGAGGTTTTAGCCTAGGGCTGGTTGGTGCATTAGTTTTGTCTCAGAAGTGTTTCGCAGCACAAATCCACTTGCCTGATTACCAAGAATTCAAAAAGGAGCTGGGTCAGGGGCCCAGTACTCCCTTGGAGGGCATGCTCCCAATGACCCAAAGACCTCCCACTAGGCCTTTACCTCTTAAGGGGACCACCTCTCTAAATTACCACCAGAGAGCAGCCTTTAACATAGGGACCTTTGGAGAACAGTTAAGATTCACACTACACACTCACCCTTCTGAAACTAAAACCATCCTGCTGCCCGAGCCTGGCATCTCGATAAAAACCTTCCTATCCCGTACCTTCACTCAGAGAATGTCAAGAGGCTGACTGTGGGAACAGAGGTGGGCTGTATGGTTTAAAGTCCCAAGCCTCTGCCTGCACTGTATATCCTGTGACCCTCCACTCCACCAGCCACTTCAACTGGCCAGAGACTCCCAGTTCTCCAACACTGACGCTAGCTGCCCTGTCTCCTGGAAGGGCCAGAGTCTTCTGCCCATTTGGCCTAGCTAGCACCTGTCTCATTTGGCCACACACCACTGAAAAGCCTTTCACTAGAAATGCTGGCCTCTAGCACAAGCCAGCTCCCTCGGAGACTTGGGAAGCCTTAGTGACTTCTTTGGATGTCCCTAGAAGTCCCTCTGTTGCCTGCTCCATTCTCCTCAGCCTCAGCCTTGCACTCCATCTGTCCGGTCCCCTACATGCAGCGCTCCTCCTGAGGGTCCTGGGGGCAAGCTTCAGGCTCTCCCTGCAAGGCCACTCCATATGTCCTCACCTTTTGGTAGCTCCTATCTGTGTTTGACAACAGACTGCTTCCTCCTTTCTTGGGGTTAAGCTTCCACTCCTGTCCATAACCCGCTGTCTACTTTCTTCTCCCAGACTTTCTTCATCAACAGGCTCCTTGTTCTTCCTTTCCAACCATCCTTTCCTTCTCACAAACAACCAAAATCCTTGCAAGGTAGGTCCCAGAATTATAGCCCACACCTCCACAGTGTGCAGTCTAGCTAGACAACATCTCTACCCTAAAGGCCACTGAAGACCAAATGATGCCCAAATCATCAAATTCAGGGAATTTCCCAGTTCCCCTCTTCCTTTCCATCCCCTTCATCCAACACTGACAGTGGACTGGATCCTGAAATATCATCTCATCCTGACCCTATAGGAGGAAGGCGGTCCCTGTCACATAACCACTGCCACTGTTTCTGCCACTGTTCCCTCTTCCTGTCCTCTAACAACAGGGGCTCCCATCTTTCTCTGTTCTCTCCCTGGAAATTTTATCATTTCCATATTTTCAGCTATCACCTTCATGTGTATCTTACTTAGGGTTTCTATTGCTACAACAAAACACCACGACCAAAAAGTGGTTTGAGAAGGGACGGGTTTATTCAGCTTACACGTCCACGTCACAGTTCATAACCAAAGTAAGTCAGGACAGAAACTCAAGCAGGGCAGCAACCTGGAGGGAGGAGCTGATGCAGAGGCCAAGGACGGCTGCTTACTGGCTTGCTCACATGACTATATGGCTTGCTCGGCCTGCTTTCTTGTAGAACCCAGAACACCAGCCCAGAGAAGGAACTATTCACAATGGGCTAGGTCCTCCCCTATGGAGCACTAATTGAGAAAACGCCTTACAGTCAGATCTCATAGAGACATTTCCACAGCTAAGGCTCCTTCTTCTCTGATGACTCTAGCTTGTATCAAATTGACACAAAAATCATCCAGTACAGTTGTACAGTGTGTGTGTGTGTGTATGTGTGTGTGTGTGTGTGAGAGAGAGAGAGAGAGAGAGAGAGAGAGAGAGAACTCAAGTGCACGCACAGGCTGTCCCTGTTGGTGCACTTGTAAAGAAAGAGATCTAAGTCAAGTGTCACTACAATTTATTCTCTGGAGCAAGGTTTTCTCACTGATCCTAGAGCTCACGTGAGCTACAAGCCCTGAGATTCTCATGTCTGCCCCCCGCCCAAGTGCTGGGTTAGCTACTCACAGTCATGCTCAGTATTTTATATGCATGCTGGTGCCTGAACGTTTGCAAGGCAAACACTTCAACCACTAATCCAGTCTCTCCTGCCTTCCACACTACTTTTTGAGACAAAGGTTCTCCCTTAACCTAGAGTTCACTGATTTTGGGAGAATAGCTAGCTGGTCGCCGAGTTCTCGGAAACCACCTCTGTCCCCGACCTGCCCCCATCATTGGGTTAAAAACACGTTCCCACACCTGGCTTGGGCATGGATACTGGGCATCCAAACTCAGGTCCTTCCTCATGTTTGCACAGCAAGCACTTTACTGACTGAGCTATCCTCCAGCCCCACCAACTGCCACAGTTTTAAAGTAAACTCTACTCTATGAAGGGGCTCCTCTGGCTGTGCTTTGGGAAAACCTCTTCTTCTTGTCCTGCGTGGACAATGCCATGTGCCCCAGGACGAGCCTGCACCCACAGCTTTAGCAAGCCTGCCCCACCAGCAACTGTAGGAACCCCTCACTCACTCTGAATGCCTTTCCACTGTCTACCAAATGGGAACAAATGCTCTAGCCTCAGACAAGTATCCTCCACAGTCATCCTTCCCCACCCTTCCCAACTTCTTTCCCATCAGGCCTTGCATACCCCCCAAACTCAACTAATTAACTGAGTTCCTTTAAAACCCAATCTTTGTGCCATCAGCACATCATTGTTTTCTTTAAGGATTTGGCTCCTGAGAGGGTGTCCATGCCTCATAGGATGGCCCTACACCAATGAGGATCTAGACAGCGTTAAGTAGACTCAAATACAGTGCATACAATTGGAACTGAGAATTGGGGGTGGGGGCAGGGGAGTAGGGGAACTCTCTGTACCAGGAATATGTCTACCTCTTATCTCTAACCCATTTTGTCCAAATGGCTAAAGCTCCCACCACTAATCGTCCCAATTGTCCAAATAGGATGCTTCTGTTTCTTACGTAAGAATTTTGTACATGTATATAATGCATTTTGACCAAATCCATCCCCATTCCCCCCCCCCACAAACAGCTCCCCCACGCCCAGGATAACCTCTCAGGAACCAAATCCTTAACAAAAACAGACTCTCCCTGCCCCTACCAGCTGTGATTACTAACAGCTTCTCAGCTAAGTACAGGACTTCATGAGCATCTTCTCAAGCCAGGCTGGGATTTTGGGCAGTTTGATCTTATGCAGTGGCTTTCAGAGTCACTTGGTCATCACCACACAGCATACACCACTATTTCCCTTGGTCTATCAGCCCTGCTCTCTCTTTCTACGCTTTCCTCTTTTCATGATCCACTACACACAAAACACACACGCGGGCACACGTGCACACACACAAGAAAGAGAGAGTGAGAAGGAAACCATTTCTTATCTTCTTCCTTGCTCAGTTCTTAGTTGAACATGCATGGGTAAGAGCCCTGAGATGTTATTTCTCACAGTATGGCCAGAGGCAGACGCCATCATCCACAGGCCACGTGACAGAAACCTCTCAGCCAACACTGACACACAAAAGCAACTGAGACTGCAAGAGAACAGAAACAGAGAAACTAGCCTTGTCTGACTGATCCCCACCTCCTGTCCCGTTACAGAGCCCTGTGAGCAGGGAAGAGAGAGCTGAACTCAAGGTAAAAGCTGTTATCTGGGGAATGGAGCAGAAACAGGCAGTCTTCACCAGAAAGCAGCTTCCCGACTGTCAACGAGTCAATGTCGAGTCTCAGATGTGGGGGTTGGGCACCCAGTGTTATCACGGGGCTCCTCACTCCTGATACAGTGGGATTTCCTAGGGCCATAGTCTCAACCCGGGGGATTCAAACCCGGGTAGCCATATAAGGAGATGGCCAGCCAGTACAATGGCTATTTTTACAGTTCAGTCCCAAAGAAGGTCACACGCGTGCCTGTGGTCCAACCTACAGCAAGGAATTGTAGTAATAGCCACAAGTGGAAATGCCCAAGCAGCCAATAGACGAGCAGATAAAGAAACTGCGATGGACTGGTGGAGGAGGATTTGGCAAAAAGAAAGGATGGAGTCAGGCCCAGGCTACAGCAGCGAGGCTGAAACTCAGAGAGTCAGAAGCAAAAGAACATGAGGGATCCACAATAGGCCAAGTCATACAGAAAGAAAGTTGCTCAAATGTCATCAGACTACAGAGGGAGTAGGGACATAGGGAGACACTGTCTGAAGGCTGTAGCGGTTTGGTAGAGGCAGAGAAGACATTTTGGAATGGTGAAGATTGCACAGCATTGTGAATAAAGTCAATGCCGCCGGGTTACAGGCTTAAAACAGCCCATGTTATGTGACAGATTTTAAAAGATCATATTAATCTGTAAGACCTATCAGTTCAGAAGCACATAAAAATATTTTAAACCCACTTTATATGCTTTTCCTTTTTTTTTTTTTTTTTTTTTGGTTTTCAAAACAGGGTATCTCTGTATAGCCCTGGCTGTCCTGGAACTCACTTTGTAGACCAGGCTGGCCTTGAACTCAGAAATCTGCCTGCCTCTGCCTCCCAAGTGCTGGGATTAAAGGCATGCGCCACCACGCCCAGCATTTTTTATTTTTTTATTATTTAACATTTTTCATACAACATATCTTGGTCATATTCTTTCCCTCTTCCTACTCTTTCCAGATCCTCCAGTATTCCTCTATCTGCCAAACTCTCTCTCTCTCTCTCTCTCTCTCTCTCTCTCTCTCTCCCTCCCTCTATAAAAACAAACAAATCAAAAATCAAAAATAACAGCCCAAAAATCTCTCAATGAAAAACACAAACTAAGCCAAAACAAAAGCATACACACACACACACACACACACACACACACACACGTTTTGCACTGGTCCCCTACTCCTGGGTGTGGGGCCTGCCCTGGAGTGTGGGTGGCACTTCTGCCCTGGAGTGTGGCCAGAGGCACTCCACTGGAGGAAATGGATTTTTCCTTTCCTAGCCGGTATAAATTTAAATAGCTTCTTGGACAGAGGTGGGAGTTTGTCCATTTGCTTTTTCATGCTGGGATTTTGCCTGTTGATGCCACTCCAAAATGACCTAGGACTCTACTACCTATATCATGCTTCTTTCTGTTGTCTATCTCCAGTTATCACAAACATTCGAAGATTTCTATGTGCAACCAAGTATTAGCTATGTGGATAACTCTACCTGTAGAATTATTATTGCTATCAATAGAGCATTAAAAGCCACAGAAGCAGGAATAAACTCTTGGGAGCCCAGAGCTGGGGCAGAAAGGAAATGTGTCTACCAGAGTCCAGGCCCTCCTTTTAAGATTAGTGAACCTGTGTGGGATAGTGAGATGACTTCAAAATTCTAAGTACCCTAAAAGCTGCATTGGGTGAATATATGTTATACCTTGTGAATTGTATCTCAACAAAGCTGCTATTTAAAAATAAATCCCCAGGCATAGTGTCACATGCCTGCAATCCTAACACTTGAAAGATATAGGGAGAAGGATCCGGACCTTAAGGTTAGCCTCAGCTACATAACAAGTCTATGCCTGCCTGTCTCAAATAAACAAGTAAATAAAATTAAGTGAGTAAATACATATGACGTATGATGTCGGGGAGTCCGTGGCAAGGACAAGCAAATGTACTAGAAGCCTGCTAAAGAGTGGAGAGTACCTGTTGCCCCAGAGGGTCACCAAGAACTATCCAAGAACAGGCTAGAACAAGGCCACACTTAGAACTAATCCTAACTGAACTGAAACTGGACAAAGTCACTAGCCAGAACACAGGCTGAAGAGAAGAGAGGCCAGATAAAGGCCCCTGTTAGAGAAGACCCTGCCTTCAGCTCTTCATCCACATCTCTTTCACAGAAGATACGAAAGCAAGTCTGAGGGCAGCTCCCTGGGGATACAGATGTTTTCCCAAAATGGGGAGCAGATTTCCCTCCCAATTCTTCCCCACATGAATTGCTGTCATTTTGATCTGAAATATCCCTTAAAGGCCTTGGGATACTACCAGCCTTCAGCCATACATAAATGCAGTAGTCCTTTAGGAGGTGGGGCCTGGTGGGAGGATGTTAGGTCATTGGAACCAAGCCCTTGAAGAGGATACTGGAACTCTAACCCCTTCTTTTCTCCTTGATACAAGGTGAGCATCCTTTTTCCTACACATACTCCCCGCCATGATGTCCTGCTTCACCACAGGCCCCAAAGTCAACAGACCACAGAGATCACAGAGTTCTGAGACTGCCACAGAATAACCCTTCCCTCTGTATAAGTTGATTGTTGCAGATATTTTTTAAGTGAGAGCTGACAATGGAGTAGTAATAGAACAATTTTTATTTGTTTTACTTTTAAATTCCAACAAAGTTTTCAACCTTGTGGGAAGCGTATATACCCACCCTATTATAAAGATGAATTATACTAAGCACAAGCAAGTGACACTCCAAGAATTGTGCCTGGAACATGATAGGTGATCGGTGACCATTAGGTAATACCCCTGGCTTGTTGTAAAATATAAAAAGGTTGACTGCTTCAGTACAAGGATTTCCCCCTTACATAAAAAATTAAAACAGATCCTGGGACCAAAGACTAGAAGAGCATGTTGCAAAGTAGATGCAAAAAAATCCCAACATGCTCTTTGATGCTGAAACTATCCTTATTTTAGGAAATTAAAAAGTTAACCCCGCAACTTAAAATGGAACACTTAAGCCCTTCCCCCCATTTAATACGTGTCTCTTTATCTACAACCAACCAGGACTTTTGCCAATTAAAAGAAGAACTTGGTCCATTTTCTAAAAGCATGGTGTATTTTTGAAACAAAGTTTTTTTCTTTCCAGACTGTCTGTCCCTCTGTACAGGGCAGTGGTGACAAGATCTGATGAACTTGACATTGGAAAGGAGAGCATAGCCTTAAGTAGTCTCTGGTCTACTTCTATCTGTACGTTGCCTGAGCATCCAAAGATGGGCCCGTTTGGTTTTGGACTTGAAGGCAGGCTACCGTGTGTGTGTCTGTGAGAAGGTGACATGTCAGCTGGCCCCATAAGGTAACTCCCAACCCCTGCACACCCCAGGTCCTGACCCCCAAGTTGGAATAACAGTATAGATGGAGCCTTAGCCCCAGCATCTTACTGATAAGTCACCAACAGTAATACTGACAGTTGTCAAGAGGGCAACTCAATGTCAAAATACCAGACCGATCTTGACTGGTTTGTTCTGGTTTCTGGTTTTTGGTTTTATTCACTTCTTCCTTGATTATTAAGGTATAAGCCAGTCCATCTCAAACTCTTTTGTTTGATCTTATATTTTCATCTTTTAAATTCCAGAGTACCTCACGCCTCCTGTAACACTTGGGAAATGCTGTCAACATTGTTTCGACATGTTGTTTTCTCAAACTCGGGTACTCTACCTCTGCAACCCGAGAGAGCTTAGCACAGAAGGGAAGTCCCCAAACAAAAACAGCTTTGAAGACACATCTACGAGGGAGGGGGGCACAAAACCATGGATTCTATGTTTCTGTGGACACATATGGACTTTCACTCTGCCGTTTAAGAAGTTATTTTTAAGCCTTTCCAATGATAGATACCTCCCACCCCCTCTCAACTCTGTTCCTAAAATCTAATGCCTCAACATTAATTGAAGTCAGTACCTAAGCGGAGGCGGGAGACCCAAGAAGCGGGAGAGGTGGAGGGGTTCGTTGCACAAAGCCCAACCAGGAACCCTAAAACAGCATGGGTGCTTATTCTGCCCTCAGAATGGTCTGGAAAAGGCAGGAAATGGAACACATCCAGCCCAAATGAACCATTAAGGCTCAAATGAAAACAGAAATTTCACAAGGTCCCTTTACCCATCAAATACTGTGAACCTAGAAAGTAAACTCTGAAGAGACGTCTTATTCATTCCCTGTTTGACAGGCCCTTCTAAGAACGTGAATTCAGAAATTCTAACTCCTGTCCCTGTGTACACACACACACACACACACACACACACACACACACACACACGCACACAGCATAAGACCATCTAGCAGTTAAGGAATCATGTAGATTTTTATGGGGTTTTGCAAGGGTAGAAACAGAGAGGCCAAGTTTGCCAGTCACCCCTGCTTTCTTTATCCTCTGTCCAAAGCCAACATAACTATTCTTTCCGTTCTCTGGGGAAGAAGCAGTCTATTTTCAATCTTCATTTGGCTCTCAGATGCCAAGGCCCAAACCTCCCCTCTTGTAGAACCTTAAGTCCCTTCTTAAGTTGACTCCAAGTCCACAGGTAGAATGTGTGCCCTGTGATCTTCCTCAAGCTCCTGCACACAGCATGACCAGCAGGGTCTCTTGTCTCTTGCTGTCAATATTTTGGGACCCTGACTTTCTAAAGTAGCAGTCTTTTCACAACGGTACACTCTATGAGGTGATCCTCGGGCCCCCAGTCACCCCACTGGGATTCCTCTCCCACATAACGCACATCAGGAACTCTAGAAGAGCCTTGGAATGTCCCCAAAGCCCCATATTCACCAGGAAAAGGGGACAGCGCAGAATCGGAGCCACTCCACTTGTTGCCATGACAAGTGACTACCTCTAAGAGTTTTCAAACTGTGGAAGCGGTTCTGGTCTGCTGAGGCCTCCTGGCCTCATCTACATGGGATCAGCTAAACCCAGACAGGAGCAAACCGCAGCCAAGGGTGATCAGCTCCACAGATCACCGTGTCCGCCCTGTTTTGATACATCTGCAAGAGTCCAGCTGAAGCCTGGTCTCTGGAATGGCACTGACAACGTCTCATTTTCCCGGAGGGCGTCTGTCACTGGTCCTGTCACTACCACTCATTTTATTCAATACCTAACCTTGAGGACAGTAAGCAAGTGTTTACTAAATTACGTTAATGCTGACAGCCAGGACTCTGAATGTCATTTCATTTAGCAGAATGTTTAGCATGCTGCTAAGTATTTAGCACCCGATATGTTGCTAAATAATTCCCCATGCCTCGCTTTTTGATTCAGTCATGCTATCCTCTATGGTACCTAGCATTAACTTAAGCAACAGTGAAGACAGACTCAAAAATCAGACTAAACTCTGGATATCTTGCTAATCAGTCTTCAGCCAGGTTTCCCCAACAGGCCAGGAGCTTTCTTTAGTTTATTCTGGAAATAAACTCATCTTCTCCATTCTTCAGGAGACAGCGAGAAAGAGCTGGTGCGGCTGGCTGCTGAGCAGTAATTCCAACACGGCCCAGAGCTGTAACACCAGGCTGCCACAACTACGGTAAAACGAAGGCCACACCACCAGCCACTCTCACTCTTTCCTAGCTAGGTTCTTCAGTCCTCATGGAACTGGCCATAATAACTCAAAAACTTGGGGCACCAGAGATCAGAAGAAAGAGTCAGGAGTTGGAAACTGGAAGTTAGTGGCAGAATGGACTTCAGTGACTTCCTGCCTTGGTCTCCGGGGCCTTCCTGTCACCACCTAGCAGGAGATGGCTGAGGCGGAAATCAATGGAAAATGTGCCCACAGCTCTTAGTCTTCCCCTTAGCAAAGCTAAGGAAATGCTTTCTTGCTGTGGAGCCACTGATGGACTTTGCAAGCCCAGAGCATCTCCCGGTTATCTCAGATTTGTCTAGCTTGCGGACAGTGGGCCTACTAGTTTTTGAACTAGCCCTTTCAAAGCATGAAGGAATTCAGCATGTGGCCATCCAAAGGTTTCCTCGAGGCTCTGTAGAGGATGCTGTCTACATCCCGGGTCAACAGAAGCTTGCAGAAAGGACGTGCAATGTACTCAAACAATCCAAAGGGGCAGATCCATGCAGGGACTCAGGGAGTCCTTCATCCTACAAGGCCTCCGGTGACTAGTGCCATGGAGACATACGGTGGTCTTTAAGGTCCTCTGCACCAGGGCATGAGGGAACGGGTTCTCCATCCTCCCTGGAGCCCATGGACTGACTCGTAAGCCCTGTAGCGCCACCTACTGGTAGAGGCAGAAGTAAGACGTACTGATGGTTCTAAGAAGTCTGTACCTGCAAGATTATTGTCAATAATACATCCAGACCCCTGCAGTGAGCCATACTTATACTAGGAAGTAGACTCCAAAGATCAGCAAGGCATCGAAACCCTCCATTTGGTGTTCCCGCTGGCTCCTTTAATATACCCTATCCACAGACAAGCCCACCAAAAGCAGTTTGGAGTAGAAGAGGTGATTAAACAAATACTAAATCTTTTCCAAGACTCTAAAAGATAGCTGGGGGCAGGGGTACTGGCTTACCACTGTGTTGACAAAGCACTGTTATTCTCGTGGCATATACTGTAACAGAATGAGTCTCTACTTAATAGGAGATTAGTACACACACACACACACACACACACACACCATTTTAGGAGAGTGTATAGTCAACATTCCTTTGCATAACACCCAGGGTGAGGTGTATTAAGTCCTATGTGATCTGCTTCCAGAGGCTTCCCTAATTCTCTGGGTGTGCACACGTTTAATCATCATTACATGTGTTCTATGGAAGAAAATAACCAGTGATTCCCTTATACTGTGTTGGTATGTTGAAAAGCACCCAGCCATTCCCAGGCATTTGGTATGGAAAAAAAAAAAAAAGCCTCCTTTCTCCAGCTTCCTCCCTGCAACTTGCAGAGATGGAGAAGCCGATGTCAAGAAGCCTTCTCATAAGCTTCACAGGCTGAGGGGCGGCTCTCGGACCCTTTGAAAAGAGTTAGCTGTGATCATTGTATTATTACCGTATTTTAAATGATAATTGCCATTCCCCCCGTATGGCTGAGTAGTTTCAAGAAAAAGCACACTGTGTTTTCCCCTCCCCTCTGCCTTGTCTCCAGCAGATAGGGGACATTCTGGGGTTTTTGTGTTAAATGGTTGACTATTAAGAAATTTCACTTGCTAACTGGAGCCTATACTGGATAATCAACCCAGAAAAGTAGAAGGCTGGAATAGGACCAGAGAGGGTAACAGAAGTGAGGCACAGCTTGCACGAATATAACCTCCAGCCTGAAGCCTGAGAACAGAGCCCTTCCTTCCCTCAGCTTCTAGGCTGTCTCATGGTGCTGGCCTCGGACCTCCACAGTCCGCCCCTAAGCTCACAGGTGCACATACACCACTGAAAATCGGCAAGAAGGAGGTGCATTCGGTTCTTGCAAGCCAGTCAGGAGAGAAGAAAACAGCCACCTGGCAACTTATTTGGTTCTCCACTCTGATTGGTCACCGTTGCTGTTCTGAGGTCATCCCTTGGCTCCTCTTCTCGAAGATCTGCTTTCTGAAACTCTAGCCCCCAACTATGTTTCCTCAGCCACGGAGTTAGTAAGCCAGCCACTTCTTGTAAATATTCACACTCCTCCAGGTCTGTTCTTCCCACCTCTGCCACCTTCCCCAACCCTCCCGCAAAAGAAGCCTAGCCAATCAAGAGCAAGAAGGTGGGAGGCAGAGGGGGACAAGGACCCTGGCGCTCTTTTACCTAAGAACCGCATCTAGGGATGGAGGCGAAAGTGCTCCTGTGAATTATGTAACCACTGCAGCTCTGAGGGAGAGGACCATCCAGGTTCTAGAGTGTCTGCTGGCTCTATGCTGGAAAGGTATAGAGTTCCTGGCCACCGCTGCCTCCTCTTCCCCCTACATCGTTCTCCAGAACCTGTAGGGCTATTGCTCCTGCATTTAATGCCTGCTCCCTGCAAGGGGCTTAGGGATGCCATCGAGAAGCAAAGTAGCAAGAGAAAAGAAGCAGAGTAAGAAAGTAAGCTAAGAAGGGCTTTATCCTACACTACTAGGAGACCATGCCAACTATGGGCATACCTGTTTTACAAAGATGTCTTGCCCTGGGTAGTAACAGATGGGACAATACTGCTGGGTTCTCCTCTGCCAACTTGCTTAGACGGAGGGCATGGGCAGAACCTGAAAAAGCTAGCCCACCCCCACTCTACAAAAATATCACCCTTTCCTCTATGTCTCATCTCTCCTCCTCCTGAACCATCCATAACTCCATCAGCTAGGAAAGGGATCTGAGGACAGAGGAAGGATAGGGGCAGGTAATCCAGGCTGCCGTGTGACATAAAGACCCATAACCCTGGACAAGTCTTTCTTCTTAAGGGGGATAAAATCCCAATGCTGCCACCCAAGACAGAAAGCAGAAAGCCAGCTGGACCCAAATGAGCTTCCAGATGAAAGTAGACCAGCTGTAAAGCTAGCTCCCCGGCAGCCTTAATCTGCAAAGGCAATGGCCCTGTCCCCAAATGGTGACAAAAAGGTAAAAGGAAGAAGGGGCTGGGTACCAATATCAGGCCTGGAGATTACTTCCACAAGGCTGGGCTCTGGAGAGTCACTAAGAAGTACCCTGGCAAGGCAAGGAAAGACACAATGTGGAAGAGCAACGGTGGCTGCTGAGGGCGAAAGAGAAAGGGAACAGTCAAGCAATGGGGCAGAGAGCCGGTAGAAAGGGCGTCTTGGGACTGCAAGACACTTCAGCTTGATCACCTTAACCACTAAGCAATGTCAAAAATAATAACTTGTCGATGGGGACTGGGGAGGAGAGGGAGAAAGTTTCCAAGAAGTGGGGAGCTACCCGAAAGCCATTCACCATTAGAGGGGATCTGGTGACACTTGATGCCCAGGATGGAGATGCTTGGAGAACACTAAGTATGGAGCCTCAGAGCTAGTCACACCCTTTCATGATTCCCTGAAAACATGGAAAAGCAAAGCCCACACATCACTGAGGCTTCTAACCGCTTTCCATCCTCAGGTGCGAGTCCACACTGGGGTGCTAACAGTAACACACCCGGCACCCGGCACCTGGCGTGGGCTCGCTCGGGGTCAATGGCAGTGGAGAGGTGGGCGGTGTTGAGAAGCCGAGGAGCGGAGAGCCGGGAGAGAGGAGGCGCGCTGAGACGCACAGCTGCAGCCCCCGCCCCCACCCCCACCCGCGACCCGGAGCGCACTGCCCGAGGAAGTGGCGTCGGGAAGAGTGGACCTGGGGCAGCCTGTGGGCCCACCGGCGCGGGGCTGGTCTCCGTGGGGGTGCTCGCGAGCGCGCGCGTTCCCTGCCGCGCCCCAGCAAAGCAAGGGACCCCGAAGCAGCCGCTCCTCGGCTCGCCGTGGCCAGACTGGCCGGCCGGCTTTCGAGGCAAAGGCGAGAAATGCAGGCAGCGCCGACACTTGGGGAACTTTCCCCCTCGCTCAGGATTTCATGGGAACCACATGCTCCGAAGAAGCCCGGCCGCGGAGGGGGAGGGGCGGGAATTTTCCGCTCCGGCTCGCACGGCGGCTCGGCCGGCTCCCGCGGGCTCCCGCGCGCGGGGTTGGCGCCCCTCGCGCACGCGGCGAGGGCCGCTCCACCGGGACCCGCCGTGGGCAGCGCGGGCGAGCCGGGCGAGGCGCTGGGGTCCCGCTTACCTTGGTGGTTTTCTTCTGGAACGTACATCCTCGTGTTTTCATTGACCATTGGCCAAAAACTGCTTGGAAAGGAGAAGCCACAAAGAGGAAGAAATGCAGCAACAGCCGCGAGCGGCTCGGGATGGATCCCTCCTCCGAGGCCGGCGGCTCTCGCGCAAATCCAGGAAGCCGTGGATCCGCAGTGGTTCTTGCTCCCTTCGGGTGATTACCTGATCCCCATTATTGCACCAAACACCAAAAACTGCTGCTTTCCACTACCGCCTCCTTTCGTGAGATTGTAATGCATCCTCAGTACATCCGGGCCCCTTCCAAGAATTTAGCACCGCACCTCTGGCGGCTACACCATTTGAAAATAAAAATGATAAGAATAATAAATGGAGAGGCAGAGCGAGAAGAGGCGCAAAGGCGAGGCGAGGGAAAGCGGCGGGCCCGCGGCGCCGGGTGGACCCCGAGCCGCCAGGGGGCCCGAGGCGTCTCCGGCCCGCCCAGGGCGATCGCCGCGAGGCCCCGACCCGCGATCTTCGGCGACGGCAGCCGCGAACACCTGAGGGCGAGCCCGCGGGAAGCGTCGCCGCCGCCGCCACTGCCGCCGCCGCTCCGGGCCGCGCCGCGCCGAGCGCCGTTCTGGCAGGGAGCTGTTTCTGCAGAGGCAGCGAGAGGGAGACACCGGGCGCGAGAGCGCGGCGCGGCCTCCCTCCTCCCTCCAGCCCCGCCGCGCCCGCGCCCGCCCCTGCCCGCGCCCGCCCGCCCGCCCGCCCGCCCGGCGCGCCGGAGCAGACGAGCTGAACGCTTCCAGATGTGGCGGCGGCGCGCGGCGGGGACCGGAGCCCGAGTGGAGCGTCGGCGCCACGCGAGAACCCCCTGGCTTCGCGACGGCGGGGAACGAGCCCAGGAGCGGACACACCTCCGAGAGCCCGGCTGCAAGACCCCCACCCTCCCGAGGCCCCGCGGCCACCGCGCGTCCCGGGGGGGCGGGGGGGGGCGCCACGCCAGCAAGGCCTGGGAGGGGAATCCCGGCAACACGGACTACAATGTGCCCAACTCCCGGCCCCTTTCACATCGACCGGACGAAACAGCAAAATGAGCCGTGATTCTGTTGATCGATTACAATCAGAGCGGTTGTAGAAGTGACACACACAGGCAAGGATGGGCAGATGGGCGGGGAGAGAGAGAGCCCAAGAGGCGGAGCCTTGTGGGCAAGGCAGCAGTGGTGCCCAGATGTCTGAGCACATTAATACAGCCAGGTTTGCTCCCTCCTTGGGGTCAGGCGAGCACGTGTTCTGCCAGTGTCTCCTTACCTACTTCTCTTAATTATTTCTGCCACCCTGGCGGGGAGCTACGAAGCACTTCTCCCTGACTCTCGCTGTCACGGTAATATGTATGGCACCTCCTGCACGCACGACCCTCTAGATGGGGCTGGTGAGCCCATTCTGGAAGGGCCTACCACTGGGGAACCCGATCTAGATATCAACCCTTAGAGGACTTCACGCCCTGTCTCCAGGTTCCCTAAAAGACCCTATCATCTATGTGGCTTTAAGCACGGCTAAGTGTCAGCTGCAAATCTCCAGTTTAGACCTTCCTTCTCACCCATAGGCCAGCCAACCTGCCCTCTCCACTTGAGAATCAAACCTTATATGTCCAGGCCTGCTTCTCACACAGCCTTCCCCCAACTCAGCTGAAGAACCCTGGAGACACCTTGACTTGATCTCCCCCACCGCTTCACATCAGTGTATCTCGGAATTCACCTCAGACAGAACAAGGCAGTGTAACCTTCCCTCGCTTTCTCTGCTGCCACCTTCCATGGCTGAGCCAAAATTCTACCTCTGGAGCTCTGCAGTAGCTGGTTCTCTAGTCACCCTCCTCTCCTCAGGTACTTTCGGTTGGAACAATCCACTTCAAAGGGTGCATCTAACCCAGACCCTCCAGTGCCCTCTGTCATTTTAGTGACAGTGACATTATCCTACAAGGACTGCAGGAACAGCTAGGTACGACGTCCATCACACACTTTCCAACTGCTTCCCCTCGCTGTTCCTCCAGAAATGATCCCCTCGCCTGCACACACAAACCTCTTGTCCCCTGTTCTTAGTCTTACCCGGAGTAAACACTCCGACCTGCCTACCCCCAGCAGAGACTCCTAGTACTGTTTTCTCACTGCGTTTCGTGGAGCAACATCTGGTAGGTAGCGGGTACCTAATGCATTCATGTTGAGTGAGTGAATGACGGAATGAAGGAGTGTCCCTAGAAGGACCATTCACTGCATCATCTCAAGATGCCTCCCTGGTCACTGCTCAAGACCCCAAACCTTACCAACTCCTCATTTTCCCTAAATTAAACTTAATGGTGATCTAATTGTTTGTTGTTGTTCTAAGGGGTGTGTCTTTGCCATCCTGGTCTGTGATTACTCAACTTGCAACCTCCAGTGTGAGAAAGAAAATTAGAAATTACACAGTCCCATTTGGGGAGCTTGTTGGATTGTATCTCAAGGGCAAGTGTGGCTGATTGTATAAGCCAATAATAAAATTGGTCTGCAGTCCCATTGCACCCTGTGGCACAAGAAGAGTGATGGCTAAAATTGTCACATAACTCTGTGCCAGCCATGGAGCAATACTCTACAGGCGTTGCCTCACTGGCTCCACGCGGCTACAGCATAAGGTAGGAATTATTGTCTCTATTTTATAGATGGGAGAGACTGACACACGTGGCCAGGGACACCCAACTGGGACCTCGTCCAGGAGAACCTGACACCAAATTCACTTTCTTGTATTTATCTTGCTCTCTGCTGAGCAGGGTGGCCAAGGGTGACACAGGGATGGGGGATAGAGCTGCAAGAGTCTGGGATGGAGAACCAAACCCTGGCATGCTGGGTCCCTTATTTGATTGACAGCCTAACTTTCCTGTAAGTAGGCAAATACTATCTCCCTGCTGCTTTCGTTTCATTTTTCTCTCCTCTTTTCTGCTGTTAGTGTGTTCTTTTCTTTCAAAAAAAAAAAAAGTTTCCTAAGTATTTGGTCTTCAAAGCACACCCATGTCTCACTTTCTAACTTTGGAAGCCAACCCTGGGTGTTCTTTTGCAAGGTAACAAATTCTCCACCCACCAAAGACCATTTAGAATTGTGATGCAGGGCTGTGGGGGGAGGTGTAGGGGGAGTAGCCACCTGCTTCTCTCCCTGAGAGCTTTGACCCTGGCTACAAGTGTTGTCTTTTCCCTGTGCCAGGCCTGCCACACAGTATTGGACCTGGGCACATGCCCCCCCATCCCCAAAACACACACACACACAAACACACCTTCCATGTCTTAAGAAAGTGAACTGTGTTCCCTCCTATACACTGCGCTTTGTACATATGGAGACTCTTCATGTACAACTTACTCAGGATAAGATTCTACTCCATGCCACAAATGTTTCCTTTGGAAGAAATTAAGGGTACAGTGAGCAACTTAATTGCAGTGTATTTGTGTGAGTGGGGAAACCTGAAAATAATCTAAACATAACATTGATTAAATAATACTATTTCAAAATCATTTGTGTCATGTGTGTATAGTCGCTTGCATAGCCCTGTGAGGTGCTTCTGTTTACCATGTCCCGAGGGAGAAAACGAGGTTTGTTCACTTGCTCACGTTTTGACAGACGAGTGTGGGATTCAAACCCCAGCTATCTCAGCAGTCTGTCTTCCTCCACCTGCCTCTTAGCCACTCCACATATAAACTAGGGCTGTGACATGAACATAGAAAAATCCAACTGACATAAGCAATACTACAGAGAAGTATTAGTGGTAAGGAAAAAACAGTAATGAAATAGCACATTGTGTATGGTTTCCTTTTTTAAGGATGTGAATTCTTGAACTAGAAAAAAAGGTATTGGGGTGTCGGGGAGTCCCACCAATTTTCTGGCAGAAACTCCCTGGCGAGCTACAGAAATAAGTCAAGTTTTTCTCATCTTTCTTCTTGTCTGACCATAGGTATGGGAGCCAGGCTACCACACAGGTACATCCCAGTCTTAGGAAAGAGGACCCTGCTGCCTTGCACTAAAGGACAGAAGCTGAGCCCAAGGTATCCTTCTGCCCACCTGACAACCACTTTCCCTCAAGGCTCCACCCACCTGCAGAAATTTCCTTTGATGATCAGTGCTGTCAACCTGACAGAGTCACTTCTGTCAGAATCCTTCATGTGGGCCCGGAGGGATTGATTAAGCTAGGTTAATCGATTAGAAAAGACCCACCTTTACTCACCTTAAATGTGGACCATGATGGAGGAGGCTAGAGAAGCAGGATTCATATCTCTCTGCTTCCTGATGCTGATGCTCTGACCAACTGTCTCGAGCTTCTACAGCCGTGCCCCCCTCAACAATGATGGACTGTACCCTCAAACCGTGAACCCAAATAAATCTCTCCTTCCTTAAATTACATCGCCAGATGTGTTGTCACAGCAACAAGCCCCAAAACCCGAAGCATTCCCTGATCAATGTTTCAACCCCAAGTGTACTGTTCCATCCTCGCTGGCACCAAGGTGCTAATCACTCTGCTGGTGGTAGAGGTCTATGGGCAAGGAGGTATCAGGGACAATCTAACATCAGCCTTCATGGGTGACATCCTGTTATTTAATTCCTAATGCATGGGACTGATCGGTAAATGGAGAAAAGGGAGGGAGAAGTCAGAAAGGTCAGCAGGCTGCTTTCTTCTGCCATGGGTCCTCAGAGCATGCTCTGTCTGAAGCCACACCATCGTCGCTGTCCTTCCCTGGTCACCTTAGCTGCTGTGAGCCTTCTTTTTCAGCACTGTCCTCTGCACTTGGCCCCAGGGCACAGCTGTCTACAGAGGCAGAGGTAGAGCATCAGCGTTTATGCTTGTGAATAAAGCCACACTCATCGAAACACCGCTGCATCCTTCTAGGGGAACCACGACTCCTCCCCATGCTCTTCCTTCTTTCTCCTCCAGCTACTGAGGCCTGGGTGAAAGCCAGCTTTACAGAAAGATTCTGGCTTTGTTTCAGAGTCAACGTCCAAAGTGCTTAGAACAGGTAGAGATTCCAGTTGTCTTTGTGGCTTTTTGTCCATTTGACCATGATTGTTCCCACATCTTACTGGCTTTTGTCCACACTTCTGGTCCTGCCGGTCTACAGCAACTTCAGATCCATCATTGGTTACAGAGCAAGCAGCTTTCTGTTGGTTCTTCCCTAGCCCCACATTTGGACAAGCAAGACCCAAGCTCCATTATCAAACTCTTGCTCCATGTTATATAGAGTGGGACTGCTTTCCCCATCAAACCTTAAATGATGTATCAGGGAAATGTGTCCCCTTTTTGGCAGGCTACTCACTTACAATGTTGAATTACTGAGTGTCGTCATTTTATAACAACTAACATTAAAGAGGAAGCCAGTCCCGAGTGAGCACAGTTCCTGAGGCTTTTGTACAAAACTGGCACTAATCGGAGGATCCAAACCATAGCAAGCAACATGTTCTTCCTTCTCAGGTGACTACAAGTTCAAAACCAGGCAGGGTCATATGTCATTCTGGGGCTCTAGAGAGGACCCATTCTTCTCCGCTAGTTTCTGCTGGCTGGCAACATTCCTTGGCTTGTGGCCACATGATTCTATGGTCACATTGCCCTCTCCCTTAACTGCCAAATCTCCTTCTGCTGTACTCCAAAAAAGACACTTGCTTTTGGATTGAAGGGTCAGTGGATAATCCAAGTTGATTTCTTATCTCAAGATCCTTAGAGCAGCTACATCTACAAAGACCCTTTTCCCAAATGCATTGCTGTCTGCCTTTCTGTGGACACTGGATTCCATTTGGGCAGACCACCGTTCAGCTACCCCATCCCCTTATCCAAGCTAATGGCCCTTCACTCAAACTCCCCTGCAACCCACAGCTAACAACTATGAGCTCTGTAAGCCTTAGAAAACTCACTAAGGCTCTTTCTTTACTTCACTTATGAAACTTACGTCTATACCTTAAGGCTTGAGAGGCCAGTGGGGCCAGGATAGTCACCCATGCTTGGTTTGTTGACTTATGCAATTATCTTTTCAATTAATAGAACTTTATCAAATGATTACTAAACAATAGACTTGACCAATTCTATTTATAAAATGTCACTCAGTGCACTTCCCAGCCAGTCTACCTCTGGATGCATCGTTTTGTTTTGTTTTGTTTCGTTTCGTTTCGTTTCGTTTCTCGCTTCGCTTTGCTTTGCTTTGCTTTGCTTTGCTTTGCTTTCCTTTTTGCTTTGTTGAGACAGGGTTTGTCTATATAGCCCTGGCTGTTCTGGAACTCACTTTGTAGACCAAGCTGTCCTCGAACTCAGAAATCCGCCTGCCTCTGCCTCCCGAGTGCTGGGATTAAAGGTGTGCGCCACCACCGCCCGGCTCTGGATGCCTCTTTTGAACAGGTTCTGAGTCATGAAGTGACAGGTGTCGCTTCTAGGAAGATTACTTTTTAGATGGATTTTATGTTTTCTAATCTTTTGAGATTTAGTTTTTATTTATCACATATAGATGTCTTGCCTGGGTATATGTCTGTGCACCACATGCATGCAGTACCCCTGGGAACCAGACGAGACCAATGGATCCCCTGGAACTGGAACTGCAGATAGTTGTTCGCTGCTATACAGGTGCTGGGAATTGAACCCAGGTCCTGTAAAAGAGCAGTCAGTGCTCTTAACCACTGAGCCATCTCTGCAGCCCCAATAAAAATGCAATTCTCTTGTCTTTACTTCTGCCATGAAATTCAAGTGGTGTAGCTACAAAACAGAAAAGCGCCCATAAGTCTGGAACCCTATGTGATGTTGTGAAACACGCCCTGGCTGGTTCTGAATGCAGAGTATAGTTAGAGGATGCAGGCACTGTAGGGGAAATGGGAAAGATACGGGGTGCTTTATCTGAGGTGGGGAAAGAAAAGTGACACAAAAGGGGGATTAATAACACTAAGAACATTTGGGAAAGTCATAGGGAAACGTTATTTTATAAGCTTACTTTAAAAATACATATATATTATGTATGCACTCAAATGTGAAATTCTCGAGAACATAAAAATTCAAATTAAAAAGTTTAAAAGCCACAATTATTATATGAAGCCCCAGGAATCTGGAAGCCATTGTCACAGTATAACATTGCCCTTTCTGACCAGCCATCTGGAATAAAGCAGCAGCTCTCTGTGTGTGACCTGCATGCAATGAGAATCTGCGAAGTTGCCCTTGTTAAATGGACTTCCTTTCCAATCGGCGAGGTGTCCCTCAACTGTTCCTCAGACGAGGACAAGTTGTAACCCTAACGATCTTGTGATGATGTCGCATACAGAATATTCACCAAATTTCTTCAGCATATGAGTTTTTATATGATTTATGTTCATTAGTGGTGATATCTATTACAACTTATTCTACAGATTTTTTTTAATGTTTTTACTCTTAAAATCTGTTAACAAACAGGCAATTTAGGTCTCTGCTTTTGTGAAGTAGTTTGTGCACACTACTCCCAAGTGGAAGGATTGAGAGGTGTTATCAGTCGCCCACATGGACCTGTGTGGTTGGGTGGCTTAGAACCTCTCCAAGTAGATAGGCAAGTAGCCCTCCTAGTGTATGTGGAATCCATTTCCAGACATCCAGCATTTCTATGTCCTCCATCTTAGTCTGGAGAGGACAACCAGAGGAAGGCAGACCTACTTGCTGCCTCTCCATTCTGTCACAAACATCCCTCTCCTCCTACCTTTTACCAGTGTCCTCCTGTGGCTGGACACCCACCAGGGACACAGTGACATGGGAATCCAGAAAGCCTCTGTAACCAGACACCTCACTCTTCCGATTACCCAGCTTTCCACGGGGCTTGTTTCCAGCATGATTCTAATTACTTTTAAAAGCTCATAATACGAGTCCATTGTTTTGCTCAATCCTACATTAATAATTTCTGTAATGAGACAGTGGTCACTAGAGATTAAGAAGGGGAGAGGGAGGATGGAAAGAGAGGTTAAATAAGAGGTACCAAGACACAGGTAGATAGATGGAATTTGTCCTACTGCTATACAGCACAGTAATGTAATTAACTGTCTAGAATTAATAACATCTCCCAAAATAACCAGAAGAGTTCAGAGGCTTCCAACACATGGAAATGATAAATGTTCAAGGAAGTGGAAATGCTAATTGCCGTGATCAGTGGATACACATACATACATATTTTTAATCCATGTATACATTTTAATTTTTAAATGTAAAAAAATGAAAGGATATTGAATAAAAGAACTGTGTAACAGAGAGCTTATGGCCACATAAAAATGATTAATTTCAATTTATATGCTTCTTTTTGATGCAAAATGACTCCATGGTCAATGAAAGAGTTTTAATCATACACCACACACACACACACACACACACACACACAATAAAGGTAAGGTTTGTTTTTAAGGAAGAAGTGGAGTATATTTACAAGGAGAAAAGAACAAGAGGCAACATCTTTGACTACCAACCACAGGGCTGTCTGTATTATTTAAAGATTCATTTATTTACCATGTATAGTGTTCTGCCCACATGTATGCCTACACATCACCAGAAGAGGGCACCAGGATCTCATTATGGATGGTTGTAAGCCACCATATAGGAATTGACCTCAGGGTCTCTAGAAGAACAGCCAGTACTTTTAACATCTAAGCCACCTCTCCAGCCCCGAACTTTCTGTATTTGTGAAGGGATGATAGAAAGGGTGTCTGCTGTGCTTCTACTGCGGTGACATTACACAATGACTAAAGGCAGCTCTGGAGGGACCGGTTTTATTTGGATTATGGTTCCAGAGGAACAAAGTCCATCATGGGGGAAGGTACAGCAGCAAGTGGCAGGCTGAGAGGCAGGAACAGGAGGCTGAGCAGTCGCATCTTTAACAGCAAGCAGAAAGAATCAGTGGGAAGTAGGGAGGGGCTGCTTGCTTTCAAGTGGGTCCCTAGTGACATATTTCCTCCATCAGGACCACACCTCGTAAAACTTCCCAAATGGTGCCAAACAGCTGAGGACCAAGTGCTCCAATGCCTGAGCCTATGGAGGGCACTGTCACCCAAACCGCCACCAAATGATAGCAGGTAGGCTCAGTGCTTACATTTGATTGGAAACTTGCCAAATGATACAGCTTTACCTGAAACTGTCAGCGTGCTGGAAATCGCATCATTTACAAGTATGTTGAAAATGGCTGATAAAACACGTTTTCCCCAAAACTGAGAAACTGAGAGGAAGGAAGGAAGGAAGGAAGGAAGGAAGGAAGGAAGGAAGGAAGGTGCAGCTGAGACGCCGGAAGGGCCACTCCCAGCTGCAGACTGCCTCTGAACACTACACAGGATGCTAAGCTGGAGGGAGAAAACCAAGTCCTTAAGACCTTGACCTGTATGTGAGCACTCAGGAAACCAGCACCTCTGGCTCCTCCTTCTCACTCTTTCTTTGTCCCCAACATGATCTAAAGCAATTTACCTCCCTTGTCAAGGATTTGTATCTCCTTGATATTGTTGCTGAACAAAGTACCGAGAAACACACAATTTGTTACACTCGGGATACTGCCAGCCACGAATTCCCTGGGCAGCTCTTGAACCCTGGGCTGCTCATATTTCATACCATGAGAAGTCACTCCATTTTTAAAATGTATTTTTAATCTAGAGAGGCCAGACAGAGCTAACTCTTGTAAATTCACTGTCTAATCTTCCAAAGGTTGAATAGTCCAGGCTGCCAAAGAAATTCTTTGAGTCTGTCCTTCTGTGTGTGTGTGGGGGGGGGGGGTTACTGAACAGACCTGGATGTACTGTGTCTTTGTTTATGGTGGAGAAGTCAAAGGTCACACACAGTAGAATGAGTGCTCACATCAAAGCTTGTATCTGTGGCTGTCTGGCTTGTATGCTGAGTGTCAGTTCCTTTAACTATAAACTGGGGGGCTCCCAAGAACAGGGTTTTGGTACAAAATAAAATATTAATATGAAAATGCTTGATTTTAAAAAAAAGTATAGAAGTAGCAGGTTCTTTGGTACTGGGAAAATGAAATGTTCTATATCTCTGACAGTCTTTCATAGCACCCAGTAATTTCCCCTGCTCCCACCTAAACATCATCACCACCAACCCAGGCCTCTGGTTTTTCCCTCTTTTCCTTTTGAAAAAAAAAAAAAAAGAACAACTCTTGGCCTTTTTTAAAAATAAATAATAGAAACAATAGAAATAGAAGCCATTTACTAAGAAGTAAAAGGCACTCCCAAAAATGGGATTGGGTTAGTGAGCTGGGAAGTCGCACACACTCAGAAGCCCTGGGCCGCTTCTCCTAAGGCTTCACAGGTCATTTGCACTGCACCCACCTTCTTCCACATTAGCACAGCTGCAGCGTTTTCTATGCTTTCTCTGATTGTAGCACATAGCCCAGATGTAGCAGACATTCCTTTTTAACATTTTGTTTGTTTGTTTGTTTGTTTGGGGGTTTTGGGGGGGTGTTTGTTTTGTTTTGTTTTTTGTTGTTGTTGTTTTTGGGTTTTTGAGACAGGGTTTTTCTGTATAGCCCTGACTATCCTGGAACTCACTCTGTAGACCAGGCTGGACTCGAACTCAGAAATCTGCCTGCCTCTGCCTCCCGAGTGCTGCTTTTTTAACGTTTTTTTATTTTTATGTGTATAAGTGTATTGCCTGCATTTATGTCTCTGTATCACATACATGCAGTACCCACAGAGACCAGAAGAGGGCGTTGGATGTCTTTGAACTGGAGTTAGAGAAGACTGTTAGCCACCAAGAAGGTACTGGGATTCAAACCCAAGTCCTCTGGAAGAGCAAGCAGCCAGCGCTCTTAAGCACTGAGCCATCATCTCTCCAGCCCAAACAAATTTCTTTTCTATATAAACCTTGGTGTCCCTCTCCCCGACCCTACTCTTCCTACCACAATTCCTCCCTGAGAACTGTGGTCCCAAGAATCTTTTGGGGTGGCAGTAGGTATCAGTAACCTGTAACTTCTCCCATGCTGACATCATCCATGCCTAAGGGAAGCCACAAAACTTTCTCTCTGCTATACCTCTAAGTTAGAGACAGGGCTTTGGGTGTCCTGTGGTAGAAGCAAGCTAGGATTTCATAAGGAGTTTAGTCTAAAATGGACTTTTGTGGGTCAATATCTCTTGTGTATAAGGCTGCACTATTTGGGCTGATGAGGGGATCTGTTGGGAAAGCATTTGCTCTTCAAGCATAATGACCTGAGTTTGAATCCCTAGCACCCATGCAACAAAGCTGCTCGTGGCTATGCATATGCCTGTGACTTCAGTGCTCGGGTAACAATAGAGTGACGCAGAGAGGTCACTGGGACTTGCCGGTCACCAGCCCAGGTCCAGATTTAATAAGAGACCTTTTCTCAAGGAAATGAGATGGAGCATTATGAAGGAGAACACCTGACATCTTCTTCCAGCCTCCATACTGGCACACAAACACAGAAGCACACAAACACACAAACACACACTGAGAGGGGGAGAGAGAGAGAGAGAGAGAGAGAGAGAGAGAGAGAGAGAGAGAGAGAGAGAGAGAGAGAGAGAGAGAGAGAGAGAGAGAGAGAGAGAGAGAGAGAGAAGCCAGGGCTGGCAAGGTGGCTCAGCAGGTAAAGCCGTTTTCTACCAGGATCCATATGATAGAAGGAAAGAGCCAACCGATCCTCTGAACTCCTGACATGCACTATAGAACACACTCACCCACATGTGTGCATGAGCATACACACAAATAAGTGTAATCAGATTGTTCTTTTTTGAAAAAAAAAATCACTATTTGCATAGAGAGAGTGTTGGAGCCAGTCTTCATAAATGAAAATCAAGGGTATTTGATACCTCCCCAGTGCCCAGCCAACTGCTGAGAGAGGGTTTCATAGCCAAATTCTGCCAAATGTTTCCAAAAGCCAAATTAAATTTCAATTATTTTGTCCAAGTAACAATTTGATTTTGAAAATTTCCCTTAAAACTCTGAAAGCAATCCAGGGGTGGGGCTGGGTACTTGGGTTAGTACCCACTTCTCCATCTAAGTATCTGGCAAAGGCCCTACTCTGGCGATGTTCTGAGACAAGAGATCAGCACACTCTATCCTCTGAGGTTCACTGATGCTGCCAAGGCTTGGGAACACAGGGCTAAAACTCGTTTCTCATCACACATGGGCCTCGCTGGAGCCATCTTCCATAGTTTTGAAATGTCCAAATTATGAATATTAAAAGCAAAACAGATCTATGTCCAACCTCAAGATCTCTTGGTGGGCTCTCACACTGGCAAAGTTGGCAGATAGCTGTGCCCCCAGGGCAGGATCCCCTACACTGTTTGCAGGGTGATTGGAGAGGTGCTGTTTGGGGGACGGGAAGACCTGATCCCTCCATACGTGCACCAGTACCCAGGTAGACAGACTGCTCCACCCCCATTCTTCACGAACACTCTGAGCCCACTTGGGTATCCAACACCAACAGTGTTCCAGGAGTCTCTAGGCCCAAATTCAACACTTATTTCTTCTCCTTTCCCATGCCCAATCTGCCAGTTTTCATCCCTTGTATCTTATCACCTAAGACCAAAAGGCTTGGCTTTTACCCCTCTTCCTCTGCACTCAAACAACCATACCCTTACTTCTACTGAACCACTGGTCACATGGCTATGAGCAACTCATTCCCTGTACCTCCAGCTAGACTTTGAGCAGCCCAAGGGCAATAATTCTGTTCTACCTAACCTTTGAAGTGGAAAGTACTTGATAAACATTTGACAGATGGATGGATGGATGGATGGATGGATGGATGGATGGATGGATGGATGGATGAGTGGATGGATGGATGGGTTGATGGATGGATGTATAGATGGGTGGATAGGTGAGTAGGTGGATGGATGGATAGATGGATGGATGGATGGATGGATGGATGGATGGATGGATGGATGAATGGATGGATGGATAGGTGGGTGGTGGATAGGTGTGTGGATGAGTGGATGAATGTGTGAATGTATGGATGGGTGGATGTATGGATGTATGGATGGGTGGGTGGATGGATGGATGGATGGATGGGTGGATGGATGGATGGATGGATGGATGGATGGATGGATGGATGGATGGATGTGTAGGTGAATTTATGGGCAGATGAATGGATGGATAGGTGACTTATTTGTCACTGAAGGTAATAGAGAGTTAATACAATGGCTAATAGTGTAATTTCAGGCTGATAAGGGAAAACAATGAGGACCAAGAGACCTGTCCTCCTTCCTTCAATCACTTCACAAAAGTATGTACATGAAAGGCTGGCCTTGAGCTGGTAGATAATGTTCCACAAAAAAAATCTCCCAGGGAGGTTATCAGGGATTAGTTCAAAAGGAGTCCAGTGAGTTACTTTGCTGAGCAGATCCTTCACTGGGGGACTAGGACTCTTCATGAAGACTTGGCCTCTTATCTTACCACTAAGAGGCCTGCATTGTGTGCATGAAGCCCCAGGGACCATCAAACACAGCCTCTGTCTTTTACCATTCTTACCCACAAAAGGTGTGTTTACTTTCATAACACTTTCAGCTGGATTCGCCCATTTTCCTTTCCTTGTGTCTGTCTTTTATAAGCTCTGTTTTGACAAACGTCACATAAAGGAATGCCTCGCTAAACATCTGGACCCAAGCGGACAGGACATTGCTGTGGAAGTAGATTGGACCCTTGGGGAATGACTCGACTGAGGAAAAAAATCAGATCAGGCAATGAAAAAAAAGAAATGTTGTAGAAGCCAGACCTGTCCCTGCAATGACTGGAAACAGACACTTAAAGCTGTCTGAGCAGTCATCCTGACTCCAAGATGCCAGGCACAAACCCAGAGTGCTTAATAGTGTTTAATAGCCTGGGTCCAGCCATCTCCAGGAACAGGTTCTGAATCATAGTCCAACACTCCTCTCATTTTGTGGTTCTTTGGCTTGTCAAAGCCTTGCCCTAAATATGTTAATTATTTAAAAACAAACTTTTTATCTTTTTGAAAAAGAATGTGTGGGGGGATGGTATGAACACATGAGTACAATTGGCTCCAGGGGCAAGAAGAGGGTGTCAGGTTCCCTGGCAATGGACTTATGGGTGGTTATAAGCCACCCAACATAGGTGCTGGGAACTAAACTCAGGCCCTATGCAACAACTGTATGTACTCTAAATCATTTCGCCAACTCTCCAGCCCCATGAACCTTGTGTCTCAAGTGGCCTTGTGTATCAGCAAAGGTAAGAAAGCAATTACCCAGGAAGCAGCTAACAGAACGGACTGCAAGCAATAAGAAGGCTTCCAAAGGTTGTGTCACCCTTTCAGAGAGGGTCTGCTGTTACGGTGTTGGGTTAAGTGGCTACCCACATAATGTCATCCCCATGAAGAGGAAAGTCGCAGTAACCCTCAGGTCTGCATAGTCTCCAGCGGAGTGCCATAGTGACTCAAATTCCATGAATGGAAATGTAATCTTTAGGTTAAATAGTGACTCATTAAGTATCCTATCTTAAAGTATGATATCCCTTTGAGAAAGAACTCTTTCTGTTTCTTTCTTTTTCTTTCTTTCTTTTTTTTTTTTTTTTTTTTTTTGAGAGAGAGGGTTTCTCTGTATAGCTCTGGCCATCCTAGAACTCACTTTGTAGACCAGGATGGCCTCGAACTCAGAAATCTGCCTGCGTCTGCCTCCCAAGTGCTGGGATTAAAGGCATGTGCCACCATTGCCCAGCACTCTTTCTGTTTCTAAGTCACAACAGCTCGATAGATTCCTATCCTCTCAAGACTCTCAAGTACAGTATAGCAGGACCTTGGGTCATGCCACACGCACAGTCTGTGTTGTAATTTGTTTGTCTGTGGTTTTTGGGGTAGTAAGAGGTGTGCTGGTTAGTCTTTTGTCAACTTGACAAAGGTCAGAGTTGTCTGGGAGAAAGAAAAACCTCAACTGAGAAAATGCCTTCATCAGATTGGCCGATAGGCAAGCCTGTGGGTGGTTTCCTTAATTGATTATTGGTGTGGGAGGGCCCAGTTCACTGTGGGCAGTGCCACCTTCAGGCAATTGGTCCTGGGATATTTAAGAAAGTGGCTGAGCAAGCCAGTAAGCAGCACCCCTTCATGGCCTCTTCTTCAGTTCTTGACGTCATGCTTGTACCCTGCTTGAGTTCCTACCTAGCTTCCCTCAATGATGGACTGTGATGGGGATGTGCATACCAAACACACTTTCTTCCAAAAGTTGTTTATGGTCAGGGTGTTTTTCACAGCAACATAAAGTCAACTAGGAAAGGGGTACAGGAGTAGTAGAGTAAGAAGGATACATGGGTGAAAGGAAAGAATACAGGAAGATTGTTGGCTTAAAGCTGTCTGGGCAGCCCTTTTAGTTCCAAGAAAGCTATTACACTCAACAGACTGCTTTTGATAAAACACACACAAACACATACACATATATACATGCATGCACACACACATGCACATATACACACACATGCACACATGCATGCACACCCATATGCACACATACATACATACACATGCACACACATATATCACATACATACATATTATATACATGCACACACATATGCACGTGTGCACACACACACACACGCCTGAGCAATCTACCTATAAGGATGCTTCTGTGTTCTAGTGTGTTAGTATAGTCTCACTGAACTTTAAGCTCACAAGCTCACACAGGAGCAGTGGAAGCTATAAACCGAGGGAGGAGACCGACCTGACCCTGAGTAAAACCTACAAACACAGGGAGTTCCTCAATCCCCAGTGCTCAGTGAAGCTGCAGACAAGAGACCAGTGCTGAGCCAGAGTAGTATCTGACCCTCAGATGAAGACCAGTGGCATACCTCTTGCCCTAAATATCAACGCCACAGAAAAAACTAACTCTCAACCCCGCTACAGCTTAGCCTTCTCCTGAACATTGTAAATGCCTCCACTCAAAGAAGAAAAGATACTTGAACTTAAAAATAAAAATAAAAAATATGAAGGAAAGGAAAGGAAAGGAAAGGAAGGGGAGGGGAGGGGAGGGGAGGGGAGGGGAGGGGAGGGGAGGGGAGGGGAGGGGAGGGGAGGGGAGGGGAGGGGAGGGGAGGGGAGGGAAGGGGAGGGGAGGGAAGGGGAGGAAAGGGAAGGAAAGGAAAGGAAAGGAAAGGAAAGGAAAGGAAAGGAAAGGAAAGGAAAGGAAAGGAAAGGAAAGGAAAGGAAAGAAATGATGAAAGGAGACTCAACTGACAACTAGGTTCAGATGTACAAGTCTTACCATAGAAACAAAAGAAAGAAAGAAAGAAAGAAAGAAAGAAAGAAAGAAAGAAAGAAAGAAAGAAAGGAGAAAAGCACCAGGGCAGCTGGGGCGCAGGGTCTGCTGACACTCACCAGCTACCCACAACACCCGCCACAGGATCTTAAGACTTCTGGTGAGTGGAGCACAGCTTCTGCTCCAATCCAATTGCGCGGGACCTGAGACTGCATTAGTTAGGGAAGCAGAAACCTGCCTGAGTAGGGCCACAGGCCTCATCCGGCCGGATCAGCGCCGGGGTAGCGGGAGCGCAGGGTTGCCTGACACCCGCCAGCTACCCACGACCCCGGCCGCAGGATTTTGGGACTGCTGGGGAGTGGAACACAGCTTCTGCTCCAGTCCAATCACGCGGGACCTGAGACTGCTCTGGTTGGGGAGAGAGGAATCCGGCCTACATAGGGCCACAACCCTCTTCCAGTCAGAAAAGCACCAGGGCAGCTGGGGCGCAGGGTCGGCTGACACTCGCCAGCTACCCACAACACCCGCCACAGGATCTTAAGACTTCTGGTGAGTGGAGCACAGCTTCTGCTCCAATCCAATTGCGCGGGACCTGAGACTGCATTAGTTAGGGAAGCAGAAACCGGCCTGAGTAGGGCCACAGGCCTCATCCAGCCGGATCAGCGCCGGGGTAGCGGGAGCGCAGGGTTGCCTGACACCCGCCAGCTACCCACGACCCCGGCCGCAGGATTTTGGGACTGCTGGGGAGTGGAACACAGCTTCTGCTCCAGTCCAATCACGCGGGACCTGAGACTGCTCTGGTTGGGGAGAGAGGAATCCAGCCTACATAGGGCCACAACCCTCTTCCGGTCAGAAAAGCACCAAATCTAAAGAAAGAGATGCCCATGAACATACAAGAAGCCTACAGAACTCCAAATAGACTGGACCAGAAAAGAAATACCTCCCGACACATTATAATCAGAACAACAAATGCTCTAAATAAAGATAGAATACTAAAAGCAGTAAGAGAAAAAGGCCAAGTAACATATAAAGGCAAGCCTATCAGAATTACACCAGATTTTTCACCAGAGACTATGAAAGCCAGAAGATCCTGGACAGATGTTATACAGACACTAAAAGAACACAAATTCCAGCCCAGGTTACTATACCCAGCCAAACTCTCAATTAACATAGATGGAGAAACCAAAGTATTCCACGACAAAACCAAATTCACACATTATCTCTCCACGAATCCAGCCCTTCAAAGGATAATAACAGAAAAAAACCAATACAAGGACAGGAACCACGCCCTAGAAACAACAAGAAGGTAATCCCTCAACAAACCTAAAAGAAGACAGCCACAAGAACAAAATGCCAACTTTAACAACAATAATAACAGGAAACAACAATTACTTTTCCTTAATATCTCTTAATATCAATGGACTCAACTCCCCGATAAAAAGACATAGACTAACAAACTGGCTACACAAACAAGACCCAACATTTTGCTGCTTACAGGAAACTCATCTCAGAGAAAAGGATAGACACTACCTCAGAATGAAAGGCTGGAAAACAATTTTCCAAGCAAATGGCATGAAGAAACAAGCTGGAGTAGCCATTCTAATATCTGATAAGATTGACTTCCAACCCAAAGTCATTAAAAAAGACAGGGAGGGACACTTCATACTCATCAAAGGTAAAATCCTCCAAGAGGAACTATCAATCCTGAATATCTATGCTCCAAATACAAAGGCAGCCACATTCATTAAAGAAACTTTAGTAAATCTCAAAGCACACATTGCACCTCATACAATAATAGTGGGAGACTTCAACACACCACTTTCACCAATGGACAGATCATGGAAACAGAAACTAAACAGGGACACAGTGAAACTAACAGAAATTATGAATCAAATGGATCTGGCAGATATCTACAGAACATTCTATCCTAAAACAAAAGGATATACCTTCTTCTCAGCACCTCATGGTACCTTCTCCAAAATTGACCACATAATTGGTCACAAAACAGGCCTCAACAGATACAAAAATATTGAAATTGTCCCATGCATCCTATCAGATCACCATGGACTAAGGCTGATCTTCAATAACAAAATAAATAATAGAAAGCCAACCTTCACGTGGAAACTGAACAACACTCTTCTCAATGATACCTTGGTCAAGGAAGGAATAAAGAAAGAAATTAAGGACTTTTTAGAGTTCAATGAAAATGAAGCCACAACATACCCAAACTTATGGGACGCAATGAAAGCATTTCTAAGAGGAAACACTCATAGCTCTGAGTGCCTCCAAAAGGAAACTAGAGAGAGCACACATTAGCAGCTTGACAACACACCTAAAAGCACTAGAAAAAAAGGAAGCAAATTCACCCAAGAGGAGTAGACGGCAGGAAATAATCAAACTCAGGGGTGAAATCAACCAAGTGGAAACAAGAAAAACTATTCAAAGAATCAACCAATCAAGGAGCTGGTTCTTTGAGAAAATCAACAAGATAGATAAACCCTTAGCCAGACTCACTAGCGTGCACAGGGAAAGCATCCTAATTAACAAAATCAGAAATGAAAAAGGAGACATAACAACAGATCCTGAAGACATCCAAAACACCATCAGATCCTTCTACCAAAGGCTATACTCAACAAAACTGGAGAACCTGGATGAAATGGAGAAGTTCCTAGACAGATACCAGGTACCAAAGTTGAATCAAGATCAGGTTAATGATCTAAACAGCCCTATATCCCCCAAAGAAATAGAAGCAGTCATTAATAGTCTCCCAACTAAAAAAAGCCCAGGACCAGATGGGTTTAGTGCAGAGTTCTATCAGACCTTCAAAGAAGATCTAATCCCAGTTCTTCACAAACTATTCCACAAAATAGAAACAGAAGGTACTCTACCCAACTCATTCTATGAAGCCACAATTACTCTGATACCTAAACCACAAAAAGACCCAACAAAGATAGAAAACTTCAGACCAATATCCCTTATGAATATTGATGCAAAAATCCTCAATAAAGTTCTTGCTAACCGAATCCAAGAACACATCAAAACAATCATCCTTCCTGACCAAGTAGGTTTCATCCCAGGGATGCAGGGATGGTTCAATATACGGAAATCCATCAACGTAATCCAGTATATAAACAAACTCAAAGACAAAAACCACATGGTCATCTCGTTAGATGCGGAAAAAGCATTTGACAAGATCCAACACCCATTCATGATAAAAGTCTTGGAAAGATCAGGAATTCAAGGCCCATACCTAAACATGATAAAAGCAATATACAGCAAACCAGTAGCCAACATCAAAGTAAATGGTGAGAAGCTTGAAGCAATCCCTCTAAAATCAGGGACTAGACAAGGCTGTCCATTTTCTCCATACCTATTCAACATTGTACTTGAAGTCCTAGCCAGAGCAATTCGACAACAAAAGGAGATCAAAGGGATACAAATTGGAAAAGATGAAGTCAAAATATCACTTTTTGCAGATGATATGATAGTATATATAAGTGACCCTAAAAATTCCACCAGAGAACACCTAAGCCTGATTGATAAACAGCTTCGGTGAAGTAGCTGGATATAAAATTAACTCAAACAAATCAATGGCCTTTCTCTACACAAAGAATAAACAGGCTGAGAAAGAAATTAGGAAAACAACACCCTTCTCAATAGTCACAAATAATATAAAATATCTTGGCGTGACTCTAACTAAGGAAGTGAAAGATCTGTATAATAAAAACTTCAAGTCTCTGAAGAAAGAAATTATAGAAGATCTCAGAAGATGGAAAGATCTCCCATGCTCATGGATTGGCAGGATCAACATTGTAAAAATGGCTATCTTGCCAAAAGCAATCTACAGATTCAATGCAATTCCCATCAAAATTCCAAATCAATTCTTTAACGAATTAGAAAGTGCAATCTGCAAATTCATCTGGAATAACAAAAAACCTAGGATAGCAAAAACTCTTCTCAAGGATAAAAGAACCTCTGGTGGAATCACCATGCCGGACCTAAAGGTCTACTACAGAGCAATTGTGATAAAAACTGCATGGTACTGGTATAGTGACAGACAAATAGACCAATGGAATAGAATTGAAGACCCAGAAATGAACCCACACACCTACGGTCACTTGATCTTCGACAAGGGAGCTAAAAACATCCAGTGGAAGAAAGACAGCATTTTCAACAAATGGTGCTGGCACAACTGGTTGTTAACATGTAGAAGAATGCGAATCGATCCATTCCTATCTCCTTGTACTAAGGTCAAGTCTAAGTGGATCAAGGATCTTCACATAAAACCAGAGACACTGAAACTTATAGAGGAGAAAGTGGGGAAAAGCCTTGAAGATATGGGCACAGGGGAAAAATTCCTGAATAGAACAGTAATGGCTTGTGCTGTAAGATCGAGAATTGACAAGTGGGACCTCATGAAACTACAAAGCTTCTGCAAGGCTAAAGACACCATCAATAAGACAAAAAAAACACCAACAGATTGGGAAAGGATCTTCACCTATCCTAAATCAGATAAGGGACTAATATCCAATATATATAAAGAACTCAAGAAGGTGGACTCCAGAAAGTCAAATAACCCCATTAAAAAATGGGGCTCAGAACTGAACAAAGAATTCTCACCTGAGGAATACCGAATGGCAGAGAAACACCTGAAAAAATGTTCAACATCCTTAATCATCAGGGAAATGCAAATCAAAACAACCCTGAGATTCCACCTCACACCAGTCAGAATGGCTAAGATCAAAAATTCAGGTGACAGCAGATGCTGGCAAGGATGTGGAGAAAGAGGAACACTCCTCCATTGTTGGTGGGATTGCAAGCTTGTACAACCACTCTGGAAATCAGTCTGGCGGTTCCTCAGAAAATTGGACATAGTACTACCGGAGGATCCAGCAATACCTCTCCTGGGCATATATCCAGAAGATGTCCCAACCGGTAAAAAGGACACATGCTCCACTATGTTCATAGCAGCCCTATTTATAATAGCCAGAAGCTGGAAAGAACCCAGATGTCCCTCAACAGAGGAATGGATACAGAAATTATGGTACATTTACACAATGGAGTACTACTCAGCTATTAAAAAGAATGAATTTATGAAAATCCTAGCCAAATGGATGGACCTGGAGGGCATCATCTTGAGTGAAGTAACACAATCACAAAAGAACTCACACAATATGTATTCACTGATAAGTGGATATTAGCCCAAAACTTAGGATACCCAAGATATAAGATACAATTTGCTAAACGCATGAAACTCAAGAAGAATGAAGACCAAAGTGTGGACACTGTGCCCCTTCTTAGAATTGGGAACAAAACACCCAGGGAAGGAGTTACAGAGACAAAGTTCGTAGCTGTGATGAAAGGATGGACCATTTAGAGACTGCCGTATCCAGGGATCCACCCCATAATCAGCTTCTAAACGCTGACACCATTGCATACACTAGCAAGATTTTGCTGAAAGGACCCAAATATAGCTGTCTCTTGTGAGATGATGCCGGGGCCTAGCAAACACAGGAGTGGATGTTCACAGTCAGCTATTGGATGTATCACAGGGCTCCCAATGGAGAAGCTAGAGAAAGTAACCAAGGAGCTAAAGGGATCTGCAACCCTATGTTGGAACAACATGATATACTAACCAGAACCCCGGAGCTCTTGTCTCTAGCGGCATATGTATGGAAAGATGGCCTAGTCGGCCATCAATGGAAAGAGAGGCCCATTGGACTTGCAAACTTTATATGCCCCAATATAGGGGAATGCCAGGGCCAAAAGAATGGGAATGGGTGGGTAGGGAAGTGGGGGGCGCTATGGGGGACTTTTGGGATAGCATTGGAAATGAAATTGAGGAAAATATGTAATAAAAATATTAAAAATTAAAAAAAAAGAACTTCTAGTCTTGATTACAACTACTATGGCTTGGTATGGCAGCACAGAAGTCATCGTGGAGAATTATTAACCCATTGGTCATAGCTTTTGCTTCTGTGCAATTTGTATTACATACATGGTCTTGTGTATCAATAAAACTTTACTGAGAGGCAAAAAAAAAAAAAAAGAAAGAAAGAAAGAAAGAAAGAAAGAAAGAAAGAAAGAAAGAAAATCCAAGATAACATGTCCTCCCCCAAAATTATCAAACCCAGAGAAATGGCTCTTAATGAGAGCAAATTGGAAGAACTTCCAGATAAAGACTTTAAAAACCATAATTATAATTATGTTCAAACAATGTAAAGATGTGAGCTCACAGCAAGAGCTGGATGAAATGGGGACATCAGTCCAAACATGAAGAGAGAACCGCTGAGGGAAACCTGACCTGAAATGCACTGGAAGAGATGCTGTGCTCCACAAACAAAACCACGGGCTCAGTGGTAAGCTGTGCCGGAAAATGGACAGTGTGGGAAAAGAGTAACGTGGCTGGAACACAAGTTAGAGCAATTAGTAAAAAGTGTATGACATCAGAGCTCTGAGACACCGTGAAAAGATCAGATCTTCAAGTTATGGGCATAGAAGAAGAAGACTGCCAGGGGCATAGAATATATTTTCAATAAATCCTGGAAGAAAATTTCTCAAACCTAATGAAAGAGAGATATTATCCGGATACAAGAAGCATGCAGAATACCAAAATCAGAGGACCAGGAGAGAAAATTCTCCACAACAAATTATAGTTAAAACACCTAAAATGCAAGCTAAAGAACGAAAATTGAAGACTGCAATAGAGAATGGTCTCATCACCTCTAAAGGCAATCCACTAGAGTAACTAACACCTGATTGGTTGGGGGGTGTTTGTTTGTTTGTTTGTTTGTTTAGACAGAAACTTCTAAAACCATATGGGTCTCGAAAGATATATTCCAAGCCCTGAAAGGCCACAACTGTCTAGCCAGACTATTATAGCCAGCACAACTATCTGTTAAAATAGAAAGAGAAATAAAAATGTTCCATGATAAAAACAGACTAAGAGAATTCATGGCCAGTAAGGCAGATCCACGGACAGTAGTAGAAGCATAGTTTCATCAGGAGACGAGGATAAACAGAACGAAGCTGTCACAGAGATAAATAAACAACACTGGGATAACTAATGCCACAAAATCAATAACGTGACATGAATCAATATTCATCTTTCAGTAATAACTCTGAATACTAATGGTCTCCTCAAGGATGAGGGAGGGTTGAGTGGAAAGGGGTTGGAGGAAGAGCTAGGAGAAAGGGTTGTTAACACTAAAGATATTTGCAAAAGTCTATATGGAACTTACTCGTTTATATGGGGATACGCTACACAGAGGATAATGTTCCTCTTAAAACCCACAGGTTAACGAATAAAAAACTCAGTGCTAGGTGTGGGATAGATACACCCCACTCAAATGTTAGTAAGGATGTCCTGGAGGCTCCAGAGGCAATACAGGATATTGCTATTGCTTTTTGTTGCTCAAAAGAACTCAATTGTAAGATTCAATTACTGATGATACCACACACTTTATCACAGAACATGGAGAAATCAATCTTAATCTAAAATAGTTAACTTTCATTGTACTAACGGTTGGGGGGGGGTGGAAAGGCAGTCATGAACAATTTGACCTACCAGGTGTAACACAATATGCCATAGGCGCAGTAGTAGCATGAATGTTAAGTAGGTAGTAACCAACTGCTTTCTGATTGGACGTAAGGCCCACCTACCACAGAAGGAAATGCATACCTAGGACTGTAAATCTGGCCAAGAACCCATTGTTTGGGGAGCTCATAGGCTACATGGAAGGACCAACTGCTATTATTTTGCTAAACAGACCTTGTATCAAACTGCCCTCTAAATTTCTATATCTATACTCATACATGAAGGCAGGTCTCGGACCTCATGAAAGAAGTATCTCTTTGCCGTGCACAGCAGAAACTCAATACAGAGAATAAGTGTCTGTGAAATGATCTGCTGTAAGTTGGACATCTATATCACAACACCCCCAAAGTTCAGAGACCATTACAGGAGACGGTGATAGAAAGATTGTAAGAGCCAGAGGCTGGCAAGAACCAGAGTGAAATGGTGTCTTCAGGATACCACAAGATTGATGGGCTCATAGCAGCTGTGGTTGCCTGCACAAGACCCATACAAGATCAAGCCAGTAAAAACTCCATCCCGCACAGGCCTCTTCCGGCCAGACCAGCACCGGGGTAGCTAGGGCGCAGGGTCGGCTGACACTCGCCAGCTACCCACAACACCCGCCACAGGATCTTAAGACTTCTGGTGAGTGGAACACAGCTTCTGCTCCAATCCAATTGCGCGGGGGACCTGAGACTGCATTAGTTAGGGAAGCAGAAAACCGGCCTGAGTAGGACCACAGGCCTCTTCCGGCCGGACCAGCACCAGGTTAGCTAGAGCCCGCCACAGGATTTTGAGACTGCTGGTGAGTGGAACACAGCTTCTGCTCCAATCTTTAAACAGTGACAACGACAACAACTAACCCCAGAGATTACCAGATGGCGAAAGGTAAACTTAATAATCTTACTAACAGAAACCAAGACCACTCACCATCATCAGAACCCAGCACTCCCACTTCGCCCAGTCCAGGACACCCCAACACACCGGAAAAGCTAGACAGGGATATAAAAGCATATCTCCTGATGATGGTAGAGGACTTCAAGAAGGACTTTAATAACACACTTAAAGAAATACAAAGGAACACTGGTAAACAGGTAGAAGACAATAAAGAGGAAGCACAAAAATCCCTTAAAGAATTGCAGGAGAACACTGCTAAAGAGTTACAAATCCTTAAAGAAAAACAGGATAACCTAATCAAACAGGTAGAAGTCCTTAATGAAAAACAGGAAAACACATCCAAACAGATGATGGAAATGAACAAAACCATACTAGACCTAAAAAGGGAAGTAGACACAATAAAGAAAACCCAAAATGAGGCAACACTGGAGATAGAAACCCTAGGAAAGAAATCTGGAACCATAGATACGAGCATCAGCAAGAGAATACAAGAGATGGAAGAGAGAATCTCAGGTGCAGAAGATTCCATAGAGAACATCGGCACAACAATCAAGGAAAATGTAAAATGCAAAAAGATCCTAACTCAAAACATCCAAGAAATACAGGACACAATGAGAAGACCAAACCTACGGATAATAGGAGTGGATGAGAATGAAGATTTTCAACTCAAAGGACCAGCAAACATCTTCAACAAAATTATAGAAGAAAACTTCCCAAATCTAAAGAAAGAGATGCCCATGAACATACAAGAAGCCTACAGAACTCCAAATAGACTGGACCAGAAAAGAAATACCTCCCGACACATAATAATCAGAACAACAAATGCTCTAAATAAAGATAGAATACTAAAAGCAGTAAGAGAAAAAGGCCAAGTAACATATAAAGGCAAGCCTATCAGAATTACACCAGATTTTTCACCAGAGACTATGAAAGCCAGAAGATCCTGGACGGATGTTATACAGACACTAAAAGAACACAAATTCCAGCCCAGGCTACTATTCCCAGCCAAACTCTCAATTAACATAGATGGAGAAACCAAAGTATTCCACGACAAAACCAAATTCACACATTATCTCTCCTTCAAAGGATAATAACAGAAAAAAACCAATACAAGGTCAGGAACCACGCCCTAGAAACAACAAGAAGGTAATCCCTCAACAAACCTAAAAGAAGACAACCACAAGAACAGAATGCCAACTTTAACAACAAAAATAACAGGAAACAACAATTACTTTTCCTTAATATCTCTTAATATCAATGGACTCAACTCCCCGATAAAAAAACATAGACTAACAAACTGGCTACACAAACAAGACCCAACATTTTTCTGCTTACAGGAAACTCATCTCAGAGAAAAAGATAGACACTACCTCAGAATGAAAGGCTGGAAAACAATTTTCCAAGCAAATGGTATGAAGAAACAAGCTGGAGTAGCCATTCTAATATCTGATAAGATTGACTTCCAACCCAAAGTCATTAAAAAAGACAGGGAGGGACACTTCATACTCATCAAAGGTAAAATCCTCCAAAGAGGAACTATCAATCCTGAATATCTATGCTCCAAATACAAAGGCAGCCACATTCATTAAAGAAACTTTAGTAAATCTCAAAGCACACATTGCACCTCATACAATAATAGTGGGAGACTTCAACACACCACTTTCACCAATGGACAGATCATGGAAACAGAAACTAAACAGGGACACAGAGAAACTAACAGAAATTATGGATCTACAGAACATTCTATCCTAAAACAAAAGGATATACCTTCTTTTCAGCACCTCATGGTACCTTCTCCAAAATTGACCACATAATTGGTCACAAAACAGGCCTCAACAGATACAAAAATATTGAAATTGTCCCATGCATCCTATCAGATCACCATGGACTAAGGCTGATCTTCAATAACAAAATAAATAATAGAAAGCCAACCTTCACGTGGAAACTGAACAACACTCTTCTCAATGATACCTTGGTCAAGGAAGGAATAAAGAAAGAAATTAAGGACTTTTTAGAGTTCAATGAAAATGAAGCCACAACATACCCAAACTTATGGGACGCAATGAAAGCATTTCTAAGAGGAAAACTCATAGCTCTGAGTGCCTCCAAAAGGAAACTAGAGAGAGCACACATTAGCAGCTTGACAACATACCTAAAAGCACTAGAACAAAAGGAAGCAAATTCACCCAAGAGGAGTAGACGGCAGGAAATAATCAAACTCAGGGACGAAATCAACCAAGTGGAAACAAGAAGAACTATTCAAAGAATCAACCAATCAAGGAGCTGGTTCTTTGAGAAAATCAACAAGATAGATAAACCCTTAGCCAGACTCACTAGCGTGCACAGGGAAAGCATCCTAATTAACAAAATCAGAAATGAAAAAGGAGACATAACAACAGATCCTGAAGACATCCAAAACACCATCAGATCCTTCTACCAAAGGCTATACTCAACAAAACTGGAGAACCTGGATGAAATGGAGAAGTTCCTAGACAGATACCAGGTACCAAAGCTGAATCAAGATCAGGTTAATGATCTAAACAGCCCTATATCCCCCAAAGAAATAGAAGCAGTCATTAATAGTCTCCCAACTAAAAAAAGCCCAGGACCAGATGGGTTTAGTGCAGAGTTCTATCAGACCTTCAAAGAAGATCTAATCCCAGTTCTTCACAAACTATTCCACAAAATAGAAACAGAAGGTACTCTACCCAACTCATTCTATGAAGCCACAATTACTCTGATACCTAAACCACAAAAAGACCCAACAAAGATAGAAAACTTCAGACCAATATCCCTTATGAATATTGATGCAAAAATCCTCAATAAAGTTCTTGCTAACCGAATCCAAGAACACATCAAAACAATCATCCATCCTGACCAAGTAGGTTTCATCCCAGGGATGCAGGGATGGTTCAATATACGGAAATCCATCAACGTAATCCAGAATATAAACAAACTCAAAGACAAAAACCACATGGTCATCTCGTTAGATGCGGAAAAAGCATTTGACAAGATCCAACACCCATTCATGATAAAAGTCTTGGAAAGATCAGGAATTCAAGGCCCATACCTAAACATGATAAAAGCAATCTACAGCAAACCAGTAGCCAACATCAAAGTAAATGGTGAGAAGCTTGAAGCAATCCCTCTAAAATCAGGGACTAGACAAGGCTGTCCACTTTCTCCATACCTATTCAACATTGTACTTGAAGTCCTAGCCAGAGCAATTCGACAACAAAAGGAGATCAAAGGGATACAAATTGGAAAAGATGAAGTCAAAATATCACTCTTTGCAGATGATATGATAGTATATATAAGTGACCCTAAAAATTCCACCAGAGAACTCCTAAGCCTGATAAACAGCTTCGGTGAAGTAGCTGGATATAAAATTAACTCAAACAAATCAATGGCCTTTCTCTACACAAAGAATAAACAGGCTGAGAAAGAAATTAGGGAAACAACACCCTTCTCAATAGTCACAAATAATATTAAATATCTTGGCGTGACTCTAACTAAGGAAGTGAAAGATCTGTATAATAAAAACTTCAAGTCTCTGAAGAAAGAAATTATAGAAGATCTCAGAAGATGGAAAGATCTCCCATGCTCATGGATTGGCAGGATCAACATTGTAAAAATGGCTATCTTGCCAAAAGCAATCTACAGATTCAATGCAATCCCCATCAAAATTCCAAATCAATTCTTCAATGAATTAGAAAGTGCAATCTGCAAATTCATCTGGAATAACAAAAAACCTAGGATAGCAAAAACTCTTCTCAAGGATAAAAGAACCTCTGGTGGAATCACTATGCCGGACCTAAAGCTCTACTACAGAGCAATTGTGATTAAAAACTGCATGGTACTGGTATAGTGACAGACAAATAGACCAATGGAATAGAATTGAAGACCCAGAAATGAACCCACACACCTACGGTCACTTGATCTTCGACAAGGGAGCTAAAAACATCCAGTGGAAGAAAGACAGCATTTTCAACAAATGGTGCTGGCACAACTGGTGGTTAACATGTAGAAGAATGCGAATCGATACATTCCTATCTCCTTGTACTAAGGTCAAGTCTAAGTGGATCAAAGAACTTCACATAAAACCAGAGACACTGAAACTTATAGAGGAGAAAGTGGGGAAAAGCCTTGAAGATATGGGCACAGGGGAAAAATTCCTGAATAGAACAGTAATGGCTTGTGCTGTAAGATCGAGAATTGACAAGTGGGACCTCATGAAACTACAAAGCTTCTGCAAGGCTAAAGACACCATCAATAAGACAAAAAAAAACACCAACAGATTGGGAAAGGATCTTCACCTATCCTAAATCAGATAAGGGACTAATATCCAATATATATAAAGAACTCAAGAAGGTGGACTCCAGAAAGTCAAATAACCCCATTAAAAAATGGGGCTCAGAACTGAACAAAGAATTCTCACCTGAGGAATACCGAATGGCAGAGAAGCACCTGAAAAAATGTTCAACATCCTTAATCAACAGGGAAATGCAAATCAAAACAACCCTGAGATTCCACCTCACACCAGTCAGAATGGCTAAGATCAAAAATTCAGGTGACAGCAGATGCTGGCGAGGATGTGGAGAAAGAGGAACACTCCTCCATTGTTGGTGGGATTGCAAGCTTGTACAACCACTCTGGAAATCAGTCTGGCGGTTCCTCAGAAAATTGGACATAGTACTACCGGAGGATCCAGCAATACCTCTCCTGGGCATATATCCAGAAGATGTCCCAACCGGTAAAAAGGACACATGCTCCACTGTGTTCATAGCAGCCCTATTTATAATAGCCAGAAGCTGGAAAGAACCCAGATGTCCCTCAACAGAGGAATGGATACAGAAATTATGGTACATTTACACAATGGAGTACTACTCAGCTATTAAAAAGAATGAATTTATGAAATTCCTAGCCAAATGGATGGACCTGGAGGGCATCATCTTCAGTGAAGTAACACAATCACAAAAGAACTCACACAATATGTATTCACTGATAAGTGGATATTAGCCCAAAACTTAGGATACCCAAGATATAAGATACAATTTGCTAAACGCATGAAACTCAAGAAGAATGAAGACCAAAGTGTGGACACTGTGCCCCTTCTTAGAATTGGGAACAAAACACCCAGGGAAGGAGTTACAGAGACAAAGTTTGTAGCTGTGATGAAAGGATGGACCATTTAGAGACTGCCGTATCCAGGGATCCATCCCATAATCAGCTTCTAAACGCTGACACCATTGCATACACTAGCAAGATTTTGTTGAAAGGACCCAAATATAGCTGTCTCTTGTGAGACGATGCCGGGGCCTAGCAAACACAGGAGTGGATGTTCACAGTCAGCTATTGGATGTATCACAGGGCTCCCAATGAAGAAGCTAGAGAAAGTACCCAAGGAGCTAAAGGGATCTGCAACCCTATTGTTGGAACAACAGGATGTACTAACCAGAACCCCGGAGCTCTTGTCTCTAGCTGCATATGTATTGAAAGATGGCCTAGTCGGCCATCAATGGAAAGAGAGGCCCATTGGACTTGCAAACTTTTTATGCCCCAATATAGGGGAATGCCAGGGCCAAAAGAATGGGAATGGGTGGGTAGGGAAGTCGGGGGCGCTATGGGGGACTTTTGGGATAGCATTGGAAATGTAACTGAGGAAAATATGTAATAAAAATATTAAAAATTAAAAAAAAAACTCCATCCCAGAGAGGGAATAGGCTCATGACATCCTCACTCTTCTATCTGGGGAGCTAATGGTGGTTGATAGCTTCTGGGAAGAGAGAATCAGTTTTCTTTAATGGTGTGGCCCTTAGTGCATCAACTGTACCACAGGGGACAGACCCTACAAATGAGGATGTAAGCAGCATAGCCTTGGTCCCGAGGTCAACAGTCAATACTGAGATGTGTAACTGATCCAAGGGCCAAGATGGCGTGCTCAGTCTTAAGTGAGACACCTTTCTCAACCTCTCTTCCCCACCATCATCATGGTATAAAGAACATGCTGGGAGAGGAGGCAGAAAGAAGGATCCAGATGGTGGAAAGAATGCTGTGAAGTGTTAAACTTCTAGTGTTGACAGGGCTACTGCACTCAGGAATCCACATGAGCTGGGATTGCCATCATTCGACCTGCATCAGATCGAGACACCCAAAATTCCGGCATAGATGGAGGAGGTGCTCTCCAGGCCTCGCCTCTTGTTGAGGAGTTATTGGCAATTGATACCTGCTGGAAGAGGGAGAATCATTCCTGTAGTTTTTTTTTAATGTACTTCCACTAGTAAGTTTTTCATGCTCCAGTAGATGTCAATATCCATACATATATATGCAGCACTAATTAGACTTAGTGGGTTATAGTAAAAATATGACAGCTTGGGGGAGGACAATGTTGAAAGTGAAAACAATGGTAGGTGGATATGCTTATGTTTTATTGCATACATACATGAAATATTCAAGAATAAAAAAAAATAATATTTAAAAAGAAATGTCTGGGAATGAGGGAAGCATACCTCTAGGTGTGTCCATGTTGAGTTTCTAGAGATTAGTAGATCATAAGAACTCTGAATTGCCTAGCCAATGCATTGCTTCTCGAAAGCCACCATTACAAGGAGGTAGGTAAAGGGACAAGGTCGGGGAAGGGCATTACCAGAGGCCTTTCCTTGGGGATCACAGATCTTCCTGTGCCCTTCTGCTATCCTTCTCTTTGTTTCCCATCTATCAAGAAGAGAATAACAGGGCTAGCGCTGTGGTTCAGTAGGTAAAGGTACTTGTTACCAAGCCTGAGGTTATGAACTCTGTCCTTAGGACTCACTTGGTAGAAGAAGGGAACTAAGTCATTTAAATTACTCTCTGACTTACAACCTACACACACACACACACACACACACACACACACTTTTAAAATGCAATTTTAAAGTGAACAGTAGCCTCCACCACACAGACCTGCTGCTATTGGTGATGCACCACGAGGAACCAAGCCTATCTGTTCTGAATCCTCTGAAATTGTGAATTTTTCTGTCAGAAAAAGAATGTAGATCTTGATGGGAGGGGAGATGGGGAGAAACTGGGAAGAGTTCGGGGAAGGAAAGTCATAATTACAATGTTTTATATAAAAAAATATTTTCAGTAAAGCAAAAAATAAATAAATAAAAATGTTCCGCCAGACACTTAGTCCTGGAGACAAGAAAAACTACATGTTTAGAAACAACACAGACTTCAACAATAGCATCTCCCAACTCTGTGCTATGGATCTAGTGGAGCATAATTGGGCACTAAAGTGATCCTTCTCTGCCGGCATCCTGGTCAGAAGCAGTTCTGTAGTGCATCCCTATGCAAAGCAGAGAATCCTGCCCCCATCTCAGGAGCGCCTCTTCTGCATTGGAATCAATGTTCTCCCCCATTGCGCGTCCAGAGGACCTAGGCCATTTTGCTGTAACCCAATGCCATGCTTTTGAACAATTTCAAGACTGGGTTGGGTCAGAGGTACTGTAACCTCCAGCTAACTCTGAAATACCATGCGGATTTCTGTCAGTGACAGCAGGCTCGGGCCCTAGAATTCTACTGCCTTATGTTGCCCTGTGCAAGAGATTAACATTCCTCGCCAGCCTACTCAACAAGAAGGTCTTTCTCCTCTCTCCCTTTAAGGAGCTTGAGGAGGTAAGACTATACCACAACTGACAGATTACCATATCTCATGATAGGATGGGTCATTGGCAGACCTGTATCTGCTCCTGCCTACGGCACGGCCCAGGGCTCTTGGCCCTTCAGCTGATAGAACTTTGCCCAGGATAAACAAGTGCCCTGCCCATAAACAAAGCTACAAATGCTGTGTGCTGAAAGCCCTCAGGACACACATACCAGAATTTTTTAGAACTAGCAGGAAAGGGGTTAACTGCCTTGAGCACCCATTTGCTTCCTGAGAGAGCCTTTCCCTAGCATGACTGCCTCCCAGCAGCACCTGGGGTCATGCTGTCCTAATCCCTGCTGTCTGGAGGCCACATAATGCTTCTAGGGACATCTCTTCCTTGGAGCAGACGGGACACCAAAGGATTGCCTGGTAATGATTGGTGGCATCACTCTCCTCCAGCATTTGTTCTTCAAAGGTCCAGAGGAAGAGAGGACAAAAACCTAACTAGCTATTCATATGTCCTATGGAGCTGGAGGCGGGGCAGCACCTTTAAAACATGCCATCCTTATCCTACCAACCAGCTAACTGCAACGGGACTTCTGAAAGGCCTGGAGTAGAGCGCCCTGTCCCTCGCTGTCAGCTCTCCCATGCAGCTCCATTGTCTCCACAGGTGAGAGGCGTTGTGAACCAGGACTGCACGTCATTGCACGAGCTTTCTACATAGCCCAGCACTGTTCCTGCCACAACATGGTTGGCTGCAGACAACCACAAGGCAGCACTTTAAATTGAGAACTCAGAGCTTTGGGAGCTAGAAGAGCCCTTGAGAACCATCCTAACTCCATCCTGTTTACCAACAAAGAAAACAAACTCCAACGGATGTTCAAATAAATGACTCCTGAGACAGCCAAATTAAAAACAGAGTCTGCCTCCTCCCCTAAAGCCATAGTGTTCCCCACCCCAAGGAAAAAAAAGGCTTAAATCACAGCCAAGGAGATTTAGAATGGGGATGGAGAACTCGCTGGCAATAAAGATGATTAAATACTAGAACAGACAGCCATAGGGAATTTTGAAATCTTCCTCCCTGGAGACCTGTTAAAATAGGACAGTTAACCATCTGCCTGAGATGATTTAAGTACGGTCCTGCCTTGGGAGGTAGGAAAACAAGGAGCCAATTCACTCACCTGCCATGTTCTGGCTTCTATAATCACACCTGGGTGTAGATGCATATGCTATGGGGATCCCAGGTTAAATCTGGTTTCGTCCACACTAGGGCTCATCTGAGTCCAATCTGGGGAGAAGGCAGGAGGTCACAGAGCCCTCTGGCTGAGATGGGAAGGTACCTGCAATGGGAGACTCTGTGCTGGACCTTCTGGTAGAGGGAAAGGAATTGAATGTAAATGTCTATTTCTCACCGGCCAGGGACCTTTTGTAACACCTTGCTTCCCAACCCCCTAGCATGTGACAACAGACAGCAGCTATTGTAGGCAGATTAAAGGACTCTACTAAACATAGGCACACCATATCTTGCTTCAGTGTTCAATGACAAAGCTTAGCACGAAGTGGGAGTCAAAAAAAAAACAGCTTCCCCCGTCTATTTTTTAAATTCAGAATATCTCTGGCCAAGTGAAAATTTCAGAGAGACGGCTCATTCTCAGGACTTTAAAGCTGGACACTAGAGCAACCGGGGACAGACACTAGCATCCTAGACCGGGCAGAGGAAAACTCTGCCCCCTGGGGCAAGTAGGTCTCCATCCACCAGCAGGGGGAGCACCCACCAAGAGGACCATGCTTCCTCTCCTAGTTAGCACATAGAATAATGAGTTTCATAATGACATTTTCATTCACATACATCACTGTACCCTGCCCATATTCGCCTTCCGTCCTCTGTCTCTCCTCCAGTTCTTCCAACTGGAATCAGCATCCATTTGCTTTCACGTCCTCTGTAAATCTAAAATATCCCTCTCCCCCTTCCTACCCTTTCTCTTGGGCCCTTTCCTTCCCCCTCACAGTTCTCAAAATTTCTCCTCAGAGTCCATTGCACTTTCCTGTCATATGCATGTGTTCATATGTATATGTGTGCATTTAAATATGTATTTTAGCATATGACAAACATGATATTTGTCTGAGTCTGGCCTGTTTCCCTTAGCATGATCTCTAGCTTCAGCCACTAGGAAGATACCTCCATGCTCCTTTGCAAGTTCCTAAATCTCCTTTCCCATCAAGTTGGATGAAGTTGCCCACATTCTATACCTTGCACATTTTTATACGTGGAATTTAAAACTCCTGACTATGTGGCTCTCTACTTTTACCATCAAAGCTTCCTCCCCAGGCCCAGCACTCAGGGTGGAATCCAGGGTCTGGTCCATGCAAGGCAAGCACTCTACCACCGTGCTATGTCCTAGCAGCAGCCGTGGATTCTTTGAGGACAGGGACGGTCGTCAAACACTGCATGTCCAGAAACTGACTCATAGGAAGCACTTGGAAAATATTTGTTGATAAGTGGGTAGATGAATGGGTGAGTACAAGACTATGGACTTGAATAAAACTAGGAAACGCTATTTCCCAACTAATCAGAAACTGGCCCAGCAAAGCACACTGACCCCACTGTGCTTGAGTGTTTGGGGGTTTACCCTGAAGGGATGAAAAATTAGAGGAGCATTACAGTATGCATATGTACTATACGATACAGTGGACTATAATATACTATGTCAGCTTTCTCTGCTGTCCTCATCTTGTCCCCAGGCCTGGCCTTTCCACCTTTAAATGTTGACAGCAGCCCACAATTGTCGGCTCTTTGCAAGTTTTTCCTGTGGTTTTCATTGGCTCTCTGGCATCACACACAGGAAGTGTTCCTCCTCTTCCAGATACCAGGGAGACACAGAAGGAGTATACATAGCCTTTGATGTGAACCTTAACTTTGTCACTTATAGGCTATGTGGGTTTAGGCAGGTCGAGAAGTCTGTCCCTGCACCATCATCCATGCAACGAGAATACAGCTGGAAACAGGCTGAGCTCGACAGGCCCTGGGAGGCCCTGCTCACACATCCCTCAGGATCCTCTCAGTGGAGGACTGGGGACCCAACCACATCAGGTAGCAAGACTCCCTTAAAAGAGAGTGTGGGCACATTACCATACCAAACGAGTACTCCTGACCGGGGCCCGTGGAGTTTTCAGAAACGCTACGACCCACACCTGAAGCTTCAACCCAGCTTGATGAGGCTGGGGAAATGGCTCTGTTGGCAAGGTGCCTGCAGCAGCGGCATGAGCACCTTGAGTTAGATCCCTAAACACCCACACAGAAGCTGGGTTTGGGTCTGTAAGTTTAGCACCAGGACGCAGAAATGGGAGCATCCCCTGAGATCGCTGCCCAGCCAGTCTAGCCTGAGATTGCTGCATAGCCAGTCTAGCCAGTCTAGCCAGTCAGTAATCTTCCAGGTTCATCAGGAGGCCCTGTCTCAAAAATACAGTGGAGAGCAATCTAGGAAGAAACCTAATGTCAACCTCTGACCTTCATATACACATGTATCTTAATACACACGTATGTACATACATTACACTCACGAACACACGCACACACACACACACACACACAAAATAAAAAAAATAAAAATAGGAAGAAAAGAGAATCAGCTGATCAGGCCGGTAAACCTTCCTTATTCACCAAAAATGCACCCCAAAGAGATCTAAGTCCTTGTGGGTGTACTTTATAGAATGAGAGATACTCCCTTCCTGACTTGTATTATTTCCAACACAGGGGCTTTAGAAATTGTTCAATCCAGCTGAATTCTATAAATATTTCTGATATGAAAAGCCACATTCACATCGTCTACTTCAAAATCCAGGCCCGAGATGGCAGCATCACCTCAGGGATACAGACCAGAGAGAAACTGTGGCACAGCTATTTACACCGGGCCCCCGTGTTCTGAGCCACTTGTCCATAACTCAGAGGACGCGACAAGGTCGCTAATAAACACTACTGAACTGTGTCTCGGGTTCTGCATAAAAAATATTGCAGCCCCAGTGAACACCAAACAAGTGTAATGGATTGGTTTAATTCACGTCTGAACACCCACAAACACAGTCTCTTGACAACATTGCTGCTTCCAGCCAGCTTTTACACCTGTCATTCATTCTGAAACATCAACTGTCCTCGCTCCAACTCCAGTGACAGTGAGAGGCGATGGAAGCAAAAGCAGATGCTAATTTCATCCTCAAATATTTTTGTTAAGAGCAAAAGAGGCCATTCTTAACATGCTCACCTTAAAGCATGCAGATGAGCCTCCAGGCTGGCTCTGCCAGACTCCCTGGGTCACTCAGAAAGCAGTGGGTGGCAGGGAAATTACTGCTCAGGCAAGTGCGCGTCTTTGGCACTGAGGCTGACATACCATACTGTTGTGTGCACGTGTGTAAAATCTAAAAGGGAACTAATGTAAGCAGAGATGAAGGGTGTTTAGGATTGAAGAGTTTTCCCCAGGTTGCACCCAGAATCGTTTCTGTGGTTCAAGCTGGCAGTTCCTACCAAGGTCACCTGGGTCAGCCCTGCTTGGCTTGGTAGCTTGAGGAGTTTCAAGTGGGAGCATATGGTCACATCATTCGTTCCAAGTCACACATAGATACACATGAGGACATACACATACTACACCACACACATGCCACATATGCACACACCATATACCTTACATGTTAAACATTCATACAACCTACTCACTCCACATAATGTACATGGAACATATACACAACATGCATACCACACACATACACATTATATACCATATGCACTTAAAGATAACACATGCACACATCACACACAAATACTGGATGCAAAACACACACATATTACACAAGCACATATGTGTGTTATTTACCCCACACATTGCATGCATACCCCCCCACACACACACACATACAGAGTATACTACATTTTTGTCCCTATATGGAGAGATGGCACAGATGATCATCACATGTTCATAGGTGGGTTGAGCAGAAACAGCTCCTGCTGCGCTCTCACTCCTGTAAAACAGCTGTTCCTGCAGAAGCTGGGATTCTCCAAGCATCTTGAAAAAGACTGCGGAATCTGGAGAACTCTTTACAAAAACTTGGAAATCAAAAGTCTTCAGAAGAAGCTAGCGAGCTGTTTACTCCAAAACTAGCATCCACATACTTCTTTCTGTATACTGAAATCTACTAATCCACTATCAGAACCAGGCCGCCATCTCAGTCGTAAATGCCTCTGGACTCCCTAGACTATAATACTGGTCATAAGGAAGTCTTCTCTGGAGGAAATTAGACATCCCATTGTTGAGAGCATTTTCATGGTATTTCTGGCTAAGGAAACTCAGAGATGGTCGTGGGCAGATGAACAGCAGGCCTCTGTGTCCTTTTGTCACAGCTCACAAACAATATCTCGGGAGCAACTCTCATTGGGTATGCTCTGGGAAGGTCTAGGGCCACTGTTGTCCTTCCTCAGACTGGGCTGTATCTGGGGAGCTTAGATTCCCTCAAACACAAAGAAAAAAATATAAAATCCAGGAAGAGAGGATACAGCGGACCTTTGTCTTTTGACCTAATGTGGTTTTAGAGTCCCCATTCTGTTGCTGGCTCTCCAGCTTCCATTGCCTTCCCCTGGTCCCTACCTGCTTGATTCCTTCTGCCTCAGTGAGCTTACCCTAGTGCAAGTCTGTCCCCACCGCATTGGTCAGCCCTTCAGCACTGCGGAGGATGACCACGTATCTCTGGTCATCACGTGCCTGGTTGAGGTCCTGACCCTTCTATGCAACTCTGCCCTTCTGGGACCTATGCCTGGACTCTAGAAATGTGAGCACAAATAAACCCACAAGCAAGACAGACACCTTCCACTAGAGCCACAGAGCTGGGACGCAGGCTCTGTGTGTAAGCCAACTGTAGCCCCGGCAGGCCACATGTGGGGAAACCCAGGAATCATAGCTTCCCAGTGAGGGTCAGAAGGTCAACATGTCTGATAAGTGTGGCTTAGAAGTATGCTGTTGGCAAAATTATCCATGAAGTGTTTGGTTTATGAGAGTAAGAAGAATTTAAACACACACGCACACATACACACAGAGACTGTGCTGCAAAGATTCTGTCTTGACAATGTTCCTTTAACAGATGTAAATGTGAAAAAATTGAGTGCAGCTGATTCTTAGGAAGAATGCTGGGGTTCCTCAGTGTTATAGACAAGCTGCAAAAGGACTGTTGGGTCTGGCTCATGCCAATGTTACCATTTTTAAATATGTCCTCTCCCATTCAGGCATCCGTCTTTAGCTTCAAAGAGTCTCCCCACTAACAAAAGAGATTCTTCAACATTCCCAAAACATTCTACCACCATAACACTGCACAAAGCCAGGTATCTTTTGACAGGAAGTCTTCCAGCCCCTGGCATCCCTTCTGTCTAAGGATGTGTGTAAGTAGACACAGATGTGTGTAAGTAGACTTTCAGAAACAATAGGTGACCGACCTGAGATACTGGGGACAGGTTTGTGATAGGACCTGGAGTCCTATCAATATTACTACCACCTTACCAAGCCTGGAGTTGAGGAGGAAGAGGAGCCAGAAACATGACAACAGAATCCAATTAGAACCAGGGTATTGTTGTTGTTGTTGTTGTTTTGTTGTTGTTGATGATGATGATGATGGGTTTTTGTTTGTTTGGATGTTTTCATTTTATTATTTTTTAAGACATGGTTTGTGTAGCCCTGGCTATCCTGTAACTAACTCTCTATATAGACCAGGTTAGCCACAAACTCAGAAAGATCTTTCTTCCTCTGAATGATAGGATTAAAGTTGTGCAACACTATGCCAGGCCCTTCAAGAACAAGTGGCACATGATGAAGAATAACAGAACATAGCCAAAACTCAGCACAAAGTCACAAAAAGGATGCAGTGCATCACTGTTTTCACTCCAAGTAGAGGAGACATCACTCAGCCTCCATCAGAGAGGCTTCTTCTTGCAGTAGATGGGAACTAACACAGAGATCCACAACTGGAATCCATGCATAAGAGAAGGCAGAAAGACTGTAAGAGCCAGAGATGATGGATGACTGCTAAGAAACTGTCTTCTGGAAACAGGACTGATGTGCATGGGAACGCACAGAGACTGTGGCAGCAGGCACGAGACCAACAAGGTTCAAGCTAGATGGGGGTCCCAGGGCTAAAGGGAAGAAACCACACTGAACTCCACCCCTAACCAAGAAGCTATCTGTGATTGGTACAACTGACACCTTCTGGCAATGGGACAGTCAGACTGGAGTCTGACTGGGATATCAACCACATTTCAGGGCAAACCCCATGCCTACGAGGAGTTGGCCAACATGAAATGGCTTCAGTGTATTTTTGTGGACTTCTTGTTTCATATTGTTCTGTTTGGGCACTTTTGGGGGGTCGTGTTGGTGTTTTGTTTGTTTTGATTTTTGTTTTTGTGATGTTATTTTTATTTCTTTTTTGTTGTTTGTTTTTTAAAGAAAGTGGGTGAAAGAAAGAACATTAAGTTGGGTGGTGGAGAGTGGAGAGGATCTAGGAGGAAGTGGGGGGGGAGGAAAACATCATCAAAATCTATCGCATGGAATGTTTTTTCAATAAAGTGTTGTGGTTTTCTTTTGAAGTGGAGGAGGAAGGATGCAAGACTCCCTCCCTGGTGGAAGGCTGCCTAAGTTGCTGTCCTGCATTCTGCTGTCCTGCATTCCCTGGAGTACTGGAACACAGTTGAAAACACTTGACTGTTCAGGCCAATACTCTGAGAATCCTTTTAAAAATAAAACCTTAAATTCCGATGGTGCTTCTGTGGCCTCTTTTAGCACAGGGAAGGTCAGTCCTGTCCATCGCTTTACCCATAAAAACTTGGCAGATTGGTAGATTTAAGCAGTTGAGGTGATGTCCTAGGTAAGATGCATCGGTACCCTCTGAGGACAAAGAGCAATGTTCAATATCCAAACCTTCCCAGGCCCTGTCACCCCTCTTAACTGCTCAGGTAACAAGCCCGCTTGGACCTTCTTTAGAGGCGAGCTGTTCCACTTTCTCTAAAGTTAATATGCTAGCTTGTTCAGCACAAACATGTTGGCTCCCAGCAAGACAGTACCAAAGGATGCTTCACAAAACTTGGTGCTGGTGCCTCCCATGGTCGCCACAGTTACATATGGCCCATGGGTAACCGAGATGAGGAGCCTCAGGAGCACGGGACAGGTTAGTTTGTCTGATTGCTCGAGAGAGAACAGTCCCTGTTTTCTATGTCCACACATTCAAGCCCGCCTGTCCTCTCCTCTCCTCTCCTCTCCCTCCGCAGGCGTTTCTACCCTGGAGTTACCGCAGTGCTGGAGAAGGTTACACAATGGCCATGATGCAATGCTCTGGGCAGAGGGATACTCATCACTCAGGCAAAGACAAACAGGAATATATTAATAGCAGCCTGAACATAAAGAAAATTTATTTTCAGTATCTGGAAGCTGAGAGGATCAGTAGATAGACTGTTAAGCTGTTAGGAACTAAAGCAAAGTAGCTAGCCACGTGGAGGGACAGAGAAAGGCAGAGAGAAACAGAGAGAAGAAAGACTGATTACAAGGCAGCATCTGAACCAATTAAACCAAAAAGGAATTATGTGGTCTGGGCAATGTCAGGCAAGAAGGAAAAAACATTCTTCCAAGCCCCCTTGTCTGTCCTTTGGGTGGTGTGTACCATGCAAAGAGAATAACACTTTTTCACTACAAGAAGACTACACCAGGACATACTGTCCTTCTTCTTGTTTGTTTTTTTTTTTTTGTTTGTTTGTTTGGTTTTCTGAGACAGGGTTTCTCTGTATTACCCTGGCTGTTCTGGAACTCACTTTGTAGTCCAGGCTGGCCTCGAACTCAGAAATTCACCTGCCTCTGCCTCCCGAGTGCTGGGATTAAAGGCGTGTACCACCACCTCCCAGCTGTCCTTCTTATTATTATCTACCCCCATTGTTTATATTGCTGGCCCATAGGCAGCAATAAACAACACAGATAATGTATCGGCCTTAATGAAATACTATACAGTCCCTTTCTTAGAGAAATGACAAGAGACTGTTGGAAAGACATTCTTTTAAACCAAAAGAAAAGCATCCTTGGCAGGGCCGGTTCTCTTAAAACATAGCAGAATGTGCATCTGGACTGTGTTTTTCTAGAACCCCAAAGTATCCCCCACATGCTGGTAAGAAGCTACTGCCCACCAACCAGACTGACCAACACTGCACAAGCTTGCAGCTCCCTCAGTAAGCTCTCATGGGGTCTGAATAAGCAGCCTGCAAAGGAACCGTCACCTACTTTTATGGATTTGCATGAAAAACGAAATGTTCACCCAAGTATACATATATTTACATGCAATGTTTAAAAATCAGCCAGAGCCTGATCAGACCAAGTGAGATACAGCCTTGGTGGTGTCTGTGGCTGCTACTCATTCAGGTCCCCTCCTCAGCTCTCATCCTTGGATGCTGTCAACATCCCACAGGAATTGTGTTCTAACAAACCTGTCTTCATGCTCAGCTCTCAACCTCCATCACTCCAAGTCTAATATCAATCTCCTAAAACAATAGGGGGCCTTTTGAAAGACCCTGCAAGCTCCCTGTCACCCAGAGAACAATCCGAAGCTCTACCCACTTTCTAGTCTCACCCGTTCATCCTTCTCTTTCATCTCCCCTTCCCAACACCAACACTGATACTCCACCATCCCCCTCCATTGCCAGACTATTGGATGGTTACCCTGCATTCATCTGCAGCCAGCAACTGCCCCCACCATCTGTGTCTTATAGGCCAACAAAAAAGACAGACCCTCTGTGCGGTTTCCCTACCTCCCCTAAGCAGTTGATTTAACCCTGGGAAGGACTGTGCATCTGCAGCCATGAGAAAAACATGTTTCTTCTATACTGTTTCCCCTGTCTGCATTCTCCTTTCTCCTGGCCAGGGAGTGAAAGTGTGCTCTGTGCACAGGACAGTGCCTCACACAGCAAAGGTGACTGATAAAGGCACAGGTCAAATAGTCAGACGTTTATAGCCTGAACACGACAAATGCAAAGCTGAGTGTTGGGCAATGGAGATAAGGCGTCAGCAGGAGGCATCATGTTTCGGGAATGTTTGCAGCCAAGCTTTGATTGGGGTGGTGAGAGCCCGAAAAGCATCCGAGTCATACGTCACAAGCTGGAACAGCATTCCAGAAAGATAAAAACAAAGGAAAGCAACATAGCTCAACACTTGGAGCTCCGGAGGCAGAAAGCAAAACAGAAGCACTTTGGGAGACTAATAGCGGGTTCCAACAGAAGCTCTACTGCTCCATCCTGCAGATGGCAGGGAGCACGGGACCGTTGTCCCCATATTCACAGGCACAGCATCTGTGCCACTTGCTGTATTGGTCAAACTCTCGGTTACTGGGGCAAGCACCTGAGGAGACAAGTTAAGAGAAAGGAACATTTATTCTAGTGGATGGTCTCAAAGGCTTTAGCCCGTGATCCTCTAGCCCTGTCACTTTGGTCCTAAGATGAGGCTTAGCATCACAGAAGTAGAAGCATGCACAGAGGGGGCTGGCCACTATGTGATGGTCAGGAACCAGAGACAGAACACCTGGACTCCCACACTTCTTCCTTAAGCTTCATGGGGGGCCCTGCTTATGGGATGGCACCTCCTATATTTAATACTAGTCTTCCCACCCCAATCCCCCAGTTAATCCTCTCTGGAAACACCCTCAAAGGTACCCCCCCAAGGTGTGTTTTACTAATTGCCTAAACTCAGTCCAATGAAGTTGGCAGTCAAGATCAACCTTCATAAAGCTGCCCTTTGGCAACTCAACACCCCAACACAACTCCTTATATCGTACGTCATCCTCCAAGTAAAGAGAACGACTAAGTCACAATTTTGCATGACGTGACGTGACCATTATGAGTACAAGCAGTAAGTGTACAACTTCCATCTCCAGAAGTCTCGGCTGTTTTCGTCGTGTCCAAAAATCCAAATCCAAAACGTCTTGAGGCTCAGAGCAAACTCTTAGCTATGAATCTCTCTTTTAAAAAAGAAAAAGCACAAAACAGTTCATATACTGCCAAGTCAATGACACCAAAGAAACATTGCCACACCAAAAGAGATGAATAGGAAAATAGTAAGGAAAGATTAGACCAACTCAAGACCCAAACCCAGCAGGGCAATCAGTAAACCCTATAGCTCCACCAAGCTGGCCTTGTACCAGCACCAAAGGACTAGGTGACCTCCACCCTGTGTGGCCTTGTCATTTGCAGCCCACAAGCCTTACTCCTACTCAGCAGCAACAGTCTTCCTCAGCTCATACACCTTGCTCTCAGCGTCTCTAATCCCCCGCAGTTATTTCTAGTTGCTTCGATAAAACACCATGACCAAAAGCAGTTTATGGAATAAATAGTATTATCATTTGGCTTATGGCTCCAGAGGGAGAGTCCATAACAGGAGGGGAGACTTGACAGAAGATTGCCAGAGCAGGAAACTGACAGCATCTACAATTGAGGTCAAAAAGTGGAGAGAGCATACTGGGACTGGAGAAGGCTATAAATGCTCAAATCTGGCTCCTGGAGATGTACTTCTTCCAGCCAGGCTCCATGTCCTAAGCATCCAGTAGCATCTGAACAGCACCATCAACTGGGGACCAAGTGTCAAGTGTCATTTTCCCTAAAAAACACCACAGTTTTCAACTCTAACATAGGCCCCATCCTTGTAGCTTCACACATCTGCTCTCTTGGGGGCTGCCTGCAAGAATTCTAACCCTGCCACACATTTTCAGACACCCCTCCAGACATTCTAAGTAGAACCCTCCATGACCCTGTAACTCTTGTGTTCTTCATGTCTACAAAGCTAGCATCACACGGATGATGTTATCAACTATTCAGGGAGCTCTTGGGCTATTAGCCTCAGACCAGGACTGCATCTTTGGCCTCCCTTGTTTTGGAGCTTCTAGTTTCTTAGATTGAGAAGCTAACAGATTCTTTGGCTCTCCAGCATTCGAGGTATCTGTATTGTATTATCCAGCTTTTAATTATGTAAGCCAAACTAATAAACACAGAGACAGACAGACAGACAGTCTGTTCCTCTGGAGAACCCTAACTAACACAGTTGCTGACCAGATGTTGGCTTGGGATGGGACAGGAGATCAGCTGGCACTGCTTCAGCTTTGCTGAGATACCTCTTAAATCATCTTCTCCAGATGGTGCAAGAAACATAGAACCGCATGGAACAGGTTTCTATGTGGTTGATGGTCCGTTTTCCTTTCTGAATTTAAATAAGGAGTAATTATTCCTATCAAAGTTGATCTCCCTCTTTTTGATACAGCCACAGAACAAAAAAAGCATGCAGGGAATATAGGTTAGAGGGTATGGTTTGGATATGGAATTCTCAGCATAACCCTTTTGGGCAATGCTAGATGCTTTAAGAGAGCAAGGAGGCATTTTCAGGTCGCTGGGGATATGACCTTGAAAGCACTGATGGCACCCTAGCCTCTTCTTCTTCACTTCCTCACCATGAGAGCATGTTCTACCACATACTCCAGCCACTATGTGCTGCCACAAAGCAATGGGATCAATTAATATGCGATCAATTGAACACAAACTACAACCTCAAAATGGTGAACCCAGTGTTCTCAACTGATTATCTCAGGCAGGCAGTTGTTGATAGCAACAAAGAGCTGACTTGTCAGTCCAGTATTACAGCAGCTGAGTCTGTATCCCCCTTCTAAGGATGTTGTGGACAGGATAATGCCTGGACAGAGATGGCTCCATGGGTAAGTGAAGGTTGGGAGATCAGCCACGTGCACTTTCCTCACAATGAGCCTCCCGGTGCCTGGATAAGCCACTTATCACTCTGACATAGTGCTCACAATGTAGTCAATTAAAAGACCTCAAGAAATACACCCTGATTGATTGAGTCTGTTTCCTTTGAACCAAGAGAAGGAAACATGAACTCAGCATCTCTCCAGTCCCTGCCACGAAGCCTCGCAAACTTCTGTGCTGGGTACCAAGAAAAGGCCTTGGCTGTTGCCTACTCTGACCTCTTCATCCACTCTGGAAAGATCAACCAGGGTAGAAACCCAGGTTTCCTGCCCCATCCCAGTGCTCTCTCTCTCTCTCCCAAATACCCAACTGCCACTTTGACAGAATCTATAATCAAGGTGACACCGAGCCAGCAGTAGTAGTGACAAGGACTGCGGTTGTAAAGAAGGGCTGGGTGGATGTGTGCCTTGTCAGCCTTGGGCAGAGTACACTGACCAAACTGAGTCTACAGGGATGCCTAGAAGCAGGGTACCCTACAGAGCGAGAAAGAGACAAAGAGAGACAGACAGAGTCAGAGAGAGAGGAGAGAAGAGGGGGAGAGACAGACAGAGACACAGACACAGAAACAGACATAGACAAAGAGACAGACAGACAGAGACAGACAGGCAGAGACAGAGTCAAAGAGACAGAGAGAGGAAGGAAAGGAGGGGGAGAGTGAGGGAGAGGAAGAAAAGAAGGAAAGAAAGAAGAGGAATGAAGGAGGGAGGAGAGGAAGGAAGAGAGGAGGGGCAAGTGAGGAAAGTAGAAGAGAGAGAGAGAGAGAGAAGCTATGAGGAATTGCTCCCTCAGCAGGTAGAGATCCCTCCTGGGAAGATCTTAAGCTCTAATTCCTATTCTGTGTCCATACATTTCATTTTACAGGAGACATGGTGTTAAAGAAAAAGAAAGTGACAAAAAAAAAAGAAAAGAAAAAGAAAAAAAAAACATGAAAGTCTTGTTGCCAGAACTGAGCCTGTCTCCAGCATGGAACTGAGGATACAGGGAAGGAAAAACTTGCTCCAACCCTGCAGCTCCCATCCCAGGATTTCCTCGTGGTAGAAGTAGGAGCCACTGAATGAGGTGTGGGTTTGAAAGATGACTCAGACATACATTAACCTGCAGAACACTAGATGCAGTTCACTGCCAAAAGAGGGGCTATTCATCAGCCTGATCGCTTTCTTCCTTCTTTTCCACAGTAGACTAAGAACAGGTAATCATTTTGAGTCTCGGTACAAAATGAAACTTCAAGACTCCTTGTTCAAAATACACTAAGCATTTCCAGCCTGGAGTATCGGGGTGTGAACCCAATGTGAAGCCCTTCTTAGAGGGGACTATACAAGTTACAAGCGCGGGGTAGTCCCTACCTTCCAGAGCATCCTCTTTTTATGCTAGGTAAAATGGATGTTTTATTTTTAGGTACTCGCTATGAGCTGAATGTGTTCCCAAAAATTGTGCATTGGAAAGTTAATCCTCCAAATGTGCCCGTGGAGTGCTTAGGTCTTGAAAGTGACACCCCCTGGTGGACTAAGGTCACAGTGAGAAGCGATGTAGAGTAGCTTTGCACTCTCTTGTCTTAGTACCTTCTGAGATGTGATGGCACCTACTGTACCCACCCCAGCCTATGGCACCATAAAGTTGGACTTTTTGGCTCCCAGTACTGTAAGAATAAATTTATATTCTTTGTAAACTACCTAGTCTTGTACCTACCTACAATTATATTGTAGCAGCACAAAACAGCCAAAAGGTGAACCTGCCTGTACGCAAGTCCAGACTGCTACACGTGCAAGGTCTCCAAGCGACCCTGAGCAAGGCAGAAAAGCACTCTGATCCTCATCTGGCACAACTGTGGTCCAGAAATGATGACATAGAAAATGTATACAAGTGGTGCTGGGTGGCACAGGCATAGAATCTCAGCAGAGGAAGCTGGGGCAGGAGAATCACATTCTTTAAGGTCTATCTGGGCTACAGTGTGAGTTCAGGGTCAGTCCGGTCTTTTCATGTTTTAAAACCTTCCCATTAACTAAAATTCTACCTTAATTTTTATTTTTTGAGTAGAAAAAGCAGGGCCTGTGCACGTAGCTGGGTCTTAGCACTACTTGCCTTAGTTTCCATCATCAATATTGAAAAATAAATTTACACAAAGCCACTGACTTGAAGCACATAAAAATCAGCCTTACCGGCTGCTATAGTAGCTAGTGTGGATAAAGAAATGCCCCGGAAGCCTGTCAGTGATCACTACACAAGGTCTCCATAGGTGATCTGGCCCCAGAGGCTGCTCTGCAAAAAGCTTGTGTATGACCCAAGAACTCCCTCGTGGCCAGAGTAGAAATTACTAGTTGGCAAATTGAGGTTCCACGCGGGGAAGAACTTTCTGTTGTGCCATCTGTGGAAAGAAGCTAATGAGTTCTCCATTTGCAAGGGCATCCAAGGAGGCTGAGCCACCACCTTGTCAATATGCAGAGCAAATTTATGTATTAGGCAGATGGCTCTCAAGTTTTTTCCCCACCCTGAGACTCTATAGATTCTGTGTAGTTTCAGGGCTTCTATTCTGTAGCTACAGTGACTAATTTTATTCCTTCCATGGCCCTCCACCAAATCAGCCTTCTGTCTTCCCTCCTTTCCTGCTCCACCACTCCACTACAGCCAAGCATAGATCCAGGCTCAGGAAGCCCGAGGTTTTCTTCTCCTGTCGCACCCTGTGCTAAGGCAGCACCTGTGCCTGGTGCTCAAACCTCCTTCTCCCATCCTCACCTCAGGAAACCTGGTCTGCTTAGCAGATTCATTAAGGAAGGAACCCGCACTGAGGTGTAGTGCAGAGACAGACAACCCTAGCACCTGTGGCAGCCCCTATGGCGCATGACCCTGGGTGTTTAACCTCTCTGGGTTTCATTGGTGTAGCAGCTGAAAGATCTGGATAATGTCAGTGACTGATTTATGGGGTTATTCTAAGGACGTTTGCTAGTGGGTTTCTAGTCTTGTATTTTGTTTGTCTTTTAGTGTGTGTTTGGGGGGTGGGTAATTGGGGGAGCCCTGAAAAAAATCCTACTCCCTTTATATTGTGTCCAACACTATTGTGAAGCTTGCCCTCCGAGTTTGCATCACGATGCTTCTTGGTAAACAACAGGAAGAGAACCTTGCAAAAGTGTGTCTTCTCTCTGCAGAATGTAAGGAGTACAGGGCAAACAAGCGTGGGCTGGAAGGTGGCTCTGTGAGGGGAAAGTGCTTGCTATGAAATGTGAGGGCCTGAGCTTAGATACCCGGGATCCACAGGGTCTGATGTACCGTGTACCTGTAATGCCCACCATCCTATGTGAGGTGAGATGTAGAGACAGAGAATCCTGGAGCCTCACAGGCCAGCTGGCCTGGAAAACAGAACCTCAAATACAAAGAGACTTTCAAACAGTGGGAGGTGAGGACTGACACCCCAGGTTGTCCTTTGATTTCTGCATACAAGCCGAAGCACACAAAGACCTGCATTCATACACGTCATACCCGCACGACAAAGAAAACTATTTAAAAGGATTTTTTTTAAAGAAAGAGAAACATAAAACCACCCTACCATTGACATCTTAGAGATATCATATGGTAAATGATAAACACACTTAAGGTACATATTTCCTATCAAATAATATTTAGCACATCATGAGTACTATACACTAGCCTGTGAGAAAACCAAGTGAATTTCTCTGACCTCCAGCCGGCATGGCCTCTGTTTTTCCCTTTCCTGTGCCCACCATTCCATTCCATACCACCCAGGGCCTTGGAAGACACACACACAGTGACTAGCGAATCACCCAGTTTGGCTTCTGATTCCCACCGGCAGAAGTAGGTCACTGGGGGCGGGCCTTGTCATTTTATATCCTGATCCACTTCCTGTTCATTGTCTGCACCCTGACTGGAGACGCGATGTGACCAGATGCTCTATCACTCCTGAGCCATGCCTTCCCCATCTTGGCGGAATGTATCCCCTCTAACTGTAAGCCAGAGTAAATCCTTCCTTCCTTCCACCGCTTGTCTTGTGGGTTTTGTCATTGCAGGAAGACAAATAACTAGCATACCCCAACATTATGGTGAGGGGAAGTCTCCATTGTTTTTACTAAGATAGTTCTATTTCAGCATAAATTTTAGTGCTATATTTTAAAAGTCATACTTACCATATAGTAAGTTCAATTGTCTGCCAATCAGTCCAACTAAACTATTTTCTTCTCTAATCAGTTAAATCATGCTCAATATAGAAACAATGTCTATACCATCAGCCACTGATGTGTGCAATGCCTATGCTTGGTGCTATCCAGGGTATTATCCTTCAACTTGATCCCAGCTTCCTTCTCCTAGCAGTGGTGTGCTGGCACCAGCTTATACTAGCTTGTGAGAGAACACTTAAATTTTCAGAACTTCTGTGAGCCAGAACAAAAAACTTTTACTAACTTAAAATCAAATGATTTACTTTAGGGATATAAGATAGAACTACTCAAAATTTCATCACTTGCTATTTTACTGCATCTTAGCATCATCTCTGTTCTCGGAAGTACTTATATCTTTTGTATCTATAGTTGGTTAAATAATCCTGTGTTACTGCAAATGTCTTCCACACTCACTGATGAACGCACTAGCATTATGAGATCAAGTAATAGCAAGGATAGATACAAGGGCAGCAAGCTTGGGCCAGTGAGAACACTTAATGGGTAAAGCTCTTACCACTAACCCTGATTACCAACACTGAGTTAGATTCATGGAGCCCATATGAAGGAGAGAGAGGACCAGTTTCTGAAAGCTACCCTCTGATCTCCACTCACATGCTGTGCTGTGTGTGTTACATCCTCCTACACACATAAATATATAATGAATGCAAAAACCAGCTTTCTTAGGTTGCCTGGCTACCTGGTTCCTTGTGCCCCAAGGTCACGAGACTTCCTGATCAGTTTCTCCAGAGTCTTACTTTTCTGTACCACCCACCCACCTGGATTCTTGGCATTTTGTATCCCCTTATATCCAGATAGGACCTTCCCTGTCCCACTCCATAGGTCAGGAAGCATCTCCATGATTTCACGCCCCTGATCTGCCAATCACATGCCCCTATGCCACCAGCTAGGGTCCACTCCTTTCTACACCATAGGCTGCCTAGATCTTCTGATATCCCATCTTACTGGACCATGAGTTTGGTTTTGCTCCTTCCCATCTGTGATGGTTTGTACATGCTTGGCCCAGGGAGTGGCACTATTAGAGGGTGTGGCCCTGTTGGAGTAGGTATGTCACTGTGGCTTTAAGACCCTCACCCTAGCTGCCTGGGAGTCAGAATTCTGCTAGCAGCCTTCAGATGAAGATGTAGAACTCTCAGCTCCTCCTGCACCATGCCTGCCTGTATGCTGCCATGTTTCTGCCTTGATGATAATGGGCTGAACCTCTGAACCTGTAAGCTAGCTCCAATTAAATTTTGTCCACTTAAGAGTTGCCTTGGTCATGGTGTCTGTTCACAACAGTAAAACCCTAAATAAGACACCATCCCACAAGGTATTTAATTCCTTGGGGACTCATTCCTCATTCTGCTAAAGTAACCTGAAGTGGAAATTTCTGAGTTTTTTGGGGTTTTTTGGTTTTTTTTGAGACTCACTGTGTCATGTTTTGCTGGAAATTTTCTTATGAGAGGATGTTTTGCTGAGAACAGACACATGGTGTTTTTCTGGAAGTTGCCTGGGAAAAGGGCATGTGACGTTTTGCTAGAGTGGATGTGTGAGAGAACCCAAGACGTTTGGAAAGGGTATAAATATAACCCAACAGGCAGTAGATGACACTGTGGTATTGGTTCACCTTGCCACTCTTTGCTGATCATTGTCATGACTTCATACAGAGAAATGAATCAAAGAACTTCTGGCAGTGTTTCATTGGCTTCTTGCTGCTTCCTCGGACTTGGGCCAATTGACAGTCTCAAGGTTTCTTCTGGATTGAATTGCCTTTGCTGATTTCTGAATGGTGTTTGCGAGTGGATCTAGATACTGCTACTGATTTGTGTGAACTGAACTGCTGATATCTCGACAGTGCAGATTGGATTGGCTCCAAAGAACTAATTCTAAAAGGGCCAACATCTTCCTTTCCTATACTAACCTTTCCTTTCCACTACCTCTGGTGGGTGGTGGACTAGGAGAGAGGTTAAAACATTTACGTACCCTTATTAAACTAGTAGTACCCTTATTAAACATATAGTAATTACTCCCTAGGCCTTCCAACTCCAAACATGACTTTCAGGAATCTTATACTCCTAAACTTCAGTTGATCAGAGCCTATTCATGGTAGTATACCTAGGTGGAAAAGTCATCTGGCGGCAGAGAACAGGGCAAATGAGTGGTGTGCCATCCTGTGACTAGTGACTATTATCACAAATAGTAGTTGATTATTAAAAGGAGACTAAGTATAGGACTCACATCTCTCAAATATCGATCTTATAAAGAAAAACAACGTTTCAATCCTCTTACCACTTTTCCTCCTGAATATTATATAAACTACAGTAAAGGAAGAAAGAAGGGAAAGAAAGGGAGAGAGAAAGAACGAGAGAACGAAAGAAAGAAAGAAAGAAAGAAAGAAAGAAAGAAAGAAAGAAAGAGAGAGAGAGAGAGAGAAAGGAAGAAAGAAAGAGAGAGAGAAAGGAAGAAAGGAAGGAAGGAAGAAAGAAAGGAAGGAAGGAAGGAAGGAAGGAAGGAAGGAAGAAAGAAAGAAAGAAAGAAAGAAAGAAAGAAAGAAAGAAAGAAAGAAAGGAAGGAAGGAAGGAAGGAAGGAAGGAAGAGAGAGAAAAGAAAGAAGAAAGAATGAAAGAAAGGATAACAGAAAAAAACACACTCAACTACTCATGATAGTCAAGTCCTAGCATAGGGGGAAAAACAGCATTAAAAAACCACAACAACCTAGCCCCTTCAAAAACGTCTAATCCTATAGTCATGGACCTCAATGAAAATGATCTGAAAGAAACTCTAGACCAAATTCATGAAAAGTATTATAACTACATTCAAATAACTTAAGGAAGATATGAATATACCTCAAGAGAACAACAAAAACAAAAAGCTGAATGAATGAGGAAGTGAATCAAAGATGTGAAAGTAGAATCCAATAACGAGACAGTGCTAGTAAAGAAAACCAAACTGAAATGAAACTCTGAATGAAAAACTCAGTAGAGCTAAACAAAAATCTCAATAGAAAACTTCATGAATGGAATAGATGATGTGAGAACAGTATCTGAGGTGGATGCAAAGCAGAGGAATTGAATCAGAATGGTCATTGATTTTTTTTTTAAATATGAACAGACATGAAAGAGCCTTGGGACACCATGAAAAGATAAATTCTTTAAACCGTGGGCATGGAAGAAGGGGAATACCACACTGAAGGCATAGAAAATATCTTCAGTATAATCATAGAAGAAAATTTTCCAAACCCAGAGATATATCTAGGGGCATGCAGAACACCAAATAGAGAGAACCAAGAAAGAAACCCTCCACAACCTATTATAGTTAAGACACTAATAACACAGAATAAAGAATGGGTATTGTAAGCTTTGAGAGAGAAAGATCAAGTCGCCTATCAATATGTACCTACATGAAAAATATTTGATTTTTTTTGAGGGGGGTGGTTCAAGATAGGGTTTCTCTATATAGCCCTGGCTGTCCTGGAACTCACTTTGTAGATCAGGCTGGCCTCAAACTCAGAAATCGGCCTGCCGCTGCCTCCTGAGTGCTGTGATTAAAGGCGTGCGCCACCACGCCCGGCTTAATACCTGATTATTTAATGGAAATGTTCAAAGCCAGAAGTGTTGGGAAGATATATTCCAAGCCCTGAAAGACCACAATTATCAACACAGGGTTTTATACCTAGAAAAACTATCCAGAAATAAAAGTGTTCCATAATAAAAATAGACTAAAGGCCATATGGAAACCTACTACTTGAGAAGCTTCGTAGTCATACAAAAGGAAACATCACAACGATGCCAATGAAACTCAAAAAAATCACAAGAACAGTCCACTAAGCTGAAAAATTGAAAAGAAGTGAATACATTTTTAGATATAAGTCACATACCAATATTAAACCAAGAAGAAGTAAATTATCTAAACAGATCAGCAATGGGTTCGAAGCAGAAAAAAAAAAAAAAAAAGCCCAAGACTAAATGGATTCACCACAGAATTTTACACCAATACTACTTCAATTATGCCATGAAATAGAAAAGGAGGGAAGACTTTATAGAGTTAGCTTTGCCCATGTCCCAAACCAAAGAAAGACAAAACAAAATAAATATTATAGACTGATATCCCCACTGAACACAGATACAAAAATACTCGATTCAGTACTAGCAGAACTAAGTCAAGATCGTATCAAGAGGATCATTCACCATAACAAAGTTTATTTTATTACAGAGATGTGGGATAGGTTCATTGTATGTAAATCAATAATTAGTATCCATAGCTGGATGGTGGTGGGGCACACCTTTAATCCAGCACTTGGGATACAGAAGCAGGTGGGTCTCTGATTTGAAGTCAATCTGATCTACAGAGTGAGCTCCAGGACAGCCAGATCTACACAGAGAAAAACTGTCTCAAAAACAAACAAAATCTGCTATCCATCACATCAGTAGACTCAAAGACAGAAATCATATGGTCACCTCAGTAGAGACAGAAAATGCCTTGAGCAGTTCCAACATGGAGAGGCTAGGGATGGTTGGAACACACCTCAGCATATTAAAGATTTTATAGTACAATGAGCAGTTCCAACATGGAGAGGCTAGGGATGGTTGGAACACACCTCAGCATATTAAAGATTTTATAGTACAAACCTATAACCAACTTCATGCTAAATGGAGAAAAACTCAACGTGTCCCAGTGAGACAAAGATCAAGACCAGTTGCTTGCCCTCCCCTCTCATGTTTCACAAAGCATTTGTAGTCTTAGTGGGAGCAACAAGATGAGAGAAAGGAATAAAATGGATTCAAAAGGGAGGAGTCAAGGTATTTGTGTTTGCTTACAATATGATTCTATACAAAAAAAATCCTGAAAGACGCAATAAAAAAATTGGAAGGCTGGAGCATTTGCTTAGCAGTTAAGAGCACTGTTGTTCTTGCAGAGGACTTTAGTTCAGTTCTCAACACCCACATGGTTGTATTAAGAAGTTTAGTTTCTTTAAAAACCTATAAATATTATAAAAGTGTGTTTTTATTTTAATCCCGAGTGTGGGATATGTGGCTGCTTCAGATTGTCCATAGTAGCTGATTTACCTCATGCTCTAGCAGGGGCATGATTTTGCCAGAAGTTTCTATGATTGTGTGATGTTGGGAATTCTGTCTGAGGACTATTCTGAGTATATAAATTCTAGGGCAACAAGAGGTGAGGTTATTGTTGTTGGATTGTTGGTTGGATACTGTTGATTGTAGTTAAGGAGTTGTTTGCAAAAAAGAAACAAGAGGAAATTAAATAGCCTGATGGTGAAGATCAAACTTATCCCAAGGAGCTCAATGACCCTAATCAACAGAAAGTAGAGACAATAGCAATGCCCCTTTCCCCCTCCATCCCTTCTTCTCTCCTATCTGGTGTTAGGAGGTTGAAACAGTGGAAAAAGTAAGGATCCACAAAGTAGACAAAAGTCCAGCTACACATATGTGGTTCACAACCATCTATAACTCCAGTCTCAAGGGAGTCAGATGCTCTCTTTTGATGTCCTTGGGCATCCAATAAACATGTGGCACACACACACACACACACACACACACACACAAGACTTACACACATAATATATACAAATTTTAAAAATATTTTTAAAAAAATCTTAGAGCTGATAAACACTTACAGCCCAGTGTCAGGAAATAAAATTTACACATGCAAATCAGTAGCTTTGTTATATACCAAAGTCAAACATCTGAAAAGAAATCAGATAAATCATATAAATAATTCCATTCACAAAGGCCAAAAAATAAATAAATAAATAAAATGCTTTGCAATAAACCTAGCCAAAGGAAAAAAGACCTCAACAAAGAAAACCTGAAGACTGTGATGAAAGAAATTGAGGAAGACACAAGAAACACAGAAACACATTTCATGCTCGTGTATTGGAATTAACTTTGATAAATTGCCAGCCCACTAAAAGTAATCTGCAGAGTCAGTGAAATCTCAATCAAAATCCCAGGACCATTCTTCATAGTCACTGCAGGACAAGGATGTCAAACTGTATGTGGCCAACAAAGACAGCCAAAAAAAATATTCGACAAAAAGGATACTACAAACCCAGGTATGGTGAGGAACGTCTTTAATCTAAGCATTAGGGAGGCAGAAGCAGGCAGGTCTATATGAGTTTGAAGCCAGTCTACATAGTGAGTTCCAGGTCAGTTATATATAATTACACGATATATCATTCCACCTGACTTCAAATCATACTGAGCCACTATATTTTTTTTAAAGAACATGGGATAGCACTGGTCTAAAAATAGACACTCAGATCAATGGAATAGAAGAGAGGACTCAGATATCCTTGCAACTACTTATATGATTTTTTATAAAGATGCTCAAACTATACATTAGAGAAAAGACAGGATCGCCAATAAATAGTAATGGGAAAACTGGATCAAAACATGCAGAAAAATGAAACTGGAACCTCCTCTTTCACCGTACACAAAACTCAACTCCAGAGGGATCAGTTCCTCAACATAAAACCCAGTACTGAGAAACAAAACGGCTAGAGAGAAACGTGGGGTATAGGACCCAACTTACAGCGCAGGTAAAGACCTCCTGACTGGGACCCCTGCTAACATAGAAAGGGAAACCTGTTAACAGATGGGAATCTTCTGAGCCTAGACTACTTTTGCAGAGTAAATTGTTAAATTGAGTGAAGTTTCCCCACAGAGTGGGAAACAATCTTGGTCAGCTACACACTCCACAGAGAGTTAGTGTATGTATTTTAAAGGATCTTGTTTTTAAAATCACCTTACATGGGTAGGGAGTATAATACTGTGTGGCATCAGTTTAGAAGGCACATCATAATTTTCTAATTGGTTTTATATACCTGCAAGCCAACCTGTGGGCTACCAGCTGACTACCTTCGACTCCTTACTGTTGTGTCTATGGTTAGGCTAGACACTAGCAACTGCTTTTGGTGGAACACATAGCAAATAAAATCCAATCATCTCACCACCAGAGTCATATTAATACCACAGAACTGATAACGGTAAAAATGTCTTAATTGGTAAAGGCATTAGATGAGTGGGAGGAAACACTTTAAAAGATATATTGACTAAAGCCATCTTCATATCACAGTCTTAACTGGATATTTGGCAATTATCCAAGTAATTGGATCAATTTGAAGTAGCCAACTAACTACTCAGGCTTTCCCTCCTGGTGAAAAATCCATATGGGAGCTTAATGATCTATACTGCCAAGATTAACTGCATCATTATGAAGCTAACTGTATCCGTTAACTTTTAAAGGGATGGTTATTCATGTCTGTGCCATTCCGAGACCAATAAACATGTGAAGTTTTGACAGATGTTCTTATTTAATGTCAACCCGTAAGAATCACTCGGGTTCTTTAAATGCTTACCAAAAAGGCAAGAAAGCAATCCTACAACTGGAAACAAGGTAAAGAATAGATTTCAGGCCCTTTCTTTTACTCCTCCCCTCACATGATGTCAGATCCTAAGTTAGGCCCTGGCTGCTGCCACTCCATCCTACCTGACCTTCCTGTCCCTGGCCTCACTCATGTTTCACTTATGGCCAGAAGTATTTTTCTGAAACTTAACCATTGTGTCACTCACTAAAAACAAAAACAAAAACAAAACAAAAAACCTTGGAAGGCTAGAGATATGGCTCAGTGAATAGAGTGTTAGCCTGATGTGCACAAAGCCCTGGGTTCCATTACCATCATCAAATAACCTTATAAGTACAACACTTGGAGTTGGAGGTAGGTAGGTCAGAAGTTCTAGGTCATTGTTTGCCCCATAGAGAATTTAAAATCCTCCTGGGCTACAGGAAATCACATCTCAAAAATAAAGTCAAACACTATAAAAGATTTTTGGGTGGGTAGGTGGAGTGAATATAACAAAGTTTATGATATCTGTATTAAAATGTCATAACGAAAATCACCCATTGCGCTCCCCATTATCTAGAGAATGCAGTCCCAGTTTTCAAAGCCCAAGACAGGACCAAGATGGCTCCTTAACTTCCAGCCTAGGATTAACTGAGTCCTTAAATACAAAACTTCTAAATCACTGGCTCTCAAACTTTAGTACACAGCATGACCTTTTGGGAGCATAAAAATGTCTTCATGCCCAAATCATGCATATCATTAAATCAGAACATCAAGGCTAAAGTAACACTCAGCATGTGAGATAATGTCAAAATCCGTAATGATGCTGGCCACCATGTCACTCTAGTACCTCATGGCATCCTACAACCCTGACGCTCAGGAAGCTACCCTCCAAAGCAGGGACCACTCACCTGCCTGCCAACCATCCCACCTAATATGTCACCCAGGAACCACATGGCCACCTGTGTTTCTGACCCCAGGGGGAGACTCATAAGCCCAGCCTCCACTCCACCTGAGGATGGTACAGTGTCTTATGCCTTACCTTAAGGAAGCACTACCCACTAGAACCACAACTACAACCCAACTGAAACCCAAGGATGACCTGTAGAACCCTGGAAGCCATGCACAGACTGCTAAAGATCAGGAGCAAGGCTCTTCTACTGCTACAGAAGGTTTCCTCCTGTGCAAAGGAGTCTCACTTATTCCGAGGTAATCTGGGAACACTTCTGACATCTAGTTCACATATCAACACAGAGGTGTGCTAATACTGAACCTAAGCATCATTCACCTTGTCCACAAACTTATAAGGTGAGGTATCAGCAGGTAAAGATCCAGGCACTCACTTAATGAAGGTGAGACCAGACATCATACCAAAACCAGTACCAACAACCTAACTCAGATGCCTAGTCCCATCACAAAAAAAAACAGACATGAGTAACCAAGATAATATGTATATATCCTTCAGAAATTAGTATCCCCATGGTGTGTTCCCTGAAGAAAGCAACTTAGTTGATGAATAAGACAACGATTTCAAAGTAGCCATTATAAGGATATTCAAGGAACTAAAAGATCATATGCATAAATTCTGCAGTGAAGACTAGAAAACATAAATAAGCAATTAAATAAACAATCTGTGATATGAAGTAAAATTTAATGAAGAGATAAATTTAAAGAAAATTTAGTTTCTAAGAAAAGCCAAATTGAAATACAACTTGAAAAAAAAATTCAGTCAGGGAAATTTTTAAAAATTAATGGAATGCCTCACTAAAAGAATGAATCAAGTGAAAGAAAGGCTATCGAGAATTGAAGACAAAGTAAAGGAATTTGATTACTCAAAAAATGTTAAATCTAAACAAACAAATAAAATAACTCATCCAGGAAATGAACATGAAAGAAATCTAGGAAACTATTAAGAGATTAAACCTATGTATGTAGTTACAGAGGAAGAGACCCCCAGTAAAAGTCATACAAAAATATTTTCAGCAAACTCATAGAATAAAATCTCCAAATCTAAGGAAAGGAGATGCTAATTAAGGTATAAGGGGCATATACAACATTAAATAGGACCTAAAAAGAGACTTCCTACATTACACACATAATAAACACATAATGATCAAAGCATTCAAGGCACAAGACAAAGAAAGGCTATTTAGAGCATGAAGAGAAAAAGACCAACACATATAAAGGCAGGCCTGTCAGAATAACACCTGACATTTTACTGGAGACTTTAAAAGACATAAGAGCCTAGATCAATGTTCTACAAGTTCTAATAGTCCACAGGGCTACAGGATCATTTATATTCAGCAAAACCAACATTCATAACTGAGGTGGGAAGCTTTCTATGATAAGCACAGATTTAAGGAATTCGCTACTAGCTCAGCTCTAAAGAGGATACTTTCATCTGAAGAGAAGGGTTAATATATCCAACAGGTCACAGAGACTGAATCAACAATGCTAGGACAGGTAAATGAAGGACATCTGAGAACATTCTACAAAGCCAACAAAACAGCAGGAATTAATATACATCTTTTAATAACAATTCCAAATACTAATGGTCTCAATTCATCAATAAAAGACAGACTACCAGACTGGATCCATCTTTTTACTTTCTCCAAGAAACACACTTCACAATCAATGACAGATACAACCTTAGGTACAAAGATGAAAACACACCAAGTACAAGGGCACCCAACTTCATAAAGAAATATTATTAGCTCTAAACTGACAGATTAGCCAAAACACAGAGATAGTGAGTGACTTCAATATCCCACCCTCAACAGCAAACAGGTCATCTAGAAAAATACTAAGCAGAGTAACTCTAAAGTTATATGACATCATAAATACAACAGATTAACCAAATACCTACAGAATATCCTGGCTACCCAACCACCAACAAAGACATAGTCTTCTCAGCAGTCCATGGAACTTCCTCCAAAATAGATTACATATTAGGACACAAAACAAGTTTCAGTAAATGAAGATTGAAATACCATCCTGTGTTCTATCTCATTATGATGCAATAAAACAATATCAACAGCAATAGGAACTTAATAAAGTATACAAACTCATGAAAACTAAACAACACACTACTGAATGATAATTGGATCAAGGAAAATATCAAGAAGAAAAATTAAAACTCCTAGAATTAAGTGAAAATAAAAATAACATCTAAAACCTGTAGGGCACAATGAAAGCAGTGCTGAGAGGAAAGTTTATAGCTCTAAAGGTCTACATCAAAACATTTGAGAAATCTCAAATTAACAACTTATTGATGTACATAAAGAACTTGGAGAAACAAGAACAACCCCCCCCCCTGAAAATAAAGACCTAGATAGGAAGAGATAATCAAGATCAGGACTGAAATTGATGAAATAGAAATTAAAAAAAAAAGATTCAATGGAACAAGGAGTTGCTTCTTTGAAAAAATTAACAAGATTGATAAACTTTTAGCCAGATTAATAAAAAAAAAGAAAGTATACAAATTAGTAAAATTAAAGATCTAAAAGAGACAACAGACACTGAAGAAGTTCAGAGATTCACAGGGATAGATTTTATAATCTATATTTCAGGAAACTAGAAAAATAAAAGAAATGTATGGATTTCTAGATATATATGACCACCAAAGCTAAATCAAGATGAAGTAAATAATTAAATAGAGTCATAATATCCAATGTACTTCAGTAATTAAAATTTTTCAGCTAAAAAACCCAAGGCCAGAGCAGAAGTCTCCTATCTGACCGTCAAAAGATAACTAATACCAATATTCTTCAAATTATTTAATAAAATAGAAAAGGAAAAAACATTTCAAATTCTTTTTAGAAAGCCATTATTACCCTGAATCAAAACCAAAGATCTAATGTGTATGTTTGCATATGTATTCATAAATATATATGCCAATATCTAATGAAGATGGGTGCAAAAATTCTGTTTTAAATTTTAAGAATTTTGATCACACTTTTCCCTCCCCCAACTACAAAAATTCTTAATAAAAACTTGCAAACAAAATTCAAGAACACCTCAAAAAGATTATCTAACATTTTAGATCTGGTTAATTTGGGGTGTGTGTGATACTTTTATCAACATAAAAATTTTATAGTAAAGTTTATTTTTAAAAATTATCTCCCATGATTAAGTTGTCTTCATCCCAGGATTTCAGGGATGATTTAATACACATTAATTAATAAATAAAACCTACCACATAAAATCAACTAGATATATAAAATCAAAGACAAAGACCATCTCATTAGATACAGTCAGGGCCTTTGACAAAATCTAACATTCCTACAACATAAAATTACTGAAGAATTTAGGAATATATGAGAAATATTTCAACATAATAAAGGCAATATACCACAGCCCACAGCCAAAGTCATGGCAAACAGAAGACTCAGACCATTTCCATTAATTAGGACCAAGACAAGATGTTCACTCTCCCCTCCTGTTTAATAGCGTGCTTGAAGTTTCAACGAAGCCAAATGAAGACAAAGGGAATACAAATGGGAAAGTCAAAGTGTCCTTATTTGCAAATGATATTGTTTTGTACAGAAAAGTCCCTAAGGAGTTCATCACAAAATTCCTTCAACAGATAAATACACTTAGCAAAATAGAAGGATACACAATTAACATGCAAAATCAGTAGCCTTCCTACACACAAATGACAAACATACTGAAAAAAACTAGGGAAATGGCACAGGTCATGAAAGCCACAAACAAAATATTTTCAAAGAAATGTATCCTAGGAGGTGAGAGACCTGTGTGATGAGAACATTAAGACACTGAAAATATAATTGAAGATGATACCAGAAGGCAGAAAGATCTCCATGATTGTGGCTTGGTAGGAATAATACTGTGACTGTGGTCATCCTACCAAAAGCAATCTACAGATTCAACACAATCTCTATCAAAATTCTAACCCAGGTCTCAAAAAAAAAATTGAAACATAATTTTAAACTTCATACAGAAAGATGAACACAGAGCAAGAGGGGAGGGAGAGAAGGAGGGAGAGAGGGAGGGAGAGAGGGAGGGAGAGAGGGAGGGAGGGAGGGAGGGAGAGAGAGCGCGCCAAACTGTTGGAGGTATCACTACCCATATTTCAAGGTATACTATAGAGCTACAGTAATAAAAATAACATGGTACTGATATAAAAACAGACACATTAAATGATGGAATAGAATAGAGGACTCACATACAAGTACATACAGTCGCTTGATTCCTGACAAAGAGGCCAATACACATTGGAAAATAGACAAAAGCTCCAGTAAAAAGTACTGGTCAAACTAGGTAGCTATAAATAGAATTAAAACAGTTCTCACTCTGCACACAAGATTCAACTCCAAATGGACCAAAGACCTTGTACTGGCTAGCTTTGTGTCAACTTGACATGTTAGACTCCTGTGGAAAGAGGGAAACTCAATTGAAAAAATGTCCCCACCAGACTGGCCTGTGGGATTATTATTGATGTGGTAGGACCTAGGTCACAGTGGGCAATGCTACTCCAGAGCTGATGCTCATAGGTGCTCTAAGAAAGCAGACTGAGCAAGCCATGGGGAGCAAGCAGTAAGCCCTGTTCCTTCATGGCCTCTGCTCCAGCTCCCACCTCCAGGTTTTTGCTTTGAGTTTTTGCCCTGACCTCCTTCAGTGATGGACAATGATGTGAAAGTGTTAGCAAAATAAATCCTTTCCTCCCCAAGTGGCTTTTGGTTATTACATTTATCACAGGAATAGAAGACAAAGACAGACCACAACAAAAGCTCTGATACTCTGACTCAGAAAGAAGAGAAAGTAGAAAATGTGCTTGAGTATACACGGGAAATGAGTTTCTGAATAGGACTCTGGTGTCATGTGCATTAATGAAAAACAATGAGAGATCAATGGAACCCCATGAAACTAAAAGGCTTTCTACAGTTAAGGAGACCATTGTTGGAGTATAGAAGCAGCCTACAGAATGGGTAAAAATAAAAAAAAATATTTACCAGCTATGCATCTGACAGAGAGTTAGTATCTAGAATATATAAAGAGCTAAAAACAACTTAATTTAAAAATGGGGCATGGAACTAAACAGAGTTTGTTCTCAAATGATGGCATGCATATGGTGAGAAATACTTTTATAAATGTTTAACATACTTAGCCATCAGGGAAATGTAAATTAAAACCACTTTGGGAGAAAATCTTACCCTAGTTAGAATGGCTAAGAGAAAAAGAAAAGACAACAAATGCCGGCTTGGGGCTTGGATGTGGGTAAGGGGAAACAATTATTCACTGCTGGTAGGAGTGCAAACTGGTACAGCCACTCTGGAAATCTTTAAAAAGCTAGAAATAACCCTACCACATGATCCCATTGATGCCACTCTCAAGCATTGGGCTAGCTAGTTTTATGTCAACTTGACACAAACCTGGGTTATTTGGAGAGAATCTTAATCAAGAAAATACCTCCACAGAATGAACTGTAGACAAGTCTGTAAGGAATCTTCTTGATTAATGATTGATGGAGTAGGTCCCAGTCCATTGTGAGTGACGCCACCCTTGGCCAGGCAGACCTGGAGGGTAAGTAGGCAGCATTCTTCCCTGTTTTCTTTAGTTCCTGCACCCAGGTTCTTGTCCCACCTTGAATATTCTGCTCTGACTTTCCCCAGTGATGAACCATTACCTGGAAGTGTGAGCTGCAACAAAGCCTTTCCTCTCCAAGTTGCTTTTGGAGCAGGCATTTCTATCACAGTAATAGAAACCCAAGAAACCCAAGTAAGACGGGCATATACCCAAAGGACTCCACATCCTACCTCAGAGATCCTGGCTCATCCATGGACCTTGCTGCACTACTCCCAATAGCCAATAAACGGAAACCTACCTAGATGTCCATCAGTGGACAAATGGACACTTTAAGTGGAATAGCAATTAGATCTTAAGAAAAATGACACTAACAGTTAAATTGATGGAGTTAGAAACAATCGTTCTGAAGAAAGTGGCCCAGAACCAGAAAGACCAACATAACATGTTTCTCTCGCATGTAGATGTTAGGTTTACACCGTTAGCTATGCACGTGTGGTGATTTGAAAGGAAGGTGTGAGGCATTTGAACATTTGGTCAGTTTGTGGTTCTGTTCGGGATGTTAAAGGAGGTGTAGCCTTGCTAGACTCCTCTAGCACTGGGGTTGGACTTTGAAAGTTCACAGCCTTGTCCGACTTCCAGTTTGCTCTCTCTACTTCATGTTTAAAGGTGTGGTCGCTCAGCTTCTTGCCCCTGCCGCCATACCTACTAGCTGTTCCCATGGACTCTTACCCCTAGAATTGCAAATCAAAATAAACCGTTTGCTCCATAGGTCACTTTTGGTCATGGTGTTTTGTTACAGCAACAGAACAATAACGAATGCAGTGTGCTTCATTTGGAATATCCATAGAGGTCGGGCAGTTAGTAAGGGACCATAATGAGGGGTTGTTTCCAAGAAAGGTAAGCTAGAACACAGGAGTGTAAAGGAGTAATGGGAAATAATGAAACAGGAAGGGTTAAATGAGATGATGAGTGGGAGGGCAGAATAGAGGAGAGAATGTCAGAAGGGTGGCTAACAACAAAGACCTTTGGGGAAAGGAGTATGAAAGCCTACTACTGTAGGTTCCTAAAATACATGCATGCACACATATAAAATGAGTTTAACTTGAGTTACCCTAGAAAGAGGCAACAGCGGCCTACTAGACTCCAGAGGCTAACAAATAAAAGGGTCAGTGATGGGTTTTCTCTTTTGGAAGTGTTGGCCAATCAGATCCCATAGACTCCCAAACCGTACAGGCTATTGCCATTGTTCTGGGCTAAGCTCTGTGCTAACCTATCACTGCATACAGCACTTGAGGAATAGACTATGAGGAAGTCGAGCTGGTACTCACCTGAAAACTTCATCCCTACTAGCCAGCTTCCCTAGTGCTGGGAGGGGCTATGAACAGTAGTAGAGGAGAAAAGCAATCCCCAAGCTCACCCATCTGGGAATTCTGCAAACTACTCTAATGATTGGCCTGGGAAGACATGCCCAGTGCTGTAATATCTGCACAAATGTCATAGGAGTAACCAACCACCCTCTGATTGAATTTAAGGCCTGATCCACAAGATGGGACCATATCTGGCACCAATATCAAGGCCAAGAACCTGTGCTAAACGATGGCCACGAGCTCTAGGAGAAAACCTACTATTATTCTACTAAGTGGGCATAACATTAAATCAACTCTTCATGACTTTTTGCTACACATGTATAGAAGTGAATCCCTCAGCCCTCACCACAAAAGCTTCTTGTAGTAGATTGCAATTAACACAAAGATCTGTAACTGGCCAAGAAGTAGAGAATAAGAGACTGTGGAGTGCTCACCCCTAAGTGGGGTATCTATATCACACCCTCCCTCCAAAGGCTCAGGGATCATTATGGGAGAGGTGACAGAAAGATTTTATGAGTCAGAGGAAGTGGATGACCATAAGGACATGTGCTTTCCAGGCACAGAATAGTTGTATCCATGAACATGTGGATTCACAGTAGCTGTGGCAGCATGGACAAGACCTGCACAAGCTCAAGCTAGACAGAATTCCAGCTGAGTCAGGGAGATGTGGGCATGAAATCCCACCCCTGGCTAAAGAGCTATTGTCAATTGATAGTGGCTGGGTGGGAGGGGATCAGTTTTCTTTAGTGGTCCCTTGGATCAACCATACTCCAATGGATACTCACACACCCGAGAATATACAGACAGCACAAATTGGACTCAATGGATTTTTTTTAAAGTGACACAAAGTTGGGTGAGGAGTGAAGGGGGGTAAGATAGTGGGGTGTTGAAAGAGAAAGTGAAGATTTTGATCAAAATACATTGTACAGAATTCTCAATTAAAATGAATATTCCTTATTACTTCAAAAATAAGGTCATGGGACTAGAGAGTTAGCTTAGCATTGAAGAGCTCTTGGCCTTTCAGAGAATCTAAAATCAGCTCCCTGCACCTACTTCTGAAGGTTTATAACTCTGTTACTCCAGTTGCAGGAGATCCAACCTCTTTCTTCTGGCCTCCTAGGAAACCCACATACCTGTGACAGGCACAGAGACATACACACATAAACATAAATAAAAAGAAATCTTAGAAAGGAAACAAAGTCATCATTTCCAAATTAAAAAAAAAAAACCAAAGGGTATCCTTTTGAAGGAAGTACACCATTTCCCACTGAACTGATGGCCTTGTTGGATGGTGTTGGTGGAAAGGGCTTTTCCAGGATGACAGGAGATGTGAAGTCCAATCCCATAAACCATTGCCAAGTAACAGTAGCCAGTCGCTTGCTTGTGTACAGGATCTGTTGTGTCCTGTGTGCTTTACTCACTGTCTTCTATTTGACCTTCCCTAATCACTCAGTAGGCATTATTAACAACCTCATCCAACGGAGAAGGATGTGGCAATTTGCATAGGCACATGAGTTGCTACAGTTCCCTTAGCAGACTCAGATCTAAACACAGCCAGGAAGTTTGTTCTTGACCCAGAGACTAGCATAAATGCTGTCCAGTGGGCTTTGCCTTCTGGCTGCATGCAGCTAGAATCCCACGAAACGTTGTCAACCTCCTGGTCTAACTGACTCGTCTGTGTGAGCTCTGCTCCCTGGTACTTCTTTGTAAATGCCTTCCAGCAACTCCATCATGTGGTCAGGGATGAAAATTTTGGATCCTGATCTCTCTCTCTCTAGTCTTTCCTAATGGGACCACTTGAAAGCCACTTCTCTGAGCATTAGTCTCCTCTGTACAAAGAGTGGCTAAAACCACTTAGTGTAGCCATAATTCTAGCTGGAGTGTCCAGAAATCTATTCCTCCTCTGCCCCAGCCTCTGGTCCAAGAAAATCGGGGTCTCCTGAAGCCCCATATGCAGCTTAGCCAGCATCTCCCTGAACTTTACAGCACCTAAGAAAGGGAACATGGGGCTGTGATAACCTAGCACTGTCTCGTTTTGTGATGTACACTAACAGAAGCAAAAGTCACATCACTCCTTTGCCAGCAAAAGAACAAATATGGCCCTATAGACAGTATGCCTCATTGCTTCTACTAGATGGTGACTTTTCATCTCAAGGTAAGGGGACAGAGCATACCAGATGCAGCTGACCCTTTCTAGACTAACCTAGGTTTCTACTTGCTCCTTTAGAGTGTCAGGTGTGAAGACATTGGCATTGCAATCTGTTCTCTTAGGAAAGGAACGGGAGAAAGCTAAGTGAGTGAAACTATAGGCAAGTTTCTTCATGCAGGGAACACTGGGTCCAGACCTTCAGTCTCTGAAAAAGAGATAACCTAATTCTAGATTCTCTTTAGACACTCTTTCCTGGTCTTGTATGTCCACAATGCCAGTGGGGACCCAGGTGGACTTAAGATGAAGACCTTACTCAGACAAGTCTCTAGATCCTCTACGAGGACGACATCCCAAACCAGACGAGAAGCATCTGGTGTCCTGGAATAGCCAGGATCAGGATCAGGGCCATTCTACTCTGGTGTGGACATGAAGACAGGATATAGTGTCAATCTGTTACACTCGGTAGCTCACTTAAAGTAACTGGAGCCTCTCGTTGTGCTTCTGCTCTTCTAGAGTCCCCAAAGCTTTTGGAAAAGCCATCACCTCACCTTATCATGGTTACCTGTTCATATATGAGCATCTAAAGAGGTGATAAGATACAGGAGGGTAAGGGTGTGCCTGTGTCACTCACAGAAGTATCCCCCCGTCCCAGCCCAACATCCCTTCCAACATATAGTCATAATAAGCATCTGTGGGGCAAAGTGGCAATTAAGCCTCAAGGTTATCTGCAGCAAGAGAACAGAACTACTTCCTCTGACACAGGGGAATGACCAGGATGGATTGCTCTCCCACTTTAGATTGAACATGGCTCATGTGTATTTTAAAAAAATGATACCTGCCTTTCTGACAATTCCTTGTCTTCTTTTATAAGTCCATACTATTTTAATAAAAGAAAATAACCCCAAGCAGCAGTATTTAAATTTCTTAATAAATAGGCACATTAATGCTAGAAGTCTGAGAAATAACCCTACCAGTATCCTGAGCTACTGGGTGGAGTTCTAGTCCCCATACCTGAAAGTCTCCATTACACAGCAGGACTAACACATTGGGGAAGAACCATTTATTATCACCAGGAAATGTGAAAACTCTCTGTCCCTTCATCCTCAAACCAACACAAAGGAAACAAAGAACAATACCATGTCAGAGAAAGCGCCGCTGCCTCTGGACTCTCAGATCCTGTTTTGAAAGCCTTGTGTTTTATGATTCTATCAAAACATTTAAAGGGTTTCAGAGAGCTCTTTCAGCAATCCTCACAATAGCCACAATAATAAATCTTGTTATCTTCTTATCACAGAGAAGAATTGGTGTGGTTTCTTCGTTCCTCCCATAATAGCACAGACAAAAACTCCAGAGGCTGTGTCCTCACCACCAGCCATACCTCCATATCCACTCACCACCGTCCCTGAAAATGCCAGAGTCTTGCAGCAACCGATTCATGAAGATCATTATTTGCACTTTTTGTACCATACTACCTGACCCAGGGTACCTACAGACATCGCAGAGACATAGCCGAGCCTAGCATGGACAATCATTGAGAATCACAACCAACAGTAAGCAAAGAATGAGGAGCAATGCCTCCACACATTACCTTTGTATATATCAAATATGATACAGTAAACTGCTAATTTTGTTCTGAAAGCCATATTGCCCTCTTGTCCAGGATATAAATCTTACTATGGATGAGGGCAATAATCAATAGCTAAATATGTATGGAGACCTATCTTTGTAATGGGCACTTTATATTCTAAACACTTCAAACCTCTTAGCTCTCTCAGTAGCTCATGAGGTTGGTGTTATTAATAGCTCTGTGTTATATTGAAGAAGCCAATGGCCAGAGTTTCCAGAGACCTCCCAAGGTTACACAACTGGGAGACAGAGCCAAGATTTAGGGTCCCTTAGGGTTCAAAGATCATTTGTGAAGATTGTTTGTGTAAAAGAACATTAAGTTCTATGAGTAAATTCTCTATAGTTTTGAGTGATTGAAGGAATTCCAAATCCCAGAAAAATCAGTCAACTGAAGTTACTCGCAAGTATTTTTGGTCAGTAAAGTAATCACAAAACCAAATAGAGCAGTGACTTAGATCTCTACTACAGTAGAAATTCAGGAGAGGCAAATAACATCATCTCTCCAGGAGACTCTCCAATTCTTGTCCAGGAACTTCATCATACCACATACCACATTCTCTTTCTACCAGGGATATCTCTGCACCCCCTCCCCGACTCTTTCCTCCTCTCCAAATTCTGCTACTTGCTTCTGTATTAAGCTAAATTTCTAATTATATATTGTGGGGTTGTTGCTGTTGTCATTTTACATGTGTGCATGTCTTTGTCATATCAACAAGATTTTAAATATCTTGAGAATAGAAACTGGGAGTTTATTTTGTCACCCTTTCCAACCTATTGTATGTTTATAATGCACACAAATCTGTATGTCTACTGGGAAGGTACAATATTATCAGCATAATGTGTTCATTGATTTGTTTAAATGCTATAGACCAAAAACCTCTTCTGTACAGGCTCAGATGGTGAATACTGTAGGCTTAGCACATCTTAGGGCTTCTGTTGCTGCTACTCAGTGGTACTTTTGTGAGGTAAAAACAGGCATGAACAAGGCAGCACTGTGGCTGTGTCCCAGTAAAGTTTGATTTATAAGACAGATATAGGACAGATTTGCCTATGGGCTCGCAGAGATGAACCTAGCACGGACTATTTATGGTGGGCTTGGAAGACTAATCAGGGAAACAGTCTCCACTATGCTTTGCAGCAAGCAGATTCTCTACTGCCCCTTTCCCTTTGCCCCCTTCCAATTCTCAATGTTTTCAGGCCCTAACTTCTGACTAAAACATGTCATTTTTGAAAGCCTCTCACCTAGAACTTAAGGTAAAATTTGTATAGTCTTTCTACCTCCTCTTCTGGAGAGAAGCCTGAGCTCTGATGAGAGGGGGTGGTGAAGATAACCCACTTAAGGCTGAGTGTTCCAGAGTCTCTCACTGTCTGTACATTGTCTACTTGTGAATATGGTTAATTACCAGCTACTACAAGAAGCAGAATCTGTGACGCGGCTTGGGCCATGTTATGATCTATGGCCATAGGAAGGTATCATTAGGAGTTATTTAATCCTTATGCTTATTTTGCAGAATAGTAGTGGAAGGCTTTCTCCTAGGCCCACGACCCACCTAATATCAGGTTTTCAACTACGTTCATAGTGTCAGGTATGGGTTTTATGTGATAAAGCACACCTTCAATCCAATCAACAGTGGTTGGTTGCTTCCTTGACATCTGTGCCACTATTGTACCACTGTGTCTTGCAGGTAGGTCTCTGTTGCCAGTGCAGATGAAAGAGGAGGCAAAAAGATTGCAAGAGCTAGAGGTAGTGGATGGCTCCAAGGAAACAGGGTCTCCCAGATACAATAGGACTGCTATACATAGGAACGCACACAGACTGTGACAGGGTGAATTATATCTGTGCAGGTTCAAAACAGACAAAATACCAGCTCTGAGAAGAGGAAGTAGATACAAAGTCCCTAATCAATAAGCTATTTGCAATTGATATATGCTAGAAAAAAAATCAGTCTTCTCCAATGGATTGTCACTGTACCAAACACACACTAGGATATCCTGTGCCCAGGAGTAGCTGGCCAACACAAAACAAACTCCATGTTCTTTGTGGATTTTTTTCCTTGTTGTTGTTCTCTCTCTCTCTCTCTCTCTCTCTCTCTCTCTCTCTCTCTCTCTGTGTGTGTGTGTGTGTGTGTGTGAGTGTGTGTGTCTGTGTGTGTCTGTGTGTGTCTGTGTGTGTGTGTGTGAGTGTGTGTGTGTGTGTGTGTGTGAGTGTGTGTGTGTGTGTGTGTGTGAGTGTGTGTGTGTGTGTGTGTGTGTGTGTGAGAGAGAGAGAGAGAGAGAGAGAGAGAGAGTTTTGATTTGGAATTTTTGTCTTTTTGATCTTGATGTTTTTGTCTGATTTATTTATTTATTTATTTACTTACTTACTTACTTATTGGGTGGCTGGTTTTTTCAAGACAGAGTTTCTCTGTATAACAGAGACCTAGCTGTCCTGGACTTACTTTGTAGTCCAGGCTGCCCTCAAACACACAGAGATCTGCTTGCATCTGCTTCCCCAAGTGCTGGGATTAAAAGCATGTGCTGCCATGCCTGGTAATTTTCTGTTTGTTTGTTTGTTTGTTTGTTTTTCTTTTTTGAGAAGAAGAACATGAAGTTGGGTGGTTAGGGAGGTGCAAAAGATCTAGGAGGCACTGCAGGAGGAGAAAATACAAAGATATATATTAAAATTTAAATAAAAATGCTTTTGAAAGTTCAGTTCAGTGCATGCACTGCTACAAGGCCATTTTCCTTCAGGCCTTATCCATCCATGTAAAACAAGAGAAACCAAGCAGAAGTGCGAGCCAGCATGGCAGACCGCCGCTCAACGTGGTAATTAGAGTTCCTGGTACCTTTTCTATTGCTCTCATCAACTGCAGGCCAAGTGGAAAACATGCTCACCTGGATAGACAATCTGGAGAGAAGGCAAGTCAGCCGCTCAATGTGTGGCAGAAGTTGACCTTCCTTCATCTCCACAGTAACTGTCTTCCTTGAGAATAAGGCAACAAAGAGAGTGAAAGAAGACTGTCTCTTCTTGTCCAAAGGTCACAGCCTCAGTTCTGGGCAACAGTAAGACATCTTTAATGGGCTATCACCCTAACCGAATTTCACAGTTATGGTTTTTTAGCTTTGTTTTTAGCCTTAGCTACATGTCTGTAAAATTTTGATGCGCATTTGCTATGCTCAGAAGGCATGTAATAGGGAACCACAGAATTGAAAGCTGGAAAGCAGCCATCTAACTCCTTTATTCCACACAGAAGTAAGCTGCCATGCGCAAAACTGTATTTGCTCAAACCAAATAATCATTTGGGCCATCCCTACATGATGGGACAAGAATAAGTTAATGTGAGGGACAACTGTGTAGCAACCCCGACCATCCCCTGCCCAGGACAAGACTCCTGCATAGAAAACATTACATATCACTCTCAATGACACGACATTTGTGATTTCCCAGGCACAGCAGGCTACCTGGAGACATATTCCATTGGTCCTTCCATGGTACACTAAGCAGAAAGCAGAAAGACTTGTCTTCTGTGATCTTAGCCCACCCTTTCCACACCATTTCCTCCTTCTTGTTCATCAAGTAGTTAGTCAGCTGTAACCAAGAATCAGGGATATGAATTGACACCATTGGTTCTTAGCATTTAAGCCAATTATCTTTTCGTGCATAATTAAAGGCGACTCCTCATGCCTCTGAACTCAAAGGATACTATTGTAGAGATTGTATACACCCACTAAATCTTCACTTTACTCCTAAAAATGACATTAAAATTAATAGAGTTTATGGGGCTGGTAAAGAGAAGCCAAGAGATACCAGAGAATGTGGCCAGCAAGATGGATTAGCAAGGAGAGGTGCTGTGTACAGGTTTGCCTCCCAGTGTGGAAGAGACGTCTCTATTGCTGAAGACACAGGATTCAGAAGATCCTCTGAGCTGGGTCTGACCTGAAAGCCTTCTTCCTAAGGACTGGCTTTCATGGTTTCATGGTTCCATAAGACACCGTGCAAACATCCAAAGGAGCAAAGAAACCAAGTGTCGTGACCAGGTTTGATGGCTATGAGCCATAATGAGCAGCGTGGCATGGTAACCCTAACGGTGCAAAGGTGGCACACAGACCTTGGTGGTAACCAACAGCTCTCTAATTGGACTCAAGACCAACCCAACAAAGAGAAGTCACACCTAGAACTGGAAACCCAGCCGACTTCCTGGGGTCAGTAAAGTCATGGAGCTGCCACCTTACCTAACCAGCACAATCCTTAACTACATCCTAAATATTCATCCTGTGCCACAGACAAGTACAGTTCTCATTCCTCCTCAAGGAAACTTCTCTTTACAACATATAGGGACCATTACAGAAAACCACAACCAATCAAAATGCAGAGTCGAGGAGTCCAGTCTTGTTGATATACCTACAAAACAACTCCCACTCCTAAGGCTCAGGGATCATGGTAGAAGGAGTGGGAAGACTCTGAGAGGCAGAGAGACAGGAAGCTTGCTGTGAGATTGTGTCTCCTAAAAATGTCAGAGACGCTACATCCATGAAGCCTCAAAAACGTGGCTGTATAAACAAAGCCTGAACAAAGGGTGACATGAGACATCAGGGGACAGTGTTTAAATGGAAAAGGGAAAGCTTGTGGGGCCTCAACCCTAGATAAAAAAATCTACATGTGACCAAGGAATGCCAAGGGCAGGAGAAATAGTTCTTCCGAGGAAAGGCCCATCAGCTGGTTATCCAATACCAAATAGTCAGCCATGAAAATACATACATACAAGTAACATAATACAGACTACACAGGAGATACACACACACACACTCATCATCACTACCACCACCACCACCACCATCATCATCACCACCACCACCATCATCACCACCACCACCATCATCATCGTCATCATCACTTAAGGAAAAGGCAGCCATGAATTTGAGAGAGAACAAGTAGGGACATGGGAGAGGCTGAAGGGTGGAAAGGGAAGATGAGAAAGGATGTAATTATTTTATAATCTCAATTTTTAAAATAAAGAGATTAAAGTATTGTTTTCCTTTTGGGAGTGGGTTTCTTTCTACTGTGCTCAGCTGCCTAAGAAATAAGTGAGCCTCGCACTGAAAAAGACCAATAACACATTTCTTCAAGCTGTTTGTCTACTAGGGGAGAGAGTTAACGATTCAGTTTCTACTATTGTTGGAATAAAATACCCAGCCTGCTACAGTCTAACTTAGAGGTCAATTAACAAACAAAGAGAACAAGAAAGCAGACTGGGTATTGTATTTTAGAATTATTATGAAAAATAAGGCTGCCTTTATTTGTATGCAAACATTCATACACTCTACAAAGACAAGTTTGTTTCTATATTGTCATATTTTCAAACATTTTTAGCATTTTATGTTTATAATTACCTTGTTGAATTATGTGGCCAATTTTGTCTTGTCATCACACTGGTATAAATATCCCAGACACAGACACTATCCTTTATCAGTCTACATACTTATTTTGAATTGCAGTATCTAACCTCATAGAACAAAGTTCTGGCATAATGACAATCACAAGATAACCATGCAACCTGAAGGTACACTGTTCGTCTGCAACATCAGGCTGAGGACTATGGAGATACAGTGGAGTCCCGCAGCTCTGTGCAGCCTGTGGAAGTGGAAGGGATGCGGATTTAAAGGTCTTTGTCTGTTTGAAGTGGTCCTTTGCTGTGATAAACTAATTCTAAAACACAGATTATTCAAACCAAAGTACACAGACTCCTGGCACTACCCTAGAAAACCAGACTTTGAGCATTTGGGCGAAATAAAGAAAAAGAATGTTGCTCTGTGGGCCACGGAGCTGAGAGACCTGCCAATGCTGAAGTCATTTCAACATCATTTGTGGTTTTCTTTTGCCACGTGTGGTTTCTGATATTTAGGACTTCAAAATGATTCGAAAAAGTATAAACAAAGTAAACAAAAACTCTTTCCACCTCTCCTTCTATCCTTTATAATTTAACTCCGAAAGCTCAGAATTCACTACAGTGTGTTTCTTTATCTCAACTTGGGTTTCAATATTCTGTAAATTCAGAGCTCTTTAAAAACAGACATGTAATGCAGAAAGTCAACCAGTTCAGGTTTTGTTCAACAGAATTAGCATTTTCTAATTTCCATAATCCACAGGCACTGGACCAAGGGGTCCAGAGACAACAAAGGGCATGAAAACCAAACACACATGAAATAAAAATGTTATTGTATGAAGTCTGTACTTATTTGCAAAGAAACTCTAAGCTAGGTTTGTGCGAATGCAAAACCTGTTTTTAGGCTCTCTGTAAAAATTCCCTTTTATCATGGTAATTCTTATTTTTATCCTTTTTAGAATTATAATTATATATGTCATATAAATACATTAATAGCTCTAACTCTGGGCCTACTAAGTTAAGTGCCACAAGAAAAATGACAATGGAGTACATGAAGGTCTCAAAGGCAGAAAGAGCTCCACAGAGAAAGGCTGTGAGTGAGCTCTCTGGGAAAATGTCATTCAAGGAGAAGGCGAGGAACACAGATGGCAGTGTGCAAGGGACTTGGGTGAAAACTGCCAAGCAAGGCAAGGTTGAACAGAGGTGGGCACTTCCTTCCTTAAGACCAGACAAAGACAGGAGACAAATTCTTCACTAAGACTTACCTGTGAGTCTCTAAGCAAGTGGCAGGATGCTCTTTTACTCCTTGTATGTGAGGTCAGGCCTGGGAAAGGCAAGGTGCTGAAAAAGTCATGGAGAAGGCATGAACAGCGTTCATGCTGTGCACTCTCTATAAGCACCCTGTGACTGGGGCTGAATTGGTCACTCAGGTGATAAGACCTGGGTGTGTTTATGAGTATTTCTGATACCATAATGGCTCCTGCCTTGCCTGGCTTCTCCAGTGGGCTCAAAATACCCTGTCCTTTGGAAAGTGGGATTTATTCATCTCTCTTTCAACATGGACAGACCTGAAAAACTAAGAGAAAAGTGGCCTGTGGGGACAAGGGGGGAAACTAAGGAGAAAGCAAGCAATGACTCATTGAAAATGAGGAAGGCACACGGCAGGATCTGCATACTCATGCCACTAAGGCAGGGCTCAAGGATTAGCCAGAAAATTATACTTTACCCTTAATGCAAATTAAACTATGTTTATGTTCTGAACAGTGCTATCCTCCAAGCAAAACAGCCACTGTGCCTACTTCTGAGAGTTCATCACAGTTGGGCCCATGGACTACTGACATTTCCTCCAGGAAGGAGGGACATTGTATGTCAAGGGACCTTCATCTATAGTGTTCAGCCATTTATATGCGATTTTTCCTAATGCCATATGACCTTAGGGTCTCATGAAGGGTCTGGAGATATAGGCTTGGGATGAAGAAAGGATTTATCTCGATTACTGAGGACACACTGACATCACCAATGCTGTGTAAAGGCTTTGCAATGCTACTGCTTCAAGACCACCCAGGCTCTCTGTCAGTAAAATTAATAAACTCACTGGCTGCCCAAGGTGAGCTTTGATGGAATCAAAATTTGCTTTGCTGTTGGGACCTTATGAGTAGGTTGTAGACATTGTCTCTGCGAGGAAGGAATTTGAGTGACAACCTGACTTTTAGAAGCATGTGACCAGAAGCACAGAACTCAGTGGAACCAGCAGTAAGTGAGTGGGCTAGCCTGCAACACTATGTAGTCAGCTTTGTGGGGCCACTTGAAGGGAATAGAAAGCCATTAGGACCAAGTAATATTTAGATAACATGGTTTTGTTCTGTTTCTCAAACTGCAAGTCACATTCCTTCAGGGGATCATGAAATCAACTTAAGAGTCAGAGTCAACATTTTTAAATAAAAAGTGTGTGTCTGTGTGTTCCCTGCTATCCAACTGTTTATGTATTTATTTATAACAAATAATATCTGTGATGGTTGGTTTTAATGTCAACTTGTCACAAATTACAATCACATGAGCAGGGAACCTCACCTGAGAAATTGTCCTGATTGCCTTGATTCATTGTTTGATGTGCAAAGATCTACTCCAAGTGTGCACAGTGCCTTCTAAATGTGGCCAGGATAAAAAAGACTGTGTGGCAGAGGAAGATGCTTTTTTACCTCTTGCTTGCTGGCCTTCCCTATTGCCACAGGGTTGGTTTGATGCTGATACTGCTATGAGAACCAGTGTTTCCAGGCTTCCACTGTTGAGTAAGGACCAGCAGCTGTCCAGATACCCAGGTATTCAGTGCCATGTTGGAACTCGTGAGGCACTCAGCTTTATGCACTGAGCAACTACCAGATTCTCATCATCCCAAGTGTGAGACAACTGATAGTGACGTTTTAATGTAAACTGACTTAATAAATCACATAAATGAACAAGTCCTAGCCTCACAAAGACAATGTAATGGTACAAGGGAGGCCACTTTAATGATCTGTTCATGTAACTATAAACATTCTTTGATGATATATCAAAAATTGACAAAGTGCAGTTTCTTGAAGTCCTATCACCCTTTCATACTTTGTGGGACACTGAAATCCACTGATCCACATAAGCCTTGAATGGATCTCCTACCTGTGTGTGAGTTTGTGACACCATTTTATTATCTGAAAATCATTAAATGACCGGGCTAAAGGAGCTATATCTTTCAAATGTTGACAGTTCCCATTAGAGTGTAATCTTTTAGAAGTGTACTCATTGATAGCACCACAGGTCTCATCTGAAGAGACTTAAGTATTGAGACAGTCAAGCTCACGGCCCATCTTTTAAAAAATTAATCTAAAAAATTATCATTAGCAACAATACCTATCCCTTGATTTCTTGAAAGAAACAGGAAAATCTTAGTTTTGAAAAAGCCTGTCCAGAATCTATCTGAATAGCCAAAATGTTAATGTTCTTTCATGTTAAACTGATGCTCTGTGGAAGTAAAATTAAACCCCTGGGCTCGGTGGTGGCACACCCCAGTAGTCCTAGCACTTTAGACCCCAAGGCAGGAGGAGCACAGACTGAAACCTGCCATAGACTCTGTCTCCAGAAACAAGCCCTCCAACCCCAGCAAAACCAACAATAAAACCACAAATTCAGCCCATCTCAAGTGCAGAACATATTTGCCTAGAGGCAAATATGGCGTGCAACAGCTCTGCTTTATCCATTCTTTCTATTTTTTCCCCCACATTAATTTTAAAAATATACCCAAAGATTGATTTTTTTTTAAACAAAATAAGTACTTTGACCAAGGAACGCCTGGCTTCAGCTGCTCGGACAAGTTTTCCAGAGAATGCACAGCGGCAAGAATACACTGGCTAGTGGTGCAGTTTGGGGCCTTCCTTGGTTCTTTATCGGTGCAGTCGTCCTTTTGCACACATCACACAAGTCTCAGAATTGCCATGGACAATCTTAACCTTGCAGGCCTCTGAGCCACTCAAGGAATCCCTCACGGATATTGGGGAGCACCATTTAAGAATTCTCAGAGTCCTTTTTGGAGTGACTATGTTTGGTCATCGAAGAGCCAAAGAAGAGCTCTGAAAAGGCGTGGGCCATATTCAAGAAAGAAATGCACACAGCTCAGAGGCTTATGAAGAAAGAAATAGTAGATAAAACGGGCTTCCTTGAGCAGGTCTGAGCTTCCTGTTGCCAAGGCGACGATCCTCCGCGAGAGGACCCGGACATCGATTGGCGAAGCCTAGCCCGGGTCCCCAAATGCCGGAAGGTCGCCCCGCCGCGCTCGCTCGCTCGCTCGCTCGGCGGTCGATTGAGGGGGCTTCCTGAAGGCTGGGCAGGAGGGTGGGTGGGAAGATGGCGGCCGCGGCGGCAGGTGGCCTGCCTGGGAAAGGACACGATATCAGCCTGGCAGCCCTGCGGCGCCACGACCCCTACATCAGTCGCATCGTGGACGTGGCCAGCCAGGTGGCTCTGTACACTTTCGGCCATCGGGCCAACGAGTGGGTGCGTGCGGACGCCGCGGCCGTGCGGAAGGCGGGGCGGGGACAGGGCGGGAGATGCTGGGCACGGCTAGGCGGGCGGGGGCCGGTCCTGGTGGAGGGCGACCCGCGGGTCCACCGGCAGGTGGGGGACGAGGGACACAGAAGGTGTGGCCGGATCCGCTGAGAGCCGGCCACGGGCTTTGAGGCCAGAAGACAGAAGCTCTCCGGCAGCGGAGGGCAGCCCGGAAGCCCCAAACTTGGATAAGTCCAGCCTCACCGAGGAGGAGCAGCCGGAGTGCGAAATGCTGGGCAGGCACCCACCTAAGAGCAAGCTTGGGAGAATAAGGAGGAAATGGACATGGGTAGGACACCCCAGACTTGGATGTAGGAGGCCAGGGTTGGTAACCTAACCATTTCAGTCCATTTCCAACAAGACCGAGTCCCAGCCTACAGTAACTGGATGAAGTTTAGTTTTTCCACACAACTAACTGGAATTGCAACGGGAGACCAATTAGTTCTGGCCTAGCCGTTGGTTCTTATCATTTATAAACCATCCCTTTGAATATATAAAAGTGTCATTTCCCCCTCTTTTGTGACTTTTGTCCAAATATTCATCAGAATATAACCAATGCTTTTAATACGGTTCAATGGGTGTATGGAAAACCTTGCAAATTTTCAATTTTTTTTTCCCGGTGTGTTCGCCAAGACTGAAACAAACATCAAGATTTATGCAAAGAAAACTTTCATTTTTGAGCAGATTTATGATTAAGTAGGCTGTGATAAGAACGACCCAAAAACCATGCACACAAAAGAATGAAGAAAGTTCTTGGACATGGAGCTTGGGGCAGGCACCTGCTTCATCCCCAGCACCCCTGAAACAGGGCCGGGAGTCTTTTCCGATAGTTTTGTCCGAGTTCTTAACTGAAGTGAGGCAAAGAATTCATGTCTGTTCTCCTAGGAGCCAAACCCGAAGGGGAAATCTGCAGAGATCCAGTGTTCTGAATATCCCTAGTTTGATTAATTGAGGCTGTCTTTCTTGGACACCAGAGGAAATTACACTATGGGCCTATATAAGTAAAGGGAGTTTCCCCACTGAAACGTTTCTATATTTATGTGAAGATACTGTACATAAACGTGCTTCACTTCTCTAGGTCAATGCTTCTCAGCCTTCCTAATGCTGGGACTCTTTTAATACAGTTCCTCAGGTTGTGGTGACCCCTAACATAAAATTATTTTCGTTGCTACTTCTTAACTGTAATTTTGCTACTCTTCTTATTGTAATGCAATTATGTTTGAAGATTAGACGTATGCCAAAGGGGTTGCAACCTATGGGTTGCATGCCCTCTGCCTGGACTGGCCTCTGCCTGCCAATCCACACCTAATATTATGGAGGTAATTCAGTTAGTATACAGAGAGTAGGACCCAATATGAGTTAGTGGGGTAAGTTGACTCAGCAGGAGGCTCAGGCTAGAAGATCAGAAGCTGTTGAAATGTACAGTGGGCCATTCCCACCCCTCCTAAAGCCTCTTCACAGTCCTGTGTGGCAGAAACCTTTTTAAATCCCTGCAGAGGTGGACCAAATGCCCAATGAAGGCCAGTGTAACATTGTATTATTTACAGGAGTTTTGTTTTCCTGCTTCCTGGACTTGTTTTCTTCAGACAGGATATAATTCACTCAGTAAAAGGTCATTCTTTTCAAAGCCCTGATCTCCTAGGCTGTGGTTGCCTGGCAAAGGAGAGAGACTTAGTTCAACAATAGAGCAGTCTCTGGGGGCAATCAAGTCATCACTGCTGTTTCCCTGTGCTGTATCACTCAGGTCCCCGGATGGAAGCCTTTCCCGTGTAAACCTAATAAGTATAAAAAATCCTTAAAAATGGAAGGGGAAGGATTGGCAAGAAGACAGGTGAGGTGTAAGCAGGGAGTCCTCACATTGGAAATCAACATCAGGTGTTGAGAGGAAGAATGAGGAATGCACAGAGAAAGAGGGTCAAGGGACCGTGCATCAGTGAAGTGGTAGAGCGTGTGATTAGCATGTGGAGCCCGTGCTTAGTGTGCGCACAGCCCTAGTTTAATCCCCAGAACACACATATACTCACACAAAGGATTAAGATAGTTCTGCCATGACTAGAATAGGAATTTTAGAACTAAATTTGCACCTCTCTGCCAGGAAAGAATCCTTCCCCAAAATACCGAATGTGTCGATGCAGTCTACAGCTGCTCAGACCATTTGTTCTCAGCTGGATTTGATCCCCCCACACACACACCCCCGGTGACGATTGGCAATAGCAGGAAACTTTGAGGATGAAGGTGTTGGTGGCATCTGCAGAGTAGAACTAGAGGTGTCGCCAAATGCCGTGCAGTGAGCAGGCATTATAGAGTTAGTCTAAAATATGCACAATGCGAAGCTGGAGGCGTGTCTTAGAACCACAAGTGCCCCTAATTTTCAGGTCACAATCCTGGATTCTCTGTGCATCAGTTACAGTATGATGGCTTTGCTGCTGCATACATGACAGAGAGAGACAGTTTCAGAAAGATGAAGTGGGCCCACTTTTGATTACTTTAACTTAGAATATTCAGTAAAGTTGAGATTGATTTCAGTTGCCCCAGATGTGTCAATGTATTTACTTCCCATAGTTTATGAAACAGCATTATTTATGCGCTTCATTATTTTGAATAACAAACAATTCTGTGTGTATATATGTGTGTGTGTTATCTCTATTTTCAGAATACTCCAGAGCTGAACTTAACAAATTTAAGTCTGCCTTACTTAAAGGATCTGAGGAGACTAATTGCAATACCTTAAATCCACTAGTTTGTACTGAAAGGACAAAAAAGGAAAAGAAATTTGGCCGCCTTTGAAAGTCAGTCTGAGGTGCAGATCTAGCAGCAAAATACATTTCTAGAGCTGCTGTTAGCCAAGCAAGAGCTCTTAAAATACGGCTTTTTTTTTTCTAATTATTAAAAGATTTGAGTTGTGTAAGCCAGTTACCCTTTTAATGGAGAAGATGAAACAGAACAGTAAATGAATTATCCCAGTGTGATCTGGCAGGAGCCTCACTCCAGGCCCATATTGTAATTACTGAGCCATAATTCCGTCCCATACATAACTCCAAATAAGACTCAAGTTTAAGAATTGTTTTTGTGAGTTATAGTTAAAATTCTGATTTTGGATTATTCTAAACTAAAGTCATTAAAATTTTTGTTTTTAAAGTAAAGAGAATTTTTGTTGCAAGGGGAAAATGCCAGTCAGAATCCATCAGCCTATGTGTGCTGACACTATGGAAGGTCTGAGTTGCATTTCCATGAGAACAGGTCCCGGTCAAATACTGCAGAGCAGGAAACTGCTTTTGGTCTTGTAGCCATGGGGCCTGACAGTGCATGCACAGAAGTGTCTTGCCTGCCTTAGTTTCCCATCAGTGTAACTCACAGTGCCAAGTACTTGGCTTTTTCAGTTCCCTTTTAAGGTGTTATATATTGCCTAAACTCTTGCCAGTTATGTCAATTCGGCTCAGAGGCCTAAGGCTGTGGTCTCTTAACAGGCACCCAGGTGACCCTGCTGCTTCTCATCTGGACACCACTCTTCCAAAACCCCTGTACTAAGTCACAGAGAAGACCGTTGTAATCATGTAGATTACTTGAGAAGAGCATGCTTTCAATTCTGTGCCTCTAAAGAATGTTACTCTAATGTCACACCTTTCTCTTAAAGAGTCCGTCTTGCATCAGAATTACAGAGTTTAGTTTTAAATGATTTGGGTAATGAATATTATGAAATATTAGAGACTTACGTAGGATAATAGAATGGTGAAGTTAAATTATGTAAATACCAAAAGCACACACTAAATTCTGAATTAGAATAATCTCATTACTAGTTAAGCAAAGAGCTGCACTGTGGTAATAATGTTGACGAGCAGGAGCCTGGGGAGCCCAAGTTCCTCCTGTCCTGGAGAAATGGAAGGAAAGCCAGAGAACTCAAACTCTCCTCAAAACTTCACCTCCCCCAGGTTTTCCCTGGCTGTTCTCAAGTCCTAACTTGGTAATAGTTGTGTGTAGTGTTGTTTCACGTCTTTGGCCAAAATGACTCTGCAGTTGTTCATGCCTAGGAGGTGCTTGTTCACGTGAAGGCTCTAGCACAGTACTTGTCTGGGTAGTAATCAGAGTAGTTAGTGACAGATCATCTGTTCTCCTAGTGATGGGACCTGGCGGTGGTGAAGGGCAATGAGATGCAGACGACAGTTTCCCTCACAGCTTGCCGGGCATGCCGTTTGGTGGATGGAGAAGGCACACACACCCCATCTCTTTCTGATGAGATCGGGAGCTCACTTTTCTCTGTTCCAGCCAGGCCGGCCACTCACACCATGTCTGGGAAAGAGAATAGTGACCACGTAATGCCTGCTCAGCAGGCCCTGGTCACGTCAAAGCCCACACTGTCCCCTTGGGTGGCCTCTCTGTTCTATACTGCCACTTCGTCTACTAGAGAATGGGTGTGTTTTCCTGGTGTTCTGTAAGTTCACTCTCTGCCTTAGAATGAAGAGACATACAGATGGGATGTGTTTGCTTTGTTTCTAGGAGAAGACTGGAGTGGAAGGAACCTTATTTGTTTATACGAGGTAAGCATATTCTATTAGAAAAATGACTTGAAATATTTTAATGTATTTTTGTCACTTCTTGAAGGGCAGTTTTACTTCAAAGAATAACAACCAAATCCATCTGAAATTACTGATCGGCAAGAGGAATAAAATAACACATAATGTCACCAGCTATATCCTGATGATACTAATGTCAGGCTATAACTCCAACCTAAACCTTAATATTTGGTTTAGCAGAACATAGTCATCGTTTGATGCCAGTGAATTGCACACAGCTCTTGAACACTACGCACTGCCAAGAGATAAGAGGTGCACAGTTAGGAAAGCTAAATTAATCGGTGGTTGGAAAGGGCTTTGTGGCTCACCTTCCCTCACCCTGAACTGCTTAAAAAAGCACACCCCAGGATTGAGTGTGTCTCTCAGTCTTCCATTGTTTAGTTAATAATGTTTCAGGATTAATTTAATTAATAAGCTCATGCTTTTAGTCATTTCTTTTTATCAGATATCATTAACGTCACATATTCACACAGACACACAGTCCATATATAGTCTTAATGACTTCATTTTATTCATGCATATTTCTTCATAAATATCTTCCCTGACTTCTGTCACCTAGTGGGAGTACATAGATGAAATACAAAACTAGTGTAAACTCTGATTGACGTAAGTATGCTTACCCACATTCAGGTTTAAGATAAACACAAGATACGCCATCCCAAGAACTGGTTTCCATTTAAGCCTCACAGGGCTGCTATGGCTGTTGAAGGCCTTGTACAGTGACCAGTCTTAGGTTGGGCTTCAGGACTGGAAGTCTCAATAGGAAGAAAGGCAAAAGTAGAGACACAGAGCCTCCTGTCTAAAGGGACAGTAAGGGATTTACTCTGGTGTAGTAGAGGGTTTGTATTAGCATAAGTGGTACTATTAGACAGAATGGCAGACTGGGGAGTCTGAGGCTTATTTTTCTAGCAGTAGGGAGTAACTGAAGGCTTATGGTCACAAGGATGCTTGATAAGCTGTGAGAAAATATGTGGAGAGTCAGTGTGTTAGCATCACAAGGAGGCACTCGTTCTAAAAGGAACTGGAGTTGGGGTGTTGAGAGGATGATTGCCTTGAAGTAGACAGGGGACCAGAACAACTGACGCTGAGATGAAAGTCTGCAGGGACAGAGGGCACAGTGACATTGAGAAATGAAACCTCGAGGTAAATGCCAGCATTTGACCTGAATGATAAAATTGTTGGTAGAATTCAAACGGCAACGGGGAGGAGAGGCTAGGTTTCTACTTGATCTCTTTGTGTATTTTGCAGAGCTGGGGATGTGAGGGCCTCAAGCTTATGCACTCTTACCACCAAACTACACCCCTCAGCCTTGGTCTTCAGGGGTTTGAAGTAACACTTTATTCAGTGGTATCAGTGAATTCAGATTGAGGAATCCAGCCACTTGGCATGGGGTGATTGTTGGAGAGTTTGGCATTGTCTGAAAGGACTATCAAAGGAGAATGGTTAACTTTTAGGGTCAGTAGGGGCATAAAAAGCAGAACGAGGGTAACCTTAAGAACTGGGAAAACAGGATGGGAACAGTAGGGAGAGTGATAGCTACCCTGTCATCAGGGAGAGGAAGGGACAGGAAGGAGTAGCTAGCCAGGCTGCAGGCAGAGCAACAAGTAAGTCAGTTGTTTAGGGCTGTGAATACCCAAGAATTGTTGGCATTTTAGTCCATGCCAACATTTAGAACATTCCAGAACCATCACATGGATTTGATTGGCATGAGTACTGTTAAGAGTGTAAAATGTATAGAGAAACACTAAAACACACAATGTGTATTCTCTTTCATTTCTAAGAAGGATTATTTTGAGGAGAGTGATGCATTAATATATATTAATGATGACTTTAAGGTCTTTTCTGCTGAATTATACAATTATTTTCTTTTTTGTACCCAAACTAAATATAGCTTTATATTTTCAAGCATTTTATTTTATTTTTGAAATAGTGACTCATGCATACCAGGTTGGCCTCAAAATAACCCTGTTTGAGATCACTTTGAACTTCTGATCTAAGTGTTGGGATTACAGCAATGTGCCGATTTTATGTAATACTGAAGATGGAACCAGGGCTACCAACTGAAGTACAATCCATCACTTAAATCCTTCCTAACATACTCCACATTGCTAATGGAACAGTGAGTTACACCATTGGCCTGAGAGGCAGTCCTTGCCTGGCTCTTACTCCAGTTCCCAACTCTCTCTCTGAGACGATGCTTACTGCTTCCATCTCTCCTCCCGTGCGTGTCTGCCCCCACATGTGCACATGTATACGTGTGTCTGCTCGGGCAAGGCCTTTTCCTTAGTGTGGAAAGCAGTTTGAGCTAAGGCACTGAAGCTGCCTGTGTCTTCACCTCTGCTTCACTTTCAGTCGTGTGCCTGGCATCCTTGTTCCTGACCTGCGGCATAGTCCCTTGCTCTCTCTGCCATGAGACCCTTTCCCGTTGACATACATAAGACATCTCGCCCACCTTAAGGACCACTCCTTCTGCCTGCCTTCCCATGTCTTTGTCTCTGAGATACAGTTCATGAAGACGGGCTGCAGAATTTCTGCATTTCAGAAATTTAATGTTCAGGACCCTCTGTCAGTCTTTAGAGGAATTGAGGCTATGCACACCAGTGCTTTTTTTTTGTAGAATAAGCTCATCAAAGATTGTCTTCCATCAACTAAAAGGTTGGGGTTTAAAAATAAAATCCTGTAAGTGGCAAGGTAGCAGTGTTGTACTTTATCAGTATAAAGTGGTTAAATGTGAATTAAAACTAACTCTCTTCCTGACTGTTAGCAGCCCAGTTAACTTGAATGAATGAGTGCTGCTGACTTCTGTTAAATGTGACTGTGTATCTACTTGTCACCAGGAGGTTCACAGTTGAATTATGATATGGCTGTCACCCAGCACAAGCAAAGGCACACATGATGTATAACGGGGGCCCTCTGTGCCTGACACAGGGGGGCACTCAAGATTATGGAATGGAATGAAAAATCAAATTCACTAAAGGTCATGCTTTTACTGAGAGAAGTTTCCTGGTAGCTTGTCCAGACAGCCCTTTGCTTGTATTGAAGAGAACAAGGCATCTGCCCTTTAGCCTCACATGAACTTCGTTTGCACTTTGCCTCACAGGGGCATTGACAGAGTTGCCTCATTTGCCTGAAGTTCTCAGTTTCAAACTCAATTTACACTTTCAATGAAAATTATCTTTTTGGAATGATGTACGCTTGTTCAACTCTGAAATCCTTTGGAAGTATCTGCCAGTAAGAATTTTTTTAAAGCAGTTACCATCTTTGTCTTAAAGGAATGTACAACATAGGTAGGCATATCCGTTATACACAAGATATACACAGGCTCATAGGTTAAAAACAGTGCCCTGCAGGACAGTCTGAGGTGCAGTTATATACAAGATCCCAGGAGTAAAGGAGTGTTGCTTCATATATATGCAGAGTGCTGTGGGAAACTGAATCTGCACAGCAGAGTTAACAGACACGCTGGGATGTGGCTACTGCAGCTGTACCATGCTTATCAGTCGGTCTCTCCCCTGCTCTGTGATTTCCAGGTCTGCCTCCCCAAAGCACGGATTCACCATTATGAATAGGCTCAGCATGGAAAACAGAACAGAACCCATTACTAAAGACCTGGACTTCCAGCTCCAGAACCCTTTCCTTCTCTACAGAAACGGCACACGTGAGTCTCTAATGCAGTGCTAGTCACGTTTCCCAGGGCTGGTCAGATGTCCTCCTGTGCTCTGCATTTAGTATCAGGGACTGGGGGATTAGCATTTGTTAGCTTGGAAGTGGCTTTTTTCTTAGAAAAGTTAAAGTGAGTCTCCTTAAGCCCTGTCGTGAGCAGCTCTTTTGCCTGTAGAATGAACCAGTTATTGGCTTTAATCCTAAGCAGGACGGGGGAGGGGTGCTTGCTTGGGAGCCAGGAGTGGGGCACAGATGTATCACTGAACGCAGAACTAATGATTTGGTTAGTGGAAGTTTTCCCTTGTGGATCACCTCTGACCAAGCGTAGTGAAGAGAGATTGAGGGAGAGGGTCTATAGTTTTGAAGGACTGCCTTTTGAATATGTAGTCATTGAGAAGCCAGAGTCCAAATCGTTTTGGCCTTTTTGGTTCTTTTAACTGCTAGTAGTGGCCAGATTACAGCAGGTCACTGACGGGTCCTCGATGGACTGAGATGAAGCAGTAGTGGCCTGTATAGTATTCTGCCCTCCTTTCACTCCTGTGTCTTACCTGGCACCTGTCTCGGACCAGAGAAAGACTAATGAAGCTGTCAGCTTCGGGGTTCCTTCCCCGCGGGAGCATACTGCCTGAAAGGTAAGTATGTGCGTGCTCTTAGGCCTTGTGGGTGACTTTCAAAGAGACTGTAATCTAGTAATGGTTTACTCTTTGAATTTAAGATACAGGAAGTTGGTACTAGGGATATGGCTCAGTGTGCTTACAACATGAGGACCTGAGTTCAACACTCCAGCACACACACACACACACACACACACCAGAAGACAGGGGTGCCAGTGGATATTTGTAATTCCAGTGTTGGAAGGCAAAGTCAGGTGGGTTCCCAGAGCTTGCTGGTCTGCCAGTCTGGCTAATCCTGGGTTCAGTGAGACCCTGTCTGAAAAACTAAGGTAGTCGGCACAATGATTCAGTAGGTCAAGGCCTTTGCTGCCAAGTCTGACAGCCTAACACAGAAACACACACACACACAGAGTTGCATACAACACACAAATACCAAAAAGGTTGGGAAAGGCAAAGTACTTGGTCTGCAAGCATGGTGACGTGAGTCCTAATCCCTAGCACCTACATGTAGTCCAGCATGGTGGTGTGTGTGTGTTCTGCCTGTGTCCTGGACTGCCCGCTGCCTACTTGCCCAGTGCTGGGGCAGAGGCAGGCAGAGCCTGGGGTTGTCCCTATTCAGTCTAGCCTGAATGGTTAGCTGCAGGTTCTCTGGGAGACCCTGTCTTTAAAATAAAATGGAGATGTGGTAGAGGAAAGCATGCTGCCATCAGCCTCTGGCTGCTACATACTCCTGCACTGGTGAGCACACGTGTACACATGCTCATAGACACACCACACACCTCCAACACACACACAACTTGCTGCCTGTATTTTCAGAATTTTAATAATGTGATACAAGTAATATGTGAAGAAAATCCCAATGATTAGTTTAAAACTAAATGTAACATTTAATATATTAAATATGCCGCTATGTTTAATTATATATAGGTTGTCCTGATAAATGTCCATTCCTTAAAGTTTTATGAGGAAAAAAATTAGAACTATTAAAACTGTAACATGACTTGCCAATGGTAGGTCTCATGGAAAGAAAGGTTTTGCAATAATTTTTTTAAAATGGTTTGTTGCTGTTTCTTTGCTTTATGTTTACAGTTATGTGAGAATTTTTAAAGGATATTATATTTGAGCTAAGGAGCTAACTCAGTTAGTAAAGAGCTTATTGTGCAAACATTATCACCTAGTTCAGTTCCTTAGAACCCACGTGAAAAAGCTGGGCAGAGTGGTGTTTGTGCTCTTAATCCTAGGAAACAGAGACTGGGGGTGGGGAGGTGGGGGGGGGGGGGAGTGCGGCGGCGCTTGAGGCATCTGGGCCAGCTAGCCTAGCCAGTGAGCTACAAGCCAGAGAGGCTGTCTCAAAACACAAGAATGAACTTTAGAAAGAATGCACTAGAGTAGATATCTGCCAATACACACAAAAACTACTATGTCCTGTGTCAAATTAACATATCCAAATGCTAATAAAGAAGCTACAAAAATTAATGTAGAACAGAGTCTGGAGAGATGGCACTGCAGTTAAGAACACTGGCTGCTCTTCCAGAAGCCCAGGGTTCGAGTCTCAGCCCCCACAGTGTAACTCACAACTGTCTGTAACTATAGTTTCAGGAGACCCAACACACTCTTCTTGCCTCCACAGGCACCAGGCAAAATTGTACTCGTGTGTGTGTGTGTGTGTGTGTATGTATGTATGTAATATGTAAATAAAATGAAAATACGTCTTTAAAAATGAATGTAGAGGGGCTGGTGAGATGGCTCAGTGGGTAAGAGCACCCGACTGCTCTTCCAAAGGTCCAGAGTTCAAATCCCAGCAACACATGGTGGCTCACACCCATCTGTAACGAGATCTGGCACCCTCTTCTGGAGTGTCTGAAGACAGCTACAGTGTACTTACATATAATAAATAAATAAATCTTTAAAAAAAATGAATGTAGAATAAATGAGTACTAGTAACCTACTATAATCATTCCTGGTTGCTCTTATTTTGGACAAATAATTGATCTAGCCACTATAGATATTTTGAATTCTTATATATTTGATTATGACATAAACCATACCAAAATTTTTAATTTCTCTAATGCATTGATTTTAGAAATTATTTCCTAAGTTTCACGGGGCCTGTCTGACAGAAAGTGCTTTGTGGAGTTAGTGAGCCCACAGGATGCCTCACTCTTTGTAAGTATACTCAGGATGGTAGTCTGCAGCCCCCTGACTGTGACCTCAGTGCAGCTTGTCTAGAGGGACAGGAGTATGTGTTTAGAGCACACAGCGTGTTTCAGAGTCTTAGCACGAAGGAAGGAAGGAAGGAAGGAAGGAAGGAAGGAAGGAAGGAAGGAAGGAAGGAAGGAAGGGAGGGAGGGAAAAGGGAGGAGAGGAGAGAGATCTTATCTATTGGTTAATGTTGAAATGATAGTAATTTGGATAATTGGGTAAATAGAATGTATTGTTAAAGTTACTTGTATCTTCTACTTCGTTATTTCTAACTTAAAATGTCAGGTGCAATCCACACCTGCCGGTCTTAACGCTTTTATTGACAGCCTACCCTACTCTTGGTGGCATCTTACAAATGAAAAAATGGCTGTGGTAAGTGGGTGGGGTCCCAGCTCACACACCTCTGGCCCTGCCCCTGGTGCTTGTGTTCCACACCGGGCACTGCTCCCTCTGCTGTTAAGCATGGATACCAATGGCAGCCGGTCTTTGGGATACATGTGTGGCTGTTTCTGATGAGTCTCCATCTACAAAAATGAATCAGTTCAACAGTAGAGTGTGTGCAGTGTCTTTTCACTCTTCTGCATTTGTTTTGCCCCATTTTGTTCTCCTTACTGTCTGTCGCTGACAGCCTATGAAACCAGTCATTTCCTCAAGGCTTCTCAGCCCCTGACATCCATCCACAGAAGGTTTATCACGCATGCCGTCAGGGTCTGGGTACCTCCCTCTCAGATGTTTTCTCCAGCTCAGATGCTTATGTAACCATTGCATTTGGCTTTCTCCCACAGTGCCCTTTTGGCCAGGGAGCCTGGCTTCCTGCAGGGTTGATTGTCATGGTGGCTATCTCAGTGGGGTCTATACAGACCTCAGCCTTTTGCCTGCCACCCAGCTCTTGAGTCCTGTCTGCCATTGCAATGGAGCAGGGCTGGAACAGCTTCATGGCAGATTTTTTTCCCAGAGTTTTTTAGACTCATTGGATGAAGAAAAAAAGTTAATTAGATGAATCTAGGAGAGTGAACTAAGAAAGTAGAAAAATCCAAAACTCCCTTCATTTAACTAGTAAAGAAAAAACATTTGATAAGTAATTTAGAATTTTAATCAAATGCAAAATAGATTATTGTAGAAAGGGGTTTATAGCCTAAGCTTTATTGGAGTTGACTGAAATGAGATTTAACCTAAGTGAGCTTTTGTGTGTGTGTGTGTGTGTGTGTGTGAGAGAGAGAGAGAGAGAGAGAGAGAGAGAGAGAGAGAGAGAGAGAGAGAGAGACATACACATGGATGTGCAGGGATATGCACCTATGAGAGCATACAAAGACCAGAGGAAGATGTCAGAATCTTCCTCTATTATTTCCTTCCCTATTCCATTATTCCTTGAGACAAGTTCTCTCTCACACATACTGGAAACTTGCCAGGCTCACTGGGATAGCTGCTGCCAGCTCACGGAATGTGCCTGTCTTTAACACCTCTCCTTCTCCTCTCAGGCTTGGGCTATGTGCATGCACAGTCATGCATAACTTTTTTTCAAACGAAGATGTCAAAAACCAATAAGATAGTTATTAAATCTAGGGCCAAATTTCATGCATTCATTTACTGTCTTCCAGGCACTGTGTTGGACTTTGAGTGGGTTATCCTAATAAATTCTTGTAACTTTTTATTGGAAATACTGTGTTTTGTGTTTGACCAGTGAGGATACTGAGCTGAAAAAGTAGCTCAGTGGCTAAGAGCACTGGAGAGAACTGAGTTCAATCCCCAGCACCCACATGGTTGCTCACAGCTGTCTGTGACTTCAGTTCCAGTGGCTCCACTTCCCTCCTCTGGCCTCTGTAGACACCAGGCATGCAAATGGCACACAGACATACATGCACGCAAAACACCCATACACATACATTTTAAGAAATAATAAAAAGTCCAAAATGTTTTAAGTGTTGAAATGATAGTACCAAGATTTGGATTTGGGATTTTCCATTGTTTCTCAATTGGGCTAAGATCGGGTGCAAGTTTTAATTTTTTTCAGGTTGGAGAGTTACAGATGAATGTCAGATTGAATTACAGGTGAAGTCTATGAAAATATTCCAACAACAATAACAAAAACCTCTGAACAAAAACCTCTGAAATCTGAAGCATGCTGGCCCAAGCATTTCTCCTAAGGGACATGGGGTTCACTGTCAGTGCAAAGCCAGTGTCGATTAGGAAACGGAAAAATCGATGTATACACTGAAAACTCCTCCTCCCCTTCTCTCCCTCTCCCTGCTCCCTTCCTCCCTTTCCCCTTGCTCCCTTCTTCCTCCCCTCCTCTTACCCTCTCCCATGAACCTCGGGGCCTTGGGCATGGTGGACAAGCACTCACCCCGCCCCCTGGTGAACTTCTTGCATGAATTGCGCAGTAATGTGAGTCACATGCTAGGGTTAGGAAGAGCAGGTGAGACCCACGTCTCCCTGATCATCTTCATTGACTCTGTATTAGTCAGGGTTTTACTGCTGTGAACAGACACCATGACCAAGGCAAGTCTTATAAAAAACTACATTTAATTGGGGCTGGCTTACAGGTTCAGAGGTTCAGTCCATTATCATCAAGGTGGGAGCATGGCAGCATCCAGGCAGGCATGGTGCAGGAGGAGCTGAGAGTTCTACATCTTCATTCAAAGGCTGCTAGTGGAAGACTCACTTCCAGGCAACTAGGGTGAGGATCTTATACCCACTCCCTGGTCCAAGGATATACAAACCATCACAGACTCTTTGCCTGTTTTTGTCCAAAATTCACTTTTTTAAATAGTCAATTTTCTAGCAGAGATGCAATTTTCTGTAATTTTAAGTATTTTCTTGATGGCTATTATAAAGAACATACTTTAATTTATTCCAGAGCTAAATTGTGTAACACACACACACACACACACAATCAGCAGTAAGAAAGTCAGGTTTACAGTAAAGGTTGGGCATAACTTGGAAGAAGCATTGCTTACTCTCGAACGGTGTGTTCATTGAGACCTTTGCTCTGCCGTTATAATACCATAAATCAGTAAGTTGCTTTGTAGGCATCAGTAATCAATTTCAAGTCCCTTGTGAACAGAGACTGTATCTTATATTTTAATTGTGTTCTGTGATTCTACATGGGCCTGGAAAACAAGTGGATCCAGATAAGAAATAGACACGCAGACTTAAAGTAATTCCCAAATCATTTGTATCCATTGAGATTGGGATGGGTGGGTGGGTGGGTGTGAGTGTGAGATAGGCCTAATGATTTTGTCTGGTTTTCTAATCATCAATGTGCTTTAGACAAAGCTTTGAAGATATTCCGCATGGAGTGATTGCTCTATAATGGCCACAGGGTTGCACAGGTTTCAGAAATTCTTCATATTCCTCACTTCATGTCAAAGAGACAACCTTGCCTCCTACACTAATATAGAGCACTGAGCAAGGCTGAACTGTGTGGTCCCCTCACGGATTTGGTTTGGTTTTTGAGACAGGGTTTCCCTGTGTAGCCCTGGTTGTTGTTGTGTAGGCCATGCTGGCCTCAAACTCACAGAGGTCCACCTGCCTCTGAGTCTGCAATGGGAATTAGGCTTCTTAAGCCTTCTGGATTTCAATAAGGAATAAAAGCCTTGCAGCTCAGCAGGTTCTGAAGCCCTGAGATTTGTTACCTCTAGCCCAAGCCCGGTGGTGGGTGGTGGCAGCACACACCTTCAATCCCAGCACTTGGGAGGCTGAGGCCAGCCTGGTCTACAGAGGGAGTTCTAGGACAAGCAAGACTACACAGAGAGACCCTATCTTAAAAAATAAAAATAAATAAAAGCAGCTGAAAGGTGAACAGCCAGGCTTAGGGAAACACTACAAAGGGAATGAGAGTCTTGGCACCGCCCATAGACAGCTGTGCTCATAGTTTCCATCTTAGGATATTTGCTGCTCTGTTGATATTCTCAAATGGTAAATTTTTAATTTTTAGATGTATTTATTTTAATGTGTATGAATAGCTTGCCTGCATTCGTGTGTACCATGTACATTCCTGGTGCTCATACAGGTCAGAAAAGGGTATTGGATCCTCTCGGAACTTGTATTGCAGGTCGTTGTGAACCGCCATGTGGGTGTTGGGAACTGAACCTCTCTCCTCTGTAAGAGCAACAAATGCTCTTAACCAGTGAGCCACCTCTCCAGCCTTCTCTCCAGCCATCTCAATAATAATTTGTAGCCCTTTTGGAGCCATAGAATCTGACTGCTATTTACCTCCCCCTCCCTCCCACCATCCTCCTCCCCCTCTTCAGATGGTTTTGATTGCCTTCCATGTACCAGGTATCGTTCGAAGATCCGTGTGTCATGTTTCACCTTCAGAGTATCTGTGCACACCATTTTACAGACTTAACTTCTAGAGATGCTGTAGAGAGCTCTGAAGCCATCTAAGGCCAACACACACCTTTAAAGTAATGAGACGGCTGAAAGTCCTTGCATCAAACCTTGAAAGTTTTTTAGACAGAAACTTGATATTTCAGGAATAAGAATAGCATGCTTATCTCTTCCAGATCTCTCTAGTAATATAAGATGCTCGTGGGAAACTCAGCCAAAGCACACATAATGTAGAGCAGGAGACAAAGACCTTGACATTTTGTGTTTGGTAAGAATAGGAACCTTACAAGCCCAGGCTCCTAACTGCATGTGGTGTGTGGTTGCCGCCCGCGGTAACCTTCAAGGACTGTGGCGAACTTCTTGATAAAAGAAGTTCCCTTAAATCAAAACTCATGATTTGGTCAGAGAATCTCAGTTGTGTCTTTAAGCCACCATTTCCATTTCAGGGAGAGGCAGCCACTTACTGTGGCCCTGTGCACAAAGCTGACAGCCTTTAGTAAGTCACTAAGGATTGCACGGCTCCTTTGACTTAAGGGATGAACCTGTCACTTGGATCTTACATCCAGAGTCACCGCTCATTCAGTCAGGACTCTGCTCATGCTGAAAGGATCTAAACTCTAAAGGATACGATTTATGTAAAAACTGGCATTCTGTCAATTACAGAAAACGCCAGAAGATGCCAAGTAAGGCAATATTTCATTTTTTGAGTACTGGATGTCATAATTTTGGTTTCTATACATTGAGTTAAAACATCTGATAGCTCCGGAAACAGGTTCCTATCTGCACCCCACACCACCTGAGCAAGCCACACTGCTTTTCCAGACACCCAGCCTAAGGACTCAGCACTTCCACTGTAGAATGTTAGGGGGACTCATGAGGGGTAGGGGGGACTTACAGAATTTAATGACTAGGTTATGTGTGTGTGTATACTCATGTATACACATTCTCACTCATGGAATAATAGGGGATGCTTGGGTAAGAAAGAATCCATGAGCCGAAATCATATGTCATAGCTAACCCCCAGCTACTGTGGAGTAACCTCTGAGTGAAGCCACTTGTGCTCCCCTCAGCCATGCAGATGTGTGGTTCTTGGCACACAAGGAAGTAAGCATTCACACAGCGATGCTCTTTTGATTCATAGGCTGCGTTTGTGGCTTGTGGTTGTACAATATTTTATATTTTGTTTTAGAGAGCCAAATTTGATATGATAAAAGCCTAAATCTTGGCAGAGAAAAACTGTCTTCCCAAACACTCTGCTCCATGCTTTCTGAGAGAAGCGTCCTTCAGTCTTCCTGCCTCGGCATTCAGAGAGTGGGCAGTATGGCTTCAGAGTGTTGGTGTACATTTTGCATTCTATTTTTATATTGCTTATTTTTGTTCAAAAATCACAAGATAATTTCAAGTAATCGTGTTCTGGAATCAAGGCTAACTGATTGCAGAAGGAATCTTGTGTTTGTTCTATAGTCTTAAGTGCTCAGGAGAAAGAAAACAAAGTGCCCACGAGTCATTGCATCCACAATACCAGTCCTCATCCCAGGACAGACCTGAAGCATGACCTAATTGGTTTTAACATAAAGGGCTTTGGAACATTCGGTATCTCCGGTGTCCACGGTAGATAAAGGTCAGAATGACAGAGGTACAGAGCCTCTGATTCACACTTCTTCTTCCTGGCTACATAGCCTCTGTGTCAAGCCTTAGAAGTGGTCCAGTAATCAGGTTGTTTCTAGTTAAACTGTTTCAGCAAAGCTGCCCCGCTATCATCAAACACCTGATCAAATCACGCCACTCAGACATGAGGACATGTGTGCCTTTGGGGTTTTTGTTTTGAGGAGAACAATTTTGACCTGTAGGAATATTGTTTTATGTTTCAGCTTTAAGCATCACAAACTCTAATTATGAGGTAAGACTTATTCCCTTTGCTGGTTCTCATTTGTGATAATAGCTTTTCAGAGTGGTGTTGGAATAATTAAGATGACTTGGGTGGGTGTGAGCTCAGGGTTACTGTTACTGTTACAACACATGACTAGCATGTGAGTGTAGTGTTGTTTGCTGTATCAAGTCCTACTGCTCGTCTGTAAGGAAGAGAAGTATGTGCTTCGTCTCTCAGTTGCCAGGGGGAGAAGTCGTCAGGAAGAACGATAGTTGTACTCATAACACACATAAAGTCAGTACCTGTGCATCGGCCCAGTGCCACGTCAATAGAACTGTTGTCTGTGGAAACGCACAGCGAACGGCAAGGTCCTGTCACTGTTGCCTGTACCTAAGAATGTGAAGTGCTTGAAGCAGAGTCACCTCTCAGCACGGTTAGAAGACTGCAGGGCCTTATGAGGAACAGCTGCCTACTGTCTGGTAGAGCAGATCACTTGGCAGCGGACTCCAGCCTATCTGGTCCATGATGGTTCATTAAGCCAGAACGGATATTAGCCATGGTAAGGGTTATCGGTCGAATAAAGTCTTTGGCCAGTTTAACTCAGCAGACATTTGTTGAGTGACTGCACACGCAGCTCACTGCACTGCACTGTTGACGTCCTCCAGGAGCTTGTGGTCTGACCCAGGGAGCAGATGTGGAAATGCATAAGCAGGACTTTTATTTTAGCATAAAGATACACAAAAGACTGGGTGCCAAGAAAACCATTGAAAGTTCATCCCAGGAGAGTGAAGATGCAGTGAAGGGTGAATAGGAGCTCAGAGCCACAGGGAAATGAATGGCTTAGGGAATCCACTTGATCTTCGTGGCTCAGAGTTTGAAAATTATCAGCAAAATTATGAATAAAATGGAGACAGCCTTAAGTGGTCAGCAAGGAAGAGTAAACTGTTCTATTTCTATTGCAGTTAATCTACGGTTTTCCCCGCATCTTCATTTCTTTGGGCATTTCTTTATGCTGCTGCACTTCTCAAAGTAACTTTCCCCTGAGAGAAGTACAAGGAGGTGGTCAGTGTTTGCTGAAGACTCCGCTGCCCTTGAGGTGTCCTTCCCCCATTGAGGTGTCGTTCCCATTGAGGTGTTGTTCCCCCATTGAGGGGGGCAGAGATTCTGAGTGAGGACGTCTCATGGCACATGTAACCTTGGTTATAAATGAAACTCTAAAAATTAAAAACATCTTTTACTTTTAAAGTCATGGGTTCTTATGAATGGTTGAAAATGCATACTAACTCAACTGACCATAACGCTTTGGGTTTAAGGTTTGTAACTATTCAGCTTTAATGGCCTTAACTCTCTGAGATGGTTCATTTGTTTGGAATGGGGAGTTTGTTTTCACTCGTCAGGGTTTCTGCTGTTGGCTGCCATGCTCAGTAATGTTAGTTGCCATTAAATAGCAACCGCTTCTCCTCTGCTGTGAACCTTCCAGTGTCCGAAGATCATGGGATCAGGACTGCTGATTTGTGAGTTGCAGTAAAACTATGTCATATGAAAAGAACCAGACCCAGAGACAGAGATAACAACTCTGCAGAGCTGGTCTGAGGCCGTGAAGAGGCTGTTTTACAAGACGTGTCCGTGTTTGGTCAGTAAAGCCAGAGCGGAAGGTGAATGAAAGAACATTACTTTAAAGGCATCGAAGAGCACACCAAAGGAAGCAGCGTTCAGTCCAAGCATTCCACATGGGCAGAAGGACAGGGCTGACGCAGGGCCAGCCACCCGCCCGCCACAGCCCTGGTTTCCCATCTATGGAGCCAGGACAGAGCCCTCAGGTGCCACTCTAGGGGCTCCTGCTGTAAACACCACAGCTTATACACGCCTCTTGGCCGGCCTCTCTCCCTCCTTCCCTCCCTCCCTCTCTCCCTCCCTCCCTCCCTCCCTTCCTCAAACTCCCTTACATTCTTTATTCTGAAAACCCTGGCCTAAAAAATACAAATCCCAGGTAATCCACAAAGTCAGATTCGAGGGCAGCACAGCTACAGTAAGAAGCACCCCAGCACAGGCTATGTCACAGAGCCCTGACTCTGAGAAAAAGGGTTGGTACTTGTTGCCAAGGCTGCTGGCCTGAGTTCAGTCCCCTGAGTAGACACTGTTGAAGGAGAGAGCTGACCCTGCTGGCTACCCTCTGACCTCCACACACGTATACACAAATAAACAACATGTGGTACAAATCAAAGCAAGCCCAAACACAGACTGATTCCAGTCCCTAATAGCCAAGCTGAGAAGTCAAATCAAACCATGTGAAAGGTGTTTTGAGACTTTGTGTCTCTAATTTAGAGGGCTGTGCAGGAGCATAGTTTAGAGAAAATAGGTAAAATGGGGGAGATGCTTTGGCTGACTTCAGCCATGGAGCCTTATGTGGCCACAGAGCCCCACACTCCTAGTGGCTGCAGCTCCTTCAAGGTTGTCTGTCTCCTGTAATGCAGATTAGGTCTTTGAGATGTGTGGGTGCCATGGGTGTGTGTGCCACCCATCTCTAGGCAGCCTCAGCTTGCTCAGACACACAGCCACTTGAAATGGGTAAACGGGACAGTAAATTAAACACTACTGGGTTTGAACAAAGCCCACCAGATAGATGTTTACAGCAATTATACAGTCGGGTTAGAGATCATTATATCACTCATTTGAGAAAGACCAGGGCTGGGCAGTGGTGGCGCACGCCTTTAGTCCCAGCGCTTGGGAGGCAGAGGCAGGCGGATTTTTGAGTTTGAGGCCAGCTTGGTCTACAGAGACAGGACAGCCAGGGCTACACAGAGAAACCCTGTCTCAAACAAACAAAAACAGAGAGAAAGACCAGAATGTAAGTGGGGTCTGAAGAGATTTAATTTTTTTGAGTCTTCCTCAAATACCCATCCAGGTTGCAGAGCTGATGTCACCCAGGTTCCTAGTGATAAGAGGAGGGTTTCTGAAGGCAAGCTGATGGCTAGACCCTTAGACAGCAGTAGGCGAAGAAGGGAAAGAAGGAAAGAATGGAGGGAGAGAAGGAAGGATGGATGGAAGGAAGGAGGGAAGATCAGGGTACCTCCAGGAGAGAAAGCATAATCAAGCCAGAGTTTCCACTTAACGTGCTCGCTTCATTCATTAACACACTTACATGCCACTTGCTAACTGTATGGATAGGTTATGCTTTCTTTTCAAATTTCGGCCCAAGTCCTTATTAAATAGTTTCAAGTTGAAAAATCCTTGGCATAAAACTAGGGAACAAATGGTAAGTATCTCTAAGGTCATATTAAATAGAAACATTTATTAGGAGCATAAACAGTATTGGGGGAGGGGTCCTGTGACCATTCATCCAAAATAAACTGTTGCGCTCTACCAACGGAAATCAGGGCCCAAGTGACAATGTGCATTTAAGTGACATTGGCCCTGCCTCTGATGACCGCTTACTTGGCCCATTTCAATCAAGTGTCAACTTGATTGGTTGTCAAGTTTTCCACGGAAGGAACTGAAGAAGAATTGCTGCCATTCCCTAGCAGTCAGCTCGCTCTCACACTTACCTGTAGGTGCTTACAAACCCTAGATATGGAAGAGATATGGAAACACTGCTCCCCTCCGTCTTTCTTAAGGAGTTGAAAGAACAACAGAAGACAGATATGTCACCACGGAAAGGCTGTTCTATGGAGAATGGTCCAAACATGGCATCGTGGAAAGGGCAGTGCCAGAACATTACAACCATGCCACGAGAAGTTCCGATTAAACACACAGGCTTGCATAACCATGCCAGATCGTGTGTCGGGGAACCTTCTAGGCTCCTACTTTGTAGGGTAGCTCTCACCTCACTTGTCTTTTTCTCCACTCCTCTTTGGGTTTCTTACCTCCAGGAGAAATGTAGAAACAGTTGAGTTGAGCTTCATGTACCACCTTGCCCTTGAACTTCCTCTCTGTTTCCTCAGACGTGTGACTGGAGAGTGGCTGGTATGGGGGTGTGGATGGCTGAACGAAGGCCCGAATCATTGTGGCTTCCAGTTGGGTACCAACAGCTGACTTCACAACTGAACAAGTATCCCAATTGCAATTTTTCCTTGTATTTTCTAAAAACTCACAAACGATCTCTGTGACCACATTTGAAGGCCGTAAAGTCTCATGTGGCCCTGTCACTCAGCTGTGAATCTGAGCTTCTGCTTTCAGATTTGGAATTCTGAAAGCACTCCTCCTTTCTTGGTTCTTCTCTGCTGCATCATCATTCCAACTTTGCTGCTGTGGTCAGACCTATGCGGAGACAAGCCCTTCCCCAGTGGAGCCCTTGGATGGAAATGTGAACCAAATGGCTTCTGTCAGCCTGTCAGTTCGTCACCTCCTGAAGGCTTGATAAGCTCTGGTCTTTGTATATCAGCACAGGCTGTCTGGCACAGCCTCTTGTGTGGAAGGGTGATAGGCCTGGTGGAGGTGGGGGCCTGGGCCCACGACACAGACGACTCGAGCTGGAATGTGTATTTCCGTGGATTCACGGTGCTGCTGAGCTACAAAACTATTTTAAGGAGAGAAAGTGCAGGCCCAGTCCTCTATCTTGGTGCTCCTTTTAGTAGCCAGGAATGCTGGGAACTGTGTGCTTTCGCTGTCCCTCTCCCTGCCTATTTAAGCCTTATGTTCAAGCTAAATATTAACTAGATAAAAAGAGCTGTTTCAGATGATCCCATGTGAATGTTAAAAACCATATTGCCTCATAGATAAATCTCCATGAGGTTCTAAATAACAATGGCAAACCCGTGTTTCTTCATTCTGCTTTAACACTTGAGAGTTTTCTCTTGTTTTTCTGCCCTAAACCTGTGTGTCAGCATCTCATGATAATGAAGATGTCAAAAGGCGCTTGTTCGTGCCAACAGCTCCTTGGCATCCTGCCCTTACAGAACTCGAGTTCCTTATGTCCGATGTCACACAGGAGGAAGAATGACACCCAAATGCTTGTTAGTGTAGTTTCCTGGTAAGACACCCAGTGGTGTCTGCCGCTGGGCTTCAGTGTCTGGTTGCACTATAGGTTCTTGACCTGCCATTTTGGAAAACTAAGTCTCCAAAGAAGGAAAGTTTTCACTGTGGTCGAATCATCCAGAGCACCTATTGTGACTAAGACAAAACAAACAAACAAACAAACAAAACAACTCAGCCACACGTAGATTCTTCACAGGGCTGAGTGCTGGCGATCCAGCCTGACCTTACAAGAACAGAGGCCAGGAGTCTGTGGGGAAGCAAGTGGGAAGTGCCCTGAAATCCGAGATCCCACACACATTTAGTCGTGATGCAAAGGTTCTGTTTTGGTGTGCAGGCACAGTGCTCACAGCACACCGGTTTGAGGACATTGATGTTCTCATTTTCCTTAGGTTTCTCAGAGCCCCTAGGATGGATGTGTGTATTTCTCTCTGAGAGAGTAACCAAGTTGAGAAAGCTTGGGCCGTCATCTCCCTTTGCGCTCTTCATATGTAGGTGACTGAGACAATGGTTCTACATGCAGGGGCTGGAGAGATGAACCAGGGGCGAGGAGCATTAAAAAAAAAAAAAGATTCTGCATGCACTTGATCGGTACAAAATGAAGTTTTAAAGTATCAATGATGGCTTTTGGCAAGTTGGTGGTTTGGATTCATAAAGTTTCTTTTTGATACCTGCTTAAAATAGCATTGAAAAGACATGTCCTGTACATTTGGCTATCTCTATTAGTCCTGTCCTGGGCCTTGGTGAGATAGATGCGTGAGGAGAAAAAGATGTTGTGAGCCTGTCAGAGCTGTCTTCATGCAGAACGGCTCCCTGCTTTGAAGATCTAATTTGGTGTTTTCCTTTCAAATGCCTTTTGCTAATGTTCATTGCTCCGTCATAATATTGCTGTTGTTTTGAATGAAGCTTTGTTTAGTGCTCATGTAGTTCATGTGTTATTTCTGTGATTATTTGCATATGTGACCAGGACCTAAACTAGATACTCACAAATGTATCCTGCAACTGTCTTAACCTGTACTACAGAACTGATAGAGCTGGATACATACGAAATTTAATAGACAGCTTATTTGAAAAATGGTTAAAATCAACCACAACGGTATTTTTTCCATTCCTTGCTAAATGGTTACACTATCATCATATCTAACCTTCCAACATTTGTAAATTTTCTGTACAGACATTTTAAAGTGAAATTGATTATTAAAATTATATTTTTCTAGTTTCCTATCCTAATAACTCATAGCCAATTTTTCAGTTAACATATTCCTTGGAGAAGGAGAGGGAAGGAGGTTTCTAGGCATAATATGAGCATCAGGTTTCTGAATATTTAAAAATAAAGATGAAATGTGTTTGTGAAATGTGCAAATGGAATATAGAAACAATGACGTCTCAAAGCCAAGAAGTTTAGCATCCTGATCTTGTTTTCAATCTGTAGCCACTTGGTTAGGAAGCGCTCACCAAGCCTGTTGGGTAGAGGCAGGGAAGCAGGCTTCAGGGTGTAGGCCGCTCAGCAGCGCTTCTAACAGCACATGCTTTTCCTTTTGGCACGGGATCTCATGTAGCCCTGGCTCTGACTCCAATGACTGCTTTCATCTATTTAATAATCACTCGGATGAATCCACTGTGACTGATTATCACGGATTTTCCTGTAAGACGGAAAGGGGGTCCCCTCCCATTGTGTGCTTTGAGGATGCTTACGGCTTGTTGATGTGTTTTTCCCCAGTGTCCATTTATGGAATTTGGTTTTATGATAAGGAAGAGTGCCAGAGAATTGCAAAACTAATGAAAAAGTAAGTATTAAAAGGCCGATCGTGTCCTAGGAGCTGGCACTGTGGCTCGTATTTCTAAATGTGTGAAGCAACACTAGCAGGAAGTGGTTCTCAGCTGTCATCCTCACACAACCCGCCCACCCCACCCCACCCCCAGACCCCATCACTGCTTAGCGCATGAAGAGAGTGAGAAACAGTTTTGCCCTGCTCTCTGCAGGGCTGCCCTCAGCTTCTGTGGCTTATTGTTCTCTCCACGTGCTGTGAGCTGTTCCACGGGGTGGCTTTCTTTGGCATTTTCTTCATTTGTAAATAAGTAGTATTTTCTCTGGAAAGTTATGTGTCCATCAGTAAAAGGAACATGCAGGGTCACCCTGAAAGGCTGTCCAGAGCCTTTGATAGCCTCCACTTCCTTCTAAACTGTGCTTGTAACTCAGAGTTCCCAGATACCTCAGGCACCAAGGGCCTAGAATCCTCCTCAGTTCCTCTCTCTGGGGAAGTCCAAATCCGTTCATGTTAGTTTAGCAGTACAGAATCAATCACCTCCTCTCTCTCTCCCCCTCCCCCTCTCCCCCCACCCCCACACTACTCCACCCCTTATTAGTCTCTTTCTCGCATGCTGTTCCTGAGGTGCTCTCTGATTTTGGCTTCCTTAATTGCATCACAAGGAGGCTCAGGTGCGATTGATTGGTGGGCTCTGACCAGTTCCAATTTGGCTGCTCAGTGTAGGCTGCTGTTTATGCAAATAGCCAAGGTCATCAGAATTAATCAAATTTCCTAATGGAGCTGGGTCTCTGTTTAGGACAGCTATTCCCCGTGTGGACGGGATGCTCGTCCTACAAAGAACCAGTATTCGCTTCTACATCCCAGGGCAATGGAATGAAGAAGTGACCCCCACAAGGAAATAAAAACCAGGGAACACATTTTTATAAATAAAATTGACTCCTGAAACTCCCGCTTGTGAGAGCTAATTTTAGGCAACCAGCTCAAGTCCCAGATGGTGATTAAGTGTGTTCAAACTGGTATTTACCACCATAACAACTAGTTCCTTAAACATTTCATGGTGTTGTAAATTGTGCAAGGGACAATAATAGCAGGATTTCATATGGATTAAAAAATACCCTGTAACTCAGCCAAGAGGTCATGGTAAACCTGGTGGCGTCTGCACTGCGTGCCTCACCCCTCAGGCAGGAAGCTGATTGTAGGTAGCAAGGAGCAGTTGGTCTGTGTGGATTCAGATGCGTTCTCTAGTTAGAAGGAAATCTGTTGGTAACTTCGCAGGTCATACTTAACCAATATCTGCATAGTTAACATAAGAATTTGAGCTGAAAAATCAAAGCACACAAAGAAAAGGACTTAAAAAAAAAAAAGTTTCCCTGTAGCATTAAGGAACATGAGGTCAGAGTTCGAATGGGGCCTTTTCGTTTCTGAATTGCCAAGGTCTGAGGTGCTACAGCCAACCTTGCTTGACCTCACAGCATCTGGAAGGAAAGGAGTCTGTGCTATAGTGACCTTCCCTGTGGAATGTTCTGTAAGGCTTCCTCCACAGTCAGCAGCCGCCCTGCGGCTGTAGTGTAAAAGCAGCCACGACTGCTCTGTCCAGCAACAAGCAGGCCTGTGTTTGTTATTCTCTTTATTAGAACAGGTGGAGCAGGCTAGAGTCCAAAGGACAGAGCTTCCTGATTCCTACCCTGGATTTGCATATGTGGCCTGTTGACTCTTCTCTCATTTTCTGTTTCAAATGCTTAAGCAGTCCTAAGATGGTTGTAGTGGGATGAAAACCCTTGGGAGAGAGTTGGAGTGGTAAATAGCATCGCTTTTGACTTTAGTTTCCTGAATCGCAGCTTCCCGTTTTTCTAGCCTCACTCAGAGCGAACAGTTGAAAGCCTGTCATGGAGCTGGATCCTCCCCTGTGACCTTGAGTTCAGGAGAGGGCCAAGAAGTAGATATCCTGCAGATGCTCACCAAGGCCAAGGACGAGTACACCAAGGTGAGTCTCCTCTTCCTCGTGGGGATACCACGGTGGCAAAGCCCACCACTGAGGACAGCAGGTGAAGTCAACAGAGCAGGATGTAAATCAGTGGCCTGCATACAAATTGTATCCAGTGAGAGGGCCTCCTAGACTTACAGTGGCAATGTGTAAACCAAATCCATGTCTTTGTTGGTGGGTAGGCCTGTAATCCGAGAATTAAGGAAGCTGAAACAGGAGGATGGTGAGTTTTAGACTAGCCTGGACTACATAGTGAAGTATTTCATAACTCAGAGCATGAGCCCAGCAACATGGCTTGGTAGAACACCTGCCACCAAGCTTCATGAGTTTGATCCTTGGGATCCACATGGTAGAAGGGCAGAACCAAGTTCCACAAGGTCTCCTCTTCTGAACTCCACACATGCGCTGTGGTAATTTAAAAAGTATAAATTAGAACAAAAGGCATAAAAGTAGACTTGAACAGACAGAAGTATATGCCCTATTCTAACATATATATGTTAGCTAAGGAGGTATGTATGTGTGTGTGTTTGAATCCTAAGTATTAAGTAGAGATAGCAAAATTAGTTCATGTTTTATTAAATAAAAACTATAGACTCCTGACTCCCTGAAAAGGCTGCAAAATGCTTGGCACCCAGTAGCAGTAAGCACCTCTGTTGCCCTGGGTGATCTCCTTCTAAGCTTGAGACGCTCTTTGAAGATGTTTCTGGTTGCTGGGCAAATGGGATCCTATGTAGTGGGCACTGTAGCCAGCTTACAAGAGTGTCACGAGAGCCCAGCAGCAGTGCAGACAGAGTGCTGGGTGTGGAGTTAAGTAATAATCTATGATGTCATGGTGATGATGACAGAGACAGCGTGGACCAAGTCTACCAAAAATAAACTATTGCTATCTTGTTTTGAAAGGACTCAGACACCAAACCTGCCTCTGACACTGATATTAAATTGAGTGCTGGAGTGCATACATGTGTGTATGCACACATACACACACACACACACACACAGAGTCACAAACAAGCCACAGTTCACATGTAAAGGTCAGGACAGCTTTCAAAAGTTAGGTCCCTCTGCCCTGTGGGTTCTGGGTTCTGGGAACAAGCTAAGGTCATTTGTGATTTCAGGCATTAAACTCAGGTGGCCGGTGGCCCGGCCCCTTTCTCCCACTAGTCTTCACATAGGTGTCACCTGATAATACTCCCTCCCTGCATTCTTCTTGGTAGTGAGCTCTAAGGGTCTTCAGACTTTCCATCACATGGTCTTTGGGGTATTTTCTAAGCATTGGAAACTGGTGTTGCTTCCTGAAAGTGCCTTCCTGCCTTTCCTCCCCTTTTGCACCCATCCAAACAAGGTGAGCCTTTCACAGTCCATCTCCTACCCTTCATCACCAGGGCCACACCCAACCTCCACAGCTGGATGGAAGGCTCTCCTGTTAGCATCAGTCGTACTGCATAAGCCCTGTCCTGTCTGTGCTGTCACTTCTCCTGTGTGCATATAGGCATGTTAGATGCATGCAGACAGTGTGCAGACCATTGGTAAAATAGGTCTGGTATGAAGAAGTGGGAAATGGAAAATTACTATAAAACACACAAGATTTTTTTTTCCTTAGAATTCTTCTTGTGAAGGGCATCTCCATTTTTGGACATGTTTAAAGCGGCATAGTGGAGATGTTGTAAAAGAATTAAACAAAGATTTCTAGAATCCTTTTTGACTGTGGAATTTGGTGGGGAGTTCAGTTTTATATTTAAATTATTTTTTAAATTTCAATTAAAAAGTCAAATGTGTATAAATGAGGGCATACAACCCGAGGCTTTGATACATACACGTCGTAGAGTGACTACATGAAGGGAATGAACACATACTTACCTTACGTGCTTAGCATTCTTGTGGTGAGAACACTTAAAATCCACTCTCAGCACCTTTCACAGATGCTGTTACTGGCTGTAGTCACTGTGGTGTGCGTGGATCCTTTGAATTTCCTGTCCTGTCTGGTGTCTTATGAACATCCCCACAATAGCCTGCACCCCAAGCCTCTGACAGCCACCCTGCTCTCTGCCCTTGGAATTCTGCTTTTCTAGAGTCTACATAGAACTGATGTCACGTGACTGTGTCTTTCTGTGCTGTGTTGACTCAATACCGTATCCTCCAGTTTTATCCACATGTGGTGAAAGAACTACTTGTTTTCTCTTTTGAAAATTAAATATCCATACATGTGTGTGTGTGTGTTTGTGAGAGACAGAGAGATGTTATTTATCAGTCACACATTTAATTGACCCATGTGTTGGCTGTTATAAATGATGCTTCCGTGAACATGGAAGTACAGCTGTCTCTTGGACATAATGGTTTCATACCCTGTAGTTATGTGCCCAGAAGTTGAAGTGGGATTGGTAGGTCTTCTGGTAATTACATTTTTATGTTTTTGAGGAACTTTGAAAGGAACTTTCTACACAGGTTACCAACAGTACTGTGCCAGGGTTCCCGTTGCTTTATAGCAGCCCCAACACTTTGTTATCTCTTGCCTTTTTTAAAATTATTTTTATTTTATGCATGTGCACATGTAGGCCCAGTGCCCACGGAAGTCAGAAGCAGGCATCAGATCTCCTGGAACTGGGGTTGTGAGAGCTGGGAGCCAAAGCTGGGTCCTCTGGAAGAGCAACAGCTGCTCTTACCTTTGAGCCATCTCTCCAGGCCTCTTTTGTCTTTTTGAGAGTGCAGGTTCCACCTGGAGTGAGGTGCGGTCCCATTGTAATTTTGATTAGCATTACCCTGATGATTAGAGTTGTCGTTTTGAGTCCAGACTGGGCTATGTAGTGACACTGTTTGAAAAAGAAAAAGAGAAAAAGATCTAAGGAGTGATATATACAAGATGCAAAGCTACGCCTCAGTGCATAAGAAAGGTGAGGAAAGTATGTTTCCTTGCTTAAAATGAAGTCATTCTGTACAATTCTTATCCAGCTCCTTGTAAGCAGCAGGAGGGGTTAGCAACTCCTCTGGCCGGCACTTCATAGGCCTGTGTATCTTACTGTTCTGGCCTTGCCTGGCCTGCACTGCTCTTAGGAAGACAGCCTGTCCAAGCAGTGACACCGCCCATCACGATCACTCATGAGAAGAATGCAGAGATAACACTTCAGGATTTAACAGCAATACTCTCCATACTCTCTTCAGTACCAATGCCTAAGGCCGACGCACCCACACTTCACTCTTCCTTCTTGAGCTTCATGTGCTCTGTGTATTTTATCTTGAATACTTGGGTGAGTGCTTTGGTCCTTCTTAGAAGGGAAATAAAATACTTACAGGAGCAAATATGAAGACAAAAAATGGAGCAGAGACTTAAGGAAAGGCCACCCAGAGACTGTCCCACCTGGGGATTCATCCCATATACAGTTACCAAACCCAGACACTATTGTGGATGCCAAGAAGTGCTGAAAGGAGCCTGATATGGCTGTCTCCCGAGAGGATCTGTCAGAGCTTTACAAATACAGAGGCGGATGCTCGCAGCCAACCACTAGACTGAGCACAGGGTCCCCAATATAGGAGTTAGAGAAAGGACTGAAGGAGTTAAAGGGGTTTGCAACCCCATAGGAAGAGCTGTAATATCAACCAATCAGACCCCAGGGACTAAGCCATCAACCAAGGAGTACACATGGCTCCAGCTGCATACGTTGCAGAGGATGGCCTAGTCAGACATCAATGGGAGGAGAGGTCCTTAGTCCTGTGAAGGCTGAATAGATGCCCCCAATGTAGGGGAATCGAGGAGTGGGCAGGTAGGTGGAGGAACACCTTCATAGAAGCAGGGGGAGGGAGGATGGGATAGGGTGTTTCCAGGAGGTGGGGAAACTGGGAAAGGGAATAACATTTGAAATGTAAATAAAGAAAATATCCAACTAAAAACAAAAAACTAATGCCTAATGCCAAAGAGTTGACAGAGCCCTCAGGAACTGAAGTTTAGCGTTTTGTATAGATGATCAGACAGACAGATGCACACAGGGACAGCCAGCCCCAGGCCTGTTTCCTAGTGTGCCCCTTGGGAACTGTGGGCTCCCGGGGTGTGAGACAATGCCTCTCTCTCATGCTTTGTGGGTGTGGTGACAGTGCTTTCAGGAGCGAGGCCTTGCCTGGGCAGTTGAAGCAAATACTACAGAGTCCGCAGTGTGTGTGGCCCTGTTGAGTCGTATGTTTTAACACAGGAAGCCCGGCATTATTGTTAGGTGCCTTTGTTATGAATCTTACTGTTAGCAGCGGCACGGCTGGTTAGATTAACAGGTGAGTGTGAGTCCATATTTGAAATGATGAGGCTTGTCTCGTCTGTTTATGAAATTCTAATTTGTAGTGAGTGGCACAGAACACTTCATTTAAATGATCCTGTTTATGCAAAAAGTCATCTATTAAATAAAGATGGTGTTAGCAGTTTTTAAATCGGTGGTTTGAGACAGCTGGACATGTTAGTGTAGGCCAAAAAGGTTTAGGTTCTTGGGTTAAATACTTTGGCAGTTCTCCGACTCTGCTCCAGATAGGTTATATCTGTGATTGCCTACTATGGAAACTCATTAGCCTGCTTGTTTTTAACTTACGGCTTCTTTTTTTTTTTTTTTTTTTTTTTTTTTTTTTTTTTTTGGCTTTTCGAGACAAATAGTCCTGGCTGTCCTGGAACTCACTTTGTAGACCAGGCTGGCCTCAAACTCAGAAATCCGCCTGCCTCTGCCTCCCGAGTGCACCACCATGCCCGGCTTAAGTTACATCTTCTTAAGTAAGCACATGGCCTCCCAGCTCCCCAGCACGTGGGTCCTGGGGTGCCTGGTGTGAGTGGTGGTGTTTCAGGGCACCGAACTACACACAAAGGCAAATTTGTACTTGGTTTCTACTCAAATATAGTTCCCATCAGAACTGTATTTTAAAATAGCCATTTACCAATTAGATAAGCAGGAGCAGGGGTAAAAATGCCGTTGCTTCTCTTACTAACATCCAAAATGAAGTATTTGAGTTTTTCCATTCCAGTGTAAGACCTGTTCCGAGCCAAAACAGATGACCAATTCCTCTGCCATCTGTGACAACCCTAAACTTATCAAACCTGTCCCTGTGAGACCCAGCAGCAGCCAGAGGCTGCAAGGACCCGCGCCCAGCAAGGTAGGAATCCGCTGATTCGGGTTTGTTTTCTTTTTTAACATTTTTTATTTTTGAAGTGAAAATCTGATTACATAATTCCCCCTCTCCTTTCCTCCCTGCAAACCTTCTCTCGTAGGCTCCCTGTGCCTCCTCATTCATGGCCTCGACTTCTTCAACTCCTAAATATTATAGATTCCTAAATATATAAATACAACTTGTTCAGTCCGGTCTATCAGTTATGTAGAGTATACAGTGTTGCTCATATGTACACTTCGTCAGGGTGGCCATTTGGTGTCAGATAACCAATCAGTGTGCTCTTTCCTGGGGAAGACTGTTTCTCCTGCTCTCAGATCTCATTTGTTGTAGTTATCTGTCCAGGAGTGAGGCATCATGGCATCGCCCCTCCATGCCATCCTGTCTTCTGTTCCTGTCATGCCAGGCTTTTCACAGTGGCTTGGGAATAAAAACATCCTAGATGATGAGTGGATAATGAAAACGTGGTGCATATGCACTGTGGAGTACAATTCAGCTGTAAAGAGAAATGAAATCATGAAATGTGTAGGTAAATGGGGAGAACTAGGAAACGTCCTGAGTAAGGCAGGCCAGCCCCGGAAAGACAAACGTCCCTCGGCCTCTCTCACTGAGGCTCCCAGCTCCAAATCTCACAGTCTGAGCATGGAACCTGGAGTGACTGCAGACCAGGAAACGCTCTGCCTTTATCTACGGCCTCTCTAGGGTTCTCAAAGAGCTTTGCCCGTGTACTACAGGGAGGGCCGGCCAGTGCTGAAGGACACTGAAGGTCAGTGGAGAAAGGCAGGGTCTTGCTGCACTGTTCATTCGTATTGTGTAGACTGACACTCCTCCTGGTACTGTCCCACTTACCACGTGCTGTGCTCATGGCTCATGACAAGTGTCAGCAGACACAGAATCATAAGCCACTGGGTCTGTGTTTTTCTAGGATGGGTGACTTCCCAGGCCACCGGAGGAGGAGCCATCATGGCAGCACAATACAATGTAACAGTTTTGAGCACTGCTCTGTACCAGGGGCAATGCCAGGCACTGCATGCAGCTTCCAATGCCCGTTCTGGGTTAGCGCTGGGTCAGGGGGTAGTCTAAGCCCCACAGGCCTGTGGTGGTATGTGTTCTGTGTGCTATTCACAACAGTACAGCAGAGACAAAATTCACTGATTAGCAGGGCCCTGATCTGTTCTTTCATCAAAGTTATTCCTAAGTAAAGAGGTATTTTTCAAGGAATTGGGTTAAGCAAGTTCCAAAAATGAGCATGAGCCAAAAGATATAAAATGACTGACAAATGTAAACCATGTTTTGAATTCTTAAAAAAAAATAAGGAAGTATTTTCTAACTTATTTTAGCATTTTATTGCTTTCCAGGAGAATGTTTTATTTCATTTTAGTAGAGAAACCAAGCAGCTCTAGAAAGGAGCTTATGTTTTCAAGCAGAACTAGCTCAGGAAGAAGAGGCCAGGAGCGGTGCAGCAGCCAGGCCAAGGCATTGCATAGACCTGGTCCTTGCACACTAGATTAGAATACCCACTTCTTGCTAACCTTGGCTTTCTATAGTTCTGTGGAAAGCAGCCAAGACCCTGCGCTCCTACGTTCTTCTATTTTCAGCACGACTTGTTCTCAGCATCCCTAGACGGACCCTGGCTGCAGAGATGGGTTACCATGAAGACGTGCAGTCTTCTCTTGTAGAGTATAATTGTCCCCCCTGGTCTGTGAGCTGCAAACCCCTCGCATGCTTTATCAGCAGACTAGATACTGTGGTATAACAGTCCTGGGGGCAGGGAGGAGGGTGCTGTGAAGATGTTAGACATTTCAAAGGTCTCAGGCTTTCCAAGGTAATAAATGTCAGCTCTGTCAGCAACCCTTTGTGACTAGAGGAAGCCATGGGTTAGCTGAGCTGAGCTTCACAGCCCTCCCTCCCACAACTAAATGGTGGGAACCTATTTTGGGATATCTTTTTTTCTCCCCCAGACCTCGGACCCTGAGCCTCAACACTTATCTTTAACAGCGCTATTTGGGAAACAAGACAAAGCTCCCTGTCAGGAAACTGTAAAGCCCTCCCGGACCTTTGCCCACCACCACCACCATCACCACCACCAGCAGCAAGAGACGCTTCCAGTTCATCACGGGGTCACGTGCTCCCTGTCCTGTGAGGAGCCCAGGAAGCTCTCACTCCCGGTGGAGAAGCAGCTCTGCCCAGCCATTCAGAAACTCATGCTTGGGAGCCCAGGGCTGCACCCCCTGTCTCAGCACCATGAACAGTGGCCCTGCAAAAGTGGCAGCCCCAGTCCTGCAGGGGGAATTCTCCCTGGTCCTGTCCAGCTGGGGTCCCCCTGGAATGGCAAGGTTGCACACTGCACACAGAGCACTTGCAGAGGCCACAAGCTATTAGAGCAGCTTCAAGGTGCCCCTGGGGCAGTGCATAAGTATAACCCCTGTGCGCCTACCGGTCCAGCTGTGGCCACTCAGGTGGCTCCGGGCCAATCACAGCTGGTGTATTTCAGTGGCCCCCTTCAACCTCCCACCCCAGGACACCAAGCTCTCAGGAAGGAGCAAGGTGCACTGCCTGCACAAGCAGTGTCCCTCTCTGGCAGCCAGGAGAGCAGCCCCACCGTGCTCCCTACGCAGGAGCTGCTAAGGAAGCTCCAGGTAGTACACCAGGAGCAGCAGGCGGCCCCCCGGCCAGCCTTGGCAGCCAGGTTCCCTGTGTCAGCCCAGGGATCAGGGACAGAAAAGCCCTTGGAAGCCTGGGTCAGCAAGACAGCCAGCATGGAGAACCAGGCTCCTCTTCTGCAGGTAAATATGTACGGGGAGAAGGCTGCTCTAGGACTGCAGTGGGATCCGCAGCTAGCTGCGGATGTAGCTGGCAGCTGGCTGTAGGGAACATGTATCACATGGGTCCCCATTAGAACAGCTACACGAAGCCCCTGGGGTCTCTGGCTTTCACCTTGTCTTTTTGCCGGCATAGAGACGCTTCTGTGTGCTTACAGTCTGCCTGCTGCTCCTCTGCCATTTAGAGGTAGTTTGTTTGTAGAGTTCACATGTCATAAGGCCTGAAGACCAGCCCAGAGGTGGAAAAACACTTAGTCTTTGACTATGAAGACCCATGCAGTTTTCTCTAACATTTTAGGATGCAAACATCTGGCTGATTCCTGGTTTTCACCCTATGGTTGGTTATTGCTTGCACATTGGCTCAGTGTATGATTTTGAGTGCTTCCTACATGTTAGTAGCCACATTTCTACACAGTCAACGATCTTGTAGGTTCTTGAAGTAAACAGAAATAACAGAAAAGATACTATTGTTTGTATTGCCTTCTAGGTGCACAGTATTATGAAGACCAGGCAGGAACAAGTATACCACCCACAAGCTGCCAGAGAAGGGAACATAGTGTGATTGCTAGAAATAGTGTATCTTTCTGGGAGGATGGTTGCCTCTACCCATCAGCTACTGGGATAGTAAGCCAGGATCTGTTGACCAGCTGCCTGTAACGGCATCTGAAGGTCTGCCCAGGTCTGTTTCCCTTGGTTTCCCACACAGTGGCTGAAAACGTGCTGCCTTTAATGATTGGAATGGTCCTTGTACTTATTTTTATTTTTATTTTATTTTATTTATTTAAAAATCTTGATCTTTTTTACTTGTTTTATCACATAGCTCAGAGTAGGTCCTCAGAAATTGTTCATGATTTTTAAAACAAAGGCCTCGGGCATACACTGTGTGTTTGGGTGTGTGGACATGTCGGGGTGTTCTTTTTTATTAAATCCCAGGTGCGAGTGCCTTCTGTTGGAAACCGAGGCTGTGTCCCCTCTCTCACTGCAAGGCAGTATTGATCCCTTTCTAAATGTCTGTTTTTCATTTCTCTTTGTTGATTTGGAATCAGAAAATCAGGGTTAATAATCAGACTTAAATTTCTACATATACAATTCTCTTTGTTTTCATTCCTCACAAATGCCAGGGACCAAATAAGGAAAGCATGCATTCTGTCAGCCCACGCTGTGCTCTTCCTGCTGCTGAGACTCCTCCCTTTGGGAGCATCAGCTCTCAACACCTCTCCTTGGGAGATCAAATAGGGAAAGCTAAGAGAAACAACAGCCTGTCTCCCTCTAGGCCATTTTCTGCCCCCAAAGATGCCAAGGGAATGATGATAAAATTATAGCCACTTCTAAATCACTGCTTCTCCACTTCCTTCTCATGAGTTTTAGAGTACTTTGAGGTTGAGAAATAAGACACCTTTTTGTTACCTGAGTTAGAGACACATGGCAGCCGTAGGAGTCAGTCAGACCCAGTTCAGAATGTCACTTGCGTAATTGGGAAAGCCATTTGAAAACTTGGTTTTAGACCTGCCAGTCAAGGGATTAGATAGACTCAGCAGACAGATGGGTTACAGTGTTCCACACTCCATGTCCCCAGACTTTGCTCTTCACCCCAGGATCTACCCTCACCCTGTCCCCATGCCCATGACAGCCAGGAGAAGCAGAAGGCTTCTATAGATAATTAGAGACGGAACAGAAGGGGCAGATGCACAAATCACAGTCCCTCCTAGTGACAGGGGAGGTGTCTCCTTGAAGAGCCAGGGTTGGGAGCTGTGTGTGCATCTGACAAGCATATGGGCAATAGGACCTAGGTCAGGGCCGTGGACAGCTAGTGCTGACGAAGGAAAGCCAGCAGTCCTAAGTGCATGTTGCCTGAAAACCAAACTAAGGGGCTTAGTTTCATGCACAGAGGTCGTGACATCAGCAGGAGGCTCCAGAGCTGTGTAATAACCACTGAGGAAAGTTCTGAGGGTAGAACAGGAATAGGCCTGCCAGCCTTTCCCACCCACGGCCTCTGGGGCTGTTTCTACTGAGCACCCCACTACCACCATTGTGAACATGACCCTTCATCTCAGGAGCTACAATTTGTGGGTTGCTTCCTAACCTGCCTTGTGTGTGTCTTTGCTGTGAGCAGACCGTCTCAACTCAGTGTGTCCCTGCTGCAGTGGCTTCTCTGCTCACGCCCCCTGTGGTTTTCACACAGTCTACCTGTGCCCCACTGAGGGAGACTGATAATGGGCTCATGGCCCTAGGAGGCCAAGAACTTCCTGCTGCCTCCTCCAGCCTCCTTCTGCCCCTGCAGAACTGGGAGTCCTCCACCGTGGCCAGCAGGCCCCTCACCAGGCTGCAGCTCCAGGAGGCACTGCTGAACCTCATCCAGGTAAGACTGCTGACCTAACAGTCGGCACCAGGGCAGGGTGAGTTGTCTGACGCCTACTTTGGACTCTATAGAGTGCTACCACCTCCCCCAGTAGCTTCTAAACTCAGTTAACTGGATGAGATCTCTCAAGGCTTCAAGAGATTTGTGACTTGGAGGAATGAGTAAGGCCTCCTAGGTGCCGGCAGCCAGAAAGAAAGGGACCATGTGATGAAGGATCGGCCAGCTAGGGCACCCTATGAGCTCACTCTTGGAAATAGTCGTAGAGCCATGTTGGGCAAGCTGAAGTCTTAAAGCCATACCAGCTATGACTGCTGGGAACACAGTTCAGCTACGGTTTCGAAACCTGCTGCTGAAAACAGGGTGGAATGATAGGATGCCTTGAGTGTCTCTGCTGCACTGTGTGGTAACTCATAGCGAATTGTGCTGTGTACTACTTTAAGTTTAATAATGCTTACAGGAAACCCTCTTATATGGGCTAACGAGATCAGGTATAGGTGCTTGCCACCAAGCCTGATGATCCCCATAATGGAAGAAGAGATTCATAAGTGTGGTCTTCTCACATGCGCACACACAAATACATATACACATTCACACAAAATACATCTGTAAAAATAACAGTTAAGACCCTCTTGTTTGATTCCACAGACAAGGAAGCTGAGGCTTGTGTTTGGTCTGGTGTGACACTGAGCCTGGCTGCTGTGCTCCCATCTCCCCTTGTATGGACTTTATAAATTAATGTTCCACTGTATAGTGGAGCATTCTCCCGAGTGAATGATAGGATAGGCCTTGGTAAGGGTGGTGCTCAAAGCCACAGAGAAGCAGACACCTCAGCTAATGTGTTTAGGAATCCCGGTAGGCCGTCCTGAAGGTGTCTGCAGGCTCTGTGTAAGCCTCAGACTGCTGCAGGAGAACAGGCCAGCCTTTGTGTGTCTGGCTCTCCAGTTGCTGTTTAATCCCTATTACTGAAAACATTTCTAAGATAACATGTTTTAGAAAGAACAAAAAGGATGGGACTGGAAATGATCATCTGTTTGGAAGGAGAAGGCAGTCCGCTGTGATTGAGCCTCCCTGTTTAATTATGTCACAAAGCTTATGTATGCACTAAGACAGAAACTCTTACAGATAGCCTAGGCATGGTAAGTTCATGAGAATTTAGAACAAATGCCTGCAAATTTCTTTATCAGAACAGTAAAGAAATGTAAGCCTAAGTTTAGATTTTAGGGATTGTTGCTTTTCTTGGCTCATTCCCCTCTGGTCGCATAACCCAGGGCTGTGTGTTTTGACTTAGCCATTCAGTCCTGTGGCCTCTGGTCTCTGTGTGTGTTTCACACTTCTCCATGGTGCCAATTTGGTATCCCTGATACACTACTAAAAGTGACTCAGGGCATCTTTGTAGGAAAGGCAGAAATAATCTCTTTATTCGTCCTTTGAGCACGTCACTGACTGTGGTGTAGAGAGGGAATATGTCAGAGAGGGTGAAACGTAGGTGACTGCAGAAGCCTCATTGCCTTTGAGTGGGAGGGGAAAGCCCCTAGCGTTCATCAAGAACAGCACTGCTTAGACCCAGCGTTCCCTTCCCTCCTTACCTAGACAGAAGAGCTCAGAGACTCCCTAGCTACTGCTGTTCATTTGCCAAGGCCAGAGGCTTCCCACAGGTCATGGGAAGAACCCTGCTGGCTTTGGTAAATTACCAGTGAGCCACGCTGTGGGGAAAATCCCAGTGAATGCCTGAAAGGGTGACACACAGACATTCTCGGCAGCCTGGAGGGTGTTTAGGAAGGACCATTCCAACTCGCCAGCTCCTACCCAATGGCCGAGACACTGCGTGTGGCTCATTCCTCCTGGCCTACCCTGCACACAGCTCAGCTGGATTCCACATGGCTGGGGGGCTGGCTGTGCTGGGTGTTCTGAGCACATGGTCTTCACATGTGGACAGTGAAATCGGGCAGCTCTGTCCAACCTCGCCTCCAGCCCCTTCACATCCACACACACAGGCCAACCTGCCTGCTGGCTGTCAGCACAAACAGCCGAGGTGGGTAAGGCCAGCTCAGCTCCAGGCAGGCAGGAAGTCTTGGCTTTTGCTACTTGAGTAATGGTCCCTGGACCTGTTGGCTTTGTTTTCCAGAATGATGACAGCTTCTTAAGCATAATCTATGAAGCCTATCTCTTCAGCGTGACACAAGCAGCCATGAGGAAAGCCACATAACCAGCTACTTGAGAGCAAAGACTAAGAATTGATCTTCCAGGTTCTTCATGTGAACTGGTGTGACCAAACACACTTATGCCTTTTTAACAAAGTATAGTGATGCAGAGTAAAAGCTTTTATACTGTCTGATGTCTGGGAGTTTTGTTTCTTGTTTTTTAAAAAAATCACACTCTCCCATTTACTTGGTACTACAAGTTGAGCAGTTAGATGGTTCTGGCCAGGTCATGTAAGATTCGATTTTTCCTCCATTTACGAGGCCATTTGAGGTAGAGTAGGGTTTTTCATGTGAAGGGATGTTCTCAGAGCTGTTTATTAATAGAATCGCTCAGGGTAGAGAAGGCAATTTCTCAGTGTTGGGCTCTGTGTGCCATGGTGCTTGATAACCACCAGGGGGCAATATTACTCCACAAGTTGCCTACTAAGGGTTCCGTGTTTTTGGAAGCAATGAGGACTTTTCTTTACCAAAGTCAGCCTTTTATTTGTAAAGCTCCATTTGGCATGTTTGATCTGAGCCTTTGGAGGAAGAATCTTTCTGAAGACATTTCTAGCCAGCTTTCGTTCCAAGTGTCAGCAGTGGCCCAGGCTTGAAGCAACACTCCGTTTCTCAGCTCAAGTTGGCTTTCAGACAGACACAGTTAGAAAATGCCCATGAGAATAGGTACTGGCTATTCGGGGGCAGAAGGTTGAAGATTCTCCAAGCTGTAGAGCTCACTGCTGAGTCCTGTGCAAAGAGATAAGAAGCAAAATTCTAGGGGAGACAGCAGACCGACCGACCACCTTGCATCCCCAACAGTGCGTGTGGGCATCAGCCCTGCTAAGTATTCACAATGGATAAAGCTTTGTCTTTACTGCCCTAGTTATTCCTGGGTCATAAAAAGACCTTTGAGTTAGCCCTTCATAGTTGAATCTTACTCTTCTGTGGAGAATTTAAAATGGAGGCTGGGGTGGGGGTGCAGGTTTCCTTACAGCTTCTGATACCCGGACCAGGAAGCCTTTGACCCTTGTCCTCCCTCCTGGCAGCAGCATGGGGCTGCTGGGACACCACCTCTCCCTCAGGAGGGCGTGCTTTCCCCTAAGGAAGAAAGCTGAGCTGAAGAGGGGTTGGTGTCTGCTCATCCTCACAGCACATCAGCTGAGCATCGGCTGTGCTGGCCTCTGGAAGGGGTAGGTCCACAACTGCACTGTGCTGAACTCACAGGGATCTCTCAAGTGCTTGACAGTGAGCATCCCCACCACTATAGTCTCATGAGGAGAACAGGGCAAGAGATATCCATGGTTCTGTGGTCTCGAACCATAGGAAAATGTCGCTTTCCAACGTGCTCACTAAAATGGGAGCACTATTAGGCTAGGGTGTACCTCAGTGGTAGAGCACACACAGGATAGAGCCTAACACAAGGCTCTTGGTTCAATCCCTAACACTTAAAAAAAGAAATGTTATTTGGCCAGTGACCAGTCTTTAAAAATAATCTGTGAGGGCTGGGAATGTGACTTGGTGATAAAAATAAATAAAAAGTAAAATAATGAAAAACACTTAAAACTATACTTACGCTTTAAAGTTCCTTCTGTAGCCAGGGAAAGACAAATTTCATTCTTAACATTTCTAATGTATTTGAGGCAATGAATGGCTTCGTTTCATAAAATACGTTCCCTTTCTTCACATGAATAAGTAAAACAGCCACCACAGCCACCCAACAGAGCAAGCCAGGACCACGAGGTCAGAGGACACAGACTTTTCAGACCAATTCTCTGGTGATCTGTTTTGACAAAGCAACGCGTCTCCATCATCCACTGTATGGAGTCATCTTAAAGTCGACGGGCAGATTCATTTAGACCAAAGATGGCCACCGGCAGGACAGTCAGGGTCGATGGCCTCTTGCAGGTGCTTCTCCTGATGACACAGGAAGAGACAGATGAGAGGGTTTTCTAGGCCCCCCAGGACAGAGCTTCCTATGTAAACCAGCATTTCGTCTTCCCATGCCCCTCCTCACCTCAAATTCAGGATGTCCGCCCTCACTTCAGGGTCTCTGCCCCAGCAGCAGTTTTAATCTTGAGTTTCGGGGGTTGGGGGTACGGGATGCTGTGGCTAAAGGCGGCTTCATCCAGTACGGACTGTCACCTTGCAGAGCCAAGGGAGTAGAAGGTGGAGCGTGAGTGGAGTCCCATGGCCCCGCCTTCAGCTCCTGGGCAGGAAGTGATTGATGAAGTGAGAGACATCATTGTTTGATGAAGTGAGAGACTTCACAGAGTCCAGAGGACTAAATTGTCATGGCCCAAGGCTGCATGCCAGCCAGTGGGAAGGACCAACAGCTGCTGGAGGGGCTTCCTACCATCACACCTTGACAGCATGTGCCTGAGGGCCACCTCACTATGCTTCCCCTACTTCACTGATGCAGTGGGAGTAGTCCCGCCCCTTCTGTATGAAGGGACGCCTTAGGCTGCAGTGGTGATGTCACCGTGACCCTGGGAAGGATGATGCCTGCCCCTGACTTGCAGAGCTGCTCCCATCATTGTGCCAACAAACCTGAGCTGGACCCACTTAAAGGAGAAACGCTTTGTCTTGGCACACAGTTTCCAAGGCTTTAGTCGGGTTGCCTTAGCGCTGCTCCCAATGTGGGGTCCATTGATATGAGGCAAAAGACCATGGTGGAACAGAGCTGTTTGCTTTGTGGCAGCCAGAAAGCAAAGAAAAAAAAAAAGATCTGTGCTGGCGAGATATATGTCAGTCTGACACAAACTAGTGTTATCTAAAAGAAGGAAAGCTCAGTTGGAAATAAAATGCCTCCATAAAATGCAGCTGTAGGCATTTTCTTAATTAGTGATTGATGGGGGATGGCCCAGTCTGTTGTGGGTGGGGCCACCCCTGGGCTAGTGGTCGTGGGTCCTGTAAGAAAGCAGGCTGAGCAAACCACATGGAACAAGCCAGTAAGCAGCACCCCTATATGGCCTCTGCATCAGCTCCTGCTTCCAGGTTCTGGCCCTGCTCATGTTTCTGTCTTGGATTTCTTCAGCGTTGTACTACAGTGTGGAACTGTAAGCCAAATAAACCCTGTCCTCCCCCACTTGCTTTTGATCATGGTGCTGTATCATAGCAACAGTAACCCTAACTAGACAGGACCCCAGCATTCCCTTCAAGGCCATGCCTCCAAGTGTCTCTTTCACACTGCCTCCCAGTAACATCACATGTCTTGGGGACCAAAGCCTTTATACATAGGTCTTGCAGGACATTTCAAATCAAAACTACAACAAGTACCACTTGACTTGCTAAGTCAGAGAAGGCCATAACATTGGCTCCAAACATTCTGAAGACACGCCACTCCACCTCCCCACATAGACCAGGCAAGGTGGCCACTGCAGTAGGAGAAAAACTGTGTACCGCATCTTCAAGAACTGTCTAACGTGCAGCCAGCCCAATTCCTCCTTAGCCATTTGAAACCAGCTGTTTCCAGCCCTTTCAAAAGCTAGACCTATAGTTCCAAACAGGACATACCACCATCCATCTGGCTCAGGGAACATTGCTGGAGACAAGGTAGAAGCAAGCAAGAGCCAGAGAATAGAGCAAAAGGCTACAAAATACCACTGTCTGAACCTGATAGACAATTTAGACCATTCACTCCCAGCTGTAGGTTCCTATCATGGAAGAGGAGGAGCTCACAGGCCCCACCCTTTACCTCCAAAATAACAGCTGCCATTGGTAGGCTTTGGGAGAGAGGAACCACTTGGTTGTCTTTAGATTGGTACTCATTGCTGATCCCACCAGATTCCAGCAGGTAGTTCTAAATCATGGGCACACAGATGGCCCTGTGATGAGTCTCAAAACAATGAATAGACAGGAACTTGGACTTGTGGGAAAAGGGTTGACAGGGATGATAGGGGAGTGGGGTAAAAGCGGCTGGTATACGTTGAATACGGGTAAGAAGTTATCTAAAAACTAATTCATAAAAAGAGAAATCCGAGTACATAAAGTATAGAAAATTTGCAATTAAAAAGAGAGGAAGGCTCGGGGCAAAGATGCTCCAGGCTGAAGAAGCTTCCTAAGGACTCACATTGCTGGTAGTTTGCTTTCACACAGTGGGACAACTGACAGGTCAGAAGACAGCGTGCCTCTCCTCAACAAACCCCAGTCCTGGGTACCTTAGGCATCCTAGTCTCTCTCATGGGTCTTAAAGAAAGACCGCCATTTTTATATGTTGGGTTGTTTGCCTGGGCCCCATGAGTGGTACTAAGGGTGGGAAGGGTACATAGAAAATGAACACCCAGGCCCAGTCTTTGTCGCCTTCAGCCACCAGCCAGCATGGGTGCAGAGAAGACAAGCCTGCCTGGTGTACTGGGGTAACACAGAGGACTGAGGGCTCCAGGTCACGTGGCCAAACCCACTGCTCACTCATACTTGCAGCGAAGAAGTCTCCCCCCACACCACCACCATCACCCCACCCCCCAAATAATGTCTGCTTCATCTAGACATGGCCTCTTTCCCTGTTTTCAGAGGAGTCAGCCCTCGCCCCAGCTTTGGAGTATTGAGTCACCGTTAAGGTTAATTTATCATCTGCAGCCAGCCAGCCGGCTGTATCCATGCTTTGTCATGTGAGGTTGGCTGGCTGCACATATTGGTGAGCTTCCCTGGTGTAACTCGCAGATTGCGAATGCTTGGCATCCTAGCCCTCTTACAATCAGGGTGTGAGAGGGGCGGTTACAGATCCTTGGTATGTCTAGCCCAACCTCACTTATCCAGACAGATTTTCACCAAATTTAGTTCTGAATAATGTCTCCCAACAGCTTAGGGCTCCGTGGAAAGTACACAAATAAAAACTGTGTGTGCAGACTGTGGTCTTAAACACCAGCGGGGAGAAGAAAAGCAGATCGCTGTTGGTAATGAATGGTCTCCAAGGGCCAGACAGACCACACAGGGGGAGAGGGGCTTTGAGCCAGCTCTGGATGCAGCTTAGGCTGAGTCCAGAGCTGCTGCAGAGAGAAGTACACAGAATTCAAAGCCTGGCAAGTTGACTGGAGCATGGCAGAATGGAAGTAAAGGGTGTTCTAGGTAGGCAAGAGAAGGAGTTGTGAGCCAGGGCTGACAGTTCCCCAGAACTCACACTTCTGGTCCTCACACACCAAGGGGAGAGCCCAAAATATTTAGCTATAATGAGCCTCCCAGCCATATAGGGAGAGTCAGGAATTAACTGGAGCCCAGCTTTACAGACACGAGACAACACAGGTCCTGGCATTCTCTGTGACATGTCTAGTGGCTGTGCATACCTACCAGCCACGCAACAGGTCCGACTCCTGTCGGAGATCTGTCCTTACCCACCCCCCACCTGTCTGGTATACACAGCACACTGGCACTTACATCATTCCAGGGCTTGAAACCAAGATGGCAGGCTCAAGACCTGGGCTGTCCTGAGCTCCTCACCGCCAGAGATGCTGTGCTAGACACTGCACTGAGCAGGAATGACCTAGATTCTGCTTGTCTCCCACCTCGTAAGGACTGGGATGAGTGTCTGGGGGGATCCTTAGCCTAGAGTTGACACAGCTCACAGCCCACATGTTTGGCAACAGCGGTGGCTGATCACAGCAACTCCAGAGAGTATGCCTCACTCGGTGTCCGAGGGGAGGCTTGGCCCAGCTCTTCTTTATCACTACCCAGAGTCCTCTCTTAAATGGCCCATGTGACAGTTTTATATTTTCTGCCCATGTCAGCTTTTCAGGCTCCTGGGCTCCTTGATTCCCAATTGTGTTCTTCCAGTGTTTCCAGGGACAGAGAAAGGCGTGTCATACAATCTCCATGATAGTGAGCCCTGGAAGGATAAGGGGCTCTATTCTGGAGCAAGCCTCCTCACATTCATGACCATGCCCCAGCAGGTGCTGCCAACTGATCTATGTCAGACAGCCATGTTAGCTAAGAGGCAGCCAGTCTTGGCCCTGGAATCTTAGCAGCTTCCCGTTCTCCCCACTGCCTTTCCCAGTCCTCTGCTTTACTCAAAATGGGTCAGAGTGTTGTACCTGTGTGGCCTCAGACATCCAGGAAACACATCTGCCTTTCCAGCTACTGAGAATGGGCTGTGTTTCCCAACCTCTGTACCCCAGAGTTTGGAGGCACTCCATTCCCTTGTGGTATCAGTATGCATCCGGCCTCTGCACAGGCCGTGGGTGGCACTGAGCACACCTCACAGGCCGGGATGGAGGGAAATGAATTATAAAACTATCAGCGGGGTAATCGTTATTGTGCTTCAGAGGTCGTGGGGAGCATGAAGCAAATAGGAAGCAAGGCAAGAAGAGTTCCCAGAGGAGGTAACACCTGAGCAGCCCCTGAGGAAGGTGAAGGAGCTGACCCAAGGGGCAGAGGTTGGTGTTCCAGGCAAAGTTAGGAAGGCAGAGAGCAGTTAGGGTGTTTGCTGTGGGCAGGAAACAGTACAAACTTGTGAGCTAGAAGTTAGGAGGTGTGATTGAAGAAAGCAGTCTGGACTTACAGACGGTGAAGTCATGCGTGGATTTCAGGAGACGGGGATGCTTAGATCCTCGTCTCCCCTCCACTCCCTCACAGCTGAAGAGGGGGAACGTACAATAGAACACAAGCAACTGTGGCAGGTGGACCTTTGGCCGCCTCTGTGAGGATCCATCCAGGTAAATCAGCGTTATGGGAGGCAGTGGAGAGTTATCATGTTGACCTTGTGACCACATCTGTTAGCTCCATTGCTTTGAGCCTGCAGGAAAACTCAAAGCTTACATCATGGTGACTGCATGTGATAGAGGAAGATGCTGTGGGGTAGAGACACACAGGGAAGACCCAGGGATCCCAAAGTCCCCTTGAAAGGTACACCCCAGTAACCTAACTTCTGCCAACTATGCTCTATCCTCTTAAAGGCTCCCTCATCTTCCATTAGCATCAAAGGAATGGAACAAAACCTTTATCGATGGCCTTTTGGAGACCTGTCTAAATGCATAACAGCTGTAGAGATCCCTCTGGAAGGCTGGGGCCATGGCAGTAGCCAAATAGGAAAGGATGGTGGTAGTTGGGTGTTTTTGTTTACTTTTTGTTTACAAAGGCTCAAATTTTTTAAGATTTAGGAAACAAAACTGGCAAGGTTTCATTCTAGAACACCTGTGGTTAGTGAGGGAGTGGTCACAGACACCCACCAGGTGCTCTACGGTGATGACTAAGTTCATGGTATTGAGCCAAATGAAGAAATGCTGGCTAGAGCTGACAATAACAGACAGCAGTAGGTACCCAAATCAGGCACTGTTCTCGGACCTCACTAGGCCATCTGGCTACCACGGAAGCTCTTCCTGGTGCGTTGCCTCTCACTGTACAGCCGAGGAACTTGAAATCCAGTTGATGTCCCCTCCTCCGTACACCACTTCCCTCAACCTCCCCATGGTGCCAGTTGTCCTGGATGGAAACAGGAGGCAGAAGCTAGCCTGGACTTGAATAAGTAGAGGCCACACAAGTGTCACCAAGACCAGGAGCCTCCCCAGACCTAATGATGGCAGAACAGGATGGGTCACAGGAATGAAGGGTCTGGATTTTCAGACCCAGGCAGACCACCGTCCCAGGGTCTGGTCCTGACATCCTGTGAGTGCATGCCTGATATGTGCTGGGGACCCAGTGATGGTCCCACTGCTCAGTAAGTTCTTTCTGGAAGTCTCCAGCTTCCTCAGACGGGGCCGTACATTTCTCGTTTCCCAGCAGACATTGTGGCAAGCCCTGTGGTCCTTCCACCTGCCCCAGCTGCCACTCCCTCCATTATCCTTTTGTTTTGGGACCAGGAAAGGAGGACTCTGAGAGATGAGGACATCTCTAAACACCCCTGCCTCCGTCCTGATGCCAGTAAAGTCTTGCCCTCCTACATATGAACAGCCAGGCACAAACAGGCAGCTTCTAGCAGCAGAAGGACATGAAGGCCACAGGATGTGGGAGTCTACGGAGGCCACAAGACCTGTAGTCTGCCTATTTTTGCTGAGGGACAGCTTCCTGACATTGACTCTGCACACACACACACACACACATACACACGCATATACACACATGCACACACACACACACACACACACACACACTCGTGCACATGCCTCAAAACCTCAGTTTCTCTATCTGCAGAATAAGGTAGAGGACTTGTAAGGAATATGTCTCTACAGTCTGAGACTCCAAGAGCCATGTACTAGGTAGTCCAATACCTCATGGATGCTGACATTAGACAACTGGTGAGCCAGGAAGATGACATGGTCCCTGGCTTAGGAACCATGTAGAGCCTCCTCCAGCTGGCTCCGCGCCCTACTCTGAGGAGAAGAATGGCTTGCCCATAGGTTCTACAAGTTAAGGATGCTGAAGGATAAAATCTTCTTTCTTCCTGGGTACCATCCTGCAGTCTACCAAAAGGGCAGCCACATCCTAACTGAGATGCTTCAAAATGTCAACTGTTTAGGTAATGACACTAGATATAACCTTGGACTGTCCCTGGGGAACAAGGACAAATGGTCCCTGTATGGACCACCATAGACACCCAGCCACACAGTCAGCCCTAGGAACTGAGTCACTCAGCCATGAAATTAACACCAGCCTTAGAAGAACTGCCTGGAAGAAACAAGGCTGCAGAAAGAAACCAGGCTGCAGACAAGTGGCTCACTTCAGACAGGGAGCCTGACTTCCAGCCGGGCCGAGTCTCTGCTTTACCGTGATGAAAGTCAGGTGATACACATTCTAGGTGCACTTATCTCTGCTGGAGGAGACTTGAACCACGTGTGATATCGTCCAGTCTCCACATCTAGCCTCTCTCTGTTTGGGCCCACCCCTTTGATTAAGATATAAGGTTAGAGAGGTCACTGCAACAGGAGGTCACTCCACAACCACCCGGAGGCAGCCTCCTCGGACCAGGAAAGGGACTCCCGGGAGATCAGTGGGTGTCCTCCCATTCCCATCCAGCTCTGCCATCCCCTGGAGCTGAGGACTAAGCCTCCCTTAGAAAGCCCAGAGTGGGTCCTCCCCAAACAGGCTGTGTGGGGGCGGTTCTAAGCCAGCCTAGCGCATCTGTACATGGAATCAGCTGAGCAGCGCCTGCCCACCTCTCTTGATGCCTTTCGTGTTCAGCTTGGTACAACTGTACCACCTTTGGCCATAGGTGCTAGGTAGGATGTTGAGTGTAAGGAAGAATGTCACAGACACCAGCCCAGTGTGGAGCTGCCCAAGGAGGCAGCTTTGGGGTGCAGATATAGCCCTTGGTGTGCCTGCAGCCCTCAGCAGCCTCATTTGGGCTGAACCCTTCCCAGACACCACACACCTTTCTCCTCCAGCTAAGGGCTCAGGCATTAGTCAACTCTTAGAAGTCTGGGTTTATTTATAAAGCTGCTGCTTCTCCTTCTGGCATCTAAATGAGCCCTACAGGCATTAATTAAGAAAGTGAGCCTACGAGGAGAGAAGGAGAAATTTGGGGATTCTTTAAAAAGCCAGTTCCCCGGCCTGGGCCCTTGTTCTAGCATATTCTTTAAGTTCTCAACTTCTCCAGAACACAAATAGACAAAGGTGTGATACCACACATTCGAGCCCATGTATACAAGTGTGTGAGTGCACATGTGTGTGTGCACGTGCACACACACACACTTCAGTCTGTCTCCAGCATCCTTCACACATCCCTTTACCACCTTTGTTCTATTATCCCTAGCTTTATCACTGGTGGATCGGCACCTACCCGCTCTTCCTAATGGATGCAGTCAGAAGAAAGCAGTGACCATTGTTGGAACAACATGATGTACTAACCAGAACCCCGGAGCTCTTGTCTCTAGCTGCATATGTATCGAAAGATGACCTAGTCGGCCATCAATGGAAAGAGAGGCCCATTGGACTTGCAAACTTTATATGCCCCAATATAGGGGAATGCCAGGGCCAAAAGAATGGGAATGGGTGGGTAGGGAAGTGGGGGGCGCTATGGGGGACTTTTGGGATAGCATTGGAAATGTAATTGAGGAAAATATGTAATAAAAATATTAAAAATTAAAAAAAAAGAAAGCAGTGACCTTGCTTGTCGTCTTGCATGACCTGCCCCCTCCTCTAAATATTCCACTTCTGAACACCCCACACACTCCAGCTGCTGTTATTCCCTTGCTGTAGAGAAGTGGCCCCTCACTTTTCCTCCCATGAGAATGGGATGGGTGCACAGAGAAGGGTGACTACCAAGGAGGGTGATCCAGGATCTGTTGGCACACCGCCTCTTTCTGGAGCTTCCTAAACACATGCCACCGGCTGGGTCCCTTTAACAATAGAAACCCAAATTTACTGTCTCAAATCTCTCGAGCCCAACAATCCAGACCAACGCGTCAGCAGGGCTCTCTCTCTCTCTCTCTCTCTCTCTCTCTCTCTCTCTCTCTCTCTCTCTCTCTCCCTCTCCCTCTCTCTCTCTCTCTCTCTCCAAGACCAGGGAGAAAACTCTGTTCTATGCCAGTTGGCAGCTAACAACTAGTATTCTTTACTTAGCCAGTTCCCCCAGGTGGGCCCTTCCCTTAGCTTTTTCTTTAACTTCCCAACTTCTCCAGAACACAGACAAAAGTGATGGTACACACATTCAGGCCCATTGCACAAACATTCAGGCCCATTGCACACACATGCACATATACACACTTTTATATACAAGTGTGTGCATCTGCACACATACACACACACACAAGGGTCACATCATCTACACACATTGTTCTCCTTGCTGTGTCCAAATGCCCCTTTCTGAAAGGACATCAGCCATGTTGTGTTAGGACCCAGTCAGCTGCAAGACCTCACCTTGATCAAGGACAGTGTGGTCCTGTTTCCAAATAGAGTCTTAGAAAGCCAGGACTTTGACACGTGTTTCCAAGAGGTGACACCATTCATATTAAAGCAACTGTGTTTCTGAAGTTCAAACAGTCCAAGGAGCCCTTCCTGCACTGGCAGGTAACCTTCAGGGACTCACTGGTGGCTTATTAGATGTTTCTGAGAAGGAACCAGGATCTTGGCACATTGGCTATGCTAATTATATTCTCAGCCAGAGAACTCAAACCTGACTTGATGTACAGGTTTCTCCAAGCCGGACTTAGGGGCGTATACGTTAAGACACGGGGTTTCCCAGCATGAGATGCTACTGCCTTGACTCATGCTGTCATGGATTCTTATCTTAAACTTCATAAAAATGTGATTCTGAGACCTTCTTATCTGACACCTGCCCTCATCACCACGTTTATTTGCTTCACTGTATAGTGTCAGGTTTGAATTGTTGGACGTGGGCAGACCTGGGGGTTTCGAGTAAAGAAAGAATAACTTTTATGTAGCACTTGCGGTGGCCGTGGTCAGCTTATTTATTCTTAAAGGTAGAGCTGTAGGACCGATGTTCCCAAGCCCCAGGACTCTTCCTTGGGCCACACAGCAACTCCAGGGGCTACACATCCACTTCACAGCAAGGCACTGCCCCACCCTCCCAGCCACTCTGGTGGAGCATGGCTGAAGGTCTGTGCTCCTGCTGCAGCTGGAATGACGACTCTTTGTAGAAGATCTTGTAGGAAAAGCTTGACCAACATATGTCCCTACTTTCCCATGGGCTATGTGCTCTTTCGTGTTGGTTGTAATTCTTCATAAGTTCTCACATAAGTCAGTTGTTGGCTAGGACAGAAACACTTTCTTCCTGTCTGTTGTTCCTCCGGCACCCTTCCCCCTTCGTGGTGTTTCTTGTACCCATGCTCATATTGCTCATGAAGTATGTTCTAATTTTTCTATTAGTGGTTTTTGCATTGTGAGAAATAGTACCCTATTATTTTTCGTTTCTGTCAATGCTATTGTGTTATGAACTAGATTTTGGTTTTCCCACCAGATGCTACATTGCTGCTCCCAGGCCCAGTTGCCATGTGTGTATCTGATCAGCCACTTCTTGCCACTCTGTTCTATGGCAGACAGCTGTCTTTTCCCATCCTGCCTCCATCCTAGCAGACCCTAGGTTTTCTGGAATTGCTTGTGTGGCTACATTCTTTTGGGGAGTGGCCCTAGCCCCATCCAGGAGGAAGCTGTGACTGCTCTAACTTAGTCACCGTGTCCTATTCCTTGGCTACCTCCAGCATGCGTAGAGAATGCTGTTTGCTCAAAAGACAGGTAAATCAAAGTCTGCTGGCAGTACTTTGTTTACCAAACAGAAGAGACCTACAGAAAAATTAGTCACTCTCCTCTGTCAAGATGTTATCATGTGTGCAGTGCCTAGAACAATTTCAACATCTGGACAATCCAAAATTCCGAGAATGACAGATGATGACAGTACAAGGAACTTGGGTCCTTGGTGGCACCTTTGACCCGAGTTAGCCAATTCTGAGTCCACCTGCCTCTAGCCTTCTGGTGAGATATTGAATTTTCCTTATTTCAGTAGCCTTAGCCGTGATGTTTTATTACAACAGAAAAGTAACCAATATATTGTGCATGCCTATGCCCATGTGTGTATAAATGTTTGTGTATCTTCATGTGTGCTTGCAAGTGTTTGCATGTAAATGTGTGTACCTTTCTGTATGTATGTGTGCACATGTCAGTGTATGCACGTGTCTGTGTGTGCACATATGCGTGTGTTCATTTGTAATCAGGAGGTTGAAGCAGGGGACCTGAAGTTCACAGCCACTGTTGGTCACTTAGTGACTTCAAAGCTATCCTGGATGCATGAGATCTTGTTTCAAAACAACAATAAACCAGGTTGGTGTCACCTGAAAGATGGGACTCTGTAATGATGGCTCAGATCAGGTCATCTCAGACTTCAAATGGCAAATCCTTGACTGGGAACATCCATCTAGGATAACGACTGCAAATATACCCAAATTGGAGAAGAAGAAAAAAAAATCCTCTAAAGAAGAAGTGGACACAAACCCCTTGGTATGACCAAGAAGCTCTTTGTTACTGATACCTGCTGGAATGGGAAAACTCACTTTTCTCCAATGCAGTGTCACTGGGCATGAAAACCACACTGCAGAGCAGTCCCCAAGCCCAGGAGTATCTCTCTGTCTCTGTCTCTGTCTCTCTCTGTCTCTGTCTGTCTCTCTCTGTCTCTCTCTGTCTCTGTCTGTCTCTCTCTGTCTCTCTGTCTCTCTCTCTGTCTCTCTCTGTCTCTCTCTCTGTCTGTCTGTCTGTCTGTCTGTCTCTCTCTCTCTCTCTCTCTCTCTCTCTCTCTCTCTCTGTGTGTGTGTGTGTGTGTGTGTGTGTGTGTGTGTGTGTGTGTGTGTGTGTTATCAGTGAGCCTCACCTCCCTTTTGCTTCCTGACTTGAGAGAGGCAACCCAGGCCCTTCCCAGAAGCCAGTATTCTGCCTCCAGGACCATGGACAGAAACCATCCCTCCCTTTCACCTGCTGTACCAGAATCAAAACAAACTGCAGCTGAATGACACTTGACCCAAGTGAGGGAGCCAGCAGGGGAAGGATAGGGGCAGCTTTGTAGACAGAGACACAGAGGTGGCCACTGAGTCCATAGTGGGGGCCCTGAAGCAGAGTTCACCCGATGTGCCCGAAGAACAGCAGGGAGCAGAGCAGAGAGGGGGACTGAAACAGGGAGGAAGCCAGGCCCAGTGGGTGTGGCACCTTGTAACCTGTTAAAACTGCATGGTATTGGTACAGTGACAGGCAGGTAGATCAATGGAATAAAATTGAAGACTCAGAAATGAACTCACACACCTATGGTCACTTGATCTTTGACAAAGGAGTTAAAACCATCCAATGGGGGGGGGGGGGGGAAGACAGCATTTTCAACAAATGGTTTTGGTTCAATTGGCAGTCAACATATAGAATAATGCAAATTGATCCATTCTTATCTCCCTGTACAAAGCTCAAGTCCAAATGAATCAAGGACATCCACATAAAACCAGATACACTGAAACTAATAGAAAAGAAAGTGGGGAAGAGCCTCGAGCACATGGGCACAGGGGAAATGTTCCTGAACAGAACACCAATGGCTTATGCTCTAAGATCAAGAATTGACAAATGTGATCTCATAAAATTGTAAAGCCTCTATAAAGCAAAGGACACTCTCAATAGGACAAAATGGCAACCAACAAATTGGGAAAAGATCTTAACTAATCCTATATCTGATAGAGGGTTAATATCTACTATATACAAAGAACTCAACAAGTTAGACTCCAGAGAACCAAATAACCCTATTAAAAATGGGGTACAGAGCTAAACAAAGAATTATCAACTGAGGAATATCTACTGGCTGAGAAGCACCTAAAGAAATGTTCAACATCCTTAGTCATCAGGGAAATGCAAATCAAAACAACCCTGAGATTCTACCTCACAGAATGGCTAAGATCAAAAACTCAGGGGACAGCAGATGCTAGTGAGGGTGTGGAGAAAGAGGAACACTCCTCCATTGCTGGTGGGATTGCAAGCTGGTACAATCACTCTGGAAATCAGTTTGGCAGTTCCTCAGAAAATTGGACACAGTACCTAAGGATCCAGCTATATCACTCCTGGGCATATACCCAGAAGATGTTCCAACTTGTAGTAAGGACACATGCTCCACTATGTTCATAACAGCCTTATTTATAATAACCAGAAGTTGGAAAGAACCCAGATGTCCCTTAAAAAGGAATGGATACAGAAAATGTGGTACATTTACACAATACTGGAGTACTACCCAGCTATTAAAAATTATAAATTCATGAAATTATTAGGCAAATGGATGCAACTAGAAAATATCATCCTGAGTTGGGTAACCCATTCACAAAAGAACACACATGGTGTGCACTCACTGATAAGTGGATATTAGCCCAGAAGCTTGGAATACCCAAGATACAATTCACAGACCACATGAAGCTCAAGAAGAAAGACCAAAGTGTGAATACTTTGGTCCTTCTTAGAAGAGAGAACAAAATACCCATGGGTGGAAATACAGAGACAAAGTGTGGAGTAGAGGCTGAAAAAAAGGCCATGCAGAGACTTCCCCACCTGGGGATCCAGTCCATATACAGTTACCAAACCCAGACACTATTGTGGATGCCAACAAGTGCTTGCTGACAGGAGCCTGATATAGCTGTCTCCTGAGAGGCTCTGCCAGTGACCTACAAATACAGAATTGGATGCTCTCAGCCAACCATTGGACTGAGCACAGGGTACCCAGTGGAGGAATTAGAGAAAGTACCCAAGGAACTGAAGGGGTTTGCAGCCCCATAGGAGGAACAACAATATGAACCAACCAGTAGCCCAAGAGCTCCCAGGGACTAAACCACCAACCAAAGAGTACACATGGAGGAACCCATGGCTCCTGCCACGTATGTAACAGAGGATAGCCTAGCTGGACATCAATGGGAGGAGAGGCCCTCGGTCCTGGGAAGGCTCGATGCCCTAGTGTAGGGGAATGTCAGGACAAGGAAGTGGGAGTGGGTGGGTTGGTGAACAGGGGGAGGGAGAATGAGATAGGGACTTTTTGGAGGGGAAACCAGGAAAGGGGATAACATTTGAAATTTAATAAAGAAAATATCTAATAAAAAATTAAAAAACAAAACAAAACCTGCAGTCAGGTGGCAGCCACAGGGTCCCCTGAGCAGACTGAAGGTTTTACATTTTCAAAGAGTCCCTGCATTTTTAAAATGCAGGTTGATATGGGATGGGGTCAGGACCAAGGAGACCAACTGTCAGACAAGACTCACAGGACATGCAGTGACATCATGTGATAACCCCTGCACAGCTGATTGACAGGAACTCTTGGAGGGGCCAGACGCAGGAAAGCAGGTGGCACATAGCTGTGACTGATGGATGTCTGCTGAAGCTGACCAGGAAGTAAAGGGACATGGCCTCCCAAGGGCCAGCGCAGGCTGAGGGCTGCAAGGTAGAGGGGAAAAAAGAGGATTTTGCCTAATGTGGTTGCTGACCACATGTCTACTGAGGGCTGAATGGTCAAGCATAATGTATATATTCACTGCAGAGCAATGCAGCCTTGGGAAGAAGTAGTTCTGATGCGTGTTACACGTGTGAACTAAGGACACTATGCTAAGTAAGGTGAGACCATGACAAAAGGATGACAATGACACTTGACGAAAATGAGGCAGTCAAAATCAAAGACAGGAGGTGGGGTGATGGCTTCCAGGGGAGACAGTGAAGCTCTGTCTCGCAGATTTACCTTGGAGCAGGTCGAAATGCATTGTTTGCTGAGCAGTGTGTGCACAGCATGGGAGGGGAGGGTCCTAGGTTTCCAGATGCACTGTCAGGATAAAGGATGTGCAGCTCCAAGGCAGGCAGACCTCCAGGTTTCCAGGGTATCCCTGTGCTTGCCAGTCAGGCTGGCCCCAAAGCTCCGGGCCTGGAAACGTGAACCACACCACCTCCTTCCCATCTCAGCACCCCCAGAGCCTAGCCCCACAAAGTGGGCTAACCATCCCCCTCCTAGGGAATGCTCAGAGGGCTATGAGGGTCCTTCAGGGTCTGGGGCTAGCACAGCTCTGAGCAAACTCAGTGACCAGGGTGGGGTATCCTCCTTCCCCCAAGTTCAGAGGTCGTTCTGTGGATATCAGTTGGCCTCTTTGGAGCAGAAGGGCACGCTGGCCCAGCTGCTCAGAGCTGGAATCAGGGCAATCCTGCTGAGGTCACCCCACTCCTGCATCAGCCCCTCCTCTGACAACAAGAAGGGATTAGAGGAGAGGCCAGTGGATTAGAGGGGGTGCTTGCTCACTGCCTTCCCCTTTGATTACCTGGGGTGGACCCTCTGCCCGCTGCAGCTGGAGGCAACATCTTTTACTTGGGACTGGCCAGCAGGCAGAACACTTGCATGCCCAGGAGTTCCTGTGGCAGCAAATTATCTCCCATCAGGAGTTCTATCCTCCTCCCCTGCCCCTCCCCCAGTGGGAACACCATGGCAAGATGCCCCACTCTGTCCTCTAGCCACAACCAAGACCACAGTGGACAGTGGACAGCAGCGTGGACCTTCCTGTGTAAGATGCCAATCATCCTGTGGCTGCTGCTGTCGGACACCTCCCTGCCTACTGTGAGGGGCCAGACCACAGTTCCTCTGGAAACGTGAGCCTTGACTTTGATCCTACCCTGAAGACCCCTTCTTGACGCCTCCTCCTTCTGGCCAGCCTCTGAGAGAGCCTTTCCTTCCTAGCCTCAACCGTCCCCCCCCCCCCCGCGCCCCATCCCCAGCCTCCTCGTATCCTTACTGATTTTGGAGTTCACATGTCTTTACCTTCTGGCTTTGTGTCGTTGATGTCCGGTGTAGATGAGAATGCAGGCACCCAGCAGGGAGGATAAACTACAAGGTAGCATGGGTCTGGGCTGAAGAGGTGCTGGAAATGACCTTTGTGTCACACCCCTAGGGCTCATGGGGTGACTGTGTTTGAACACCAAGTAGGGGTAAAACCACTGTGAATGGACAGGCAGGCTGGTGCCTACATCAGGGCTTTGTCTAGGGACTCAGGATGGGTTCTGTTGGCCTTGTTCTCTCCATACCTGTCTCCTTCAAGGCTTCAATTTTGCACCACACATTAAAACTGGTATTTGGAAAACACTGACACTCAGAATTTACATTTGATACAATCTCCCTGGATGGTTATTTTTTCCCCAGTCGGGAACATTCCAGACACTAAACAGAGCCGAGGGTCCTAGACTGACTCTTCACAGTTCACATCTGTGTCTAGCTGCTGGTACCCAGCTGACAAGACAGGGGCCCATGCCATGTCTGTGATTTGGGAAGAATGGGCTTCCATGACACTGGGTGACCTCCCCTCCCCCCACTCAGCTCAGCACTGTTCCAACGATGGCTTTCAGCCCAGGCAGTCTCTCGGAGAGGGAGGTAATACCATTCTCCAAGCACGCAGGTCCACAGATGAAAGTGCTGGAATCTGTACTGCTGAGCCAGCCTGGCTTTTGAGACAGCCACTGCAGCCTTGCACAAGCTGGGCAGTCTTTATCCCAGAAAGCAATTTCCGGGATGGCAGGGGGCCAAGCAAAGATGGCTGGCATCCAGGGTGGCCATCCACACAGAAACCTCGAGAGCAGCATGGGATAGCCACCTCCCAAAGCCCCACTGCTGCCTTCTGTTCCCAGGAGGACGGGGCTCTACCACACTCTCTCCTCCTGCTCTTACCTGGTCCCTTGCAGTCCTTCACCCCTGTCCTGTTGAACCTCACACTCAGCCCTCAGCCTTGGCTACTTGCCCTCCCTACACAAGGCTGCCACAAACCTCCTGGTTCCCGGTCCTGGAGACTGTGGTCCCCACAGTTGGATGCATGAGGTGTTCCCCTCTTCTCTTGATATCCCACCTCTTGATTCCTGGAGCATAGAGACCGGCTTCTTCTGGGCTCCTGAGTGATTTTTCTGCCACCTTCAAGAGAACCTTGCCGTCTGCATGTCCCTGAAACCACAAGATGTCCCACTGCCTGCTCTCACAGATCAACCCATACTACACACTTTTCTTGCCAAGACTCCATTTGCCCTCAGTGTCTCAATCCCACACGTGCCCCTAAAGCTCCTTCCAGTCTCTTCCCTGTCAGACTCCGATACTCAATGCCTATGCATGCTTCTCCCTGAGCATCATGGGAGTTTGTCAAGATACAGTGTTCTGGCAGCCCCTCAGGTCATGGGATGCACAATCTACCTAATGACACTCAGTGACCTTGTGTCCGAAGGCTCACATTTACCATGGCCCAAGCTACATGCATCACCTTCCTCTCTCCCTGATTCACTCTGGCTGCTTTCCTTACATTCTCACCTGCAGAAAGTAAGCCAAGCTGGAGGCTTTGAAGTCATTTTCCACTCTGTTAGGCTCTCTACCTAAAATTCTCTTTGAAATCTCCTCACCAGGCTAACCTCCACCTCACTGAAGATGCTGAACTCAGATCCTGTTTCCTCTACGTCTCAGATCAACTAATTAAGACAGTCCCCCAATAGACAAGCCCACAGCACAAACCAATGTAGACAGTCCCTCACTGATCCTCTCCTCCTTGGTGCTTCTGGGCTGTGTCAAGTTAACAAAGCTATTCATCACAGGAATGCTGGGTGTCGGTATGTGTGTGTTTGTGGATATGGATGTCTGGGTCTACGTGTTAGTTGCCTGCTTTGCATATATGTGATGGAGCTGTCACCTTTGAGGATCTGACATCTGATCGTGATAAGGATGTACACATAGGCTTTCCTGTCCTGCAGAGTGAAGCTGTGGGCCGATACCTTCGGCAGGAATCTGTACAACACGGTGACCAGATATTCAGGCTCCCTCCTGCTGCAGAAGGTCAGTGACCTCTCCCAGGGGGCTCAAACACAGTCAGAGGGCCTCTTGCCAGAGATAGACATCCCAGCATTAGAGCTGTAGGAGGCCCGAGAGACCTTGTCTCAGATGGAGTGCAGGGAGACTCTACTTACAGGGTTAACCAGCGTGAGCAGTGGGGTCAAGAGCAGTCTGTCAGTTCAGATGTTCAGGAAGCCAAGGACAAGATTAGACCTGCAAGAGATCTATTGGGTGGGTGGCAGAGGTTTGGTGTGGATGCCTGGGAAGAATCAGAGAGAGAGAGAGAGAGAGCAGCTGATTAGAGCACAGACATGGGGGACAGGAGGGCCATCAGGCAACCTGAACATGCCAGCTTCAAGCAGCAGGTATCAATTTCCTCTATGCATTTAGAGCGGTTCCAGTGATCCCGGGACTCAGGCTGTGCCCAGGCACACAGCATCCGGCACACTCTGGCAGGCTGAGCCTATGCCTGGCTTCCAGCAGAAATGGGCCTGACAGAAGGGCAATCCTGCCACACTTGTTCATTATGTGCCCAAGTGCTGATCCCTGGCTGTCCTATGCTCAACCAGCTCATGATGGCATCTTTTTCCAGTGTCTGACCCCTGGACCTATTCATAAGGGCTTGGCATCTGTTACACTATAACCTAAGAGAGTACAACATGCTTTAATTCAGATTAACCACAGTCCCAAGAGGCATCTTCTCCGTCTTGCAAGTGATGGGATCTTTAGGTTTTCTACCAGCCCTGAGCACGCTGATACCCTCCCTCATCCCCTTTGTACTACAGAAAGTGGGAGGAGCCAGAGTGGATCCTGGGGTCTCCTGCAGACCTAAGATTCCAGGAGCCCTCACAACACCCCATTCTGTTGTGACCCCTGCAGCCCAAGTGAGGAAAAGGAGGAGGGATTGTAGTCATTAGGGGTAAAAGTGTTAGCAAAGGCTGTAGAAGCATCATGTTTTACGGAGTAGCCTGCCTAAGATCACATGGCCAACTGTATACAGGGCTGGCCAAGAGTCATTGGTGACTCGTTAAGGATTGTCCCTGAGCAGATAGGAATTTGAAGCCAGTTCCTAGGCTCCCCTGGACTTACTAGCATCACTTCTTCTGGAACAGCTGAGCTGGGTTCTTTAGTAGGATGCAGGTGCGCGCGCGAGCACACACACACACACACACACACACACACACACACACACACAGAGTGTACTGTTCTTGGGAACGGAGCAACGGTGAATGGACACAGAGGCTGCTTCTTTGTCACCTTCGTGGGTATCACAGCAAGTGTGAGGACAGGCACTGCTAGTAACCCATCTCCCTCGGTGTCCAGTCTCCCCCAAGCTGCCTAGCTCACTGGCTCTGACTGGTGTCAAGTTTAGTGGCTGCCAAATGTCAGCCAACTCCTACTGAGGATAAAAACTGCCCTGTGTCTGGAGGCCTGGACAGAGGACATGTGAAGGCAGACAGATGGAGACTGATGGCCATGGGTATCTGACTGTAGGGGAGCTGGTAAGGTTTGCACCCTGGTCCCAAGCAAAGATGCACTTCTTTCCATCTTTACCCTGCGCAGAAGTACAAGGATGCAGAACCCAGTCTGAAGATCAAAGAGGTGGATGGCTTGGAGCTGGTGAAGAAGTTCTCAGAGGACATGGAGACCATGCTTCGGAGGAAAGTCGAGGCTGTTGAGGTGACACTGTCCCTCCTGTCCCTCCCCCAGCACTGGCCTGGGGACCCTTTTAGGGACTCCACTGACTGTAGATGGTCCTCACCTGGCTGGGTGGGGTTCACGCTGTTTTATACTAAGAAAGTCACCACAGGCGTCAGAGGAGGCATGTCCTACAAGGGAGAGGACACCTCTTGTTCCCAGCCAGGCTTTGTAGATATTCAGGGACGAGGTTACCTAAGCAACTCAGAACAACCATGGATGGTTGATCCTCATGGATGAAAGGCCGAGGGAAGAAAGCAGAGGCGTTGAACAGGGAAGGGAAAAGCAGAAAGTTTGGTCTGTGGTAGCCGAGGAGAGCCATTGCTGGTGACGCCCCCTTCCCTTTGCGCCCCCTCCCTCAGAGCCTGGTGGAGGCCGCTGAGGAGGCTGACCTGAATCATGAGTTCAATGCATCTCTGGTGGTAAGTCCTCTGGGGAGCGGGTGCTAGGCTGGCTGACTGGCTCTGTCCCACCCCCATGGCAGCTGGAGGACCAGCTGTGAGCAGATCTGAGCAGCAGACACTCATTCTATGTCCCTGTGCCAGGCTGTGCCCTGGCTTTGCCAGTCAGGCTTTCTTTCCACCTCCTAAGGCTCTCAGAGAAGGAATAGAATAAACATGTGGTGTGGGGGTGGGTCAGTGACCCCTGGGAAGCAGAGGGAAGAGGGACCGACCGACCCACGCAGCAAGGATAGCCTCGAGGAGGGGACTTGGGAAGCTAAAGCACTAAGGGGCATCTCTGTGCCGAGAAGCAGAAGACACAGGAAGAAGAAAGCTCAGGTTGTGTGAGGAGGTGACAAATACAAGCCTTCTGTGTCCAGGAGACAGTAAGTCAGGATATCACCAGAGAGGGGCCAGGGTTAAGATCTGGTCTGGGATGCTGGGTGTCCTGGTTGCTTTCCGTTACTGTGGTAAACACCAGGGTCAAAAGCAGCTTGGGGAGGATTAGGCTTACACATCACAGTCCCAAACCATCAGTGGCTGCGGAAGCCAAGGTAGGAATTCAAGGCAAGAGTCTGGAGGCAGAGACTGAAGCAGACCCCTGGAGGAAAACCCGCTTTGTGGGGTTTTTCCCTTGGTTCACTCAGTTTGCTTTCTTATGTAACCATTCACCATCTGCCCACGGGTGGCACTCTTCACAGTGGACTGGGCCCTCCCACCTTGACCGTGAATCAAGGAAATGCTTCCACAGACTTGCCTCCAGGCCAATCGGATGGAGGCATTTTTCTCAGCTTAGACTGCCCTCTGCCAAGATGGCCTGAACTTGTGTCAAGCTGACGGAAAACTAAGCAGCTCTCAGGGAGTATGAGGGCTGGAGTCAGGGAGGAACATGGCTGGGCCTGAGCTCAGAGAGCTAACACTGACTAGAGGCCAGCAAGGTGGAGCAGGGAGGGGTGTTATGGCCACAGTTCTAGAGGGACTTAAGGTATGAGGCTCGGAGTTGGGGGCAGTCAGGGGAATTGGGTATGATCGTGGTCCCGTGGGTCACAGCCTTCCCACCCTATGGAGAGGAAACGGAACATGGCACAGGTCCACTTGCAGGGCAGAGCCCCAGAGGCTCCTCAAGCCCTCTGGCTCTCCAGCACCCTCGCCACCTGGAAGAATCAAACAGTGCCAGCAAGGTCCTTTGCATCCTTGTGGCTCCCTGAGTCTCCATCTGTCTGTCAGTCTGTCTGTCTCAGACTAATTTTGCTACATACACTAAACCAAGTGGAGAATCAAAGCAATGATTGGGCCAATCTGACCCCAACCAGCCAATGAACCTTCGGCTCCATTTATCTTGTCGTGCGCTGTGACCACATATCTCTATCCACCACTGGCAACATAACTGAACTGCAAGGCCATTCCCCACCCCACCCTGCACATCACTTCCGGTTCCCCTTGAAGCTTCTGCTGCTTTCCCTGGGTCCCTCCTCCCTTCTCGTCTTACTCTCGGCCTCTTTGTCTCTGGGCTGTCTCTTCTGGGCCCGTTCCCCTTTCGCCCTAGTTTAACTACTACAACTCGGTACTAATCAATGAGAAGGATGACAAGGGCAACTATGTGGAGCTGGGAGCTGAGTTTCTTCTCGAGTCCGACGCGCACTTCAGCAACCTGAGGGTGAATGTCTCCATGAGCAGCGTTCAACTGCCCACCAACGTGTACAACAAAGGTGACTGTCGCCTCGCCACTGGGTAGTCTAGAGGATAGCATGGGGATCCTAGAGGGTTTTAAACATTTTGTGTCCATTTTCCCAAGAAGGACTACAAGGCATTGGCTGTCTCTTCAGCTTCCTTGATACGATGAGAAAAGAAATTATTGCACAGCATAGAGTATTCTGTTCCCTGTTGCTATGACAAAGTGCCTGAAGCTGAGTGACACAGGAAAGGTTTCCTTAGCTCAAGGTCTGGGAGGCTGAGTTTAGCCACATGGCACTGCTTTGGTGAGCTTCCCAGCTGCATCTCACTGTGGCAAAGGTCTCATGGTGGGTGTCTGGATACGGGGCATCAACCATGCAGGAGCAGGGAGTTAGAGAATTTGAAAAGCCAGTCTCTCTCTTCCACAGCCATGTTTTCAAGAGAACTCACCAGAGTCCATAGAATTCTATGGGCTCTGTCTTAGGGCAACACTCATCATGATCCAACCACCTCTTCCCAACTTCATCTTTTCTCTTATGATTGTGCTGAGCACCACACATCCAAACCCTGGGAACACATACATTCTACAGACGAGCCTCAGCACACACATGTACAGACGAACCTCAGCACACGCATGTACAGACGAGCCTCAGCACACACATGTACAGACGAGCCTCAGCACACACATGTACAGACGAGCCTCAGCACACACATGTACAGACGAGCCTCAGCACACACATGTACAGACGAACCTCAGCACACACATGTACAGACGAACCTCAGCACACACATGTACAGACGAGCCTCAGCACACACATGTACAGACGAACCTCAGCACACACATGTACAGACGAACCTCAGCACACACATGTACAGATGAACCTCAGCACACACATGTACAGAGGAACCTCAGCACACACAAGTAAGAGGAACCTCAGCACACACATCACATGTACAGATGAACCTCAGCACACACATGTACAGATGAACCTCAGCACACACATGTACAGATGAACCTCAGCACACACATGTACAGAGGAACCTCAGCATGAGGGCTGGGAGAGAGGTGATGCTTCTAGTTTAGTGCACATGGGCTACAAGTGAGCCAGATGCAGCCCCGCGGGAAGCAGGGAACACTCACCCATGTTTCGGTCTGTAGCCTGTGTCTCCTGATGCTAATTTCACATCCCATGAAGTTCCTTCCATGCTCTCACTTTCAGACCCAGACATTTTAAATGGCGTCTATATGTCCGAAGCCCTGAACCCCGTGTTTGTGGAGAACTTTCAGAGAGACCCTACATTGACATGGCAGTATTTTGGCAGCTCAACTGGGTTCTTCAGGATCTATCCAGGTGAGGACACAGGATGGCATCTCTGTCACCTCTGGGCTTGTTCTCTGAGAATAAAGTACTGAAGACAGCTCCTAGCACATGGCTCCCTGTGAATGAAGGGCCCTCATAGACAAGGCATGTTTGACCCATACTTGGTCTTCTTACAATCTACTGTGGTATAGACACACACACACACACTGGGAGCATTACAGTAGTTGTCACCAATGTTAAGTGAGTGATAACTACTGAGAAAGCCTATGCACAATGCCCAGGAAGGTCCTGCAATCCCACACCTTGAGCAGTGTCTCTAGTTGGAAAGCAGAGTGCACTGTCCTCACACAAGGTGGAAAAAGCTCTCTTACCTACACAGAAACAAACAAACAAACAAACAAACAAACAAAAATGGGTGGTGAACAGCTCACTGGCAATGTGCCACACAATGTGAACTCAGAAAAACTGGGCATGTGCACACCTGTAATCCCAGCGCTGCGGGGGTGGAGACAGGGGATCCTGGGAAGTCACTGGGCACCCACTCTGGTGGAAATGGTGAGCGCCATAGTCAGTGAAGACTGTGTCTCAGAGAATAAGGTGGAGGACAACAGAGGAAGACACACATTGTTGCTCATTTGCCTCCACAGATGCCCACACTGGTGCCAGCCCCCATATACACACATGTACACACACACACACACACACACACACACACAAGGACACACGCATGTTTGTGGGTCTTGACTTCTGGTTTCTTGCCACTTAAAGAAATTCACCTCATCTCAGGTCTCCATATCCAGAAAGACTTGTGGTGTCTCCTCTTCTGGAAAGACACTGGAATGGTAAAGACAAACCTTTCTTTGTCTCCAGGCTGGAAAGTTAGCACCTCTCACAGGGTGCAAAGAGCAAGTGTGGCTCCCACCACTGACACACTCCCTGCTGTCTGTCAGACATTCCCAGTTAGCTGTGGGCGTCTGTTTCTGTGCCTAGATTCCTTTAACCCTCCCTGATTCTGAGCCCTTGATGCCTGAGGAACTCAGACTGTCCCCAGAGTAGAATTCCTGTGAGGAACCCTCTTGCTCCATTTTTAATTGGATTGTTTTTCTTCTTGGTGAGCCTCAGGAGTTCTCTGTATATCCTGACTATTAATTCCCTGTTGGTGTAATAATTTACAAATATTTTCTCCTGTTTTGTGGGTTGCCTTTTTAATTTGTTGATATTGTCTTATAGTCTTGTAATGGATAGTACTTAAATTAGCCCATCTTTCTTTTGTTGCTTATGCCTTTGGTGTTACAGCCAAGAAATCGTTGCCAGCTCCAGTGTCGTGAGAATTCTCCACTATGTGTTTTAGGAAGAAATCTGCAGTTGTGAGCCTTATGCTTAAGTGTTTGCTCATTCTGAGTTGACTCTGTATATTGTGTTAGTAAGGGTTTCATACCTCTCTTTTACATGTGGCTGCCCAGTTTTCTCAGCATTATTTGTTTAAAGACTGTCGCTTGTTCTCAGGTAGAGTTAACCTTCCTGTCAACAATGATTTGATCGCGGTGCAAGGGTTTCTTCCTAGAGTCCCTCTTTTGTTTCATGGGTCCCTGCATCTCTGTGTGTTCATAACATACTATTTTTTATTACTGAAGTCTTACAATAAATAATAAGAATCAAAAGATATGACTCATTTGAGTGTCGCTCACTTTTGTATCACTGGGACCAAACACCTGTCCAAAACAGCTTCCAGGAGGAAAGATGCACGATTCATGGCTTCAGAGGGTCTTGGTCCACTGAGAAAGGAAGGTATAACAGTTCATAGCAACAGGAGCATGTCTTCAAGGCCCCTCACCTTACAGCAGTCCAGTAAGCAGAACAAGTGTCAGAATTGGGGGCCAAAATGTATGACTTTATCTATACAACTGTGTGCCTGCACTTGAGTATCTGCACCACATGGGTGCAGTGCCCATGGTGGCCAGAAGAGGGCGCTGGATGTCTTGGAACCAGAGTTATAGTTATATATTATGGGTGCCAGGAACTGAGCCTGGTCCTTAGCAAGAGCAGTAAGCACTCTTAACCACTGGGCCATTTCTCCAGATCCCCAGCAGTTTCTAGTTTTTATTGCACAATTTTTTACTTCCTTTCTGCTGTTACTGAAAATTAAATCATTTTGGTAACTTCCTCTCCAGGTTGCTCATGGCAACGGAATTTGTTTGCTATGTTGCTGAATTTGTTTATGAAACCTAACACCTGCCTTCTGACTCTATGGAGCTTCCTGTAAATTAAACCTACAACGTGTGAATATAGAACATCTTTCTTTTTCCCTTTCTTGCCTCATTGCTCTGGCTAGAACTTCCAGTACTGATTTAAGCACAACAATTTAAAGATGAGTCTGTTTTATGACACCTACGAGCAAATGCTTGTTGGTGGCTTTTTCCATCCATGGCTTTAGTTATGTTAAAGTGGATTTTCTTCTGCTGAGAGTTTCCTGAACCTTTTTGTCTTGAAAGTGAGTTGGATTTTGCCAAATTTGTTTTCTGCTTCGTTTGAGATGATCATGCTGGGTTTGTTTTTGTCTTTGTTTTCCTCCTTCTGTTAGTGTGACATTTTATATCAGCCTGTTTCCACAGGTTAGGAAATCCTTGCATTCCAACAATACTATATTGCTCTTTTAAATTGCTACTCGATTTACTTGGCTGGGCTTTACTGGAGTTCTGTGTCAATCATTTCTGTTTGGCGGGGGGCAGGGGGCGGAATATTGTACTCTGTGACGATCATTTCTGTTTTGGGCGGGATATTGTATTCTAGTTTTCTTGTAGCATCTATCTGTGGCATCAGGGCAATGCTAGCCTCATGGACTAGGCTAAAAATTAGTAAAGATTTAGAGAAAAATATGCAGATTTACATGAAGTTTTCAAATGTTTGGTACTGGATCTGGACTTTACTTTGTAGGGTGATTTTTAATTTTTGTTTCAATCTCCCTGCTAGTTATGAGACAGTTTGGACGATGCTCATGATTTAATTGTGGTAGCTCTTGTGTTTCTTCAGTTCTCTGTCTCTCATAGGCTGTCTAACTGGTTGACATATAACTGCACCAGACTTTCCTTTACTTCCACAGAATTAGAATGACCAACCCATTTTTATTTTTTATTATAGTAACTTGAGTCTGTGTTTTTAAGACTTACTCATTTATTTTATGCATGTGAGTACACTGTTGCTGTCTCCAGACACACCAGAAGAGGATATCAGATGTCATTACAAACGGTTGTGAGCCACCATGTGGTTGCTGGAATTTGAACTCAGGACCTCTGGAATTGGAAGTCAGTGCACTTAACCCCTGAGCCATTTCTCCAGCCCCAAGTCTGTTTTCTTAATAGCCTTGTCAATTTTATTGATTATGTCAAATTTTTTTCATTTATTTCTCTGTAGTTTTTTTTATTATTTTATTTAATTCTCTGTCCTAATTTAATGTATTTTCTTCTTATATCTTTGTACTTGGTTTCTTCTGTTTTATACTTCTTTTTTTAAAAAAATGAAATTGATTTATTCTAATTAACTCATAAAACATCACACAGGTGGTTTAAGGAAGCCACTCAAACCCTTGCCTCACCCCAGACCCCACACATCTCTGTGAACTTCTGTGCAGAGAGAATGGCCATTGTGAAGCTGTGGAACTTCACTCGGGGAGCTGAGCTTTCACTATCGATGACTTTATTCTATGTTATGTTTATTGGTGTTTTATCTGCATGTTTGTGCACCACATGCATGCTTGGTGCCTACAAAGCCAGAAGAGGGTGTCAGATCTTCTGGGACTAGAATTACAGATGGTTGTGAGTTGCCATGTGTGAATAGAACTTGGGTCCTCTGAAAGAGTGGCCAGTGTTCCTAATTCCAAAGCCATCTCCCCAGCCCCAGTTAATTACATTTTTATTCAGGTATCAACCACACACACACACAATTTCAGAGTTGAATTTATTTATTATTTATTTATTTATTTTCAGTGTTTTCAGGACAGGGTTTCTCTGTGTAGCCCTGTCTGTCCTGGAACTCACTCTGAAGACCAGGCTGGCCTCGAACTCAGAAATCTGCCTGCCTCTGCCTCCCAAGTGCTGGGATTAAAGGCGTGCGCCACCACTGCCCAGCCAGAGTTGAATTTTTTTTTTTAATTTAAGCGTTATGTCCTCTGTCATGACTTGTGCACTCTTGCTTCCATTTTGTCCCTTCTTGTCACCTGGCAGCACCCTGTTCTGCTCTCCTTCCTAAGTGCTGCACTCACACTTACATGTGTCTACATGTGTGTATGTAGACATTGAAGGCTAGGATCCACATCATTCTGAGTTTGGGTCAGCTCTCTAAATACTGTACCTAATCCCATCCATTTCTCTGTATTATTTCATTTGTCCCTACAAGTAAATAATATTTCATTCTATCTATGCAGGACACATCTTTACCCATTCATCTACTGTTTGTTGGGTAGCTAGCCATTCTAAATAAAGCAGCAACAAGCATGCATATGAATGTATCTCCATGGTAGGATATGGAGTTCTCTGGGTAAATGCCCAGAAGTGGAATAACAGGGTCTGTGGTAGTTCTATTTCTGACTTGTTGAGGAACCTCCAAACTCACTTCCGTACCAGCTGTATCAACTTTTACTCCCGCCAGCAGTGGATAAAGATTTCTCTTTACGGATATTTGCTGTAGATCTCTTGATGACAGCCGTTCTGACTAGGGTGAGCAGGTGTCCCAAAGTGCTTTTAATTTGCATTTCCTCGTGGTGAGGAATGTTCAACACTTTCAAAAATCATTCTTAGCAATTTGTGTTTCTTCTCTAGAGAACTGTTCATTTCACTGGGCCACCTATTGGGTGGCAACTTTGGGGAGGTTTAGGTGTTGAATATTTGAAGTTCTTTGAAAATTCTGAATATCAGCCCCTGGCCTAAAGTATAGGTGCTAGATTTTCTCCTATCTGTGGGCTGTTTGCCCTGCCGTGTCTGCTGATGGTTTCTTTTGCTGTGCAAAGCTTTTTAATCTCATGTGGCCCATCCCATCTGCCTATACTTGGAGCTTGTTTGTTCTTGTGCTGTCGCAGGTTCGGGGTGTTTGTTTTTGTTTTTGTGTTTTTTTGGATTGTTGTTGTTGTCGTCTGAGATAGTTCTTGCCTAACTTGTGTCCTGAAGAACATCCCCAGTTTCCCGAAGGACTTTTCGGTGTCTCAGATTTTAAATTAAGAGTCATTTCCAACTGACTTTTGCTCAAGGTGAGTGTCTTAGTTAGGGTTTTACTGCTGTGAACAGACACCATGACCAAGGCAAGTTTTATAAAAAACAACATTTAATTGGGGCTGGCTTACAGGTTCAGAGGTTCAGTCCATTATCATTGTACTGGCTAGTTTTATGTCAACTTGACACAGCTGGAGTTATCACAGAGAAAGGAGCTTCAGTTGAGGAAATGCCTCCATGAGATCCAACTGTAAGGCATTTTCTCAATTAGTGATCAAGGGGGAAAGGCCCCTTGTGGGTGGGACCATCTCTGGGGTGGTAGTCTTGGTTCTATAAGAGAGCAGGCTGAGCAAGCCAGGGGAGGCAAGCCAGTAAAGAACATCCCTCCATGCCCTCTGCATCAGCTCCTGCTCCCTGACCTGCTTGAGTTCCAGTCCTGACTTCTTTCAGTGATGAACAGCAATGTGGAAGTGTAAGCTGAATAAACCCTTTCCTCCCCAACTTGCTTCTTGGTCATGATGTTTTGTCCAGGAATAGAAACCCTGACTAAGACAATCATCAAAGAGGGAGCATGGCAGTATCCAGACAGGCATGGCGCAGGAGGAGCTGAGAGTTCTATGTCTTCATCCAAAGGCTGCTAGTGGAAGACTGACTTCCAGGCAACTAGGATGAGGATCTTATACCCACACTCACAGTGACACACCCATTCCAACCAGGTCACACCTGTTCCAACAAGGCCACACCTTCAGATGGTGCCACTCCCTGGTCCAAGGATATACAAACCATCACAGTGAGAGATTCAGATTTACTTTCATCAGTCTGCCAGTGGATGTCCAGGTCCATTTGTGCTGTTGCTGAATAAGAGCTGAAAGTGGCTCTTTTTCCGTTGCAAATTGTTGCCGCCTTTGTCACAGATGGGATGGTCGTGGCTTGGTCTGCTTGTTTCCAGGCCCTCCATTTCGTCTCATCCGCCTGCCTGCCTCTTTGTATCCCACTCCCAAGCAGTCTTAATCACTGGAGAATTGCATCATGTACTCTGCGTCTATCCGGTAGGATGAGCTGAGGTCAGGTATTGCAATGCTACCAAGCTGTGTTCTTACTCAAGATTGCCTTGGGTATCCATGGTCTTTCATGATTCCATGCAAAATCTGGGATTTTTTTTTCTAGATCTGTAAAATATGACATCGAAATTTTACAGATATCTTACATTAAATCTATAGATTAATTGTGGTGGTGTAGCCATTTTCACAGTATTAATTCTGCCAATCCAGGAGTATCAACCTCTTTTTTGACCTATGTAGATTTCTCTGAAAGACCTGGGATTTGAAAAACCTTAAAGAACAGGTCAGACTGTAGTCTGATGCTGTAGACAACTGTGCTTCAGGTTCAGAAGTGCATCTGAGGTAAAGGCCCTCTGCCTTCCCCTCCCCCACCCCCCAGTCTCTCTCACAGTTCCCCAAGGCATTGTTCACAGTGTGTCATTCTTTTGACCTTGTTCCAACAAGGAGCATGGCAGATCGTTTTCTCATCTAGCGTCTGTTTCATTTCCCTTTTCAGTGTCTTCATGTTTTTGTAGTAGAGGCCTTTCATTTATTTGGTTAGGTTTATTTTTAGATACTTAGCTTTTGAAGCTATTACAAATGAAACACTCTTCCTAATTTCTTCTCTGAGTCCATTGTTTATATATATGAAAGTTATAGATGGTTTTTTTAATACTGATTTCGTGTCCTACAACTTTGATGTAAATATTTATTAGATCTAGATCCAGTAGATTTTATAGTCTATCAAGTGTAAAATCATGTCTACAAATAAGGAGAGTTTGACTTCTTCATTTCCTAATTGTATCCTCTTATGCCTTTGTTTCGTCTAATTGCTATTAATAACACTTAAGACGCTGTACTGAACGAGAGAGAGGAAGGGTGAGCAGCCTTCTCTGATCTCTGACTTTAGAGGGAATGGTCTCAGTTCGTCTCTGTTTAATAGTGTTGGCACAGGTTTGTTTGAAATCACCTTTATTATTTGGGGGTACGCTCCATCTCTTCCCAATGTCTTCAGGATTTTTATCATGAGGGCGTTTTGAGCTTAGTCAAATAACTTTGTGACATCAGCTGAGATGGCTTTGTGGTTTCTGTCCTTCTGTCTTTCTGTTTGCTTGCATGGTGCGTTACATTGATGGATTTACATGTGTGAAACCAACCTCGGATCTCTCGGATGAGGCTCACTTGGTTATGATGTATGAACTTCTTAATGTGTTTCTTAATTTGTTATGCAAGTATTTTATTAAGAATTTTTAATGGCGTGATGGAGCATGCCTTTAGTCCCAGCATTTGAGAGGCAGATGCAGGCCAGTCTGATCTACGTAGAGGAATTCAGGACAGCCAGAACTACATTGAGAGACCCTATCTCAAAAAATTTTGCATCTATGATCATCAGAAAAATTAGTCTAGTTATCTTCCCTTCTTCCTTTTTTGCCTTTCTCTGGCTTGGGTACCAGGATAACACTGGCTTTATAAAATGATTTCAGTGATTATCCTCCCTTCGTAGTTTGTGGGATGAGGTAATAAGCCTTCCTTGAGCCTTTGATAGAATCCAACAGTGACTCCATCTGGTCCTGAACTTTTCTTTCAGGGAAGATGTTTAATTACAGTTTTGGTCTCATTGCTTGTCATGGGGGTCATGTCATATTTGTAGTTATTTATATAGTCCAGTTTTAATTTTAGTAGGTCACATGGATTTAGAAGCTCACCCATCTCTTCTAGGCTTGCATGCTTTGGGGAGCATAATTATGGAAGTGTTCTCTCACCACGCTCTGGGTTTTCTTGGAGTCTGCTGTAACGTTTCCCTCTAATTTTGCTGATTAAGGTCTTCCACTTTCTTTTCTGACAGCTTGGCTAGTGAGCTGTCAACCATACAAACATTTTCAAAGAACAAGTGCTTGGCTTGGTTGATTCATGCATTCTTTTGGTTATTATTTCATCTCTAATATTTGCTATTGTTTTAGAATTGGTTTATTGTTCTTTTTCAAAAGTCTTTCGATGCACCATTATATTCCTGAGACCTTGGGGCTAAGGGATGTGTGTGTGTGTGTGCATATGTGTGCCCACACATGTGTATGCATTAGTGGGTACACGTGTGTCTGTGTATTTGTTCTCAATCCATATGTATACAGGTACCTATGGAGGCCAGGAGAGAATGATGACCCCCTAAAGCTGGATTTATAGGCAATTTTGAGCCACATGATGTGGTTACAGATCTGCTTAAATTATTTATTCTGCCTGGCTTGTTTAGCAGATCCAACTAGAAACGAGATTTTCTAGACAACTAGATTTTCTATACAACTAGAAAATCACCTATTTCTTTTACATTTTTTCAATTTAATGTAATACATGTTTTTAAGGTATATCATAATTATTTTCTGAATTTCATTTATGTCTGTGATACTGGCTCTCTTTTCACATCTAAGTTTACTAATTTAGGCCCTCTACCTCTTTTTTTTTTTTAATTTAGGTTGGCTAATGGTTTATCAATCTCGTTTATCCTTTAAAAATTTTTAAATTAAAAATAAAACAAGTTCTTTAGTTGTATGGTCTTCCATGGAGCATAGTCCACCCACCTGAGTCATACCTTTCAGAAAATGGTCTTTCCTCTCCTGGGAGCTATCCAATGTGAATAGCTCCTTAGGGAGGGATGGGACTCCATGCCCACCTCCCTTCTCCATGCTCAGGTTTTGTCTGGCTTGTGCTTGCACAAGTCTTGGCATGCTGTCTCAGCTGTTATGGATTTCTGTGTGCAACTGTCCTGCTGTGCCTGGAAAACAGTATCCTGTAGTCATCCACCCTGTCTGTTACAACGTTTCTACTCAGTCTTCCACAATGATCCCTGAGTCTTAAGAGGAACAGGAGGAGGAACAGGAGGAGGAGGAGGAGGAGGAGGAGGAGGAGGAGGAGGAGGGAGAGAAGAAGGAAGGAGGGGAGGCAGAAGGTGGGAGGAGGAGGGGAAGGAGAGGGAGTGGAGGAGGAGGAGGTGTGATATACCTGTCCCATTTGGGGCTGAGCACTCAGCAGCCTCTTAATTCTCTGCACCTGGACCAGTGTGGGTCTCTGTGTTGATCACCATCGACTGCAAAAGAAGCCTCTCTGATGAGGGCTGAGAAGTGCACCTGTCTACTGTTCTCGGGGTCATCACTACAAGTCAGTTTAATACTATGTCTATTTAACAGATTAGTAGGAATCTGTTCTCCCCTAGGCCTATGGCTTGTCCACCACAGGTTCTTAGCCGCAATATTGGTGCTGGAAATTATTGTCATCTCACAGAGAAGGCCTTAGATCCAAGCAGAGGGTGGTTGGTTGCCCCCCAGAACATTCATGCCATCCTTGCACCAGTGGGCGTGTCTTTCCATGCTGATCACTGCTGTGGCTTGCAGAGTTTACGGGCGAGTAAAACTGGTGATTGCCTCCCACCCTTGCTTCCTTGCATAGCCCTTGCAGCACTAGGAAAGCTAACCAGCAGGGATTAAGCTTCCAGATTAATATCAGCATGATTTGTTTTTGTATTCTATGATTCATACATGTGGTATGTTCAGCAACAGGGGCTTACCAGCAGATCCTGGAGACGAGCTAAGAGCACTGGCGATATCCTGGAAGGTTTAGGGGTCTGTGGAACTTCACTGAACAACAACTGCAAAAGAGGTGACCCATTCCAGGCACTGACCTTTGTATTTGTTAGCCTCTGCTGTCAAGTAGGGGTATTGTTACTCCATTATTGTGTAACTCCACTCAGACTCTCTCTATGTATATGTATATATTTTAGGAAGCTTCTACAGTAGTGGGTTTCCATGTAACTTTGTCCACAGGTCTATAATGTCAGTTATCCCCACCTGTATCCTCACCTCCCCATCATCCTCCAACCCCAACTCACATAACTCTTCCCGGTTATTCTCTGTATCCCTTGGTACCACTGCAGCCTATCTCCCCTCCCTGTAAATCCATTCCCCGTGGTCCCAGGCTAATGTTCTGACCTCTGTGGGTATTGCAAATGGAGTGCCTGTGTCTGAAGATTCATAACTACCATCCACAAATGAGAGGTGCTTGTCCACCTGGGCCTGGGTCTCCTCACTGAGAATGGTTGCTTTCAGCTCTATCCATTTACCTGAAAATTCTTTTAATTTCTTTTATTTTTATTTTTCTTATTTTTTAAAAATTGATATATAATCACATCATTTCCTCCTTCCTCTACCTCTTCTATGTCCCCCATAATTTTACACTTAGGCTCCCTCTCAAATTCTTTTTCTTTGTTATTATAACATACATATATGTACATATATGCATAAGTATATAAATACAACGTTTTCAGTACATTCAGTGTCACTTGTATGCATACAGTTTCAGAGCTGACCAGTTAGCGTTTGATGACCAGTTTGGAGGCTCGCCCCTGGGGTAGACCGTTTCTCACACTCTCGGCATTTATCAGTTGCCTATGGTTCTTGGTTTAGGTGGAAACCTCATCGGATTTCCCACTTTCCACGTCAGCATGTCTATTAGTGTTGTACTTGTTCAGGTCTTGTTTAGGTGGCCGTATTGTTGAGGTATCATGGGTGAAGAAGCATCCCTGTCATTGCTAGGAGACACAGTCTCAAAGCAATCCCTCTGGCTTTTACAGTCTTTCTGCTCCCTCTTCTCCAGTGTTCCCTGAGTCTTAGATGCAAGAGTTGTACTGTGGATGCAGCCTTCGGGGCTGGTTATCCTGTAATCTGTGGTTTCCTATCATGGCCTCTGCTGTTGCAAAGGGAAGCTTCTTTGGTGAGAAATAAGAGCTGTGCTTCTCTGTGGGTATAAGTGTTTAGGATGCAATCGTGCTTGTTTTAAAAAGTAATGGGTGCCGGGCAGTGGTGACACACACCTTTAATCCCAGAACTTGGGAGGCAGGTGGATTTCTGAGTTTAAGGCCAGCCTGATCTACAGAGTGAGTTCCAGAACAGCAAGGGCTACACAGAGAAATTCTGTCTCATAAAAGCCAAATAAAATAAAATAAAATAAAAAATTAAAAAGTGTTGGCAGAAGTACTCCTCTGAGAACCATGACCCCACTAGCCCCCAGGAAGCCAAATAGGTTTCCAGAGCCAGACATGATATCCCCCTGTTGGTTACCACCAAGACATGAGCGCAATTATTGTACCTTAGTAATATCTTGACATCTGTGTCATTATTGTGGACCGTGGGCATCACAGCTAAGTAGGACCGTTGGTCACTCCTCTCTCTTGGGAGCTAGCACCACACCGTCTGGCATATTGAAAGCTTGTCCTCGGGGAGGAGGCTTTCCAGTCAGATCCAACTCAGATCTCCTGAGTCCTGTCTAAAGAGTATGGTATCTTCAGCAGTAAGGACTAATGGAAAGTAACCGAGGGCGACGATAATAGCTGGTATCATTTTGAGAGTCTCTTGGAAGGACTGACCAACAAATCAAAGGGAGTTCCTCATGGCTGGTACTGGGATTGTTGTCATGGCTCATGGCGAATAAGAGTGTGTGTGTGTGTGTGTGTGTGTGTGTGA